>NC_140346.1:6477199-7677199 GCF_963514085.1 Chelon labrosus
TTTGATGTACTGAACAGCTCATGAAGGATTTTCCCTGCATCTGCAGCTATCCACGTATAAAAAAGACTGCACAGATGACGGCTTTCCGAACATCCGCTGGCATCAAACCGCAGACGCCGGCTTTGTCCCAAACGCCATCTTGAAGAAAACCTTCATGGCTGTGGCTTTGGATTTACCAGATGAGACCTCACCCTACGGCACGTAAGGATCCTTTTCCTTTATTCATAGGTGTGAACATTTTCAAACTTTCACGTCTACTCTGTGATTCCCGCTTGATAGCTCGTGAAAAGATGCAAGGATTATTCACCCGCCTTCAGCTGTGAAGAAAGTCTGCATTTTGTGACCAGTCGGTAACCCCTGCCAGCTTTCATACTGAGCTCATCTGAAACTCATTGATATTCAGGTAGAATGTGGAGGCATAAATAAATAGTGACGGGCCAAGATAAAAGTTAAAGTTTTTTAAACTAACACAACAGGTTTGATCTGAAATCCAAGCTGCTGCTGAGTTTTATTCAGAGCTTTAAATCGCACCTGTTCAAATGCTCCCACTCTTACTTCCAGTTGGGCAGATTTTAAGATCCTTGTAAACGCCTATAAAACTTCACGGTTATGCTGCCAAGACGCAGTGTGTCCCTGGCAGAACTTTAACATCAACAGACTTTCTCTATGTACCATAAGTAAAAAAACAACAACTGGGAAACAGCTTACTGCTGTTACTTGTCTTTAATTTAATAAAAGTCTGCATGATGTGACCTGCTTTTATATTTGATATTTATGAGCAGCTTTTTTTTTTTTTCCCTTTTTGGTCTCACCAACTGCCACACAATTGTGTTTCAGGATCCACCCTAGAGACAAGCAGGATGTTGCTTATAGACTGACACTGGGTGCCAGGGCGGTGGCTTATGATGAGAAGAACGTGTCCTTCCTCGGACCTTTCCCCAGCCAGATCCTGTCCACTCAAACCGATGTCAACATTACCTATGTCAAAATTACCTACGACCAGTCTGTCTCTGTCATGTGGTCCGAAGACATCTTTGAGGTAAGACCCGCTAGCTGGAATAAGAAAAATCCATTTTATAAGAAGAATAAGAAAACCTTTAATAGTCCCACATTTCTGTGAGTTATCTGGGTACTGCTATTGCTGTATTAAACATTAGATGTATCTGATATCTGCTCTCATATTTTCTAAGATAAAATAAGTTCTTGCTCTCATCATCTTGTCTATTTTTTTTTTTTTTTTTTAAATCAAGGTCTGTATCTCAGACATTAAGACTCCATGTGAGCCTTCGTCACACTGGGTTCCAGCTCCTATCGCACAGTGGGAAACAAACAGTGTGCTGTTAACTGCCAAATTCTCTGATCCTCCCAGTGAAGTTGCTGCCGTTCGGTATGCATGGAAAGACTGGCCCTGTAACTTTAAAGCCTGTCCTGTCTACAGCTCCAGTACAGTGTTACCTGCACCTCCTTTTATTATCAATCGCTATCCAGACATAGGAAACATTTGGAAAAGCCTCTGAATCAGATTTGTCTTAAAGCCTCAGCTGATTGGACAGCTAGACTGCTGTAAAAGTGTCCCCAGCATAGACGAAATGGTGGCAACAGCGAATCACTGTATTTGTCAGTTTGTGTTGATTTGCCTTATGTATTTACTTAAATGTCTAACAAATGAAAGTGGGCCTCACAGTGGGCCATACATTCCTCAACATGATGTATAGTCTCAGTCTGGATAATGAGCTTATCTTGACATGCATTTAACCTCCCTGTCTTTCCAGTCAGAGTAGCATCCAGTTAGCTCACTGTAGTGTCACCAGAATGGAAAATAATACCACTCGACTAATGCAGTGTCTCAGGAAGGACTCTGAATTATCTCTATAGATTTTTCAGAAGAAGTTTGGAAATGTTAACTGATGCAAAGGATTATGTGTACTCAACAATGTCATCCGTTTACTGCTGTGTGCTGACAAGTCTTGGGTATATGCACTAGTGTACTTTGAACTAACACAAGTAATTGCTAAATGAATGTAGAAAATCATGACAAAGTGTGTTGTTTTTTCTTTTTGATTTTTATTTTTACAAAACTCTGGGTTTTGAAGTTTACACCAAAAGTAATTTGGACTTCACTCATTTTGCACAAATAAATGACACGCAAACACCTCGGCCTGCCTTCTTGTATTCTGTCATAATCGGCGCTTCAAAGTAAAACAGAAATAAATAACGTTATTGTATAATTTGGAAAGATTAAACGAAATGTTTTGTTGTGGCAAATGGGGAGAAAGCGTATTGATTTTTAATTTTTTTTATGTAATCCCCATTTAGTCTTTAAGGTAATTCAATATTAAATGTTTTGAGACGTTTAAAGACAGTAAAAAAAAAAAAAAATTGAACTAACTCACCAGCCAAATCCAGTAAATTAGCATCAACCATGATAGCACGCACCTTCAATAATGATATCCAAAAAGGTTAGTTTTTTTTTTGTTTTGTTTTTTAAACCTTTTTGGATATACCATGACCTGGATGACTGAGAACCTTCACAGACATCTTCAATAATGACGCAAAAAAACATTTAGATTTGAGATACTTAAACATACGCTGCTATTAGAAGACTGTATGCTTTGTACATAAGAGTAAAAGATCACCATGATCAGGTACTGTATGACCTTGGCTTCAGAGGTGCAGAATCTCACGAGCTGAAGTATGAGGTAGAGGGCTTCATGGTGGAGGGGGTCAGGTGGTGCTGATGAGAGGAGCTAGGAGACGGCGGTGTCTGTTCTGAAGATGGGGAAGGAAGAGAGTGGCTGTCAGCATCATGCTGAGTAATCATCATGCCAGTGTTAGGAGATCGGAGAGATAACAAAAATAGGCTGCACTTCTGCTTTGAAGTTTTGACACTACAGTAATGTGACTGGTGTAGTACATTTTTTTTTCAGCTTACATAGCCACTTTCATTTGCAATATATTATTTACACCAGAGGGCTGCAGGAGCAGTGGGTGGGGTAAGGGGGGTTATTTACGCAAACTCCCGCAGAGCAAAGTGCAACTGAGCGGCTCCACTGCTCTGCTCTGACATTTTGACAGCAGTTGTTGAGGAATAGGTTTTTCATTTGAGTCCCCACCAGGGGATTCTAACTTACTCGCCACCTACTCACTATAAAGTAAGCCCAGCTTTTAAAGGTGTTTCTATGGACTGCATGAACACAGTCAGTGTTAATGGAACCCTACATTACATGAACGTAAAATGTTCACCCTGTAAACCGATAAAAGACAGAGATCAAATGCGCTGCAGCCAAAAGATGGTGCTCGGAAGGAAAATGCTACGTTTAAGACACCTGTGATGTGCTCCGTCTTGATGTTCTCATCAAAGCCTTGATGCCTCTGGTAGGCTTCAAAGTTGATGGAGGCGTCATCCTCCGACAGGCTGTGGGAGACCTGGCCATCACCGGGGCGACACACCTCAAAACGAATCCATCTGTAGCTGAATGAACAATGTAAAAAAATAAACGAATAAATCACAGAACAAAAGACACCATTTCTAAAGAAACCTGGTGATTGCAAGCTCACTCGAACTACATATGAAGGGTATTTAATTTAATTGGATCTCCTGTTAGCATACATGAATACAGCATGAACCTGGTTTCATACTAAATAATTCAGATTCTAAATGAATAACTGCAGAAGTGAGCATTTTTTCATGTTATGCCTGACCATATTTCTTAGAAATAATCTTAATCATCATATAATCCTCTCAGTGAAGAAAAACAAGTTTAAAATGCTTCAGAGTATAAGATAAATGCTTAAGTTTGTATGGTAACTTGTTCCTAACAGGTTCTTGACATGAACATTACCTACAGTATGATCCTGTTTTTGTAATGACACTGGACTCTGATAATTGCTTGGGTCCTCTGGTTTTCCAACTATACATTTAGTTTAAAAAGAGTTAATTCTTTAATCATAATCTGCAAGTCACAAAAGTTTTCAAAGTGCATGCTGTGTACTACTAATGATGCTAATCCATAATGAGGGAGCAGAATAAACTTACTTGCTACATTTGCGAGCTCCAGGACAACTCTGGATGAGATTCTGGATGGTGGGGTGAGAGAAGCCGAAGAAGTCTGCTCCTGATGGCACAATCGGTGCCACAGACTTGGAACTAAGAGAAGGACGCGTTGAAGTTCATTGTTATATTAAAATTGAATTAGCTACTGACATTACTTGTCCTTAATATGTGGTGGTCTTTTGCAACACTAACACTAAACCCCAGAACCGAGAAGCTTGTTCATTTGCAGTATAACATCAATCAATCCAAGCCCCTGAGGTGAATGTTACCTGACAGATGCGATGGCTTTCAGTAGATTAGAGTGGCACGTCAGGGCGGAGGAGGCTACGATGGCATTCTGAGGATCTTCTTCGGGTACAATCTCAAACTGGGGGTGGGACGAACGCAAACAATTAAAGTAACATATAATAAAACCCCATTTCAGTTAAATATTCAAAATAATTTAATATACAATTTTAAAAAATCCAAATTCATTTCTAATGTATTGCTTTAGTTTGTTCACTTTTATATTAGCAGACTGAACATCATTTACAATATACATAAATACTACAGTATGACTGATGGGAAACACTGGTCTGTATGTGTACCTGTGGACCTGTTCCCCCATCCTTGATTTGGCAGGTGTAGAGGCACTGCAGGTCGGGGTTTTTCATGCTGGCAAAGATGCGTGTGCTGCAGAAGCCCACTGGGTAGATGGCACACTCGTCATGGAACAGCATTCTGTCAGTGATAATCTGGAGAGCAGACAAAAGTTTACTTGGGTGAAGGCTTTATTTTATCAATGTTTTGTCATTTTTTTTTTTGTTTTGTTTTTTATTATCAACCATGACCCAAAGCCTATGGCGCTCAGTCTAAAGGTAGGAACACAACAAGCCGACGTCAAAGAACTACCGACAACGTAGGCTGACTGTGGCGTCACCTTGTTTGTGTCAGGGTCATAAATTTGCACTTGAACAAAGACTACGCCCAACACCTGCTTGGAAGGAAATATCTCTTCATACCAGCAGGTCTCAGTGGTTTGTCATTCAAAAGGGAAAACAGCAACTATTAGTTGGGAGGTTAAGATACTAAGAGGAGCCACCAATAATTAGCCTGGAGTGCAAACAAACTTCCCTGCCCACAACTTTTTTTGAAAACTGGCTTGGAGTGACTCCATTAGGAACTGATTATGCTCCAGCAAGATCTGCTTGGCTTGGGTGGACTTCATGTGGTGATGGACAGAAGAGTGGTGTAGAATTAAATCCATTTACAACAAAATGGCTCCGACTGCTTGCAGGACTTTCCAATTGCATCTGGCCGGAAGTATTATTGTCTCTGTAATCCAAATGGCATGTTACCAGGCTACAGTGTGTGCCATTTAAACTATGTCGTTTTGGTACCGTCACTTCCATTTTTCTTTTTGTGCTCTGGTTTTCTCAACAGAACAGCCAGTCAGAGCTTGCCCATTGAATCAACTTGCTGAATCAGCTAAAAAGCCAACGACAAAGCTAAAGCTATGACAGGCTTCGTCTCAGACACTGACCTCTCCCAGACTGTAGACCGTTAAACCTCCCAGGACAATGGGAAAGACGGGACGACCGGATGAGTCGAGAGGGATGGGCTGCACCAGCTTCCGTGAGCCGTCTGCTAGCTTTCTCTTCTTAGACATCTTCTTTGGAACTAAAGGCACAATTTAAGGCAGTCTATCAACACATAATATCACCTAAATCTTACATCTACATAAATGATTGTAACACTTACATTCTTCCTTTCCATTCTCCTTTCCACGTTCTTTCCTTTCCTTCTTGGGTTTCTTAAGCAGTCCTTCTTCCCCTGTTGACACTACTGATGTGAGGTTATGGGCTGCAGAGAGGCCTGAAGACCCTGCAGGACCTGAGGCCAATGTTGCCGGTGGCACTGGTGGATGAGAGCTTGAGCTGGGTGTAGGCAGCAGCTCGCTCTCTGACACGGACTGGTACTGCAACAATGACTTCAGTAAGAACCTGGAAATAAAAACGAAAAAGCATAATGACATGTGCGCCCACTGGCCACTTTGTTAGTGCAACTGTTCAAGTGCTCATTAAAGCAAATATCTAATCAGCCAATGTGGCTGCCGGTGCCAGTGCAGATGTACTGACGTTATTCATCCAGGAAGCAGCAGTTTAGAATATAAATCCATTCATCCCATGTAAGAATAAAGAAAAAATGACAACACTAGGAAGCACCTTGTTAAACACACAGTAAGTCAGTGTAAGTTTGGGTTTAGTACAGCACCAGTATAGCTCAAATATATACACACCTGCGCTCCTCCTTTGCTCTCAGAAACTTCTCTTCTAAATGAGCAACCTCATCACAGAGAGCTGCATTCTCCTGCAGGTAAAACAACAGTACAACACTGACAGTTAAAAACACTAACATCTTTCCAACTTTGCAGTCACAGTTGATAACTTGACAAACGTCGAGTCCACATATGCATGACGGGCAACAATAATTTATTTCCTTACAAAGATCATTGCACGAGCAGCTTTGCGCAGCCTGAGGTACTTGAGTCTGTACTTCTCGTTCTGGCTTTTTCGTGGACCTCTCTTCATCTTAGCCTTATGTTCAGAGGAACTGGATGGAGATGGGAAGGCAGGCACAGAGGCTCCAGAGCCAGAACTGGAGATGGTATTCTGCTGCGGAGAGCCGAGGAAAGACTGGGCAGTGAATGCCTGCAGGGCCTGCTGTCGCTCCTCATCAGTCTGCGAGGAGACAAAGACAGAGGTCTGTTCACGTGCACCAGGAGGACCCGAGGCTACTGCATGTGTCCACAAAGATGAGATGTAGACGAACAAATAACACTGATGCAGCTTCTACTTAGAGCGCTGTATGACATACAATGAAAGTTACTGAAAAACAAAACCCGCACGCTGTTGGAAACTCACAAAACTGAAATAAAGAAATTATTTCTGCAATGAACTCACCTCAGAAAAATGTGTCTGCAAAAATCTTAATAGTCAAAATTAGTCATCCAACATGGTTCCAAGATTTGCCACGTAGCACTGCATAAACTACTTTAAATTATTAATTATTAATGGTAGTGATTTGTATGAATCCTCACTTCTAGACCCAGATATTGTGTGAAAGACGAAGCTTTGTCCACCAATACTCTGCCATAGAACATCAAGTGATTTTGCTGTATCCTATGAGAAACTTGTTGGTGTTGCATGAAAGTGGCATCAGTGTCCCAGATAACTCACCAGCAGTGCAAAGACTCCATTTCTGTTTTCAATCCTCTTGAATCTCCTGCTGCCTTTTTGTGTCTGAAACATAACGTGAGACTGAGGCCAAATGCACGGGGCTGGAAAGGGTAAGTTTTATTCCGAAAAGCCGGGGGTCAATTTTAGATGAATTCAATTTTTATTAGATGCAGCAAAAATAAAAAAGCTTCTGAGCACAGATCACCGTGTGTTTTAATCACAGAGCAGAGAAATGTCTGCCTCGTTCTAAAATTGTGAAACGAGGTCAAATAAGCAGGATGGGAGAACATGGAGAAATTAAAAGATACTGACAGAAATACAGATGACACACTGAACTAGTGAACATGTAAGTTATCATACTCAACAGCAGAGGTTGCTGTCACCCTGAGTCTCAAACCTCTTGCTTACCTCACGATACATGACGGCTTCCAGGCTTGATTTTGCACTGCCAGGAAGAGAACAAGGTAAGAAGAGACCAAATGTAGATTCAGGAACGAAATTACAAACTATAAAGCAACACAGAGTAGCATGCATACGTCCTCCCTCTTATCATTTACCCAAAGGCAGAAACTATATCTTCTGAAATTCAAGAAAGTGACGCTCTGAGTCCCTATTTCATCTTTTGACTTTTTAAAACAAATAAGCTCAAAAGTTATAAGTAGTCAAATGAGGGGGCTGCTGTACTTGGACTGAACAAGTCCCCTGTCGATTATTCTCTGTTTAATCTCCTTTATGTGCATGGGCCGTCCGGCCTCCTCCAAGACAATCTACGTGGGAGAAAGGAAGAAAAAAAAGCACGCTGGTTATGAAGGTAAAAAAATAAAAAAATCAGTGCACGGCTACAGTGCAGGGTGGAAATGCTGCTACATTAAAATGTCCTGGAGATGTGGCAGATACCTGAGCTGCATCAAGCCAAGTGAGGTTTGGTTTCTCAGCAATTTCACTGGGTGGTTCACTGCAATTAGAAAGAAACGTCAGTATCCTCCAGTGTAAGGTTTGATGGCAAAAGTCTACCGAAAACTACAAAAATGCCACTGAAGTTACTGTCTGAACCACCAAAGGCTGCGAACCAGCCAAATGATACAGTACATCATTACAAAGTAGTTCTGGCCACAGTGTTGTTTAGGAGACTATCTAGTACTAAATCATGTTTTCATATCTGACTTGTATTTTGATTTGATTCTCAGCAAGCAAACACCTTGATCCACTGACTGTCACTTTTACACAGCATCAGCTTTTAATGTTGATGGAATGTTCTCCTTTCATAGCTGTGACCAGTTTCTTCACTAGGCATCTGTAAAAGGGCATTAGATTATTCTTAACAACCTCTCCAGAGTTTCAGCAGTCCCAGACAGACTTGCAATGCTGTCCAGAGCAGGAAACAAAGAGTAGTTCCCCTGTCCATCAGCCTCCATCTCGGACTCAAACGTGTTTAGTGACTCCATGGAAGACAAGGGTGAGTCCTGAGGGGGGAAACGTTAACGAGACGTGCATTAATCCAGTATCTCTCTGTCTACATGTACCTCATTCAATCACTAAGCAACATATGACTGCAACATAGCAAACTCACACACCTGCGTATTCTGTTAAAATCCAACATATGCTAACAGCTGCTAATAGCATCACACGAAGGAGTAAGGGTTAGCTTGAACCAAAGTATGCTTACCTAAATGAAAATGCAGCAAAGCAGCAGACTCAATTCTTTTTAGTTCGTGGTCCTGTCTGGTAGTTTCCGTGTCAACCGGAACCTTCAGTCGTCTGTATCGCTTTGTTTACATCAAAATGGCTACATGCTAAGCTAGCAGCAACCACCGTCTTGCAACTGCGACAATTATATAAACCTCTACGAAGATTAAACATTTTGTGGTCTGCTTGTAGTAGTTATGCATATTTTATATTACCGTAGAAATTAGACTGTATATGATATATGTACCTAAGAGAACAAAATATATGAGCAGAAAGAGGAACAAAAGGCCGTGGACCACACCGAACATTATTACAGGGCGTACTTTTTCCGGATATCCGGTTTTGAGGTGCTCGAAATTGGTAAATATTACCTTACTAATTGTATCATTAGAACGGCAATAAAATGCAGATTTGCAATAATGAGAACAATGTGAAAATGTAAAAGAAAATGTAGTGGTGAATCGAAAAAATACCGTCATAGACAGCAATGGATAAAAATTAAGTAATATAAAAGTAAATTAAATAACTAAATATCTTACTGTAAAGCTGTGACAAGTTTGTGATTGTAGAAGAAATACTATGCTTTATATACCTTACTAGTATCTGGGTCTGTCTCTATGGATATATAGGCTGTTGATCTCACTGAGAGTGTTTTCTGCTTTTAATTTTACAAACTTGTTTTTTTTTCCTCTTGTCCCTTTTGCTGGCGTAAATAATAATAATAATAATAATGCTACCAAAACTTGTCATGACTGAATCTATGAATTGGAGCTTGTTTATACACTTCTTTCAAGAAAGGCATGTTGAGGTACATACCTGATAACTTGTACAGATTTCCATACACACTTCTGATCTGCCTAACTAACTGTTATAAACCTAACTACTTTGGTTTATAACATGGCACTCAGAAAAAAAACTCTTTAAGGTCAAGACAACTCAGAGTTTGGTTTCCTTCATTTTTTAGTTTTTTGCCAACATATGTGTTTCCCAGTAATTTATTTACCAATCTTCATTACCAATCTTAACTAATGGTAATATCAGTGATGGGAATAACGGCGGTAAAATAAACGGCGTTACTAATGGCGGTATTTTTTTCAGTAATGAGTAATCTAACTAATTACTATTTCCTCCGTTACAACGCCGTTACCGTTACCGGCAGTTAAATGTGGTGCGTTACTTGCGCTGTGGAACCTTTGTCTCTCCTTTATGGCAGTGAGATCAGTTACGCAGCACTACTGATGAATGTGTTTGATGTGACTACAGTCTACAGTCGCTCACTCTCTTCTTTTAGTGCTCTCCAGTAAGGAAAAGAATTGTAAACTGTGTTTGACCACACTGTCAATTGCTTTCATTTTTAGATTGTAACCTTTCCTCTGAAAATCAAGACTGTTTTTAACTGATGCATCAGAAACTTTTCCTTGGCATTTCCTAGATTCTATTTCATTGTTCCTGACCGCCAGTAAACAGTAAATAACATAGAAGCTAAGTTACATTCGTAGTCACAGTTTCTGTCACAGGCTCCACCATACTCCCGGTCGTCATAGTCCCTGCTGCTCGACTGTTTGGCTCGTATCACGACTGGTTTGCCAGCATGGGAATGTTACCGCAGCATTCCAATTCAAAACTGTGCTTTATGTTCTTCTTTTTTTTTTTTTTTAATGAATAGTAAGAAACATACAGATAACAGGGAAATCTTGCATTTTAATTCGGTCACACCTACAACAAAGTAGAACTGTCCCACAATAGAACAAAAAAATCCTTTTAAAGTTAGATTGGGTGATTGTCATAAATAAGTAAAAATCTGCCCATTTGCCGTATATTGAAAAATTATCATCCACTGACCAAATGGCACTAAATTACAGATTTGTTTTTGTCATTCTGTCATGGTAGCAGAAAATTGTTAACTGACGGTCTTTGTCTTTTGTATCTCTCACCAAATATTCCCTACCAATTAAAGGTTTGGCTCTCCTAAATTACAGAAATAAATTTTCTTACTGCTCATGGCGTCTAGCCTACAAGTTCCTTAGTTGTTCTTTTGCATCTTCCTCGATACAGTGGAGTGAATGAAACCTATTTTGCGATGATGGTCTGAATAATGTATGGATATCACTGGGGAAAGTTGTCTAGATATTTGTCCAATTTACAAATGCTCACTATGTTCCTGAGATTGTTTGTTGTACGGGGACACACTGTTTCTGCAAGAAATTGGGTTGTTGTGCAATGCTGTGTGGATGGCCCAGATTAAATTTACCTCCGCTGTATTCTGCTAGTGTCAGCAGAAATTCCAATAACAGATACATCAAATGCTGTGTAAATAAAAGCAACACTAAGGGTGAAAATGTATGTATTCTTTTAACTGTTGTAAGATCCCATATCCTTGTTGATTGTGTTCTCTTCACTTCATCACTTCCTTGACTTGTTTTTGTTGTGTGTCTCAATCAGCATTGTACTTTGTGCGCACATGCAACACTAAACTACAAAAGCCTTCATTTATCCATGTTCATGAAAACACTAGTGACTCAGATCTCTTTCCATATTGGATTTCCTCTTATGTGGCTAAACGAGCCCTGTGGTCCTAATTCTTAAATTGCAGCATCCAGGCAAAAGACAGATGCAACAGTCCGGACATGATGGAGAACAAGCAATGGCTTAAATTGTTTCCTAATTTGTTGCGGTGTCACCCAGGTTGCTGTATGCAACAAGCAAAATCCTTTAAATTGACTCGTGTTAAGGAGGCAAATTGTAACAGAGCTCTTGCAAAACTCAAGGTTTTTATTTGTGATGTATGGATGTACCCTGAAATGCAAATACATTTATCATCAGTGCTTACAAGCGCCATAAACATCGGGTCAAAGATTATTTACAGAATTGATCAAAGGATAATCATTCACTGATCTTTGCTTCAGTTTGAGCGTGTCATGTGCTTTACCTCAGCAGCTATGCAGGAGTTCTACTGAAACAACAGCTGTCTCCGAGAGCATCATAAAAACGTGCAACATACAAGTTAACTACACATTCTAAATGTAGACAGCTGTGTTGTTGTGGGTTCTCAGTAACAGTCGAGCCAGCCGTAGTTGAGCAGCACACGATTCACTCTCCTGTAAGGCAGGTAGTACTCACTCTGTCTGGGGCCATTTGAGAAATACAGATATCCTGTAGAAGGAGAGACTTAGTTTATCAAATCTGCAAATAAACTTAAATTCAAATTAACATATTTTGGACACATGGGGCATTCACATATTATTGTCTTATAAAAAGTATATGGAAAACATATTAGCTGGTTAACTATGCATCCAACTGACAAGGAGTAACAGCAATCAATGTGTTGAATTTCCACCATTCACACTCCTTTGAACTCAAGTTTGGTCAACACCAGCTTTTGAGAAAAAATAACCTGGCTTTAAATGTGCCACTATGTTCACCAGCTACTCTCTCATTGTGTGTTCTGTTTAGTTCTGAATGTAGAACGCATCTGGTTCCTCAGAACTTCTTTTGTTTTGTTCCACTGCCAGAAATGAGTTTTATGGGGCTGATCGGGGTAAACAAACAAAAAAAAAAGTAAAGTTGGGTGCTGGAAACAAAAACAGCACTCTGAAAGAAGGTAAAACATCAGATAATAATTCTCAGTAGCTTTGCAACTATGAGAGCTTTCACAGCAAAGACAGTCATAGCCCAGTATGGTGTATAAAAAACAATGGTGAAAATGATCAAATTACCATAATTCTCAAAAGCTGCATCAACTTTGGAACCGATTCCTGGGAAATCCTGGGTGATGTATCGAGGATATCCATAGTCCATTTGGCTTCGGCCTTCATCATAGCTGTGGAAATAAAACAAAGACAATTGTGTAGGCAGTGTATATTACAGTATGTAATAAAAAAACTCAGACCAATGTGATTCATGCCTTACATGTTAAAAACCAGCGGCCTCGTGAAATGTTTTATTGTGCAAAGACAATAAAAGCTTAATCAGCACTCACCTCCAATATTTATTGTCCACAAAAAATAGTGTTTTTCTAGTGGTTGTCACAAAGACAGCAGCGTCCACCTTCCTGACTGAAGAGGGGAGGCCAAGGCTGGTGATAGGCTTTGGATAGCCTGACAGCAAAGTTTTTGAAGTCGCTCTTATACCCCAGTATTGGCGACCTGTGGAGAAACAGCTGGATGCTATTATATTTTGTACAGGTTTGTAGTACTCAGTTTAATGTATACCATAGTCAAGCAAAGCCCAATGAGTGTCACCTTCAAATAAATATGCCGCATTCTCTTGTGGGACTTCAAACGCAGCGTCAACACGGTTGATTCGCGACCATTTTGCAGATACTCTAGTCAAACGGATTCCTTGGTAGCTTCCACTCTTCCTCCAGTAGTATCTGGTGAGGATTTTAAATAGAAAATGCAATAAGATGTAGGTTTTATGTTGCACATAAATAAATTGATCATGACAGATACAAAATGTACCCATTTTTGAAGAAGTATAGGTCTCCCCTGATGGAGGTAGCAGCATCAAACACCAGCTGACGGCTACACTGCTCATCCCCGGGGTTGGGCAGAGGGTCTGGCCTTGGATCCTCAGTTGGCTCCTCTGGCTCTGGTTCAGGTTCTGGACGAGGAGGTGGATTAGGCTTTGTTGTGGGCACTGGGGTGCGGCTGCCTGAAAAATAGAGCAATAAAGTCAAAAAGTGACTAGACTACAAACCCATGGCATAAACAAACCAAACGGTGCACTTTAACCTCATGTCAAGCACATCAATCACAATGAACATTACATTTCATATCCTACCAGACATCATGTCATAAACAAAGATGCATGTGGATGAGTTCATGGAATCTGACATTTCTATTTACCATACAGAGCTTGAACGCCACGTCTGTCATCATCAGGCAGCCTGTATCCGTTCGTATTCACATATTGGTAGGTGGGGAACATCAGTGCCCGTCTGTCCCTGGAGTGATCCAGGCCCAGAGCGTGGCCGAACTCATGGGCTGCCACCAGCAGCAGATTCACACCTGAACACAACAATATCAATAAAGTAAGTCTGACACAATTATACTCTAACTACAGTGAGTTTTCCTTAAAGCAAATTCCAGTGACCTGTAGATTGAAGATAACATGGAGAGGTTATGAACTTCTGCCTAGTGATTGCGGCCGCCTCAACTTTGCTAGAATAACATAGCAGAATGTATTTACCTCTTTGGGTCAGAGTCCACCTTTCATCATCATCAAAGTGTGTGTCTCCTCCCTGACCCCGTCCAGGAGAGTTAGCATGAGCTAAGACTCCACCAGCCCCATCGAAAGGGTAAAAGTCCCCATGATCTGCAACAGGACAAATATGATGTTGAAGCCTCTGCTTGTAACCCCCTCCCCCAGACACACACACACACACACACTATAAATAAAAAGAGACAGAGCCAGATTACTCAAAATGTGGAGATAGATTCTAGCATGTTATATTTATTAGTTGTTTCTAACAGAAGTGTGTTCCATCCAGACTCACATCCTCCTTTGAAGAGGATCATGATGTCTGCAGTACCACTGTAGACCTGTTTGAAATCCAGTGGGATGACGTCGCTGTAGAGCTTGAAGGCCTTACTGATGGTTGCGTCCACCTGACTCTGGCTCAGATCCGGAGTGTACTGAGTAATCCTGCTCAGATCATTTTTACAAATCGTTAATTCTCTTAATATACAATAATACAATATCATTTATATATATTCAAACATCTTGACAGTATTATATCTGACCAGAGACCTATAAGTAATAAGCCTCTTCTGCCATCTGGGTTTCCCAGCGAAGTGTCCGTATCTGCTGATGTCCGACACGCCACACCTCGGAGCCTTCATCACCTCCACAGTCTCATTATTCAAGACGCCGGTCACCTGGTGGTCAGTGGGTGATATGAGGTAAGAATAACACACAGACTCCTAATGTAAGCTCCGGCCTGATTTACCACAATGATTCATAGAAAGGCAACATTTCATTATAAAAACATGAATTTGGAGTTTTTCTTCCATTATTTCATCCCAGCTCACTCAAACTATTCCATTCGCTCGTACCTCCAGGCCAAAGAAGGCCTGCATGGCTTGCAGATCTTCGGTGAAGTTGCTGATTAAGCTTCGCGTCGTGACGTTGGTCATTCCAACGTCGTCATAGAACGTAGAAAGGTAACTCTGATGCAGAGAGACAGGAAGGAATGGGAATTTAGACACAAGTGACTGTCCAAGTGTAGAAAGTTACTTGGGTATTTCCATTTTATGCTTCTAAGTGCCGACTACATGTCAGAGGGAAAATATTTTACATAAAATACAATTTATTTGCCAGCTTTAGTTACTAATTACACTCATGACGAAGATTTAACACATAATAAAGAAAACTACACTAAAAACAGACGGTTGCCTTTTCTTCTTTCCTTTCCCCATTAGTCATCTGATGATGCCTTAGATTCATCTGCTGTCTCTGTATAATATAAACTATATAAATCTAGCTCCACCTGCTGCCACTACATCAGTAACATGCTGCTTACACACTACTGCTTCAGTATTAATAATCTAATGATTTTTTTATGCAGGTGTATTTTTACATTGCTGTTTTGGTACTTGTACTTACATGTGATTAAAATACTTCTTTTATCGCTGTTGAAGACTGATACTACCGCTACTGATATTTATCATGACATAGAATTACCTTGGCCATGTCGTCATCCTCTGGGGAAATTGTTGGCGCAATGGTCGGTGCTGCATGGCACAGGGCTAAACAACCCAGCAGCACTATCCAAAAATCAGCAAGAGACATCTTGTTAAAATGTTTTCTCGTCTCCATCCAGTCTCTCTGAAAGGCAGCCTGGACAGCCTGAGGTGTATATTGCTCTGATAAAAGCTGGCGCACATGGTGTACTTTGGAGCATTTCAGTAAATGTTTAGAGACGCCCCTGCACCAGAAGGGGAAGGGGAGTACAGAGGGCCCCTCTGATAAGACAGTGGGAGGAGATGATTAGATCTTTATTGACGAGCCTTTTGTGGAGATTTGACTTTGTTCTGTTCTTGTTTTCTTACTAAAATTGCAGTAAACTGCAAACGGCAAGAGACTGATCAGCATTTCTTTTAAATTGTCCTAATGTAAATTTAGGCTTTTCCCAAATCCCACACAGTGTTACATCAACAAAACTGCTGCGCGGCCACTCTGCCAAGAATACTATACATTTTCATCACTGGCTCACACTGATTTAAAGAGCATTGCACGACAAATTTGATAAAATATAAAAACATCCAAACATCCTTGCAAGGATAGCAGAAGCATAACCTTAGAGTGATGCTGGAAGATAACATTTACTAAGCTACACTGTAAATAGAGCTACACTTTATATTTATTGTTCAATTTAACTGGATATTTTTTATTTAATTCTAATTTATACTAGATTACATTCACTGTACTGCATCATTTACTGTATTACATTCAGTTGAAAACTGTAGTTTTTGGTTATTTTGCAGATAGTCAATTGAAAACCTATGGTAAGGATCTAAAATAATGAATGGATAGCGTATCAAATGGGCAAAATGATCCCAACTGCAACCATCTACAACATAAAAATTCTGCAAACGTGTAAGCATTCCTCTTTTAATGACATATTTTAAAAGAAGTTATTCTAAGTTTTTCATCTGTCTTGGTGAATAATTAATAAAAATTACACACAAGCCCCTGAGATTTGTGAACAAAAATGATATTTTATTGAGTCAACTTTCAAAAGACACATTCTGTTGATGAAAAAAAGATGCACTTTGCATGTAAAATGTATATATCTTTAATTATTATTAAATCCTCAGATCAGTATATCCTTGCAATGGTACTTATACAAGAAGTACCATTGTATTCAAGAGGGACAACAGAGTTATAATTTACACACAGGTACACGTACATTATGCCCTAAAAAATAAACTGTAACAATTACATAATTATCTCAGTTTAACAACAACATATGACCCTTATTTTTTCACACGTCTATTTAACTTTTAAAATAAAGGACATATATTAAAAGTACACGTATCTCAGTAAGTTGCTGTATCAACATCCAAGCCAAGAATTTCCTGGAATTATTTTCACCACCCGTTTTTGTTTGATGTCATACTGGTAGGATTTTGTCCCACTGAGGAGGAAGATGCTACCTGTCAAAAGAAAATAACAAAAAAACTCTTTTTAAAATCACAAAAAAAGACTTTTGTACAGTTTGCATTTCATGTTTTAATTGTTCCGAAGCGTGTTTGTGTTGTTTCAGAATACATGAGATGAAGTGAGAACAACAAAGTCCAGCTGGGAGTAGCAGTCTAATTCTAGTTTGAGTAACACTTTTTTCTGAAACTGGGGCAAATGGTGTTTTCAGGATAAAAGTGCATCTGTTGCGGTAAACTCCACCCGTCTACCACCTAAAGACGGTAAAAACAAGAAATTACAACTTCCATTTCAGTCGTGTTCTATTTGCATCCTGCTGCTCAGGTCCACTTTACACAAAGTACATAAACTGCATTTCCCCTGTTTTTACCATGCAACTTAAACGCGGCGTCGACCCTCCTCGGGATTCCAGGCCAGTCCTTTTGGATCAGTCTGGGGAAGCCAGGGTCCATCTGCCTGTTGCTCTCATCGTATCTGAGATTGGATGATTCAAATTAATTAATTTTTAACTTTTTAGTGGAAATATTTTTCAAAGCACTAAGCATTCTTCATGCAGAAGTTTGTATAATATTTTTTTCATATTTGCAGTTAGATACAGACAGTGATTGCTGATCCTGTCCGGGAATAGTGTCAACATCAAATATCTTGTATTTTAGCAGATACACCGATCAGGCATAACATTAAAACCACCTTCCTAAAATTGTGTAGATCTCCCTTGTGCCTCCAGAATGTTGTTAGTGGGGGCCTTTGGGTCCTATGGGTTGAGGGGAGGGGCCTCTGTGGATCATCCCACAGATACTTGATCAGTTTAGGATCTAGTGAATTTGGAGACCATGTCAACACCTTGTGCTGCTCTTCATGTTTTTTGAGTTGTTCCTAAACCGTTTTTGTGTGTGCCTGTGTCAGACTGCATCCTGCTGGGGATGGCTGCTGCCATCAAGGGGTGTCATTGCTATGGGGTGGCGGTGCCTGGTCTGGTCTAGGTGGGTGCTACATGTCTAAGTAACATCCACATGAATGCCAGGTCCAAAAGTTTCCCAGCAGAACTTTGTATTGTCACAAGATGGTCAATGTTATTTACTTCTCCTGTCGGTCATAATGTTATGCCTGATCGATGTATATATTCATATTATATGCTGCACGTTTCTAATCTGCTGAGCTAGACGTTTCTAATCTGTGGTGATGGCCCCACCAACCTCCACAGTGTGCATTGCTTACAGTTATCAGTTTCTATCTTACTGTTATGCATAATTCTCTGATCTGCTTACGATGCTTACGATACTTACAATACATGTACACATATGCCAGCCACATATGCTCATTTTTCTTATTTCACAACAACAACATTTTGAGCACACTGTTTTCCCACTGGGTTGTTCTATAATTAACACTTTGCTGATTCTATCCTTTTGTTCCCTGCATTAGTGCTTGCACTGACTTTGACTATGTTACATTGATAAAACTGGATTGTATTGAAATGAATCAAGTAATAAAGAAATTGTTGGTATGTCAAGGAGTAGTGAAAATAATTACCCACATAAATCAGATCAGCATTGTTTAGATACTGAATGAAGATCCAATCACTCACTAGGTGGCAGAATTTAACAGCTTAATACTTAATATTTCCCTGTTTTTCAGTTACTTTGTGGGTTAGTTTTTCCTGTTTCCATCTTTTATTTTGAAATATAAAATCAAAAAATCAAAATCATGTTTGAAACGTGAGTCCAGTGGGCATTTTGAAGTTACCTGTAATAAAACTCTCCCACGAAGAACATAGTTTTCCCATATTCACTGACATGCACAGCAGCGTCAACCTGCCTCACTCTGGGGGAGAAGCCGTACTCATAGATGGAGCCGGAGCGACTTTTCGTCTTAAGCTGTTGAACCACCCAGTACTTACGACCTGGAAAAACACCGCCATGTCATAAGCAATTCGGAACACTATGAAAAACAGCAACATACCACAGGCACTGCCAAACTCAATGAGCCTCTTGCATGAACTGCAACACTTAAGTTGCACAAGGCTGTAATTTGGGTGCAGCGTCGTGCTCTCCGACTGGAAATCCAGCCTTGTCATGCTGACACGGCCTAAGTGATGCTTTGTAGACTGCCCATTACTCTACCAGTGAATATGTACGCCACGCCTTTGGCAGGGATGTCATAAGCGGCATCCACGTGAGAGCTGATGCTTGGTAAATACGTGCTGCTGCGGCCCTCTGTCAGGCGATTCCAATAAGTTGCCTTTGTTGTTCTCATCCACATGTAACTAGATTGAAACAACAAGAGAGTAGCAATTGAAACATAATTTAGGCATTGTGGACTTATAATTTAAAACAAAGCATACCTGTTCTTGAAGAAAACAATCTCATTGTTAATCATCGTTGCCGCATCAAAAGAAAAGTAGGGGTCGCATTTGTTTGAAGCGGGTTGGGGTTCCACTTTTTTGTTGGGCTTACCTGAGAAATAATGTGGAACATAAGGCATTTACAAGCTGTGAGAACTGTTCGAGGAACACAATCATCATTTTACATGTTTAATGACTTCCTCACCGTACAGCGTTTGGATCCCCAGCACATCATCTGTGGCCAGAGAGTACTGGGCACTGCTGTGATGCTTGTAAGTGGGGTACATGATAGCAGAGGGGTCTCTGGAGTGAGTCAGACCGAGCGAGTGGCCGAGCTCGTGAGCTGCGACAGCAAACAGGCTGTAACCTGGAAAGAAGGACATGATTTCTATTAGCTCTTCTAAATGGACACAGAATGACATGCTGCCACACTGCTGTCTGTGGGTTTGAAGGCTTCATTTGCCTCCACAAACTCAGTGGAGACCACAGCAGGTGCTCACAGTGTGCTGTGAGCACCTGCTGTGACATCATTGACTTGGGTGTGGCTAGAGACACTAACTCACAAGGAGCCACGCAACACCTTCCTGCACATGGTGGCTCAGAACTGACCTACATTCAAATTATTTAAAAAAAAAATCAAGGACAAACATAGCAGTGTTATGCAATAGCATTCTTAGCCTAGGTCTTCTTTTGTATTTCACATGACACGATGTTCTGACTGACAAACCTTGCCTCCCCGCCGTCCATGTTTCATCCTCGTCAAAGTGCACGTCTCCACCCATCCCCTCTCCTGGCTGGAAAGCATGAGCCAACACACCCCGGGGTCCATCAAAGGGAAAGAAATCTCCATGAGCTGCAGCAGAAAGCAACACTTCATCACGCAGTGAACGAATATCAAACAGGCTCTACCTTTTATTAACCATATTGAGGAGATAAGAGATAATAGTTTCAGATTTACTTCTGCGAGCGAAGGAGAAGACTATGTCAGCTTTGCCATGGTTGACTTTGATGAACCTCAGTGGAGCTGCATCGCTCCACAACTTCAGGGCTGAACTGAAGGACTTCTCCACATCCACTCTATTCATGTCCGGAGTATATCTGGCTATCCTGCATGTCGGTGACCCACACATGAGGCGTCAGGATCAACAAATCTGCAGTTGGCTAAAGAATCCAGCAAAAAACTATCTACAGGAAAATAATCATTTCAGATTATTACAGTATTAACTGTATAAAATGAGGTCTCACGTGTATGTGATGGTGTAGTTGTTCCACTTAGGCTCATTAGGGTAGAAACTGAAGTTGTCCACATCTGGAACACCACACCTTGGCTCCCTCATCACGTCCAGAGTGTGAGAGTCCAGCTTTCCTGTTTCTCTCAGGCCAAAGAAGTTCTGCATTTCTCTGATTTTCTCCTCCATGGCTGGCACAGACCTGGTCCTTCTCGCTGGAGCTCTGTGGTTCAGACTGTAGAATCTCCTGAGGTAGTCCTGTTGGTATGAGGAGTTAAGGCTTTGAAGCTTGGGGCACAACAACTAGAATGTAACTAAAAGTTGTGTTTTTTGTTGTTTTTTCTAAAGTACTGAGGTATTGGAGTATAATGTGGTATTTGTTTAATGTAGGGTTAAAGCTGGATGGGCATTATTCATAGCAATCATTTATTGGTCATCATGCATTATCAGTCATTTATTAACATACACCAATGTGGCTATTTTTAGTTAAGTCCCTGAAGAACACAGACAGGGTCATCCCTGACAATCCTGCTCATTATTGTAATAGTATATAGTAGATTTACACCAGTGACAGTCTGATCAGAAAGACATTATGTTAGTATGTGTTCTGATTCCTGTTTTGGTGCTTGTAGCTCTAAAATATTAGACTTACACTTAAAAACATGAAAATATTGTGTGCAGGATTGCATTGTATCTATCCATGTTTATGCAATTTAAATCCACACAATGCTACTGTTTTAATTAAAGGCACCATTACATCTTGTAAAGTTTTTACATTCCATTTCCTGCACGAAAAAAACGTCACAAATACATTGGATAATTTGTATCAGCAACTGTCCTAATGGGCTATTTGGTTCTAATTTAGCCGGTTGTTATATAAACTCTACAAGACATTCATCCACCCACAAACCTCAGCCAGCTCCACATCCTCAGGCCGCAGCCGCTGATCCTCATCAATGGGTAGAGTCCACAAGATTTCCACTAACATCAGAGAGCCCAGAACACGCGTCCACATCCACAACAACTCCATGTTTTAAATGCACATTCCCACCAGGCTTCACATTTTTTATATGGGAGTATTCTTGAAGTTGTTGGGCAATCACATGGCCTGCAAGCGCTCAATCCTGGTAGTTACAGCCGGGCATATATGCCCCAATTTTCTGGAGGGTTTTGCGGTTAAAAACCTCCCCATGAAACGTCTACATATGTCTGGGCTTTCTGTCTGTAGCGCTGATAGTCATGTGCGTGTGCTGTGTTTCATAGTATGTACACATGTCAAAACCTGCTGCTGTTTGTGAGGTGAACTTAATTTACACAGCCTCATCTGTGTGTATCTGACTGCACCACATGCATATCTCATAAAATGATTTAAACAAAACAACCCACCGAAAGAAATGCTTTGAACTTTGCACAAAAACACAAACGTCTGGTTTTAGTTGTAATTCTTTATTTAGTTCAGATATGACTAGTGATAAATAAAAGTCCAGTCAAAGTCAAAACTGAGAAGTGCAATGCGTTTCCCTTCTTGGTGTTTAAGTGCAGGTTTTCAGGTAATGTCCTTGCTGTGTGCGGTTCCTACAGCATTTCAGCAGCCCAGCCAGGAATTTGCTTTCTCAACTCCGACAACATGTTTCTGGGTGTAGTTGTACTTGTAGACTTGTGGTCCCACAAAGAAGTAGATGAAATCTAAGATGAGGGAGGTGAAAACAAACAGAGCCAGGTCTTCATGAGACAAACGAAACGGTTCACATTCTTTTTTTTTCTCTCGGTTGATAATGATAATGATGATGATTGCAATGATGAGTATCTTTCTTTTAACTCAAACATTCACCTTTGCTTGCATTTGTTAAAATTACAGTATATCATACGAAGGATTTTAAGTGGTAAATTATACAGTTTGAATCCCAGAGGGGAACCACATGTTCTGTAAAACCTTTACACAACTGATGTTGCATGTAAATTAGCATTCCTGTGCTACTAATAACAATGTAGCGTGCAGAAGCCCCTTAAGCTACAGACAGAAATATACTACATTCTAAATCTAGACAAGATTATCACCCAGTTGGAGCCCTGTTGATATATATATGCTGCATATTTTGTGGTTTGTTGTGGAATATTTTTGTGTTTCAGATTCACAGATTTCAGTACAGTAGTAGCTTACACTGCAAACATACCACACTATGTGTAATATCTACTCACCGTCTTTATAAAAAGCTGCATTTATCATGGTGTTCACTCCAGGAAAGTCCTCGCTGATATACTTAGGGTAACCAAAATCCATGACCTTCCGGTTTTCATTGAAACTGAAAAGACACACCACCCTTTCATCAGAAGCCGTGACTCATGATCATCTGCTCGTCGTTCGAAGCTCAGACAAAACATTTTGTTTACTGCTGCAACTTTATGATCACGTCATCAAAAACCTCAGACACCAGGCTGAACCCTGTGCTCGCCGTGTGGGGTCCTAGTAAGATCTGAGTCAACTTGTTCGACACATGCTCTCGGATTTGGCTCTGCTCTGTCTTTATACTTGGGTTTCATACTGCACAAATTTTAAACGGCGCTTCAATTAGACTAAAATAAGAGGACAGGGTGAGTATAATGTGATTTAATACAATCTGCCGTCTTTGTAATGCCTCCACTTCCCAGAGCTCATAAATGAAAAAATATTGCCCAGAGCGAAATGTTTTAATCTGATGCAAAACTAGGGTGAACCGTTGGTTCAAATTAATTACTCAAAATCTGAAAATGTAAAATGCCTTGATGTGTGAACACATGTAGCTGCATTAGTATTACTATCAAACTGATTGTTACTGAGTACATGTTGTGTATTTGCCGCCTTACCTCCAGTAAACATCCTGCATAAAGAAGAGGGTGCGTCCTGTTTTCACAATGTGCACTGCAGCATCAACGTCCTGAACCCAGGCTGGAAATCCAAAGTGGCTGAGTGGCCTGGGCTTCCCCTTCACAACAGATCCTTTCACTGTCCAGAACATGGATTCTACAAAAGAAAAAATATCACATATTTTTCTAGTCTAACTGGACAGTACAACGTAAGAATGTGGATGAAAATTCATGTTCTCCAACAAGTAGCTATTGATAATTTAATTTAGTGAAGACACTTGTATTTTCTTATATTGTATTTAGTCCTCAAAATTATTATTATTATTTTTTTAGGAATAATGGAATAATTGCATAATTATGCACTGGAATATGACAATCATAATTATAAAAAGCAATATTTAAAGCCTGTAATGCAACCAATAGTTACCATGAATAAGGTAGGCTGTGGATCTGCGCGGTATCCAGAAGGCAGCATCGATACTGGTTTCAATCCTGGGCATGAAGTTGGCGATGGGGCCCTCTTTGATGTCATTCTGCTTATTATGTTTAATCCAGAGATATCTGGTGGGAGAAATAAATTAATTATTACATTCACTAATTTCCACTATTTAAGGAGTATATGCTTTTCTTTGTGAGCTTATTTTCCACTTGCCTTCCTTTAAAAAAGAAGGTGGCATCCCCAAGAGTGGACAGCGCGTCAAAGGTCAGGTCTGGAGCACATCTGTCATTCATGCGTCCAGGGAATAGTGATCCCCTCAAAACGTGATTGAGATTAACTCTGACAGGACCTAAAACACATCAGTACAAGTGTATCTATCAGGTTTACTTAAAGGTGGATATATAAAATAAAATGCGAAGATTAATCAAAACTGTTTACTGTAAAGTGCGTTAATATTGGCTACATCTTCCATGGATAATAAGTTTGCTGGGCGGGAGGATTTGTAGGTTGGATACATCAGTGACTCTGGGTTTCTGGAGTGCTTCAGGCCCAAGGCATGGCCAAACTCATGAGCAGCTACCACAAAGAGACTGAAACCTACAGAAATACAAAGAAAAGTATGTTTACACAAACGTTGTCTTTGTGTTTTTCTATCCTACACCCTCTATTGTGATTGGGTTCAGCACCTGTTCCTCCTGCCGTCCAGCGCTCGTCGTCATCAAAGTGCGTGTCTCCTCCGACGCCCAAACCGGGGCCAAAAGCATGAGCCAGTGTTCCTCTCGGTCCGTCAAAGGGATACAAGTCTCCGTGTGCTACATGATATAATTCAGGCCAAACATGAAATAGAAACCGCAGAGAAAACCATTTTCTCTCATGCCACAATGAAATTACAGGGTTCTGTTCACCTCATCTAAACGAGTCCGTCTAGATCAGCAGCCAGTGAATGATGACGCTACCTTGGTTACCAGTTAAATTGCTACTGAAGTTCCCCATGTGTATACACACGCACTGACAGATCTGCTTAGGACTCTTTTTTTTTATGTGTCAGAGTATTGTGTGAAACCAAAGACAAACTCACCATTGGTCACAAACTCCACTATGATGTCAGCGCTACCAGTGTGTGACCTGACGAATGTCAGACCGCTGGCTCTGGCCCAAACGCTGAAAGCTGAGTCAATCAGAGAGTCTACAGTGGAGCGGGGTAAATCTCTCGTGTACCTGCCAATGCTGCAACAGCAGCAAATTCATGTTGCTGATTAATATCATAGTCAACACAAAATACTATTTTGCATAACAAGAGAAACAAATCATTGACAGCACCTTATGTCAATGTTTGATCCTTTTTAAATCATGGGCCATATGCTGTATCTTATTATGCAACCATGTCTAAATTATATCAAAAATTAGCAAATTTAAAAAATCTATCTTTTGTTACACCGACTATGGGATTTAAAATACCTTTAAGAGGATGTTGGCTTGGTATTCTAAAATACAAGGGTTGATAAGGGTTCCCAAAGATGCAAGGGATAGTAAGTCATATCAGCTGTCTTGCTCTGCATGTTTTGTTTTGTTGCACTTACTTGACAATTTGCTGTGTTTGCACAGTTGTGCATTCACTAGTTTAACTTAGTCCATATCTACAGAGATTTAGCGTCTGCTTCACTCTACTTATGAGAAAACATCTCAGGGCCCTGACACGCCATACCAGTGGCCCTAGCCTTTGGAGAGTGTCCCACAGCGTTGGCGCTAGCCGTCCCCCTCTCTACAGCTTTTCAGCTGATTCAGCATGTTTTTTTGTATATATATTTTACATCTTCGTCTCATCTGAACGTTCAAATACAAAAATAATTTCATAAAGTCATGATCATCTAGAATGAATACACTATTGACCAACTCATCATGATGATTCAGGAGAGGCAAGCTCTCTATGACTGTAGCTCTTACAGGCTTTCCAGGTCCACAGATAACCCTATGTTTCCTTTTCCCTTGTTTAAATTATGCATACTGCCACCTGCTGGTTATGTCTTCTCACGTAGCTACAGAATCGATGCGCCAGTTGGCTGTTGGCTATTTTGTTTGTGGTGTGTTCAAGGACAACATTTTGGTCCAGACACGGGCAATGTGTCGTTGCCGCTAATTGCTTGAGGTTGCGTTGGTTTGTCTGGGCCTTGGGACTGACTCTGACTACATACTGCTAAACTGCGTTGAATGGGCAGATGAGTTTAGTAATTACATGTGTCTGTCATTGCTGTTTATGGCCTAGATTCAAATTAGGAAGGAACAGGAAGGTGAGCAGTTAGTAAACTAGAATTGTGTAAAGTTTCCCTCAGCTGAAACACACATAACACTAAACTGCTGTTGTGAAGAGGACAGTATCATTTCTGGTTTGTACTGAGGTAATGATTTTGTGATTTTTGTGCACTTGTTAGGATGTTCGCCACTTGCCCTTAGTGCCCAGAACAATTTAATGCATTATAATCCTGTAATTACCATGTGAGGCCAAAGTGGCCACTGTTGCAGTTTCTGAGCAAAAGTTACATATTTAACTTCAAGCTTCAACTCTCACATTTTAAAACAGTGACAATAACTGCCTTTCTTGGTTCCTCTTTAATTACACATCTTGTCTGTAAGTAATCCAGCAAGCATGCCTCAAACCGGGTTTGCATATAAATGGATAAGGACCAGACAGTGTTACATAAGTTGAAACATGCATGGTCAACTTGGCACACTAACAAACCCACAGTAACTCTCAAAGGCAAGATTTGCTAACCTCAAAATCTGTTAACTACGATGATTTGTGACAGCTGCTATTCCCTGTTTCTGCCAAAAGGTTTTATTGCTTGCTGGCAAAACTGTTTCTCACATAGTGGTGGGGTTTGCATAGTAGTCACAACCAGACAGTTTTATTTTTTGCAAGTTCATTCTAGGTCAGATATGCCAGATATCTTTTTTTCATTTACAAACTACAATTCTACAGATTTTTCAAAGTAAGAGGAGTGACTGCAGCTTGATCATTAAACACGGTTAAAGACGACAGTCAGTACCTGTAGGTGATGACATTCTTATTCCACCTCGTCCCTTGGATGTGACTGTACTCCTCCATGTCTGGAACGCCACAACGAGGGCTCCCCATCACCTCCAGGGTGTCCGAATTTAACTCGCCTGTTGCATTGAGCCCAAAGAAAATCTGCATGTCTTTCACTTTGGAGGTGAAGGAGGGCTCACTCCTTTTCATGCGTCCCAAGGGATCTATTTGCAGGTTGTAGTACTGCTGAAGGTAGTCCTGTGAGTAGATTTAAGATCCACATTAAATATTATTTTGCACTAAAAAGCCAGGTAAATCAATCAGCCCTTTACAACTTAGTTAAGACAGAGTTCATTCCTCTATCACAACATGCATTACAGATTATACACCACAATAAATCTCTGCAGAATCCATTTCATGAATAATATGATTTCTGTGAAACAAAAACGTCTGTATAAACGTCTTAATTTCCAGCACTCGAACGATCAGATTTGCAGCATTAACTATCAATTAAACAACTAAACTAAACAACTAAAATCTATTCACAACAATGAACTCGATAAAGACTTAGCAGGCAGCTGCTTCAAAGACAAGCAGGAATAGTTTTATGAAAGGAAATTGGCACGAGGAAAGAGAAAACGAGGATGCTGAAAGAATCTGGAAAAGCATGTAATATAGCAGCAACAAGGACACAGAGGGCAGTGCAGTTTCTGACCGCTGCCTCCCACACACACACAAAAACAAATGTAATAAAAAACATTTCTCAACCTAAATGTAGGCAATAACGGATAATTTGCAGTGCACTTAACCCCCGGGGCATAAACACTTACAAATTGGTCTAATTTTTGCATTGTACAAGAGATAAAGTCACATGCAGTCCAGTGTCAAACATTCGTAATGCTGCAATTATGCACTTACTGTGGCCAGCTTCAAGTCAACCTGTGGTTCTGGTGAAGGAGTGCTATCTTCCTCCGGAATAAATGTGGGTGCCGTAAAACATGGACCGGGCATAAGCAGGACCAGGAAACAGCAGGAGAGCAGCATGACATGCATTTCACAGACTAAACGCCACGTGAATTGTAATGGCCTAGGTTAAACACATAGAGATGGAAGATCTGGTTAATGAGAAAGCCTTTTAAATGGTTATTGTGACTCATGCCACATGCAAATCCTAGGGAAGCCTCAGACAGTACTATGGAATTAGGGAGGGGTTTGCAGAGAACCAAGGACAGCCGAAAAAAAAGAGACAGAAATGACATTTGAACAGTTTTTGTCATGTGACAAGTCTGCGCCAATGATGATTTAAATAGATGGAATATTCAGTGCCTGGTTCCAATTTCAAAATCTTATTTAAATTCAATGCAAATGGAAGACTGTAATCAGACTGAGACACAGCAATTTGTGGGAGATTTTAAGGTGCAACAAGCTTTACAGATAATCCTAAATTAGGGCTGAAACTACAACATTGGGCAACACAGAAAACAGGATATGCTCAGGACTGACACTGTGAATGAGGGTGGCACAAATGTGTTGACATTTTCATTTAAGAAGCTCTGATATTGAATAAATATCTTCCTCTACAGCTTCTGTTTGGCAATCTCAAGAAAACTGCCTCCAGGCAGATGCAACACAATGAGCTGGGTAACACTGCCGCTCAGTCCCACGCATTCTGCAAGGACTCCCAAAATAACGCCATCAAAGCTCGTTCTTGTCCCGTTTTAGCAAATGCATGTAAGACCTTCCAATGAGAGAGCTCACAGAAAGGGAGCCGAAATTGCAGGGGGGGAATTTAAGGCCTTCGCAAAATAAAAATGGCTGCCAGCCAGGACGCCTAAACTGGCAAGGGTGGTGCTGCGGTCAGTCCAGGCTACAATTACAGTTGATTGGTCATTGTGGAGCTTTGTGGGCCCAACGGCATTCCTCTGCAGGGTAAGTTGACTTTTCTGGCCTCTTTCATAGAAAGACCTGAGAATCTCTGTTGCTCGGGTTTTATGACAGGAGTGCAGACGGGGTAATGAAGTCATTTTAAGCAGGGGTGACGACTGCAAGGTTATAACCTGGAAGAAACCATTCTGACTACTGTGGTAATTAAACCCATAGAAACACCTCTGTTATGACCAAAACACACACTTTGACACTCACAAGGTGCCAGAGATATTACATATCAGATGTTTTTATTCTAGTCTTAAATAACAAGTATTTGGGTCGAGATTATATATACTACAATTCTGCAAACAATTAGACCAATAATCCATAATTAATAATTAATAATAGCTCAATTAGACCAAAAAGGCCTCATGTAACCACCTCAGATGGACAGACTGGGCCAATTGGAAGAAATGTTCAGTCAGATTGCGAGGTGCTAACAACCATGTGACATGTGATCCTACTGTATCTCTGTGGTTGAAATAAATCCTTTCTTTCTGCACATGTTTGCCACATGTTGGTGTCAACATTAGGTGGTGCGTGTTGTGGGAGGGAGATGGACATGGTATTAGAAGAACAACAAGTTGTTGTAAAAATACACATAAACATAGCCAGTGATTGCAAATTTCAATCAGTCATTCATTGTCAGTGTGATACCCACTTCACTCATTTCATCACTTTCCTTCACTTTGGAAAAGGTCAGGCCTGACTCATCAACTCAAATGCTCCAAACGTATTTTTATTTTTCAACTATTCAAATGGGGTTTTGACTCAAAATGGCATGACCACAATGTGCAGTAGACATTCCAACACACGATCAGTTAAACCGGATTAAAACAAATGCTTGCTTGTTTGAATTTAATGCACAACATGTTGAACTTGATGTGATCTTGATCTGACTTTGGTGCTACACATACGTAACGGATGGTATGAGATGAGTGGGGCACAGTGCTGTCCGGTTCGTTACTGGAGGGGGTCTCATTTTTCCGCAAGCATAAACACTGACATGATTATTTGTCTCAAAATAACAAAATGTACATTGTTATATTTTGGATATAAGAATGCACTTTTGTCAGTGACATCAGTGACGTCTGAATGATAATGTCTGGTTCCTCTGAGAGTTTCCACAGACTGTATATGGAAGACAGAGAGTCAAAGTTAGTATTATTGCACGTACTGTGCATGTACAGCTGAAAAAAAAATAAAATAAATCAAATCAGATTCTGCTGAATCACAAAAAAAGCCACAAAATGCACAAAATGGTGGTTAAACCAGAGACATTTACAGACTCTGAGTCCAATTCATTATGTACACTATATACACATGTGAAGGAATGCATTCTAATATAACAGTCCGGCACTAAATCTTCATGAAGGTTATGCTTTTCAGCGTTTGTTTCAAATAACTGCGAGAGCTGCGGGTTCAACTCTGTTTTCATTTTGTGGTTTGACATATTTGACAACCCTGTTTCATGCAGTGGACTAGATTAAATAACAGAAACACTTTTTAATTCAATCCAGTTTAACAACACCACAATCTCCAGCCTCCAAAATGATCTTACAGCTAAGTTACCACCTTTCTGACACTGTTTCAACATAAACTGAACATTATAACAGTCAAGAAGCTAAGATTTAGTGCAGGACTGTAACATTAGAATGCATTCATCAGAACTGACTGAAACTCCAAAACTCTTGCTTTGAGTCTCTGCTGCCCTCCTGTGGTGTCCGTTAAGAAAAATCTAATTTCAAAGATGCTGCTGAGTATGAGTGACCTGACACCACAGCTGCCACTGTGGTTTGAATTCCAGCATTTCCTCTGGATTTGCTGTTGCTCAGCAAGCCAAGACCTTGTTGGGTTGTTTATTTGTGGAACTGCGGTGTGCACAGATTGACTGACAGTTTATAATCATTTCTAAATGTTGCTGTCGTCCGTGTAATCTAAGCGGTCCCCTTACTGCAGGATGGAGCTGATTCAGACTGTGGCTTTGCTGAAAATGTCCATTATCGTTATATTAAATTACATTTAGTGGGGAGATGCTTTTGTCCGAAGAGACAATATGAGTTCCATAAATCTACTGTGGTTGATGAATCTTGTGGTACATTTTTTATGATTTTTTTTGTGGCCTATTTTATGATGCCTGTGTTATAAAGTACACAATAAACATATATTTTGCAGAGACAGCTTGCACAACAAAAGCATTTAATGTAATTTCGCACATTAAGGGTGATTCTTTGCATGGTTCAAAAGGGGAAAGGCTTAATTGCATTTAAAACTATAGCTCCTAACACGATCATTCTGATGAAACAATATCTGAATGCATGTGGTCAAACCATGGAAACCTCAATGTGAACCTTTACCTTCTGTAAAAAGGATTTTTTATTTGAACGCTGGTTCCATGTGCTACTGTTGGCACCCTGCTTCAGGTCCCCCATGCCCCAGCAGGGAAGTGGTTGATTTCATTCTGTCTCATATCATCCTTCTACAGTCTCGTTCCAAAAGGTAATGACCAACAGTGACAGAGCATGTTAAAATAAGTGCTGTACTGTGAAGGAGCAAACAGAGTTCACAGAAGGGAATAACCCAATAAGTAGCACAGTCATGCATCCACAGCCAGGCCAGGCCTCTCTGCTGTGGCAGAGAAAGTTTGACGAAAAATGATGATGAGGGAACTTCAATTTTTGCTTTTTAGCAGTTCTGTATATGTAGCAGGACTAGTAGCCTACCGATTAGTCGACTAGTTGACTTTACTGCTGTGCCATGACGCTTTAAGCAGGAAGTTGACTACAACAACACGGGCGCCTTCGAGAAGACAGGTCAAGATCCCAGTCGGTCATTCCAGCAAACTAGCAGCGGTTTATCAAGTGTGTGGAAATACTTCACTAAAGATGAAGCCCATTCTACCATGACATGTCAGTCCTGAAATACAACAAAGGTACCACTGCAATTTGCACACTCATCTGAAAAGGCATCCGCTAACGCTAGCAGAGGAACGGTCCAAATCCTCTCAACAGCAGTCAACAACGTCTTCAAACACCCTGCGGTAACAGAGAGGAGGGACTAATCTGTTTGCTTAATTTCATTGTCTAAAGTTATTAGACCTTCAAAAAATATACCGCTTATTTATTTATTTATTTTTTAATCTCGACTACATTATATTATAGCCTACAACACGCTGAAGTCTACTATTAATGCTATTGGCGGTGCTGATCTGCAGCGCACATTATTAATAAGCGTGTTTATGTTCAGTAGCCTACTGTTGTGTTCTATTGGTTGACATTGTTGCTGTGGTTGTAGAGCGTTTTTTTTTTTTTTTTTTTTTTTTTTTTGTGCTGAACGAGAGATGCATATTAGTGTCAGACAGTGTTTATGGTGTTGATGTGGGCTAAGGCATGTAGCCGGTGTCCACGTTTCAGTTAACTTGCAGAAAAGCCTCCATAGCTTCTTTTGTGTGAAAAGCTGCAATATGTATTCAGGTCAAGAATATAGATTTCATTGTTGCAAAGCGTAAATTGTGTTTTTATGTGTGACGCCATTGACTAGTCGACGTCGACTCGACTTTCACCCCATATTAGCCGACTTTAAAAAAAATCCGAAGTCGTTCAACCCAATATGTAGTGTGCATGGAGGAAGACTACAGTCCTAAGAAAGGTTCTATATAACATAATTAATGTCATGTGTCCCAGTGTAGCCAATATTAGTCTTAGGTGGGACGGCTGATTCATCAACTCCGACTGAGACAACACTACATCACAATATACTGGAAATGGACAGAGTGAAACTAGCAGTTGGAAAGTAGTGATAATTCTGTCTATAATGGTTTTTTTTGTGACGCATATTGCTTTTTATTGCTGATTTAAAATGAAACAATAACTGCCAAGCTGTCTTGGTTTTACACTGTTTTATTGTGTTCCATGGCCAAGCGTGGTAATTTAAAGATCATGAGGATTGTAATCCTAAAAACACAGCAAGTGCAGCTGAGAGTTTTTTATAATCTCACCTGATCTCAGTTCATCTGTGTAAGTGTGCAGCTCACTGACAAAAACAATCAGTTTGCAGTTCTGGTGGCAGACATTCAAGGGGTCTCTGGGATCAGTGACCCGACGATCAGTGCCTTAAAATACATAATATTCTGCTTTTGTCAAATATTTGACCACTATTATGGCTACAGATATAGATGCATTTTATTGTCTGTCAGACCGATTAGCTGTTTGATCTTTAAAATGTAAGAATATCGTGAAAAATGCAACCTGCGTCTACGTCTTTTTTGTCCTGTTGTGTATTAACAAAATGGACTAAATGAAAAAGAAATTCTTCACATTTAAGAAGCTGTAATGAGAGACTTTTGCATAAAGTGCACCAGTTAAAGATAATCTTCATAGTCAAGGTTTCATTTCAGAGCTAATGTGCTTATTATTATGTATTACAGTAACTGGACATTATTTTCTCTATTAAATATTGTCTGGTGTAAAATAGACTGTACAGTGGGACTTTGACTTCATGTTTTCCATGTCTAATCACTCACACTATCACACCGGCCCCTTTCACACTGTTCACCCGTCTCACGCTAGCAGTACCATAGCGCTTACTGCAGGGCTATTCAATTAATTGGGAATTGGGGCCAGCTCATGAAACTGAGGCAAACTAAGGGGCCAGAGAACAAAAGGAATCACGGTAACAAATAAAGGAATTACAACAACATACTGAAGGAGTCGGTGTATTCTATTTTGTAAATGCAGAACAACATATGCACAAAGGGTTGCCATCTCCCTGAAAAATAAATAAGGGACACCTCATTGGCAGGGCCAGCCGACCCGGTTGCCTTCACCCTTCCCGGCGTGGTAAATTTTTTTTCTAGCTTTTTTTGTGTGTGTGAAACGAGTTTTGAACTATTTGACTCGAACCTGAATTGAATTAGATTCATATTTTTGAGTGATATAAACACGTGCAAAACAAATTATTATTCAACAATTTATTTTTAATACAAAATAACACAATTAACAGAAACCTGTCCTGCTTAACTTAAAACTGTATAAATTAATATAAAACAACAGAAAGCAGAGCATTCCTCTTGTAAAAGTGCAATAAGAAAAGTTCAAACAGAAAGTGTGAGTAAAAGTTGTTGCTTTGTTGTCTTCCGGTATCTTCTTCGCAAACAACAGTACCTCGACCAATGAGATGAGCAGGGTTCCTGCTGTCAGCTCATTGGTCACAGAGCAGGAGACGGCCTGGGAATAAGTTTACCGTAAATTTTCACATAAAGCGCCCTGATGTTAATTCTTTCCATTGACATTGTATAGGAATATAGGTCCGACGTGTGTATATCATCTACTACTGCACGAGAGAATGTACAATTAGCCATAGCCAATGCGCTGTATTAGACTATCCATATGTAATAACTACACTACACTGTAAGGGCCGGTAAAAAAAAAAAAATCCTCAGGGGCCAGACCCGGCCCGGGGACCGCCAATTGAATAGCCCGGGCTTACTGTGTCATGTCATGTCATGCCATGCCATGTTAATATTAAGTGAAGCATCTTGTCAAGCAGATGTCTGGTAGCAGGTTTTGGTTGCTGTTTTTACTGTTTATTTGATTTGGATGGTCATTTTAGGAACACATGGAGGCACAGAACTTGTGTTTCCCACATGGCTTCCAATTATGAGGAAATTCATTTTGTTCTAGGGAACATTGTCCATGCATTTTACAAAAACAAAGCTGCATGGAAAAAAGGGGAAACAAGGGCATAGATCTGTTTTAAAGCACAAATCATTTTCTTTCCAGAGGAGTGAGCTTTAGAGACACCAGGGACTGTGACTGTGAATTTCTGTTTAATTCTTGCACCATCTTACATATGGATTAAATCAAGTCAGACTTTGTAGTGCACCAGCACAGTTGCAACCTCAGATAAAGGACATTATATAAAGTTGTGGCTGGTTGCAGTGCAATTACAATTATCCAGCATTTATCATCTAAAGAACATTGTTCATAAATTACAAACAGTATCACACGACCAAATATGATCCAAAATCTTCTTAATGATAAATTTCAATAGCCTCTATCCAGTTAAAAACTGATTACACCGATCAGCCACAACATTAAAACCACTGACAGGAGAAGTATATAACATTGATTATTTTGTGACAATTCAGTGTTCTTCTGGGAAACTTTTGGTCCTGGCATCCATGTGGATGTTACTCAGACATGTAGCAACCACCTAGACCAGACCAGCCACCCCCACCCCATAGCAATGACACTCCTTGATGGCAGCCATCCCCAGCAGGATGCAGCCTGACACAGACACACACACAAAAACAGTTTAGGAACAACTCATAAAACTCATCTTGGAATATGCCCGTACCATCAGGGAAGAGAAAATCCATTGATGGAATAACCTGGTCATTCAGTATATTCAGGTAGTCAGCTGACCTCATACTTTGGGCACATAATGTTGCTGAACCTAGACCTGACCAACTGCAGCAACTCCAGATCATAGCATTGCCCCCACAGGCTTGTACCGTAGGCACTAGGCATGATAGGTGCATCACTTCATCTGCCTCTCTTCTTACCCTGATGTGCTGGTTGCCCACTATCCTTCCAGTTTTTAATAATGCGTTTGACAGTTCTTAACCCAATTTTAGTAGTTTCTACAATCTCCTTAGATGTTTTCTCTGCTTGATGCATGCCAATGATTTGACCACGACCATTGGATGTGTCTTTCGACATGGTTGTTTAAGAAATGAGAAGTGAGTTAAATAATTTGTTGCCAGCTGAGAGATAATCGTCCATGTGGTAATTATCCAACAGGAGGCTCGTACCTATTTGTCAAGGTAGTGACCTTTTTTTTGGCCAGGCAGTGTAATTGACTATATTTATGTTTATTCTGCTAATAATTGGATTAACACCCCAATCAATCTCATGTATTTAGTGTTGTAGGTAAAGTTGGGGAGATGTAATTCTTCTGTCATTTTTTATTTATTTTTTTATTCAGCCTCCATACAAACATTTAAGTTGTAACTTCTGATCAGAATGGTTTCAGTTGGGCTGAATAAATGCTGTATGTGTAAACCGACAGGAGTAGGAGCGTACAAGTCAACATGGTACTACAGAACACAGCACTCTTTAAACACAAAAAGTGGGTCACAGCATAAATCAGTACTGTCTGTGTTTCCATATGTGTGGGTGTGTGTGTGTGTGTGTGTGTGTTTCTAAGTTTTAAAATAACAGCAAAATTCCCCCTAACTGCTAACTTCCCCTGGTATGAGTCAGGGCCACTCTGTCAACCACCACCTAAACAGTGATGCTACGCCCAAAATATTTGTTTCTGAAGGATGCTGAAGTGTGTGGTCAAGATGTTTGTTGTGCTGTACCTCAGACATGATATCCTTAATAGGATGCAGACGAGCTATTTATCTGTACAATTCTAAACATAGTGTATTGTGTACATGTGTAGGATTTGATCACTTTTAAATTTCAAATCCTACGCAAAGGAAATGTGTAGGACTTAAAAGTGATCATAAGGTAGCTGATGTTCCACAAACTAATTAGCAAACTACAGCAGCTATTGCTCATGTGAGTTTCAGGTGGGTATCACCCACGGAAAAAACCCCAACTCCAAGCTTTATTGAAGAAGTTACTCGCAAGTGGTGGGGGCATCTTCAAGAAACCCATCAATTGTCTTGGTTTCAGCTTTGTTGTTGTTGTTTTTTTGGATACATCATGACCTGGATGACTGAGAACCTCCACAGACATACAATACCAACTGGCTGCAAACTGAACTTCTTAAAACAGTGTGTGCAATTGTGTTTTCTCTGCCAGCCGAGCTGCTTGTCTGGGACATGTGCATACCTCGCAAAACATTATCATTACAAGACATTACAAGTATGCTGATAATGACTGGAATTGAGTCACTGTCAAATTATTTGGCAGCAGTTGTAACAGAAGATAATTTTTTGAATGTTTAACTCTAAAAAAAATAAGTTTTTATGATTCCAAATATGGATTCATCAAGACCATCATTTTAACGACTGGATTTAGGAGAGTAGTTTACAGTTTTACTGCTCGTTTACAACCCAAAGTCTTTCACAGCAGCTTAAGTCTACAACCTCTACATTGTTAAAGAATTCCATTGTTGCCCAGGGAGCAAATAATTACATGCCTTTGTAGTCTCTCACGGACACTAATGGAGTAGAATAGGTAGCAGACAGCATGTTTTTACTTGCCCTGAATGCTGACACTGACAGCTACTGTCTTCAGTTTCGTGTTCTATGGAACAATGCTCTCACCGTCTTTTACGGCCTAACATATAGTTTTTAAATTTCAACTCCAAAGCAGAAGAAGAGTGTGACTTTGCGTTGTCAGAACATTTATCTTTGACATTAACTCATTATTATAACATTTCAATCCAATTCAGGGTGTAATAGAGTAGCAAAATGCTAATATTAGCATGCTCACTGACCTGACTATGCTAGCTGACATGTTGACACCTCGCAAACAGTGCTGGCTAACCACAGGCTAACTTCATATTGTCCCATAGCTTTGAATAACAGCTTTTTACTGTTCAGTCTAAGGTAGCAATACTAACAGTGACCTCCATATTAGAACAGTACACAATGATTTCTGCTTAAGTGATAAAGTGAACAGTATTTGTGGACAGCTACATTCATCCATGACTCAATAATGAATAGACATTTCACACTGATGATCAACAGGTGGTTTACCATAAGTCCAGCAGCTTTGGATGTAAAGGCAACTCCTTTAAAACCCGTGTACTGTCTTCCTCTCAACCATGCAACGTTTGTCCTCCCAGGTCAAAACTGACCTGATCTGTTTGACTATTTACAACACCTAAAATAAAATGTATCACATATTTTTAGCCATCTTCTTTTCAACTAATTACTTGTGCACTTCTTTTCAGAATCCATGGGCAGTAGACCACATTTATATCAAATTATGTGATACAGAAATGTTCAGCGTCAAATTTGACCCAGAGGACAATAGGAAGGTTAATGAGAAAATTAATTATTTCCTCCACATGATCCGATTCATCACAATCATTTCATTTTAGGTGCAGTAGATCAAGATGAAGAACAGTGGCGCTGCAATTAAAAATCCATTGCATTTATTATACAAGAAGTGTAATCACATTACTAACAATTATGCTCTTAGTGAAATCTAGCTTGCTCCTGTCTTGTTCCCTCTCCATGGAAAGAATGGCTAGTGCATTCAGACGTTCCTGACACACTCTGGTTTGAACAAGGTAAGAAAAAATACCTTTCTTTCCTCCTTTAGCAGTGCATCTCCCAATCTGACCGTGTTAGGAATTGGTTGCCGTGTTCACCATCTTGGTTTTGCATGTCAGTATGTTAAATTAAACATTTGCTAATGAGCACTAAATACAGCACTTACTACATGGCAATTTAGGAAACTAATTAAAGAAACTGGAAAGGTCAGTATTAGTATTGAATAAATCCACTGCTCCACTGAAGTGACGCCAAAAATTTCAATGTGAAATGGGTTCAAATTTCATGACAGTTCATTAAGCCTCCAATAAACAAATATAAACTTCGCATTGACGTAAGTGAGGCAATTACCAAAATCATTCGGATTTAAGTTTCACAACATCACATTAAATGTCATGAAACGTATGTCGCTAAATGTTCTCTTTATGATCAAATAGGCCTGTCATTACCTTTTATTTCATGATTCTATGTGTACAAATTCTGTCTTGCAAGAAAATCTATCCTGCCTGAATATGTAAGTGTTTTTTTTTGGCATGTCAGCAAGGTTTCTACGCTGTGAGCAAACCTCCTGCAGACTACGGTTCCGCAAAACTGACTGTATCAGAGTCATTTACGTGATTTGTCAGTAACGGTTTGTGAAATCCTGGTAACTCTGAATCAGACAAAACACTAAATTGCAGCATAGGAAACGCGCACGTATGGCTGGTTTTGATTAACTCCAAACAAAACCGATACAGGATGTGCTTCTGCGTGAGAGTAAACACATTATATAGAATATGGTCAAAATGTGACATCCTAAGATCCAAGTAAATAACATTTTATGTTTAACTTTTACATTAACACCATGTCCTTTTGTATTTTGCCAGATATCTCTTAGTCACGCATCTTAAGACATGTTAGCTAAAAATAAGACTATCATGAGACCTGCAGCTAAGAAAGAACTGTCAAAAGTCCCCCTGTTTTTATAGCATGGCATTTACTTATCTTCCACTGGCAAAGGTGTATAGACAACAACTAATTATATGATAACCTCTTTAAAGTTTTTTTTTTTCTGCCAAACAGCGTTGTCCCTAAATCTTTAAGGTTCAGGAGAACTGAACCGGAAAACTGAAACATTTTGCCTCGCAGACATTTTCAGGGAATATATGTGCAATCCTGTTTAGTCATGGCAATTTGGGTAATATGACATGTTTTATCAAAGCACTTCAGCTGTGTACAAAGCAAACCACAGTGACTGTAGTTTTCAAGATACAAGCACATTCTTAACAAGCGAAGGAGGAAGTGGCTAGGTACTTTTGCATGAATCACCGGGATCCTTTAAAACTGTGCACTGAAAACAGTATAAATACCCCTCAGAGCATCTTGAGACCAATGACTGGTTGGGACAACACACAGACAACAACAATGATAGCTCTGCTGCTGCTGGCGCTGGTCGCTCACTCCTCGCCTATTCCTGTGCCGTCAGTGGACAAAGACAACTGGCTTTTAGCAGAGGTAAGGTATCTAATTAAGTGATTGTTTTGCCTTGTAGACTGGCTTCAGTTATCCCTTCTGTCACAGTCAGTGAAAAATATACATGGCACTGTGTGATTTAGTTAACAGGTTTTATGTTTTCTCTCGAATAGAAATATCTCAGACGCTTCTATGACCTTCCGGCTGGTCTTCAGGGTGCACAGAAGTCTTCAGGAGCCTTTGAGACTAAGATCAAGGAAATGCAGAGATTCTTCAATCTCGAGGTGAGATGGAAAATACTTGTCTTGGTTTTAAGGGAGATTCCGTTGATCGTTGCTGCATTTGATCCACAATGCTTTGAGTTTTAGGTTTCTATAGTCCTCCTCTTGTTCAAATACTGCTTCGAAAGGACAAAGTCTCAAGGGAGATTTGAGCTGCTAATAATTCGTCATATGAACCGTATTTACTGTACTTTGTATGTGACTTTTTTTTTGTTTACAATTCTGCTTGTGAAGGTGACAGGGAATTTGGATGACAACACTCTGGAGGTGATGAAGCAGTCAAGATGTGGTGTGCCAGACATTGGGGAGTACAACCACTTCCCTCGACACCTCAAATGGCCAACCTTCAATGTCACGTTCAGGTATGCATTAGGATGATGCTTGGGGATATAATGTTAATTGTGATAAAAACATTTGTTTGTGAGTGACCATTATTCCCTAATGTTTCAGGATAGTGAATTATACACCAGATCTGATGAAGTCCGATGTAGACAGAGCCGTACGCACTGCGCTGAACGTTTGGTCTCGCGTCACCCCTCTGACTTTTAAGAAGCTGTACCACGGCAATGCTGACATTATGATCAGCTTTGGATCAAGAGGTACGAAAAGTCAACAATAAAATCCCTTGATACCCTTGATATGTTCATAAAAGACAGCGACAGTGTATTTGGCTGTAGAGTAATCTGTCTTTCATTTTGAAGAGCATGGAGACTACAATCCGTTTGATGGGCCTGATGGGTTGCTGGCTCATGCCTACCCTCCTGGCCAAGGCATCGGAGGAGACACTCACTTTGATGAGGATGAACACTGGACCAAAGACTCATCGGGTAAGAATTATTCACAAAACACATGTCTGAACATTTGTTTGACTTCCACTAATAAACCATAATATTCATTCATTCATTCATCTTCTGTACCCGCTTATTCCTGTTAAGGGTTAAACCATAATATTTCTGATTCAATGTCATTTCCCTGCAGCTTACAACCTCTTCATAGTGGCAGCCCATGAGTTGGGCCACGCCCTTGGTATGTCCCATTCTACGGACCCCGGCGCCCTGATGTACCCCACCTACTCCTACTCTAAAGGCTTCCCTCTGTCTGAAGATGACATTGAAGGCATCCAAGCTCTCTATGGTATGGTGGGACGTGATAAAGTTAAAGCTGGTTATATGCCAAGCAACTTCAAGTCAAATCATAATTGACAACTGTTGATGTGTGCATTAATGACGCATGTCAATGACAGGTCCCAACCCGAACCATAAGAAGGTGAAGCCAAAACCTGACGCACCAAGCAAATGTGACCCCGAGTTGACTTTTGATGCAGTCACAGAGCTCAGAGGAGAAACCATCATCTTCAAAGACAGGTACATCCCATATACAGGAATACAATTCACTAAGAAAAACCACATCCCAGGTTGATGGCATGGATGAAAGGGGCTGAAGGGAAGGTGTAAGAGAGCTCAAAGGGAAGGGATGAGTGGGGCAGAATACATAGGCAGTGAGACTCATGGTGGGGGCACATCTCAGGAAGCTTCGGCTCCTTGTCCACCTGTTTTCTGTAATTAAAGATTGAAGTGGAAGAGAAGAAAAGAGAGGGATATCGAAGGTAGGGTAGAGAGCTGAGAAGAACAGAGAGGAAGAGGGTTAAGACGCACCTTTAAGTGCAGGAAATAAAATGACACAGCGCTGGTCTTGTTCCTGAACTTAAGTTACATCAAGTTCGCTAGTGTTGTGGCAGCACATGCAAAGATGCTTCTTTAGATATTGATCATCACAGACTGGTGTGAACCTATAATCTAATCACTAGTCACCAGGACAGGGTGTATGAATGAGAGCTGATTATCCTTGGACTACTTTCTCTGTAAATTCACCACATATTGTTATTGGCATTAAGTGAATTGTACACGAGTTTATATTCCATAGTTTGTTAACATGCATCATATTCTTGCAGCTTCTACTGGCGTATCCACCCCCAGATGGTTGAACCTGAGCTGATGCTGATCAAGTCCACATGGCCTTCCATCCCCAACAAAGTGGACGCAGCTTACGAGAACCCAGAGAAGGATTTAGTCATCATATTTAGTGGTGGGTTATGGGAACTTTCTGGTTACGTCTTAAATGCAAGGCACATTATGTACAGACCGACAATCTGTTCTGTCCTTCAACAGGGATCCGAATGTGGGCAATGAATGGATACGACGTTGTGGACGGTTACCCGAAGTACATACATAAGCTTGGACTTCCAAAGACTGTGAGGAAAATAGACGCAGCTGTGCACATCAAGGACACAGGGAAAACTCTTTTCTTCACTGACGAAGAGTATTGGAGGTATGTGCATGTTACATGTCTCACTTACAGTAACTTTTAAAGTGTATATACTATTGGATAGAAACATCTGTGATGTGTCATCCACAGCTATGATGAAGCTGCAGGCACCATGGACAGTGGCTACCCACGATCTATTGAGGAGGACTTTCCGGGAATGGATGACGAGGTCGACGCTGCTGCCTTTCACTATGGTACTATAAAACTATCACCGTTAATGCTTTCAAAAACAGTTTTCTTTTCTTCAGTATTCCCTAACAGTCTTCTCACTTTGTTCTCTTTCAGGGTACCTTTATTTCTTCCATGAACATCTCCGATATGAGTACAGTTACACCTCAAAGAAGGTCATTCGCATCCAAAGGACCAACTCTATTCTTAACTGCTAATGAGGTGGTAATCAGTGTAGAAATATGTCAAAATATAGCTGGCTATATGGCATACAACAAGACATGACTAACTTTACACACATATATATTTAAGAAAAGGACAACATGCAGTTCACTGTATGAGTGGATCAATGGACAGATGCAGGGAAAAGTTAATTTAAGAGAAATGTTTATTTTCACTAGTGCAGGACACGGAATTCTAGAAAATTCCTCATAAATGTGTTTGCTCATGTTACTGATATTTATTTTACACCTGTATATTTGTATGAAAAAAAGTATTTAGCGTGTCAGGTTTCTTGGCTTGACTAGTCTGCAAGTATTTGACTCGTAACTTATTTGTATTTCAAAGAAATCTTTTATATTTTGGCAAATTGAAATGAGGAAAAAAAAATTAACCTGCGTGAGCAGCCCAGTTAGTGCAAGAACAACAAAAGACTTTACTCAAAAATAAAAGAGCAATTTTACAAATGTCATGACAAAATAAAACAAAACAAATGTGAATCCAGGATAGTTTATTTCATTGTAATATTCTCAGTGTAGCTGTCCTCTAAAAGAAGAAATTCAACGTGTTTGAGCACTGGGGATATTTTGTGGTCTTTTTGTTTGTGTGTGTGTGTGTTTTTTTTTTGTCAGTATTTTCCTTTGGGAAATGATTTATGAAATAAATTTTTGAAAAAAAAAGAGGTCGTTCATTGTGGTCTTTGAGCAAGGAATTGTCTGGACGTAATTTAACATAATTTGCGACTTTGATTTAAGACCCTCTGACAGTTATTTGATTGTGCGGTTTGTCAGACAGGCCAAAAACATGAGAGCGACATTAAACACTCTGGCCATTCATAATAAAATGCCATGAGACAGAACTTGAGAAAAGATTTATTCATAACCCTCTTCAAGGCATTTGTAATATTCCCTGGAGCATTTATTCAAACTATAAGAAGATGCATCCAGGCAGGGCTTTACTGGATCTGGATCTTATAAAAACTACAAGCAAGACATTACGGACCTTCGTGGTGTAAAGCATTAAGGCAGGTATACAGAAAATATATTATTCATAACAATATAAATATTCAACTCTCTGAGTACACATAATATGTCTCTCGAAAAAAAGACTTCAATTATTGAATAAATGCCTAAGTATGACATATAAAGTGCCTCAGCAATAAACTAAACATGCGAACAACTACACTGGAAGCATTGCATACCATAGACATTTAATTAGGTTACTTGGGTTAACCGTAAACTGTGTATTATAAATTAGAGCCGTTGCTGCTGCAGCTTGTAGTTGCATACATTGTCCAGCAGAGGGCGCTCCTATCAATCGTTTGAATACCCCACAGACAGTGTTATTTAGGGACACGTCGAATAACTGTTTTGCAGAATTAATGCTACATGCCAATATTCCACTACTTAGGTTTCAGTTTCTAAACCGCAAAGTATCTTAATCCATGACTGGGTTTGGCAAAAATAAAAATACTGTGGAAGAGTGGTTGGGTTCGCACACTAGTGGTAAGAAAAGTGGACCTGGTACACTGGGGTCACTGGTTTCCGAACATCCATAGCCCTCGAACAAGGCACCTGATCCCTGAACACAGCTTCCCAGGCACTGCACAGGTGGCAGCCCACCGCTCCCAGTGTGCTCCCTTATTCTCCATTGTGGGATCAAATAATGGGATACAGTCAATGTATCAGTACAAATAAACCCTCGGTAAACTCTGACCATTAATCAGATCAGTGATAATATCTTTACCCTCCAGCAAACCACAAGCCCTTCCCCTGTGCATCTAAAACAGTTGTGACTCATCAGAGAATGGACATGGACCTTCTGAGGGTGGTGCCTGGCAACAGAATATTGTTAGTGGGTGCCTTTGGGTCCTATGGGTTGAGGGGAGGGGCCTCTGTGGATCATCCCACAGATACTTGATCAGTGTGGGACCTAGTAAATTTGGAGGCCAGGTCAACACCTTGTGCTGTTTTTCATGTTTTTTTGAGTTGTTCCTAAACTGTTTTTGTGTTTGTGCCTGTGTCAGGCTGCATCCTGCTGGGGATGTCCGCTGCCATCAAGAAGTGTCATTGCTATGGGGTGGGGGTGTCTGGTCTGGTCTAGGTGGGTGCTACATGTCTGAGTAACATCCACATGAATGCCAGGTCCAAAAGTTTCCCAGAAGAACATTGTATTGTCACAAGATGGTCTATGTTATTCACTTTTCCTTTCAGTGGTCATTATGTTGTGGCTGATCGGTGTATCATGACAACTGATTTCTTTCTTTGAGCCATCCAGTTTTGAAAAGATCAGTAAAGTGTATCTGTAAAGCTGAGGAAACAGCGTAGCCTGAGCCAGACAGCATAGTCCATGATCATGTGGATGTAATTACATTGCAGCGAAGCAGCCACCTCATTTTGCTCATTTCCGAGTTATTACGTGGTGTGGGCTGCGTCACCGGCTCCAAACACTGTGTGTTCAGTGCTTCATCACTGATGTTGACTTCAAGGGTCAAAAGCTCCAGGTCACAGACTATGTGTCTGTGACCTGTGCCACTTGTAAGTGAAGTGTCTTACATTATCTCACCATCTGTGTCAGATATGATACCTCCCTCTTTAGTTTGCCACTTATAAGTTTGTGTATTTTAAATTGAAACTGCGATGTCGCAACAAGCGATTCAAAATAAGGACAGAGACAGAGTAAAGAAAACATTTGCACAAGAGAGCTCATTGTCTCAGACAAACAGGGCAGGATGTGGGGTGCTCAGTATCCACTGGTACTGTTACAACTGAGTCCAGGCTTGTACTTAAAAAGGTCTGAAATCCTTCCTTTTCCTGCATGTATGAGCTCATGTTCAGAGATGGTCTTTTAAAAACCAATGCAGTTTAGCGGATAGAAGAAGCAGCCACTTTCTCCTCTTTACTAAGGTGCATTTTAACTCCGCGGGGAAACTGAACATGACTGTCTAAATGTTTACTGACATGTTCTTGCTCCTCTGTGGTTCGCACGAACTGAGCAACTTTTGGTGTTTACTTGACTTCAGCAGAGCGGCGCAGCCGAGGAGCATAAAAAATTCAGTCAGCTTTACCCCGTGTGGATTTAGAGGTCATGCAAGTTTCTCTCTATTTTATCTCATTCCAGTCACTGCCGGGCATACTCTCCCTGTTCCTGGCCCAGTCAAAAGCCATTACCCTGACCGACTCTTTCAACTCATCCAAAATGCAGAAGTGAGGATTTGAACCGGAGCCAAATAAGATCACAACCCCTTGAATTTTAACGTCTCTCCGGTGCTAAGGCCGTGAGGTGATGCTGGTTTTACAGATGTACGGCCTGTTCGGTGAGCGGAAGGTTTAAAGCGTTTTCTTTTCCAACTCTGTATTTTTCTTTTATTTGCCTCTTTGTCTTTAGTAAACACACACAGCCAGGATACAGTTGAAAGGGGTCAACGAGAGAAAGAGGTGGTATCCTCTTGGGGAAACCTCTATGGCCCATGTGATGCGAACCAGATGGAGGAGGTAGACTGGGCGGGCAGCAGTCTCAGGATGTATCTGTTTTCCTCTGGGAAACTCCCTCCATAGACCACCAGTATGAGAAAGGTAATGTAAGACTCCTGCTCCACTAAAGTGGTTGTTCTGAATATGAGCAAGCCACAGTGAGAGTTCTGGAAAACTCATGAAATGAGAAGAAAGACACGAGCACAGGTCAGGAAGGAGCACGGTGAGGACTTCTGGTCAGGCTGTTCTCACTAGTGCTGATGAATGTAGCTGTTAAAGTGATACAATACAAGCCTGCTGTGTGTGTGCGCTGTGCTTATTTACTTCTCAACCATTTGTGTATTTTCTGCCTTCTGTGTGCTGCCGGCCTTCTTGTCCTGCCTGCATGTCCTTCTTCCTCCTTTTCCATGAACAGAACATAAACAATGTGAAGTTTACAAAGCAGTGATTCACTGGAAAAGCACAGTCTCCGTGTTGCTTCCCCCCCTCCGGCTGCTGGAATGTGGACAATATCTGACCATAAAACTGATCTCTTCAGAGTGACAGGGTTTAGCACGCTGATGAAAGGCCACAACTTCGGGAGTTTGATCCCAAACTATTTGAAAACCACAGGCAGATATCATCCTTGATATCTGCCTCTTTTTAATGATTCAGACAAACATGGTGTAAGCAGAAGTGCCAGAGTAACATGATCCAGGGTTTGTTGCTTGGCAAGAGAAGTCATGCTTTTCTCTCACATACCTGTCACAGGCTGTAGATAAAGAATCTGATAACGGCTGAAACAGTTTCCAGACCTCCTTCAGGAAAACAGTGCACTTAGTGTTACATATGCTGATACAAGAACAATGCTATAGGAAGGCAAACAATGCTCCACCTTCATCTGTTACATAAAGCTGTTCCCTGAACTACTAACGATCAGACTAGTCACACAGTCTCTGATATTTAAAAGACGTGTAAAAGTAAAGATATTATTTCTAACTGGGTGGTTGAGTAGGATTCACACTGTCAGCTTTCATGACGTTTTTCAAGGTAATTGTAAATAAGCACTAAAGCATTTCTTCTCTGTTTGAGTCCAGAGTCTCTGTTTAAAGTCTGGGGCCTCTAATCATCTTGTGACCACTCAGGTTTATCATGAAACCCCATAGAAGGGTCCTGACCCCTGCATGTAGGCCAGGGGGATGTCTTTAACCAGAGGCCCTCAAATCATTTACAAGCTCGAGGAGTTGATCTTCAGTCGGCCAGGAACATTTACAAATGGGTCACAGATCCGTTCGCTTGCATTTTTTGGGGGATCATCTATGCTTTGGGAGTAACGGTGAAATTCCGTCGAACCCAGGTGATTGCACACCGAATCCCAGTCCATATCAAATGAAATATGCATCAAACCTGCTTCTGTCTACTCCTGTCTCCCATGAGGCCAGTCTGACAAGCCCAAGTGCACTGAGCAAGATAAAATTGTGCAAGTGCTCACTTTTTCACTGAAATAAATCTCTGTTGTGACTCAAAACCTTAACAGGTGATCTCATTCTTGTGGTGTGGGAAGTGCAGCACGGACAGATTGTGCTAGAATATTTTTCCCACACATAGCCCATAATGTTAATTGTTTCTTATTCAGGATTTTTTTATTTTTTTTTTAATCAGTCTTGGCCCTGAAGCCTTAAGAGCTACAATCTGTTTCCAGCACAGGGACCAGTATTCCGGAACCCACGCCTTAAACCGCGTATGGCGTAAGATATTACATATGTATATACAAATAGTCATGTGCATGGACTCTTGCAAATACAGATTACATAATTTAAAAAAAAACAAAAAACAGGACATAATAATGGCATGCAGTGGTACAAACTTCACACAGCTTTTGTGGCTTAGAAAAACAAGCAAATCTTTGTGGCCTGCGACAAGTTATGTTGATCTTTTGTTTGTCTGAAAAACAAAACCACTGTGCTGAGCTGCAGTTCGCTGACACAGAGCCTCGGTGTCCGTTGCCGCGGCAGCACAGCGAGCTAAAGGGCATTCAGAGCATCGATACATCAGTGTTACCGTCGTCTGCGAATAATGAATCTTAAAATTTATTCAAAAAGTTTAGAAACTTGCTTCTGAGACACATTTTTTGTGTTTCCCAGCCCCCCCGAAATGAAAAGTAAGACCTTGCAGTGTCGGCAGCAGCATGGGCTCATTGTTGAAGCAAAGTGAATTAGCTGCTTGGATAGCTTGATTCTCTCGAGGATCCATCCGGGAAGGTCAAATTACATTTGTTTGATAGTTGCTCAAGCAAGAACAGAGCATTTAATAGAGACACCCTGGTTCTGCTTGCCTGAATTAATTATACACAGTTCAAAGCTTCCCTCTGCTTTGAAGTAATTAAACCTCTGAGCCGGACCACTGCTGAGAAGCAAGTCATTACCTTCTGATTTCTTTACTCACATGTCCCACATGACTACCACGTAAACAACAAGCTTAAATAAGTTGTTTTCAAAAATAAAGATATATTATGTTGCTTAGATGTTTTTAGAATAATTAGGAAATCTACGTAATTCTTAATAGCCATATAGGTTACATACGGATATATTCACATTATTGTCTGTCTTCCGTGTTATTAAGATATTGCATGCTTGTGGTGACACATCGTCACGCTTCACAAACAAGATGAGGAGATAAAACGTGTTTGGATGTGTCCCTGTCTTTACTTTCATGGGAATCTTCTTTTTCTTTGGTGTCACGAAGTAGGCAACCGCATTTCATCGGCCTTCTGAAGAACTTTGCTTCAGTGTCAAACTGAAATAACAGTGTTTGTGCCACTCCTTTGCGAGTCAGCTCTGAGAGAAAGCACGTTCGCCTTCACTGGCTGGCAGTGGTTGGAGTGTGAAGTGTGAAAAAATGCGGTGCAAAATGTTACCACAAGTGAAAGTCATGCACTGAGTAAGTATGTAAAAGTATAATCAAGAGAATGCACTGAAATACTATCAGCAAAAGTAAAAGTCATTGCACGGTTACACTATTAACCTCAGCATTTCTTAGCACTGCTGCGGTGTTTCTTTCACCTAAAGGACCACGGACGCCGATCTGGACGATATGTCTCTGTAGCTCAAGAAATTGAGGAAATACTTGTTTGTCATTTCATTCGATGCAATAACTTTGGTCTTTGCTCTTAAGTGCAATACATATTTACTCATCATGTCCTTTCTGCACAATATTTGTCATCTTCAGCATGATAATAATTCCTATTGGAGTTTTCTTGTCCATATATTCATGATGTCCATAGAGTACATTCAGCGTCCACCACTTCAACCTTTATTAGTTACTTCCTGCATGCTTGCCCTTGTGCAATGTCTTGTCCTGCTGTTGTAACACTTATCTTATTATATACAGTTATTTATAGCAAAGGCCAGCGCAGGCTCTGCCTGCTAAGAACACTTAGGTCCTCAGGAGTGCAGGGAGCACAACCTTTTATGACTCTGTGGTGGCATCGGCCATCTTCTATGGTGTGGTCTGCAGGAGCAGCAGCAGCATCTCAGCGACAGAAGAGAAGTGGCTGAACAGACTGGTGAAGAAGGCCGGCTCTGCTCCTGGCTGCCCTCTTGAGCCTCTTGAGCCGCTCGAGATGGGTGATCGGAGGATGGAAGCAAAGCTGTCCTCCCTGGTGGAAAACCAATCCCACCCCCTCCATGGTGCTGTAACAACACTGGGCAGCGCCTTCAGGAGCCCACTGGATTATCTTATCTCATCTTATTTTATATAGAAGCGACTTCGCTGATTTTGAGGAGAGCTCTTTTTATTTCTTTGTTTTGTACTGCTGATCCTTCTTGTTTTTGCTGAAACTATGAGGAATGAAATACCAATTACGGAGTTGCAGTATAAGGTTGTTTTTTTTCTTGTTATTAATCAATTCATTGTTTTAGCTGCACAAATAAATAAAGTAACAATAAATAAGGATCAATTTATTTTATATTCTCCACATAGTAACTAAAATTGGAAAGTGACATGAAAAGTCTGAGTCTACCTGAAGCTTGTACTTAAATACAGTGCTTGAGTCAAGTGCTACCACTGCTAGTTGCTCTTACTAATGACGTGTAATTGCAGGTTTTCTCTGGTGTTAAGCACGCACACAGCATCCTCTTCATCGCCAGCTAGTTGGTGAGGCAACATGGAGATTACATTTGTGCTGCTTTTCAGCACATCTGTGCATGCCCCGCACTGAACAGAGGGGCATTGTTAGGAGCAAACGGGAATGCAAAAATAACCGCGCGACCTTATCTTCATTCAGCGCAGCCTTCTGATCAAGGTCTTGATGTTGAGATTTCCACGGAAACTTCAATGCTATCTCACATTCTTCAACACATTGTTTCTCAGACCTGACTTTATCCAACAATTGTGGAACCAAAGTGTCGGGGTAAAAATATCCCCCACTTCTGGTTTGTAACTTGATTTGTTTTCGCGATTTCACAGTGTTGCAGCAAACATCTAACCCTCTGCTAGTGATGGATGGCGGGTTTCTTCAGTCAAAACATTCCCCTTATGAGATGGACAAAAAACATCTGGAAGTGATTTCAGCAATGGGGTCAATCCGCTGAGGGTTCTGGGGCAGCCTTCCACTCACTCGTAGTGAACAGTCACTTTCACACACACACAGACAACTCTAGGCAGCTGGAGGAATTTTGCCCAAAAGACTCACAAAGATCCTCTATACTCTCAAGCTCAGTTTTCAGGATGTACAGTCAACCTCTGATGCAATCCCTGAAAAACCACTGGTTTAGTCACTTTACTTTTTTGGCTGTTTCCTGGAGTCCAAGAGATGTATCACAGAAAACAGGGCATGATGTGAAGGTTTTCTCTGTCTCTCGCACACACACTCGTTGCCAAACACACACAGGATAGCCGTGAGCTGCCGTGCATGATACCCACTTCTCTCGCCTTCTTTCTCCTTTTCTTTGCTTGTCTCCTTTCCAGTCAGCTCCTTGGCAGGTTACCAGCCCAGTGTAGCATGGTAACCTGCCAAACCCTTGTGTGGCTGCCCACTTTTTTTAAGGACCATTCAAGACCAGAAGTGTCTGTGTATCCAGACACTTGCAATTAAATAAAGCAAAAAAAGGCTTTATACACAAGGTTTTACTGAGTTGTAACACGTGAAAAAAAACAACTGCTGTGAGGGTAAACCGCTGTGATCTAAGCCTTCCTCGTGTCCTGCAGAGACACACCCTGCTGAGTCAGTGTTGTGCATGGACACAAACTACACACACCGATTTAAAAAAAAACTGGATCTCCAGTTAAAAGTTAAATGTGCTGCAGACACTAACACGATGTTTCCCCCCGTATGTGGTTTATGCTTTTAACGTTTGTTTGTTTCCCCGTCGCTGACACGCCTAACAATTGTTGCCATTTTTTCGTCAAACACAAAAAGTGAGCAACGGCAGACGCTGACACCACAATGTGAGAATAGTCCATTTATTACGCTTGTCATTCACATATATATAAAGTTATATACAATATAGTTACATACATACAAATATAAACTTCTGAAACTAAGACTGGGCTAATCTGATTTTCAGTTAACCAATAGAAAAGATGGATTTCGGTTAAAAAGCTCCAAACCAAAATACTTAAGACTCTTAACAGATTGCTCACAGTCACAAATCCTACCATGCAGTCTTGAGGCCGATGGTCCTCTAAATACCACAGTAACGCAAGGTCACACGTGACGGCGCAGTGCAGCGTGGTGTTTAATCATCAACACACACCAGCATCACTTCATATCCAAACATGTGATCACTTTGTCGGTCAAATTAGTTGTGTTGTTGAGACAGCCTATTCAACCGGAGACTGCAGGTCAGAGCAGACTTCTCCTCAACATGGTCACGGCTCATTTACTCCTGTTGAGCAATGTCGTCGAATCAAACACAACACAGGTCAATGCGTGTTGTGTCAAAGGCTGCTTGTAGTTCATTTTCAAAGGCTGTTACACCAAACTTGTAGCGTTGTCGTGAAGAGAAATTGTGCAGTGGACGAGACTGCGCTCAAAAGAAAGAGAATTCAAGTAATGAAATTGTTATTTTGAGGATAAACATTAAAGTATGTGTAACAAGACTACACTGTAAGTATCAAACCCAAATAAAAGACATTTATTTGGGTTTGATACTTAAAGCCAGTAAAGCCAGCAGCCTGTTAGCTTAGCTTACAGCACTGAGACTGGTAATAGGGGATAAAAAGATAACTTGGTTATGAAGGTAACAGAACCACCTTGTAAATAGGTTATATTTTTATCTTTTTTGCAACCAAATTTTTGAAGGTTGAATTAAATTAACTTGAAAAAAATTTGTTAACTTGTGAGATTTAGAGCCATGACACACCAAGCCACCGGTTGACTGTAGGCCACTGTGAAGCTGTCAGGGATTATTTTTGTGAAGACCCATTGCTCCACAGGATTTACATTGAATCAGCAATGGAACCTGCAAATATTTTCATAATGACATGGCCATCCGGGATGAAGGAAGCTCCTTGATGGTCCAAACTGTTCCAGTTTTGTCATATAAATGTCAAATACAGACTACTGCCACTTTCAGGTCTGGAGAGTTATTTCCTCTTGCGTGGGTGCAGAACATGTGCACATGCTAGTTGTCTGTAGTCTTTGCAGTGTGTTTGGCCGAGACACAGTCCACTGCCGTTGCTGTTAGTTCTTTGATGTCGGTTTGGTGTATCCAAGGTTCCTCAAACAGGATAACATTTTTCCCCAGCTTCCAATCTTTATGCAAAGCTGGGCTAATAAGCTTCCGGCTGTGGTTTCATACTGAACAAACAAACATGAGAGTGGTATCAATTTTCTCAAGGAACTCTCCACAAGCCTTTGTCCTTTTCTATTAAGCATCACATTCAAAGTCGAATGAAAAATCTTAGTGGTTAACAGTTGTTCAATATCCCTCCATTTGGATATTATGGGCAATATGTAGAAGGCAAGTTTAAGTGCATTACTTAAAAAAAAACAACTGGAATAAGTGCAAATAACTCTTAGTATGGTCCCACGTTGAATCTAACTTTAAGTAATCTACAAACATAACTTTACAAAACGTATATGAATCATGAAAGGCTGTTAGATGTAAAAGTAATTGTTCTGAGCTATGTAAAAATGCAGCTTCACTGTGCTTTGAAAAGGTACAGCACGGATGATATTGTGTTAAGAGTTTGTGAAGGCTACTTTAAACCTTTAAGACATTCCACGGTATCACCTTCAGTTAGATGTAACTGAGTTAGACAACACAAAAAAAGAAGTGTTTTGCATATCAAAGCAGGTAAGGCACAGCTCTGGCGTCAGGATTGGAAGGAGTGGTCCATGTCCACAGGCACAGTCTCACAACACAACGCCCTCCACGTTACAGTTCAGAACCTCATTACGCTGGACTTGCCCCATCTGCCTGTGGAACTGCCCCTGCTTCTGGGTCCTCCAGCAGTGGATGTTTCGCCCAAGGGTGATACTCTTTATGCTGGGCAGGTGGGTCAGTATGTTCGTTGGCAAGGACGACACACCAGAAGCAGACAAATTCAGCTCTTGCAGAGAGTCTAGTCCGCTGAACATTGCAGGGTCCAGACTCTGAAGTTTGGGGTTGTTTGAGAGATCCAGGACTTGAAGGCTCTGCAGGCCCTTGAAGCTGTGAGGATCAATCTGCTGAAGCTCATGGAGACCACTAATGGACAAATAAACCAGATCTTTCAGCTGAGCGAAGGCTCCCTCCTTGATTTGCGTGATGGGATTACCATCCAAATTGAGGTACCTCAGCGGAAGTCCTGCCATGCTCGGCACACTAGACAGTTGGTTTGCTGATAGGTTTAGGCTCTGAATGTGTATAACTCTTCCATGCAAAGTGGCAGAGACTGACACAAGCTTGTTATGAGACAAATCTACGGTGACAGGTTCGCCGTTAACTTTGGCAGCGAAGACGTCCATGTCAAACTCCCGGAAGCTGTTGTGGCTGAGGTCGACTTCAGACAGAGGGAGCCCAGAGAAACAGCTTGACGAGAGGCTCTCCAGGTTGTTGTAGCTCAGATCCAGAGTCTCCAGGTAGCGCAGCTTGGACAGCGCACTGGGGCTAACCTGAAAGTGGGAAGACCAGGAACAAGTTAACAAAAACAACAAAAACGGACAGAGTTCAGAGTTGCAAGTCAAAACTGCTGAAACTAAAAATATCAAAATGGGTCTCATTTTATCTCAGTATGTTGGTCCATGGTCCACATTAAATAGACCATGTTAAAAACATGGTTTGTCCACTTTTTTATTTTAATGTAAAACTGTTTTACTACTTATCCTTCCTCTATAGGTGTATACACAAATTAAAAGTGACCAGTAAATGTAAAATGCTGAAACGTACAACAAATAATATCCTTGCAAATTTACACATCCATTAGCCACAAACCAACATTAGCTGTCACGCGGAGTCATGTTTGCGTCTACCTAATGAATATCAACACAGTAGTCCCTCTGCTTTTAAGTCTGCTTTCATCTGCACCACCTCCTTAGGGAAATTGCTGGCTGTTTACTGCTACAATCAAAAGGGCTCAGAGAGGAGATGGCTGGTACCTTAATATATTTGGCAAGTGTTGCAAATTCCCTTTCTATCTAAACTTAGCAAAGAGTGGCAAAGATTAGCCATAAGTCGTATCCAAATACAAAACACCAAAGAGTGTAACTGACCTTTGTGATATGGTTGCTGCTGAGGTCCAAGCTGACGAGGGTGGTGTAGCCTGGGCCAGCTAACATGGTGTCGCTGAGCGGGCCCATGGTGTTGGAGGACAAGTCCAGGTGGGCAGTGTCCAGCGGGATGGGGATGGGCATGGAGACACTGGGCCCCAGCCCTCGGCAGTCCACCCTGGTCAGGCTGAAGCTGTCGAACAGGCCGAAGCTTTCCACCTCACAGTGGCAACCGGGGTGGCAGTTCTTGACAGCGCTGGACTGGACGGCCGCCAGCAGCGACAGGCCAAACCACAGGAGAAGTGCCATTGTTCTCTGGAGAGAGAACGAATTCATTATTAACATTTGAGACCTGCTAAACCGCAGCACTCCTGCACAGGCTGCAAAGGTTATCATGATACAAAAAGGAACAGCCTTGATCAGCAGATCAGATCAGAACGCCTCGTACAAGACTCCTCACAGAACACCTGCCCTGTGATATTAGAAATTCAAGGAGCTGCTCCCTGCTCAAATGCCATCTTCAAGGCTTTTGTTAAGCTTTGTGAAAAGACTTTAAAGCCTTCATTTGTGCAACTTGAGTAGCCCCAATTTCCCTCGCTCTTGGCCTCCCAACGGGTGTGACCTAATTTCTTTGATCAATGAGTTCATTTGCACTTTCTTACAATGAGTTAGGTTGTAAAAATGAGAATCTGAGGGTAATGTAAATCTCCGCTCCGTCCTGAAATCAGGTAACAACGAGAAGTGCCCATATCTTGAGCATGTCAGTGCAGTTCAGATTTAGAGATAATGTATCACTATAAAATTATTAAAGAATAATGTAATAGTAATTATAAAATATAATAACGGAAACTAAATAAACAACATATAAATCAATCATTTTAAATTTTGAAATAAACATTTGAAAAAAACACATTATCGACATAAATGCACCTTAAAATAACAGAATATTATATAAATATATATCAGATTTGTTAAATACTGCACCGACTGTGATAAAACCAGAGAAGAGAACCCATCGTACCTCTCTGCAGCTCTTGCTCGGTCGCTATGTGTTTATCTGTGTAAGGTTGCAGTTCAACTAAAGCAACGTGTGCGCACATACACAAATGTTCAAATAAGTGTTGTGCAACAGGCAGAAATGAACAGTCACGGTCAACTCGCCCGGGCACGACACAGCAGAAAGTTTGCGTGTTAAAGGTGCAGTCCGCACTTTATAGCGCAGACATGTCATACAGCCTCAGTTTATGTTGCAATAACAAACTGCGGACCAGATTCTGACTGTATGGGATAAGCAATAATGGCATACTAAGTGGCTCCTATTAGAGCTTTTATCAGGAATATCTAACAAGGGTTAAGGTTATTTATCTTACCTTATGTAACAGGATGAGTTCACATCGCTGCATACTTGCTGTGGGTCAGCATATGCAGACTGATTACCACGGCTCAAAGTCTAATTAGTAAAACCTGTTCACCTCTGTGCAGTGTTCTTTTTTGTGTTGACCCCTGAACCTCTAGCTACCACTGGCTGAAATGGGAGTGTGCGTGCGCGCCAGGTCAGAGTCCCTCTAGCCGACTAGATGGGACTGGCCAAGCTTTTAAGACTGTCAAGTTAAGTACAGAAACCTTTCACCCGCTGAACAAAATTTAACAGGACTTTTTCCAGCTGAGCTCTTCCCAAGCTACATAGTCCAACCATGGAACGAACCACATCAAGGATGTGGGAGGGGAAAAGTTGGCAAATGATTTTTAAACTAACATCTACAGCAAATGCTGTTTTTCCATTATAAAATTTACAGTAAGTTTCTTCTCAGCCGTCTGCGCGGTAACAAGTTTGTTTCCCTTGAAACTCCAGGCCTCAAAGAGAACTGCCTCGTCTTAAAACCACACAGAAGGCATACTCCGGCTAAACGTGGGAAACTGCCAGTAAAACCACTCTTTTCCACCATCCACCAATCTGGTCTTCAGCAGCTCGTCACCTCTGCGTGGTTTTTTGCGACCGCCTGTCCCTCAACCCTCTCTCCATCTGTTGCTTGAGCGAGGATTGTGAACTTTCTGCGCCAGGTGTTCCTCTCGACCTCTCGCCAATAAATCTCGGCGAGCAGCAAACTGCTGCCGGCGCTGCCCTCAAATCAGACACATTCTAACTACTGCAATTACCCGACGGCAACAGCAGTCCGAGCTGTGAACCCTCTGAATGGGCAATTGGCAGGGGCTTGTGAAATCACGCCCCCCACCCCCACCAACACCTTCTCACTTTCAGGGGTCTTTTTATCCTGAGAAATCGGTACGACAGCCAATAGCTATTTATTTAGAGACCCACCTACAGCTGACACACACACCACTAATTGCTCTTTGTTGCATAGACTCTGCTGAACTACAACTTCTCACCTAATGACAAAGTTCTGATAAACTTCATGGCTGTGATAATTTAATTCTGGAAGTGTGTTATCAGCTTAAGTGTGTCAAAAGTCATTGTAAAAGCTTTTATTGCCTACAGGTCAAATCCTTATCTAAAGCCAAATGAAAGCTTGTCTACCAGCTGCCAGCCGTTCCTCATCTGCATACGATTGTGTTGTGACATAAGAAACTTTAGTCAGGGCAGCAGACAGAGCAAACATCACTTGTAATCTATTCATCTGTACTATTTAACACCTCACCCAGTTCTTCTTTTTGTTCGGCGCTCTGATGTATTCTACGTGTCGCAGAGACCGCTCTGTCCCAATTTAATCCACGAGCTGAAAGCGCAAAACTGTGTAATTAGGAGATGGGTGCCACACTAATCCGTTTAAGACATATTAATACACGACACCGAGGGGAAGGAGGGGAGTTTCAACTGAATTGACTTAAGTGTTTTAAAACAATTAGGGGGCGATGGAAAGCCTACGGATATGGCGAATAAATGAATTCAGCAGCGAGGAGACTCGTCATGTTCATCTCAGTGCATTGTTCCACAAAGCCAGAGGAAACAGACTCAGAGTGGCATGTAAATACACTCACTTTCCAGTTCATTAAGCACCCTAGTGAAAACTAATACAGTCTAATAAAAACAGAATGCACTTAATCTCCATGAGGGTTTCTGGTATTCAGGATTTGTTTAAAATAACTGAGAGGGCTGTTGATTCAACTGTGTTTTTATCTTGAAATTTTGCAGGCTGTGCTTTTTCTTTTTTTTTTTGATGACTCCGTTTTAGTCAGAGGGCTAGGCTAAATAACAGCTTTTATGTTTGATTCAATCCGGTTTAACAGCACCACAAACTCCATCCTACAAAAAAAACATGGAATTGCGACATATCTGACGCTGTTTCAGCGTAAAGTGAACATTAGAACAGTGTGCATGTGACAAATAAAACCTATCTTATTTCTTATCTTATGAAGCGTATTTGATGCAGGACTGTTACATTAGAATGGATTCCTTATCACCAGTGACTCAACCTTTTGGCCACCAAGCGTACTAATGCTTCATTAATACTGAATAAACGTCAATAAACAGTACAGTTCAACAGGTTAACTTCACTTTAGGCTATAATAATAATGATAAATGATAGGCACACTGCCCTTTCATTTAACAGAAAAAAAGTTATTACCAAAAACCTTCCAGTCTAAAGGTGAAATTAAATTCAAGTTCAGCATTTAAGGATTGCATTACATTCTGGTTGAACTGCTTTATACTTCTGTTACAGTAACTTTAAAACTGAGATCTACTTTTCACTCTGCTACATCTATTGAACATCTTCCGGTTTTAAAAAGGGGAACTACCCACCAGCCACAACATAAAACTGCTGATTACACAGATATGCAACAATAACACAAGTCTAAAGTGAAATGCCATAACATAGAATAATGTTGGAACGCAGTCATTTTACTTAAATAACTTTTAACAACTACTACATCCTTTACTGACACTTCTCTGTTATCCAAACCACAGACCTGGTGATGGCTGATTCCTTCTTGATTTGCATATCACTCCTCACATCTCGTCTCCTCAACTTTGTCTCAGCTCTCTCGTGCAATGCCTCAACGTGAACCAGCGTGCCATGCCAGGCCGGGAAGTGAACAGGAGACAAGGAGAGGCGGGTGTTCGCTCGCAGCACGGGCACCTCTGCAGATCAAATTTCTTGCAGCCGTACGTGGCAAACACTGCTGCGATCTGTCTTTCCTGATAAAACACCTAAAAACAGCCATCCTCATCTGCACTAAAGTAACTTTTACTGCCAACCCCGCCCCCTTTTTAGTGGCTGTCAGCACAGCGCCACATGTCACCTCTGCGCGCATCTTTCACTTTACGCACCGCAAACTTTCTTTCTCTGTCTGGATCGTTTGTGGTAACGACACACAAGAGCCTGGTCAGTGCAGACGGGACACCAGGGGCGGTTTCTTCAACAGAGGCAAACGTGAAATCTGATCTGACCAGAGGTCCCAAATGGTCTGCTGCGTTCCTGCGTCCAAAAAAAAAAACTACGCCGCGGGTCGACGATGATTTAACGGGCGTTTAGCTGGACACAGAGGAAACACGACCCCCACTTTGATCGCTTTACTCGTCAGCCCGTGTTAACTTACTTTGGAGCCTTTCATCCAAACAGTCCGCGTTTCACTTCACCGCTCCCATTTTCCAGCCCCTCGCAGCGCTCCTGCGTCCCGGTGCTTCGTCTGTCTGCTGGTCTTCATGGGCTCTGCAGATCTCTCCCCGTGTGTGTGCGTGTCTGTTCCGCCGCAATAAAGTGCCAAGAGCTGGCAGCTCTGCCCCGACACTCGTCTGTTCCCATCCCATAAAGTCCTGTCTGGGCTTCGGCTCGTTTTACCACCGTAAAGCAAGCAAGCATGCAAAATAAGAGCACTTCCTGTTGGGGATCTCCAAAACAAAGCGCTTCAACTTCAACTTTAGCAGGGGTTCACTTCTAGTTTAGGCTAAAACACTAGAGCAAAACATAGGTCGTCACTGATAATGTCAGTTGGGTCTTTAAATGTGTTTCCTAGGCTACTGGTGCCATGGCGCTTGTGTTGGTCAGAATGTGGAATTAATCATTTAAGCTATAAACATCGCTACCGTGAATTAATCTAATTAAATACAGCTGTTTTATTTTTTTAGAACTACAGAGAATAAATGTACGGTTGCAATTCAAATAGTCTCTTAAAAGCAAAGTATGGCATTGAAAAAAAACTTCCATTTCTCCCTCGACAAATTCTTACGGCTTTACTTTGAAAGGACAGCGCATGTAACTTCCGGGTTCGGTTCGTCACAGTCTATGGTCTCAGGTGGTTTTGACGCTGCTCGCCAGTGCGCACTCTAGCGTTAGAGGCGCAAATAACGAGACCACATGAAAAAAGACGGGCTGAAACACATTGTTGCGCAACGAAGGCGGCGGTTTGTTTCATTTGGCCCCGAGTTTACACTTTGATAAAACTGATAAAAAATAATGAGAACGGAAACGCAGGCTCTTCCTGTTGCTGCGTACACAGACAGAACGAGCCCCTAGTGTAGCAGACTGCTAGCGGGGCCACATTCTGCAGGCTTAAGTAAAGTAATTCAGTAAAATGTTACATATATTCACATGCACTTATGAGTTATGAGGCAAAAATGTTAGGCTAAAGTACTAAAATGGTGATTATTACTTACAACAGGCCTACTTTTTTGCAGGCCATAGTAAACTGACACATTATGCTACACCCACGTGTGATAAAACTGTAACAAGTCCTCATAATGGAGGGCCAGAAACTCACAGGTCAAGTGTGATGAATTACAGTGAACATCTGCTGCTGCTCACACAATGCTGAGCCCCCTCCCCTCATCTGCGCTGTCAGCCATTGTTTTCCTCTCAAGAGCATGACAGCATTGCAGCACACACCCCTACAGTGCACGCACTCTCAGGGGTCTGCACAAGCTAAGGCCACCATTAGCCAGCCAGCCAGTCAGCTACAAATGCATGGAAGGAGCGATGAAAGAGGAAGTATGTTCTGTTGTTTTGTTGCTACACCGCCCACCAGCCTCTTGCACGAGGTTGGGACATGTTGAGGCTGTGAAGCGTGCTTTCAGTTTGTAAAATGAACTGAACAAACCTGGTAGAAGAAAAAGAATATTTTCAAACTTATCACATGCTATCCCAGTCTTTGTGTGAATTATTAATGTGAAATTTTGACTGTAAGGGAAATCATCTATGTTAATTAAAGCTCTGTTAAAACTTGTGAATATTTGGGCCCAGTAGCATAGCTTCTGTAATAATAATACCTTGTACCTTACCTTGTCTATTAAACACTGGAAATTATGGAATGAAGAAAAAGTATTTTTTATTTATATTGTTCAGTGGAAGAAGTAGTTTTGCAAGCAATTAGCTTCTGTCTTCTTTACGTATTGTTGATATTTTCTAAGAAGCAGCTTATAAATCGGTAGCCTTTCACACAGGACATCTCAACTGTTTTTAATGCTCCACTGTTGCACCCTTAAGGGTGTTGTGGAAGATGTGCCATTATTAATTATTTAGTTTGAAAGCAAAGTGTTTAACCTTAAAACTTGAAGGATCACTTAAAGTTAAGTAAAGTTCTGTTGACAAAGATTTAGAAATTCCCCTCCGGTCAAAAATAAGTATGTCCACTAGATGGCGACAGAGCTCAGTACATTCTCAATGAAGCGCCAATAAAATCATAAATAAAAACAAAGCTTGCAGGCTGCAGGAGATGTCTTATTCAGAATGGCTGCCTTGTTACAAATACCAGTCAATAATTCCCAACTTGTGCCTCACAGTTATGACTACGTAGTGAGTTACTATTTATATTTTTAAAATCCTCCATCTAAACTACACGCAACATGGACCTACAGCTGGTATTTATTCTCTATGAATCATGCATAGTTTGTGTATCTGTATCTCCATTCTAAGGATAAACTGCAATCTGCAACTCCCGAGGTACGAACTGTACTGGGATAGACAGCTCTTAGGTTTTCTGCTCCTGCTGTCTAATCTCCAACTTCCAAATTTAGCATCCCTGAATGAGTCGATAAGGATGGTGATATCTGTTGAGTGCTGTTTGTCATGTTCTACCTGGGCATTCCTATGTTATGTTTTTAATGTTAGGCCTCCATTGTAAAATAGATCTCTGTTCTCAATAGGACAAACCTGGTTAAATAAAGGCTAGGTAAAAAACAAAACAACAACAAAAAAAAAGCGAGCGCAAAAGTAATTAACATCTTTAGGCGATCTATCTAAATGGAGTTTTATTCACAAAGTTGCTTTAAAATTATTTAATATAGGCATACTCTCCCTATTTAAAAAAGGGAGGACATTCATAGAGGAGCAGGATTTCATAGAGCTCACAATAACCTTTGTTATTCTAGCGTAAGCAACATTCAAGGATCTTTGGCCTGTTAAGTGGACATTCTGCCCACTTCACCTTTAATATGTCCGCTTTGAAATATTCTGTTCCCTGGTGTCTCCATTCAGCTTTGACTGGTGTAATATTTCCATCCTATTTTACCAATCCAAGGACGCGTTCAATCATTCACCTCCTCCTTGCCTACACTGCGTTTTACGTTTCCCTGCATGCTGCATACTGGACAGTGATAGAAAGGTGACTTGTCTATTAAGATTCTGATACATTTTGAATGCTCTTACTACCTCCTCCTGTCTGCTTCTTGAATTTTTTAAAATGATTTTATTATACATTTGATTTGCTCGTAGACGCCTGTCTGTGTCCAGCACAGCACAGAGCTTGTCTCGGGAGCAGCATCACGTTGTGTGCTGTGCTTACCGCTCGCTGGGTGGACATTTCGCCGTGTCATCATTTCTGTCCTCTATTCCTGGACGCAGGACAGCGTCGTCAAGGTGATGCGTTTAAGAGGCTCTTCAGCTTATGTGGGATATGGGTCAACAAAGGTGGAATCACTTTGCAGCTCCATGTGCACTTAAGATGATGGTATATTTTTTTTTTATCATGTTTCCTTACGGCATTGTCTTAAGAAGTCTGTTGTCAGGTGAGAGTTTAAAGGGACAAGGTTTTACAGGTAATGTGACACATCCAGACAGAGAGAGTTCGACAAGGAGACAGGCAGACAGAAAAGGTGGCTCTTTCTCTGCCTCTCTATCTCATCTGTTTCTCTCTATCACAAACACACACACACATATTAATACAACCTTAAACATCCCCATTTAATTCCAAAACCAGACCAAAGTCTGATTCTACAGACATTTGAATGGATGGGAAAGGTGAGGGCCGACTAAGATGTCCCCACTTACACACCGTTGTGACTTCACGTCTGTTGAACTATTCATTTCAGCTAGTCCCATGAAACACACTCCCCTCCACAAGTACTGGAACAGTGAGGCAAATTCATTTATTTTTGCTGTAGACAGAAAACATTCGGGTTTGACATCAAAAGAAGAATACGAGACAAAGGATCAACATTTCAGCTTTTACATCTGGATCTGATCCACAACTTAGGAGATATCATTATTTGTAACGGAACACCAAATTTTTAGGTGAGTATTGGAACAGATAGACTTAAAATAAATTAAACTGAATGAGATATTCAGTTGCACAAATATTTAGTTGCATATCCTTTGCATGCAATAACAGCATCAAGCCTGTGACCCACTGACATCACCAAACTTTTGCATTCTTCTTTTGTGATGCTTTTCCAAGCTTGCAATGCAGCCTCTTTCAGTTGTTGTTTATTTTGGGGGGTAAGGGTCTGGAGACTGACTTGGCCAGTCTAAAACTGTCCACTTTGTGCTCCTGATGAACTCCTTTGCTGTTTTGGCAGTGTGTTTTGGGTCATTATCTTGCTGCATGATGAGGGATCTGCTGCCATCACAGGTTACATCCTCAGTGGAGATTAATGAGCCTGTCCCAGAAGGAGCCATATAAGCCCAAACCATGGCATTACCGCCACCGTGTTTCACAGATCTTGTATGTTTGGGATCATGAGCAGATCCTTTCGTTCTCCACACTTTAGCCTTTCCGTCACTTTGGTAAAGGTTAATCTTTGTCTCATCAGTCCATAAAAATTGTCCCAGAATGTTTGAGGCTTGTCTCTGTACTTTTTGGCAAAATCCAGCCTGGCCTTCCTATTCTTCTTGCTAATGAGTGGTTTGCATCTTCTGGTGTCGCCTCTGTACCTTCTGCTTGTAGTAGATTGTGATAAATTCACTCCTGCCATCTGGAGGTTGCTGCTGACGTCACTAACAGTTGTTTTAGGGTCTTTCCTTACAGCGCTCACAATGTTTCTGTCGTCAGCTGCTGTTGTTTTCCTTGGTCTCCCTGTTCCACTTAGTACACCAGTGGTTTCTTTCTTCTTCATGACATTCCACATGGTTGTACTGGCCATTGCTTATGTTTGTGCCATGGCTCTGGTTGTTTTTCCCTCTTCTCTCAGTTTCACAATTCTTGATTTTCACCCATAGACAGCTCTCTGGTTTTCGTGTTAGTTACACCTTTAATTATAAATGCAGTCTGCACAGGCAAAACCCAAATCTGAAAGTGAGCGCAGACATTCAGCGCTATTTAGTGTTTGAGTAATTAATGTAATAGGTGTGTTCTTTTGATGTCAAAAGAACCTCTTTCTATCCAGTTAGATTGGTGTTACTCTGCATGGGCAATTGCAATTGATTCCAAACCACATGAATGAACAAAATGCTGATATTTACACATGCTTCACAAGCTGTCATTTCGCATTTCCTAAGACACTCTTCTTTTTAATACAAGCTACCACTGTACGATCTGACATGGTTAAGTCATCCATCCAGCCTGTAGTTTGTCCTCAACGCCGCTGTGATGTTGTGGCAACCAGCTGCTCTCGCCGGGCAGGCTGCTTCACCGGTGGAGTCTTTTCAAGAAGACCTAAAATGACTGACGCAGGCAAGACGCAGCAGAACTCGTGAGACCCGCAGGGAAAGCCCTTCGTTATCTCTAATTACTCCCACCCCACCAGGGTTCAAATTCATTACATCTGAGGGACCTGCTGTACTTGTGAGGCATATTAGGCCAATTAAAGTTCAGGTGTCGATGTGCAATGTGGCTGAGGTGTCTCCATGGCGAGCCAAATGACCCCACTTCTGCGAAACAGAAAATGTTGGTTCACTGAATATTTGCCAAGGCAGTTCGAGCGGTTTGAATATGAGGCAGAGAACCATGTATTAAATCATCCTGTTAAAATTCAGTGAAGAAAACTGTGGCTATGGATCCAGAAAGAAGGGCCTGCGCAGCCTGCATGACAGCAAGGCTTTTAGAGTACACTAAGGCCTGCTGTCAATCCTCTTATATTGTGCCTCACTGAAAATGGATTAGTGAGTAACACCTACGTTTTGGCCCAGGTCACTTTGAAGGGATTTCATTGAATGGGCCTGTAGCTGAAACTGCCCTCCTATAGCTTATTGATTAATAGAATAAAAACGTTTTCTTTTTTGTACATATATTCAACAATTATTTGGAGGAAGATTGCTCGGTTTTTGACAGGATTTTTAACTTGATTTGGAACCACTGGGATCTTTTTCCCCCAAAAAGAAACATGACAAACGACATACTTTTAAAAGTAACGCCCAGAGATGGATTTTTGTTCTTTTTGAGACATGTTGCCTGAGAATAGAGGTGTTTGTGGAAACGCACGGGAGCCTTCAGAGACGCTGACTGCGGGGCGTAAGTAGCTCTCCAGGGTGCTGAAGTTGTTTCCAAACGCTCCAGACGCAGCGCCCCGAGCTCTTCGCGTCACTTTGAGCCAGCGGATCCGTGCGCGATGCCAGGGGCCGTGTCTTCACCAGAGCCACACCGGGGTGAATAGGTGAGGTCTCGGGGATGATTAGCTGACGATTTATGCGGAGAGAGAACGAAGCTGATCCGACAGGGCACCTGTGCGATTGTCTCCTCGGACCCCTGAAGCCGCCCTGATGACATTAAAAAGATGGTAAGAGGTTGTTTTTGTTTAAATTCAGCCATTTGCGACTCATAAAGTTTAAAATCACCGAGACTATTCTGTGTCTGATTTGCAGGTGGTGTCACTGATATGTAACCAATAGTGAACACAAAGATTCACTACCTTGGACACCTTGGAAGGACAATGCAACATATTCCTCTAAATTTCAGAGGCTCGCTGTGGGAGTCCAGCCATCCATGTGTGCCCATCATTAAAAGCAGACCTACTCTACCGACACTGCCCTTTTACAACTTTCTGTTATGGGTCCTTCTGGGAGTGTTGACGTTCCCTTGTTGTGTCCGCTGTTTGATTTTCAAAGTTGGGGTCTTGGGCCCTTGGAACTGCGACCCTATCTACTACAGGGCCCTGCCGTCAGCGGCCGCCAGGCTGGCAGTCAGCAGGATAAACGGAGACCTCAGTCTGGACCTGGGCCTGAAAATGGACTTCATTATTCTGCAGGAGCCGTGCGAAACCTCCAAAGCGCTCACTGCGTATATTTACTACGAGGACACGGCGGACGCGTTCGTTGGCCCCACTAACCCGGGATACTGCATCGCAGCTTCTCTGCTGGCCAAGACCTGGGACAAGGCCCTCTTCTCCTACGGCTGCGTCGCCTACGAGCTGGACCGAGCCATGGGATATCCGACGTTTTCGAGGACAGTGCCGTTTCCCACTGACGTGCTGTTCACTGTGCTGAAACACTTCAGGTGGGCCGGCGTGGTGGTGGTCTCATCCAACGAAGATATCTGGATAGATACAGCTGGGAGAGTGGCATCTGCTCTGAGGAGTAAGGGGCTGCCAGTTCCCTTCGTTACATCCATTGGTATGAATGAGACAGAGGTGGAGAGCACTCTGAGGAAGATCCAGAACGCAGGGGAAATCAAGGGTGAGTCTGTGAGGGAAAACTTTAAACTCTCTCTTAGATGACTATAAATAACTTACTTAAAGTAAAGATACCATGAGCAGATGTTACATCACAGGTGGACAACTTTCAAAATGTCAAACAGTCAACTGTCCTGATTTGCCCCAGCAGGATGTTCTCGCATCCCAGCAGCCATCTTTAATAGGTTTATCACTCCAGCACCCGACCAGGAAGCCATTTTGATCATTCAGAATTCACCTTGTGGCTAAGGTGAACAGGGACACCAACCAGTAACTGATATGCACTTACTTTCTTGTAATATTTTTAAACTAGCTCTCTGGACATTTGGTTACATGAAACATCTATTCTCGATTTATTTTATTTTTTTGCATACTTCAATGAATCCCTGTATTTGTATCCTGTATCATGTTAAACATCATTTGGTTTCCAGTTTCCTGTCATCATAGTCTACAATGCTTTAACACTTCTCATTTCACCTCATACATGGTGTACAGTCATATCATTGCCCTCGACTGATGAATAACCAAATATTTTATACTGGTGTTGTGTTTTTTATTTTATTTTTTTATTTGTCTGTTTCAGTCATCATCATGTGCATGCACTCTATCCTGGTTGGAGGTGAGCAGCAGGCTACTTTCCTTGTCAAGGCACAGACGATGGGTCTGACCTCGGGGAAGTATGTGTTTGTGCCCTACGACACTCTCCTCTACAGCGTGCCCTACGCCAACATCTCCTACTTCCCCCTGAAAAACAACAGCAGGCTGAGAGAGGCCTACGACGCCGTGCTCACTATCACCGTGGCCTCCGAGCCCCTGTCCTTCAACGAGGCGTTCGCTGCGGCCAAGAGGAGCGAGGAAGTGACGCTGGCGGTGCAGGCAGAGCAGGTGGGAAGTTGTTGTTGTATGTTGCCCCGGGTAATTATTAGGGTTCATTCTGTTCGTACTCTCTGAAGAAGTTACTGTCTGTAATGATCACAACTTGCATTAGAAAAATCTCTGTGAAAATGTGTGAAAAACGGAGGACCAGCCGTGTTCTAATTTCGATGGAATACAACTCAAACGGGTCCCGACAAAGATAGTATATAGTCATACAAACACACATCTACTCTCACATATGCAGTAGTTGTGACCTCATACTGTCCACAATACAGTCCATAATGATCACAACTCACATCAGAATATTATTTGCATAACTGAATGCATATCAGTTCATGATGATTTAAAGGATAATATCAGGAGTGAGTTGGGTTCCAGTTGCCTTTCATCATCCCTCATGTTCCTACATAGCATTAACACAGATACCTTACATCTCAACACACAGAAGACATCCTATACTTAATACATCACTATGTATTGATTCCCATATCCATTACTTTGTTGTATTTTTGTCCTGTTATCAGATTACAATTGTTCAATAAGATACATATCATGTCTTCTTTTGTTGTAACCTGCAGGTTAACCCACTGTTTGGAACCATCTATAACAGCATTTATCTGCTGGCAAAGTCCATCCACAATGCCAGGAAGGCAGGCATGCGGCTGTCAGGCTCCAACCTGGCCTACTACACAAAGAACATAACCTTCAATGGCTTCAACCAGAAGGTCCAGGTGGACACTAGTGGGAAAGTCACGACCAACTACATCATTCTGGATTCTGACAACAGAGGGAGTCAGCTGTATCAGACCTACCTGGTGGACCTAAAGTCAGGAGTTCTTCGCTTCGCAGGGAGGTCCATCAATTTTCCGGGAGGATCGCCTCCGCCATCCGATTCCAGCTGCTGGTTTGATAAGAAGGCCATCTGCTCGGGAGGTATGAAGCTATGAGGACTTGGTGTTTGTGCGAATGTGGCTGTGCGTTCACTCAACTGAGTTTGTAGAAAGATGCGTGCTCATGTTCTTTCCACATTCATCCTTCTCCCTCATTCCCCCCACCGTCAAGTTATGTGTTATCATCCCCAGGTGTGGAGGTCACCTACATCATAGTGGTGTTAGCTGTCATCCTCTTTCTGGCTGTAGGAGGGATCACTATAAGTCTTTATATCAGGTAAACATACGCAAAATTAAGTGTTTCCGCTTCAAAATGAACATTCACCCATTTTAAGTGGAGACATGAGCCCTCTGTGCTTTTATGTTGACAATGATACCTTTCAGGTGGAAAGCTTGAGAATGAGAAATGTATTTTCTCATTTGCTGAAGGACCAATGTGTATGATATATTGGCTGAAAGGATCAGAAATATTGTGTTCTTAGATAAGAATGAACTTTTCATTTATACATAGGAGGTGGGTACAGCTCCATGGAGTTAAACAGGGCATTTCTTGTTATAGCATCATAGCAACAAAGGTTTCAACTATTAGAAAGATGAGGGGGTATTAAGTTGTTTGTATCTGCAGCCTCACCACTAGATGGCACTAATTCTTACACAATGGTCCTTTAAGTCGTACCTAAGAGTTTTACTAAAATAAAGTGAAAAAAGTAAACATCAGACACATTTTCTTCTCATTTCCAACTTTGGATCTAGATAACTTAGCATATATAGTAGATAGCGGTAGCCAGAAATGATTATAATTAATCTCAGCAATGGAGTTCAAACCACAGTATTGATGAGTCTCATGATTGAAGATTGCTGATTTCTCCTCCTTCCTCATCTTTTCTAAATCTCTTTGGCAGGAGGAGGCTTCAACAAATCCAGCTGGTCAAAGGTCCCAATCGGATCGTCCTGAACTTAGAGGATCTCACATTTATCAATCCCCAGCTTAGTAAAAAGGCAAGCAGCATCCCTGTCACCCAGCCATCAAAATGTTTAAAATGAAACTTAATCTGTCTTCTGCTGATTTATGTGTGAAAACGTCCCAGTTTTTTATATCTGTGATATTTGACTTCCTGCAGAAAATCACATTAGAAGATCTGAGTGAATCCAAGAGTGCTCTGGATGAGAAATCTGCCGACCGCTCGCACTCTGTCAACAGCATGCAGACGACTACTCACGAGACTACCAATGTTGCTGTGTACGAGGTAGGTCACATTGAAAGTCATGACACAAGCTGCATTACCTCCAGATGGTTTATACCCAAAATAATCAAAACACCTCAAAGGGTCGATTGTAATTTCATCAAATAAAAGCTTCTGGCTGTTTTATTTGCAATTAAATACACTGTAATTACTTTTAACCAGTACCTCTAGTACAGATGCATATCAAATATAAATGTATTATGGGCTGACAGCATACAAGTAGTAGTCAGTATTCTAACACAACTCATACTGACAAATAAAAAGTCATGAGCGCTAGACTTTTTTTGGTGAGTGAATCAGTGAGTTTTCCTCCTTTCTTTTACTACTAAAAAGAAATATTTAATTTCACAATAACAATAATTATACCTTCTCTTTTAGGGTGACTGGGTGTGGCTGAAGAAGTTTGAGGAGGGCCACTTCAGGGAAGTCAGACAAAGCACCACCAAGATTTTCACAAAGGTAGAGTAACATCTCAGTCATTCAGTTTCATCATGGTCATTGTAGGAGCCATAATACAGATATGTATATGAATGCATGCTTTGTCTAACTGAGGAATGTGGCACATGAAACTATGAATCAATCTTTGGGTCAGGTGTTCCACCAGGAACAGTGTGTTTAGCAGTAAAGATTGTCTTTGTGTCTTATGTGTCATGGTAATCAACACATCAATTAAAGTTGGTGAGCTAAGCATGGGCCTAGGCTTAGCCTCTATAACGTTCACCTTACATCTGTAACTTCTGTTCTACATTCTCAGATGAAGGACCTGAGAAACGAGAACGTAAATCCTTTCCTGGGCTTCTTTTCGGACTGCTCCATGTTTGCAGTGGTGACAGAGCACTGCTCGCGAGGCAGTCTGCAGGACCTGCTGAGGAACGAGGATGTTAAGCTAGACTGGATGTTCAAGTCCTCGCTTCTGCTTGATCTCATCAAGGTAACACTTCATACGAAAACTTAGGACTGTGACCACACGTGACACAGGTCATCATAGCAGTTTTATTGACATTTACAATGATAATTTCTGTGATATTTCCTTTACAATAATCAAAACTGTTGAATGCGTTCCAGGGTATGAAATATCTTCACCACAGGGACTTCCCCCATGGAAGACTAAAATCTCGGAACTGTGTGGTAGATGGGCGCTTTGTCCTCAAGATTACAGACTATGGCTTCAATGAGCTGCTGGAGTCCCAAAAAGCTCCTATAGAAGAGCCGCCACCTGAAGGTAACCCCTACTCATTACTATTAATGAAAGATTGAAGGTTGCTTTTTGGAACCGGTGATACAGTCAGTAAGGTCTGGGCTGTCAACTCCACCACTGGATCAGGCTGTATCCTCTACCTCCCCTTATGCCACTATTTCCATTAAGGAAGATAGGAGAGGAGAGAGATAGGTTGATAAGACAAGATTGTGGTCAGCACCGCACACATGCACAAATGTATGTTATATATATATATATATATAGACAGTATATAGTATATTACAGTGACTGTACTACGTCATGACTTCTGAATGTTTCCCTTCCAGATCTATTTTGGACAGCTCCAGAGTTTTTAAGGGACCTTGCAAGCTCTCGTAAAGGGACGTACAAGGGAGACGTGTACAGTTTTTCTATCATCCTTCAAGAGGTGGTGGTGAGAGGGACACCGTACTGCATGCTGGGTCTGACACCTGAAGGTGTGTATCCAACCCAGAGAGGGAGAAGCAGACATACTAGAAGACAGATGTAGATTTCCAGATCACTAGTATTTGCAACATCTTTACCAAGCAACACAGTAGAACAGTATAACAGAATTTGTGGTACATAAATCAAGTTTGAACGTTGATTAATGTGTCCCATCTCCTCAATTTCATCCTCAGAGATCATCCGTAAGGTGAAGAAGCCTCCCCCAATGTGTCGCCCTAACGTGGCCCCGGACCAGGCTCCCCTTGAATGTATCCAGCTGATGAAGCAGTGCTGGAGCGAACTGCCCGACCGCAGACCAAACTTTGATGAGATCTTTGACCGGGTACGTTTCAGAGTTTATGTCAAATAATCCAATCTAAAGAGTTCCATACTCGTTTGTTTGACATATTGTCATTTCCGCAATAGTTCAAGATAATCAACAAGGGCAAGAAGACCAATATCATCGACTCCATGCTGAGGATGCTGGAGCAGTACAGCTCTAACCTGGAGGATCTTATCCGAGAGAGGACAGAGGAGCTGGAGGTGGAAAAGCAGAGAACAGAGAAGCTGCTGTCTGAGATGCTCCCACCGTGAGTTAACACAAACACACAGACGCGCAAATATGAGTCAATCGACTCTATAGCTGCGACTTTACTTCCCTGGTTTCTGTCCAGTTCTGTGGCTGAGGCCCTGAAGACCGGTGCCACAGTGGAGCCAGAGTACTTCGACCAGGTGACCATCTACTTCAGTGACATTGTGGGTTTCACCACCATCTCCTCGCTCAGCGATCCCATCGAGGTGGTCGATCTTCTCAACGACCTGTACACGCTGTTTGACGCCGTGCTCAGCAACCATGACGTCTACAAGGTCAGGGAACGCACGAAACACCCAGTTTTTACGATGCATTTTGTGCGATCAATATTCACAAACACGCACAGCAGCCAGAAGACACATTTGATGATCCTACAACTGAACACTCACTTTGTCCAGGTGGAGACTATCGGCGACGCTTACATGGTAGCGTCAGGTCTGCCTAAGAGAAATGGCAACAAGCACGCTGCTGAGATCGCCAACATGTCACTGAACATCCTCAGCTCAGTGGGAACCTTCCACATGCGACACATGCCAGACGTGCCCGTCAGGATACGAATAGGAATCCACTCAGGTGGGCTGGTAGAGTTGCTATCACCTGGAACACCAGCATTAAACTTGTGTTCTTTGTGCACAGGAGGAAGAATGAAGAAGAAACTCTATTGTTGAAAAGTCCACGTGAGGCTGAGTGAGGGAGAATTCGGAACAGAAACTATTTACAGCATATTCTCATTGTTGAATCCAACTTTTAACAAATCCTGGTTTCTTGGCTTGACTTGTTTAGATGGTTTTGCCTACCGTACTTGTGCTCACCTACTACTATTTGAATAGGTTTAGAGCTGATGTTGAAGCCTGTGAAAATGACCACCTTTTCGCTGTTTAATAAAATTTTTCACAGAATGATTTCATAGTTCATTGATGTGCTTTCGCAGGGCCGTGTGTTGCTGGCGTGGTGGGTCTAACTATGCCTCGGTACTGCCTTTTTGGAGACACGGTCAACACTGCCTCCCGTATGGAATCCACTGGGCTGCGTAAGTGTCCCTAACGCGCCATCCACATTTTGTCGACTTGTGCCATGTGTGGTTTTGCTGCTGCAGCGTCTTCATATTCGCTCTTCTCTCCTCAGCTTATAGAATCCACGTAAACATGAGCACTGTGAACATCCTCAATTCTCTTAATGAGGGTTACAAAATAGACGTCAGAGGCAAGACAGAGCTGAAGGTAACAGTCTGAAATCCACACTTGGATTATTTGCATTATGTTGCGATCTGAATGTCATTAACTGCATGCTCTTTTCTTGCAGGGTAAAGGTATCGAAGAAACGTACTGGCTTGTGGGGAAAACCAGCTTTACAAAGCCTTTGCCAAAACCACCAGAGATTAAACCAGGGTAAGAGTTTAAATCTAGTATTACTCCTAGCACAGCTAATATGAATTAATACTGAAGTGCAAGTTTCACAATTTACACTGACTAAAAAATAGAAAAGGAACCTCCCATGTGATCTAAAGGGACACTAGTTCCAATGCCGTGCTGTTTAACTCGCCTGATTTGGCAGTTATGTGATAGTCATTGGTTAAATCAACATGTGACTACTGTCTGCCCCTGATAAACTGTGGACTTCCACTGTCCACGTGTTACTTCAGGGAAGACAATCATGGGCTGAACCCGGAGGATATAGCTGCATACAAGAAAAAGAAAGCTGAGAAAAAGGCTTGACCTTCTTTGTCCAAACGCAGGAGGTATAGATCTGCATGCCAGCTGGTGTTGTGTTGTAGAAGTGTTACTGTTACCTGGGCACCCTCTGAGCTTGCACCCGCCCCCCATTTCCTGTCATTGATTTGTGAATCTTACTGATTACTTGTGACCTACTAGTCTCATTAATCTCTCGATCTTATCACCTCTGCATCTTCTTAAGCAGATTGGGGAAATCCCTCTTTGTTCACTTTTGTTGCTGCTGGCATTTTCATATCTCTCTTTTATTTCGCTGGTTGTGGCGGTGTTTATTGTGCTTTTTTTTAAATCCCGGAACTCCGCTTAAACGACAGCGCTTTTAACACTTTGCTCTGTGTTGACTAGGGACAACTGGCAAGAGATGGTGACAGAGGAGATCAAGACTCTTTTCCGCAAGGCCAACAGGCAGGTGGACAAAAAGATGTGAATGACAGAAGGAAACATATGAAAGAAGCAAAGCTAGAGGAGAGGAAGGAGCATCAGGAAGAGGACGCACCCAGAGAAAGAAAGAGACAAAGAGCTGGGAGAGCCAGGCAGAGGGCCGAGACACCGTCCAGCCTCTCCCTCTGGCTTAATACAGACTTCTTTAAGAGGATTGTCCATCGACTGGCTAATCTGCCTGCAGCCAGCTCGGCAGAATGCAACGGTGCTAATGTAATGAGAGTTGTCACTACCTGCCTACGTACCTGCTGCCAGAATCACAGGGAAAGTGCCCCTGCTCCTTAATGAAGGATGCACTCATTCACTCCTCTCAGCACTCACTGGCCACTGAGTGGCCACCTATTTCTGGGCAACCAGAGGTTCGCCCATCAAACCCATCGACGCCCCAAACGCCTATTTCAAAATGAAATGTTATTATTCTGGTGTCTGTTTCTAGTTTGTCATAAACGCTCCTGGTAGAGATGCAGAGCCGAGGCTGTTTCTTAGCTATGGCTGAATGTTAGTCGGAGGCAAAAGCTGCTATTGTATATAACAATCAAAAAGACAAAAAGAACACGTTGCCACTTTTATTTCTGCTGCCGTAGAGCAGAAGATCAAGTACAACTGAGTCCATTACGGCACTTTTATTATTGAGCTGTCACCCTTTTTGTGGCAGCTGTCAACAGAAGTGATGGAAAATATTTTTCTTTTCTAATATAGGCTAGTCATTGAAATCTTAAGGGCCTTTTGTGAACCATGTCACTAGTTCCAAAGTGCTCGGTGACAATTTTCCATTGACATGTTATTGTCAGCACTTGGACTGGTTTGGATTCTTCTCAAAGATTTCTGAATGAGATGACGCTCCTGCTGGTCATGTTTACCATCAATAATACAACATTTTAAATAATGTGAGGGAAGGTGATTTATGATGGATATATTTGATTTAACACAGCTTTTTAATGACTTAAACTCTCAGAAGTTTTAAGCCTCTATTTAATGCATTAAATCTAGATTTCTTTACAATTCAAAGAAAATTTCCTATAAATTTCAATGTCAGAATAATGTTTTTACACAAATCCATAAAATATGTTACAACTGGTTTCTCTTATGATGCTAATTTTGCATTATATTAATATTATAAATACACCTATCAGCCATAATATTATGACCACCTTCCTAATATTGGGTCTCCCTTGTACCTCCAAAACACTTGTGACTCATCAGATAATGGACATAGACCTTCTGAGGGTGTCCTGTGGTGTCTGGCAACAGAATGTTGTTAGTGGGGGGCCTTTGGGTCCTATGGGTTGAGGGGAGGGGCCTCTGTGGATCATGCCACAGATACTCGATCAGTTTGGGATCTAGTGAATTTGGAGGCCAGGTCAACACCTTGTGCTGTTCTTCATGTTTTTTTTTTAGTTGTTCCTAAACCATCGAGGAGTGTCATTGCTATGGGGTGGGGGTGTCTGGTCTGGTCTAGGTGGGTGCTACATGTCTAAGTAACATCCACATGAATGCCAGGTCCAAAAGTTTCCCAGCAGAACATTGAATGGTCACAAGATGGTCAACGTTATTTACTTCTCCTGTCAGTGGTTTTATGTTGTGGCTGATCGGTGTATATGGCTCATTTAAAATCTCTGGATTTCAAAACAAGGAGCTGTCAACGAGCACTATCTTTTGTTCAAATTACAAGGATATCAAGCATATGAGAATAACTATTAAAAAGAAATTAAAGCAATAATGCAAATAAACGTGTTATTTAGTAGAAGTGTAAGAATCTTTAAATGTATGTTTTTGACCTAAGCCCTGATCATAAAACAAACCTTAGCCTTTTTTAATTTGGAAACAATCTCTTAAATTCCATCATACACTGCCTGGCCAAAAAAAAAAGTCTCCACTAAAAAAAAAAAAAAAGGTCCCAGATCATAGCACTGCCCCCACAGGCTTGTACAGTAGACACTAGGCATGATGGGTGCATCACTTCATCTGCCTCTCTTCTTACCCTGATGCCCCCATCACTCTGGAACAGGGTAAATCTGGACTCATCAGACCACATGACCTTCATCCATTGCTCCAGAGTCCAATCTTTATGCTCCCTAGCAAATCTTTCGACATGGTTGTTTAAGAAATGAGAAGCTACTCATTGCATCTGTTGGGGTTAAATAACTTGTTGACAGCTGAAAGATAATCGTCCATGCAGTAATTATCCAACAGGAGGCTCATACCTATTTGCTTAGTTAAATCCAGGAGGTGACTTCTTTTTTTTTTTTGGCCAGACAGTGTATATTAATGTTGATCATAGGTGAAGCTTCATTGATGCTTGGTGTAAAAAAACAACCATAAAGTCGGTCAGAAACATGTACATCGTGTAATTGATATGTTGTTAGTTGTCTTATATATTACATGTATTGCTGCAAGTACAAGGTCTATGTAAATACAACTATATAAAGTAAGTAAACCACTCATTTGTTACGCCTATAATGTTTGGTTTTCCCAGTCCTCTTACAGCCACAGGGTGGTGCTGTGGTTCTCCCAGGAAATCCATCTGAGGAATCAGTTTTACACAAAGAGTGTGCACCGTTTGGTTGCGTTCTGCGACTTATTTCTTTGACCCTGCATTAAAACAAAGGGCCTTATGATAATGATTACACCGTATGAAAGGCACATGTGAAATGACGCATTCTTTTGTCAGCATACGGTTGTATTGCAGCTACATCTTTTTACTTGCTGAGCTGGAGATTCCCTCTCACCGTGAAAACCCCACACTCCAGTTTTTGCTGTGCAGCGCCTGCCCACTTTTCATCCATCTGGGACGTCCCAGCCAGTATCCCTCTGATTTTAGCTTTTAAGTTAGTAGTGGTTGACGAAATGACCCACAACATTCTCTAGGTAGTTATCTACGGGAGACTGGTCATATCTCATTCCAATCTCTGCATTCCAGAGCTGGGAGGATTGTTTTACCTCCACTCGGCTGGAAAGATTGTTATCCTTTGCCATGGATGTGTTAGCACTAGCGTGCTCATATTCCTCTGTTTAACACTCCTGTGCAGACTGTGTAAACTTTGTGTCTGGATGGTATTCAGGCAGGCTTTTCAGAAACAGAACGGCACACACAAATATCTTTTTCTTATTTTTATTGAAAAAAAAAGAATGAACACATTATTAATAATCACACGTCCAACAGCTTCTTTGTGGAAAACACCTACAGCAACAAACAACACAGAATGGTTGGCAAGTGAGCATAAATTAAGCACCTTTCAGCTCAAGCAGAGAGACAGTTCAGTGCAGACTGGAGGGGAAATAAGGGAGGGGAATGAGACTGTCAAACAAGCTTGTGCAAAGATCTTTTTTGCTCTTTAAACATTAAAGATAATGCAAGAAGACACACGTGGATTGTTCTCAAACCAACCGGATGTGAAGAAAAAGAGATCATACTTAATATAAGCATGCTGTGCCGACTGCTGTATGTGTGTGGAGATTTTAAAAACAAGGCACATTTTTTTTTGTTTGTTTGTTTTACTGGGAAGATGAAGAATCCAAGTGGTCTTCAGGGTGAAGCATTTGTGAAGCATTGTTCCCTGGGAAGGTTTAGTGTGTTGCTCGGATATTCAGTCCACAGATCAGATGCCTATTGGAATGTGCTCTTGAGGTAACAGTCATACAAAAACACACGCACGGTCTCCTGCCAGTTTCAATAACAAAGCTACCCAACACCATTCACAGAACATTAACATTATAGCTCATCGCGCATCTTTTCCCCTTTAGGTCTAACCACTCTGCCTATGTACAGGATGGAGTTGGTCTTGTTGTCCTTCACCAGGAAGATGAAGGGGTGATCCACGTAGAAAAGCTTGGGGTTCCTCAGCTTCTCGGTGCCGAAGATGCTAGTGTCGTACGGGTTTCCTTCAATGTCCAGCTCAAGGGCTGACGCATGGAAGACGTTGGAAAGATAGAGGTCCTTCTTTCCAGAAATGTTGGACAGGTCGGCCTTGGCTTTGTCCACAGCCTCGGTGAGGCCGAGCTCAGCCAGATGTTTCTGGAAAACACAGGGAAAAGAAACAGAACTGCTCAACGAACTGGGCTGAGGGCTGATTTTTAAATGTCTTTAATGATTAAGTTGCCGCCATTTACCTGCAGGTTGTGGGTGACTTCCAAAGAGATTTTGGGGAGAGAGATGGCTACAGCCCTGTTCTCCATCTTGCTGAGCCAAGTGTCTACCTGCTTCCTGGTCAGGAGCTTCTCCAGGCGTTCCAGGGGCTCCAGGTGGTAGGGCATGATAAGGATCATGGAGGCCTGTTTCTGGCCCAGAGGCATGTTCAGCACAAAGATGCGGTTCTCCGTGTCCTCGTAGAAGTCATAAAGACCTGAGAGGAGCAGACAATCAGATATCTTATCGTGCTTGCATTCTTCTCAGCAGAATAATTTATCAGTCCCAAAGATCATCAGACATCAGACATAACATCTGAAGAAAAACTGTTGGAAAAACTCACCTGTTCGGTGCATCATGGGCACTCCGATGGTGAATGAGCGGGTAACCAGGAAACCACGGGTGTCGACCATCTTTTCATGGAATTTCTCATTCCAGTGAGCTGTAGGGAAGAAAATCATCAGTTACACACTCGCAGGCTTCTGACAGCGTTTCATTTATGAACTCAAACGAAAAACTGACGAGGCAGTGACACTATTTCTACTCACGCTTGAAGAACATGGCGTTGACAATCATGGCTCCGTCTGGGTTTTGCACGTCCTTGGTGATCTCAGGCAGCTTGCCGTCTGTTGACTTGGCCGCCCACTCGTTAATGGAGTTCACTGCACTCCTCTTGTCCCTGAAGTTTATTTTGGAATGGTCGTAGTTGTAGTGCTTCTTGCTGTTCTTTACGAAGTCGTCGGCGAAGGACACAGAGCTGGGGCCGTAGAGGCGGTTGTTGATCTTCCAGGTAGTGTTGCGTGTCTTGGCATTGCTCACCTGGGCAGGAACAATACGTAAATGAAGACACATTTGCAATGGACAGAAATTTAAAAGGATCTAGTTTAAGATGAAGTCCTCTTGTGATGCTAATAGTGAAACACTTATAAATACTTACCTCAGAGATGAGCTCTGAGAGGCCTGCGTGCAGATGCTCATCCTTAAGTTTGTCGGCACTGAGGACGGTCTTGACCTGAGAGGCAGTGGAGGCCTTGCCGCCGAGAGCCACCATCCCCAGAGAGGAAGCCACCACCAGAGGAGAGATGGCGATGTTCTCCATGTCTTTCTCCTTTGCCATGTTGTGGTAGAGGCTGAATCAAAAACGCAAAAAAAATGTTTTTACAAAACATGGAAATCCCAGAGATTTAAACTGTGTGTACATAAAACATAGATAACAACAAACCTGAAGGCAAGGTTGGCGCTGTTGTCAGCCAGCGTGGTAGCATGGCTGCTCAGCTTCTTGTCCTCTGCAGAGGCCACGAAGGCCAGCAGACAAAGAGCTACAATGTTAGTCATCCACATCCTGTCTGTCTCCAAAAGCAGCTGTAGCAGCCTGTGAACAAGGAACAAAAGGAAACACCAAGCCCAGCATTACTAAACCAGACTGAGTTTGTGGAACAAATACATAATCAGAAATATATTCATATGGTACAATTATATCTCAGAAGAAAAAAATGCCAGAGCAATGCCAGAGACTATACTTGGGATGGGAAGCTGTAGAGGCAGAGCAGAGTTGGCTCGGCCCACCAAGAGGGATGGGAATGCTTCCAGTTTGAGGCAGACATGTTCATCGCCACGTCAGCAGCAGCTAAAGGCTGAACTGTACCGCTGGAGCTAAAGCAGTTTCCTGACTCAAAGTTGAAATATGATGCCTCTCGCCTTCCTACATTAATATCGATTGATGCAAACTGTTGCAAATCCTTAATAATGTTTCCTCAGGGCTAAATATTAGAAATCTCTGCAGTTTTTGAGACTTTTACATAATCTCTCTAGGAGCCCTGTGGGCCACCTTTTACCTTTTAAGCCAGAACAAGGCGTGTGCCTGCAGGCTACGTCTAACTCATGCCATCACTTGTTCAAACAAAGGGCCAAGTGCAGAGCCTCAGGCTGTATGTAACTGCACTGGCCTGCTGTTTTTCTTGCAGAGATACAGCCTCCGCTTCTCTGCATTTTCATTTTCGTGATACAGCAGAAATGACTTTCATGTCTGGATACCTTGAGATGTTTTGATGTCTGCGATTTTCATTCTGAAAGACAAGAGGTGTATGCAGTAATCTCGACAGAGCATTCAGTGAAAATATAATCGGGCTCTGACGGAGGCAAACTCTTCACACAAAGTATTTCCTGTATAAATTTGTCATCCTATTTCCAAGTTTTCAACCTTCAGAATTTAAACAGGTTACTATTATATTATAGTTGCTATACTGGTCACTCATTGGTCATTCAAAATCAGACACGTGATATTATTTCAGTGGCTGTGTCTGAACCAGAAAAAAACAACTCTGAGCCAATCAGATGTGCCACGGTGGAGCAACAGTAACTTCTAGAGGAAAGTTTTGGGCCTCATCCAAAATTAGTGGATTGAAGTTACGCATAAAACTAAAAAGATTCCTGTGCACTAACTTCCTGTAAGTAGTTTGAGTAAACTGAAATAGTTGGCAAAGCTGCAGTGACATGCAAGAAGCACAAAGCTAATATTTTTATGCTTTATTTGATGCTTTTCCCTGCAAAGTATTATAAAAAATGTTATCTGAAGATATACAGGTCAGCCAAGCAGACAAAAGCAGCAGATTTCAATCTGGTCAAAATGCTGCAACTGTAGCTTTAAACCATGGAAACAAAGCTGTCCATTCACTCCTCTACATTCCTTCCTGCAAACAAAGACAGTCGTGTGCTAATCCTTACCTGGCACAGATTCGCAGGGTCTCTCGTCTCGGTTGTGTCCTGTGGAATGTGTTTCTGAGACACACTCCTGTCCTGCTCTTTATATCCTGAGATAGAATCTTCTAGAAGTGGGAATGGGATATTTAAATGAGGGTGTCTGTGTTTCCTCAGGAAGCTGGGAGCTGCTGGGACGTCCCCCTTGAAATCACAGGGTGGACTGAAAAGCTGGACTGGGGTCAGATTTGAAAGTTTCCCACAAGCGACTACAGACAGAAACTCAGAGAGGATCTGATTCTTGGTCAGGTTGAGATGCACAGAAATATTCCTCAATCGCTGGGTCCTAATGCTGACTCAATCTTAAACCCTGATTTCATCACATGTAAGATAAAGATAAAGATAAAGAAAGATAAAGATGAATTTTACTACAAATTCAATTATTCTTACATATACATATATGTTGTATAGCAAAGCTGTTTTGCAGGAGTTGCAGATCTGAGTGTTATGAGTTCTCAAATCTGAGTCTCTGGGACACTTCTTTCCTTTTGCAATCTCAACAGACACGATACTACAATACTGAATGGACACATTGTTTTCAGAAAGTTGTACTTTAATGACACAGTTACTCTGTTTTCCAATGGAAATGTCCAGAACTTTAAAAGCTTCATTCAGTAGTGCTCATGCTTCACAAAATCTGTAAGATCTCCAGCCCTGCCCCCACCCCGCCACCACAGTGCCACGTCAGTCCAACTCAGCTGCTGCCTGCAGGGTGTCTGATAGATGGGGGTGCAATGGAGGACCACTGTCGTAAAAACTTGCCCAAGAGCTCCTTTCTTAACATTTTGTTTTGTTTTGTTTTTAGCAAAATAAAGTACAACAATAATGGCATGAGTCTGTTAAGCTTTTATTTTAACATTAGATGTGTAACAATATGTGCATTTTGATGTCACAGTTGAACAATGCCAGTCATAAAATTATCTTTGTCGTGTGTAATCTTTGGAAAGAGACTAACACGTTTCTTTTACATCTTATCTAGAGGGAAAGGACGGAGGAAAACACTGGACAAGTTGCATATGTAGAGAATAAAATGTCCTCCAAACAGAGGAATTCCATAAATCCCTTAATCCTCAGAGCTCTCTGCAAATTGTCCTGACATACCAACCGAAGAGTGGCTTGAACTTTTCATTGACTTGTCAGGGGATGCTTTCAGAACATTCCACTGTTTAAGGAACTGTAGCTCCTCAAGGCCACAGTGCAGTGGCAGCACGGTTTTTATTAAGCTCAAAATGCTGATGTTTCATCTATCCATCACTATTCCATCACATAAATAATCACAAGGAAAACATAATATATACAATTATGTGCGCTTCACAGAAAATGCCTGTGATTGTATATCCATAAAACAGCGAAAAACAGCAAATGTGTGTGTTTTAAAAGAGTGTGTTTTTAGTTCTAAATGGATGGCAGAGTGCAGGTTTCCATTTTGTTTCAATGTTCTAAACAAAAACCTAAACCCACCACTAGTTATTTAGTTTATAACTAAAGGATCACTCTGAATGAGTGGCAAAATGTCTTCAGGAAGACGTTAACACATCCAGATTTTTTATTTATTTTTTTTTTTTTGGATGCTTCACAGAAAAGGCTCCTGTTACATGCAAAGAATGTTTTTGGTAAGAACCGAACAGCGTGTTAATTATTTGTTCCTTCAAAGGGGTACCAGTGATCCAGAGGGGTTATCCCAGACCAATTACTGCTTTATGCTGCCTAAACACCATTTATACCATTTCATCACGTGTGCCTACATGTCTCTGTGCACATAAAGAAGCTTCCAGAGCTTTTCTGAACCACCAGCCAAACACATATAACAGAAACACTGAAGTGCATTTCACTTTCGGGGAAATCGCAGAGCAATGGTATATGAAAAACATTTAATGATGCAACATTTCACCAAGTGAAAATCGGAGAAAGTATAGTAAGTAAATGTAGGCACGTGTCAGTCTCATTTTCTCTGATATAAGCGTAGGGATAGAACACGTCTGAGGGTGGAGCAACTGTTATGTAACTACTGCTAAGAAAAGCTGTTCGAGGACAGGAGCCCATGCAACATCTGGACGTCATTACACTAACCTCAGCACCACCAGCTTTTTCTGCTTCTGGCTTTTCTTCAGTAGAAGTTCACATTTAGTCTGTGCGGTCTGATTTATATGATAGATTGTGCGTATGGTTGAGAGTATAGTATAGTATTTTACACGCAGGATTATGGGTGTTTTTGAGGCATTGACTGGGCAATGTGAGGTAACAGTTGTTCATTCTGTGAAGCAGTGAGTTACATTTCGAGAGGAATGAACCAACATTCAAACTGTTGTTCATGCTGTGTGGGTGCTGTAGATGTGCACGGGGGATGTGAACAAACAGAGGAGTTCACTGACTACCATCTGTGTTAGTTCTTCAAAAAACACCAACAGCAGCTGTTGAGAGGTTTCCAAACACCTTTCTTCCTAACGTGTCAGTGTTTGGCTTCCTCCAATATACTTTCCAGTTGTTTACTGATTCCATTATAGACTCAAATCAAGTAGTCCAGAGACAGTTTGAACCATTCTCACAGGTTTTAAACCATTTTAAACATAATGTATAATAATGATGTATGCTATATGTGGTACATAAATCTATATCGAAGTCTACATCAGTGCTGGTTTGTTACTAAGTCCCAAACTGCTAATAGCACGACCCCACTCTTCAAAAAGTGCTGAGCACAGCTGCCAAGAAGATCATGACGCAAGAGCAAAGAAATGTTTCAGCTCAGCTGCGTGATGTAACTTTCTGAAGATGTGTGGGTCTGCGTGGGTTCTCTCCGGGTACTCCTGTTTCCTCCCATCGTCCAAAGACATGCTCCTTAGGTTAATTGGTGATTCTCTGTGTTACCCTGTGATAGACCGGTGACCTGTCCAGGGTGTACCCTCAAGAGGACAAGCGGTTATAGAACGAAATGAATGAACGAATGGTCTGTAACAGACTCACGTAGACTATAATGAGTTGGTGACATAATCCTATTGCAGGGCAAACGTTTAAGACTTCATGGTTTAATTAGCTTTGAATTCACTAGAGAGTTATGTAAAGTTTTAATTTTAAATAACCACAATAGAGATTAAAACTAAACTTGACCAAATTTCAGCAGATTTCGTACAAAGAGTTTTGACCATAAAATCATTTTCTGCGTAATGTCACTTAACAATCTCATTTAACAACTTTAAAAATAATTTAATTATTATTATTATTATTATTTTTAAATGTGGCCACCTCAATGAATTTGCAACAATAGACTGCTTGGCAGTTGTTTTATTGTGCATATTTTTTGAATATTCTTGAATTGAACAAAACTACCCATATTGCATACATATTTTTGGCACCCTTTATAGATCATTTTTGTAACTTTACAGAATCACTAAAAGTCTATTTTGGTACCTATAAGTTGTGAACAGTAGCTATGGTGAAATGATAAGGCAGGTCAAGCCAGGTGACTCTTTTTACCATGGCATGAACACGCCCCCTGGTGGGAAAAGTGTGAAAGCTTCCACAAACGGCACTCACGTTTTCTTCCCTGCAATTACAGTTTCAACTGAGGGTGAGATTCAAGTTTGTATTCTTTCTGCAGAAATGGGTTTGAATTTATTTACTGGCTTCCTCTTAAAATCCAGATGTTGCATTGTTTACTTTCCACTGCAAATACGCATGAGGGGAAAATGCAAACAAAAAATAAAATAAATCTTTAAAAAATATGCACAAAGGCATCCACTGTCAGTTGTGTCAGTCTTTGATGTAAACAAGTGAATGTTTACAATAGTAGAAGAAGCAGTGGCATCATAAATCTCACCACAGACGTTGCAGTGTATTGTGGACTAACAACCACTAGAGGGCGCAAAATGCAACCAAATAAATGACGCCAATCTTTTGCCAGCGTCCTCAAAATAAAGTGACAAACATTTTTTATTTGTGAGTATGGACATAGAAAGACCACACTTAAAAGATATGTTCGTGATCAGAAACATAATGTTCTTTTAGAAAACAAATCCATTCTGTTAATAGTCATAGAGTGGCAGTCCAGACACAATAGCTACTATCTATATTAATATTTATACTGTTTTCTGGTTTACTGTTTTTCTGTGGCAAAACAAAAAACTCCAAATCTTTTTTAACATATAAGATTTCATTTAAGAGTTTGTGTAAGAACCTGACATTTTGCATTTGCTGGTTGACTTCTACCTGTGTGATAGTGGTCACATATACACCACACACATTGAATAAACTGATTCAGATTCAAGTAACTGGTTTGTAATAAATTCCATACACACATCTGTGATTATTGTACTAAGTCACTGCTATTTTAGTCCCTCTCCAGTGTTGCTGTGAGGCCTCAGATCATATCATACCCTGCTGTGAAATTCCAGCAGACCTTCAAAGTCAGAACAAGCTGTAAAACTGCGATTTGGACAACACAGTCTGTCTGTGCTGGTGTTCTCACAAATTCTTCCGTGTCCATCTTGTCCGTGCTTTGTCAAATTTCGGCCACGCGCTCTTTCACTTGGGTTTTATTACGTAACATCACCTGCAGAGGAGACCCCTGCCAGTCCATCCCACCCTTCCTGCCAGTGGAGGCTGGGTGGCATTTAAAAATGGGTGGAGTTCAAAACAAAGCTCAGCAGCTGGAGCCACTGACTAATGCCAGCCTGTGGCGAGAAGGGCAGGGAAGCCTGGGGTCATCCACTTCAAACATGGATATGTCATGGGGAAACATCCTGAGAGGAACATTTGCCTTGCTTCCCCACATGTAGATGCACACTGAGAGACAAGGCGGTCGCCTGTATGAGTGGCTGAATGAAATGTGAGGCAGGAAATATAATCTCAGCAATTAATTATATTTGTGCCAGATAGCTGAAACACTTTTTGCTCTGAACACCAACATTTAATAAAGTGGACAAGTGCAGGAAATAAATGAACTAAACTAAAAGGAAGGCCAACAGAAAAAAAGATGTTGCTTGTTGTAACAGGACTTAGTGTGTGACACAGAAACAACAAACGGACACTCTTAAAGCAGACACCTTTCTGTCACCTGCCACTATACAATAATGTTTATTATCTCTCAGCATCTACAGAGTGCTTTGCTTCACCGTGTCGTGCAAGATGTCTTAAGACACACATGCACCGTGTGCACGCTCATGCAGCTCTCATCTTCATCTCCATCTCCATCAGATGCTAATGTTTCTGGCAACATCAGTGCACTGACTGTTTCCTTGGTGATGAATCGGAACAGTTACTCCTTTTAACCACTTGAATGCCCTGAGTTCAAGCTGAGCAATTAAATGCAACTGATCTGAAAATGGCTGAAGACTTCAAACACTATATCTATGTCTGCGGGTGAGTCATTCCACACACCAGGGACCTGTCATTGTCTAAGACGATCATCCCAGTCTGAAGAAGCGCCATTGTGTCCTCGGGCACAATAAATGCTGGGACTTATCCATTAGTCCAGACCAGCAGGAAGCAACGTATCCTACACTATACTCAACACACTGAAGACAAAGGGAAAATAAGATATAAAATAAACAGCAAACTAAGCATATCATCTTATATAATGTATGTTATAAATGCATTTTCACATTTGGAACAAATGGCTGGATGAAAAACAGTGAGGTGTGTAAAACTCTGATATTGTGGTGTCCATCAAATGCAACTAGACTAACTGCAATATATATTTTTTTTTATATAAAAAAGCTTGACAGCTGCCACTTTTGGACAGCACAGCAATGCTCGGATTTCCAATTAAGTGAGGGATTAAATTTTTATCTGTGCTGTCAGTACAATGTGTTTCTTGCTGTCTTCAGTGTATTAAATTATGGTTAAATGTTACTTCGCATTCATAATACCGACAAAAACAAATATTTAAATGCGGGTGAAACGTGTTTTAGTCCATTCATTCGCTGTGTTGCCTTCCCCGACGTGTAGCCAACTTTCTGACATCATCCCACAGCACTGCGGTGCAAACAGGACAAATAAGACCAACGCCAAATGTTTCACAGTGTGTCCACTGGTCGACTATGAGGGTCTGCTGACATTACATGCCTGTCTCTGATTATGACTGCAGATGGTGTTCTTGAGACAGAAATCAATAAATCAGATTGGTTTAATGAGTCATCTGGTACGTGTCAATGGAAGACGACAAAGTCTTAACTTGGAAAACACTTACTGCACAAAAGGCCTTTGGTGATTTGACAGTTTATTTGTGCGGGGATTTAAAGAGATTTGTATTTGAAAGGAAATTCATTTAATCTGATGCAGTAGTTTCCGATGGTGCAGGAAGGCAAGATTTAACCTCTCCAAGTGGACTACAATCATAGAACATAGGGACATTAAAATAGGCAATTCAAATACATAAGTAACGTGACTAAAGAGAAAAAGCATTTAATCAGAGGTGGTGCAAAGAATGCAGATTGGTTGACTGAAATACAGTATACTATACGTGGCTGTTTATGATTTTTTTTACTCTGTAATATTTCCCTGTCATTGTCAACCAATCAAGGCCAAATTACGTTATGTCTCAGTATCAGATGTGAATCAGGGATGCTGTTTACATAACGAAGCGATAAAATGCCCTTTGGTTTAAATGATTTGCCTTTTGTTGCGTTCAAGTCGCATCGGATTTTCTGTTTACAAATGCCAACTGGGGGAATCCAATGAAAGCAGGCAGGCCATCGTTCTAGTAGCATAATTGAAAAGAAATGATTACCATTAATTTTGAAGATATGCTTAAATGTATCCAAGGAATTTGACTTTATTTTGGGTTCAAACAACAGTTTCAACTGCATAGCGGTCTGGTTAACGGGGTTATCCGACGCGACATGAACGCGCAGACCGGGAGTAAAGTCAGCCTGGTGACGCCTTCACTGTACAGGAGGGCTGGAGATAAAAAGACCGACACTCACTCCTCCCACCATTCAGTACATTGAGATACTCTACCGGCGTATGCATCCCGGAGAGGTAGAAGATCAAAGAAAGACCCCGCACAGGACGGAGTGACTGAAAACGGGAGACAGGACTTTTTCTTTTTAGCTACGGGTGAAAGTACCGTCCGCTCTGCGTCGGCTCTTTCCCCCTCCTTTGTTTTCGTTGTAAAACTTCGGCTCAGTCAGCGTTTACCGGTGAGCCTACCTTTCACACGGGTCGTCCCCGTTTCACTCTCGAGGGGCATTTTACCGGAAAAGTCTCAACTTTTACTGCGGACCTGCAAGCTAACTGTAAAAAAAAGTGGTGGCAGTCCTAAAACAGGTGAGTCTCAGATATTTTTATTTTTTTTACATTTACCGGTAAAGTAGAAATATTTTACACACCTCATCAGAATCAACGGTGTTTTTATTTTTTTTAGCCTTTGGAAACAACCGTTAAACTAGCTAGCGTTCCTCTAACGTGCCGACAGTTGAGTACAAGCTAGGCTACTCTCAGGTCATCAGGCTTGTTATGAATAATCACAGGTTATTATTCATGTCATGGGTTTTTACCTATCACTGCTTATTTGTGGGGGACATGGGACACGCCCATGATGTTATATCCCAGTTGATTCATGCAGCTGAGTTGCTACCACTTTTTATATCTGTCATAAATCATAAATGAAGCAATAAAGTTGATAATGCAGGTAAAGCTAAGGAGACGGAATTATGGCCTCACCCACCCATATGTCCTATGGGAGTTCATGTTTGCTGTGTATAGCACTCTTGGCACTTGCATAATTAATGACATGACTGATTTCTCTTTGGAAGATAATGAATGCCATTTGGATATTCCAGGTGCATTAGCAAGAAATATTACGTTGGATGCCAACATTTCTTATTGTTGTGCTCATGTTACCTATTAGCACTGCACCAGAGGAAGTTTAATCACCCTTAAAACATTGTGAGCGGGATCCATTTGGTGCAGTCACAACCTTTTTGGTTGCTTTAACACTTCCCCATCTGTCATTATAACACCTTGAGTAAAAACAACTATGACTAGGTTGTTTTTGTTCAGAGCTCCAGTTGACTGATGACATTTATTTACATCCGATGTAAACAGGGACTCTTCAGTGGTTAGGGTCGTGTTTAGTCAGAGTTTCAGTTGGTGACTCGGGGTGAGTCAAGACTTTAAAAGTGACTATGCAAAGCTGTTCCCTCTTTATTGCTTTTTACGACATTTATAAATGGATTAAATTATTTTGGAGTGGAGTTTGCTAAATACGGTGTTTCTGAACTTCTGTTTATGCTTCTGCACAGTAAGGGGGGCTCCTGTCCTGCGGGCAGCCGGCACTGTGATAATGTTTTTGCCCCGTGACATAGAGACTCCTATTGTATGCCACGTGAGGAAAATCAACATTATTTTTGACATTCAGATCGCTCCAGTTTCATCCCAGGGATTTTGAGAAAATGATATAAATGTTGCCGTTTTTAGGTTTGGATGAAAAAATTGTGACAGAACGTATACATTTGATGTTCTGAGCATTTGCTTGAGTATTTATGGGTGACTTGTATTTTTACAAAAAGTGCTTTAAAGATCACGCTTGATTTAGAACTATTATTTTCGAATAATAAATGAAGAACAGTAGGATATTTACATTAACAGCTCACAACAGGGATGAATGCAGTTCACTGTGTCCACAGCAGTAATCCACTTACTGTTTACCTTTGCTTTTTACACACACAGTTTTTTGCAGAGATACGGTTCTCCACTGAATTTATGTACTGTTGTAGACGGGTTTTACTTAATTGGAAAGGAGTTGTGGTGCTGATTAGACATTTGGAGATGTTGTGTGTAGCTGGGCATATTGTCCATTTGGGTCAAGTATTGATTTTGTGTCCCAGCCTCTCTTTCCTGCTTGTGTAACTGCCACTGTGTACTCCTCTTTATGTACTATAACTTTAAATAGTTTCCCCTTAGTGGACAAGAGATAGAGATTCTTTTAAAATATTTTCATCTATGGAAGAAACACATCTGGATGATCTGTCAAAGCAGCACTGAATTATCCAGGAAGAGTGTGAGTCTAGTTGTTTTAAAAAAATAAAGAAGAAGCCCTGAAGCTGTGAGGTCAAGTTCAGCTCTCTCACTGACAAACACAAACATGCAGTGTTTTTTTTGTGCCCATCCCCTAAGGGTAATGGGCACAAAATACATCCATCTTTAATGGGCATAGAGAGCTGGCATGAGTCTAAACGTTTCTGAAATGTGTAGCACTCACATGAATCAATCTGATTACCATGTTTTTCCACTCACTGAAGCTATGGCTGCAGTCAGCCAAAGAAAAAACCTAGCTGACTGAAAGTGCACCTAGCCGTTAACCTATCAATAGGTTGTGCCGAAACAAAATCTTTGTTGTATCTCTTGATTAATATACAAAGCCTTGATTGTTAAACATGAAAGTTGACACACGAAATGTAGATCTTCAGTGCCTTTTTCATCCCTTGTTTTAACAGAACGTAACCATACGTAATCATTTCTTTGACATGGATTCAATTAGTTTGGATCTGGTAGTAAATTAATTTATCCCGGAAAGCAATTAATGTAGTACTTTCCCCATAAGAATATAATAGAATATGGCGATTGTCAGACCAGTGACTGTTTGGTCGGATGAAACCAGTCGACCAGTGAACTGGGAGTCACCAGGCTCAACTGAAATTGTGTCAACTTATTATTAAAGAGAGGCGAACAAGAGCTGGTTTATCAATACCACAGTGAAAGAGTACTGAAATCATTTTCGATATCGTCACTCATTTTTTCAAGTTTTTCAGGAAACACAAAAAACTTCACCAAAAGTGTCACACACTTCACATAGGCCATTATCTTAAACGGGTAAAATCACATGATCTGATCAACTGAGGATGTAGGCGATTTTACCATAGGTGACTGGAGTCATGAGGAGATGATTTAGACAAAAAAAAAAAACTATTTTGACAAAAAATGACTTAGGCGATTATTTTAACAGTGTGACGATATTCAGAATGGGTATGGATCAAAGAAATCTATATTTCTGCTCAAAAATGCAACATAGTGGAACATTATTTCTTCACCATGTCTGCTTTATAGCAGACAAGCTGAATAATTGCCTACCATGGCAAAAAATCACATCATCTTCAATACCAAAACACAAGCCAGACCTTTTCTGCATTTGATAACACACACACACTTCAGTGTCTTTCTGTGTTACAGTCGGCTGTGGGGACTGAGCTTGCACCATTCGTATCTCTGTAAATATTGTGTGTTAGGTATGCAAGTGACAGTTTTATGAAGTGTACAGCACTTCCTAGAAAGAGTTTACGTACCGTACTACAGTTATCAGCTTGAACAAATAAGGGTTCTGTCTCATTTACAGGCACAACTTGTTTGTGCCGGCTCCTGATAGTCAAACAGAATATTTGGCAGAAATTCCAATGAGTTGTTGTCAAGTGGAATCCCACTGTAAAGGCCAGTAATAAACCTTTTTTTACACTGGTTAAATTTACAAAGCAACTTGCAGATAATTTAACTCTCAGAGGAACACTGCAGTCCTTGGCTTGCTGGTCTTTGCTAGTTTGCAACTTGAGCTCTGTTCAAAGACCCGCACTCAGATAAACTGGGTGGTGCAGAGTTCTGAGGTTCCCCTTTGAAAAGAGGCAACAATACTTCCTTGACCGAATAATGTGACTGCTTGTTTTCTTTTCATCCTTTGCAATTTTCCTACCTTCTGACTTGTGTAGCTGGGAAAATGTAAATTAATGTAAAATGAGATTGGGGCTTTCATTTGTCATGCCACAGCTCTTGCAGCAAACCCTTAAGTAACCAGTGATTATAGTTGTTATCAAATCCTCTTTATTGGCAGTAAGTTGAATTATTTAGTGATGTGCTTTTATTTAAGACATATGAAGTATTTCCCATTTATTGCTTGTGGGAAAATAAGTTTGTTGCCTTTTAGTAATCATCCCAGAAATAGAATTTAATAGTGCTACAACAATCATTGTGACTCAACACACTTATGATGAAGTTACCTACATAAAGACATCGATTTGAAGAGTTGTTGCAGATGTAGGATTAAGTAGGCCAAAGTTTGCTTAAGGATAAGGCTTTGTTTCTGGCTCAGAAATCCAAGTTCATCATGGTGGCACCTGCTCGTCTGGCCCAGCCTCCCAGTGTAGATGGCAGTCACATTAAAGGACACAGATTGTTGCGATATCAACATGCAGATGGTAGTGAAAGGTGCTTGTGCAGGCATACAGATGGCACCTTGATAAAATATACTAGTCCAACCACTTTTTTTTCTTTTCCTCCTTGCCTGAGGGGAATAAAAGCAGTCTGACTTAAGAGGCTTGAGCAAACTTGGCCAGTCTTCAAATTTGCCACATGGCAAAACAATGGTTCCTACCATGTCTCTGCATGCCACGGATGTCTTTGTCAGCTGTTTGCATTTCAGGTCACAGTAGCAGCGCTAGGTAGTCAGTGAGGTGTTTAGATATACACCGATCAGACATAACATTATGACAGTTGAAGACACCGATTATCGCACAAATTCCCCACATCTTGATTCAATCAAGCATCTGTGGGATGTGGTGGACAAACAAGTCCAATCTATGGAGGCCACACCTCGCAAAAGATCTGCTTAAAAGATCTGCTGCTAACATCTTGGTGACATATACTGCAGCACACCTTCAGGGGTCTAGTGGATCATCAAAAAATATATTTTCAATTTTACAATCACTGTCAACTGTAGCATCTGAAGTAAAAAGAAATGGTGACATTTGTTGGATAAAACACTGAAGGTTCAACTGCATGGGATATTGTGAAAAGGTAATTGGAGCTGCGGTTGAAAAACTGTTTAAAGTAGCCTGGAAAGTGGTTTTAACTGTTACCTTAACCCCCCTTCAGATGAAATACATTATGTAGATACATAAAACGGGCTGTATCAAGAGTCATTAGAAGACAAGTGCACAAAAATATCTGCCCACATTTTTCTGTTTCATTACCAGTCTCATGGTCCATTTCATGAACAGTTTGGTGAATTAGCGTTTATATGCCTGGATAGCTAGAACAGGCTGATAATGGAAGCTGCTGATATGCAAGGCGAGTCGAGTACAGAAGCTTAAAGCTCTGCTTCATTATCAAAGCCTTAATAAAAGCTAGAAGGAACATCAAATCCAGATGAAGGTGAGGCTGGAAAGCTGTTTATAAAAAATACTTGAAAGAAATGCTTGAACTTAGGATCCAAATGTTGTACACCTGGAGCTGCTTATAACGCCACCCCTAGAAGACTTATTCCTTTGTTCTTCCCCAAATATTCTTTATCACCCTGCTCTCTTCGAAATTTCGGTGACTTTTCGGCAAAAATTTTACCGAAAATACTTCATTCAGCCCACCTCTGCTCTACCTATGTTTTTCATGAATGCTATGGGTGAAATTACAGGTTCTTCAATCTTTATATACAGTTAATGCTAAAAACCTCATCGTTATCAGAAGAACGATTTTACCATGCAAGTCAAAAATATTAGCTGTAATTTGGGGATTTTAGTCTTTCCATAAAGGTCCTAGGAGCTCTCCACAGCTATTCCTGTGCTCACCTTCTTGTCAACTCCAGACATCCAAAATCACATGCTGTACTGGATGTGATGAGAAAGCATGGTGCAGATATACAATAAACAGACAAGAGTCTTTAAGGTGATAATTATTCAAACCCACACACCGTGTGTTGCCTGAACAGTGGCATGGCGGATGATAATTTACCACTGTCATCTCATAGCTGGAAGGCCCGTTGTGTTTTTTTTGTTGTGTCTTCCATTCTACTTTTGCTCCAAAACACTGTGTGGTTCCCTTACTTCATATCCCAAAACACATGCATGCTTAGCATTCAGAATACATCCATCTTTGACTTTTGACAAGGCATTTGCTGTACTTAAATACAGAAGTTAATAATGACCAACCCTCCATCCACAAGACTCCAAATGGGTTGGGATATGGCCTCTGCTTATTGTTCACTGTCTTCAAATAGTTTAATCAAATTCTGGGCCTGCGGCATCAAGCCAGATCATTCTTCATGCGTCAGACTAAATTTATTCCGCTATCAGATCACCTTTACTCAAGTACCTTTCCACACACAGATGGATGCTTTAGACCAGAAACTGAAGCCCACTCCTTACAGATTCCTCTTAGTGCTTAGTAAGAAATGAGAGTGATATTGCCACATTACTTGACCCTGTTAAACCTTTGTTGTTCTGTCTGCACTAAAATTAGTGGGTGGATTTTCTCCCCCTTTTGTTCCCCCTTGTTTAACTCTACTAATGGAAATGAATTAAAAAGAATGCCACCTCCTCTTCCTGCTGATTAATCTTTCCTCGGATTATTGTTGACCCAATTTTTTTTTTCCCGATTGATGAAGTGTCACATTGTTGGGATGTTCTTGTATGATACCCCTCCCCCAACTCTACTGATTCCGTTATTTGCTGCTGTACGCCAGCTGGAAATGTGTCCGTCCTCACAATAATTTTCTTCTCTGGCAAGCTTTAAGATCCAGCAGTGCCCTTAATTAGCTGGCATGGTATAGCCCCGGAATTGGTCTATTAAATCTTAGTTTTAATGTATAAATATTGTAATGACCGCTCCTGCTCAGCTCAGTTGGACACAAGTGGCCACCAATTATTCCGAGAGTGAGCTATTGTTTTTGCTCTATCAGGCTTTCTTGTCTGTGTTAAATGGTGATACTAACATGGTGCATTTTCTTAGGCCTTCTTAATTTCATAGTGAGTGTAGTTACTCAAGGTTATTGGTGTAATATGTTCTGTCAGTTTCAGAATCAATAATCATTAACTGGGAAACGATGACATGTTCAATGTCATAACAAGGAAAGACATTAACACCCAAGCGCTCTTATGTAAGTGTTTTGCAATATTCATCTATTCTCATTTGTCAAACCAGAAACTTCTGGCACCAGCAGCTCTCAACAAGTATGTGTTGAATAAGCAGTTATTTTTTTCATCTTGATGTCATAAGCCTTAGAGAGCGAGAAAAGCTTGTACATTGAAGCATGTTACGGAATACCCATTATGCCTCAGGTCTCGGGTATGAATGCCTTAAAGGTAAAACTGAATTGATTCTGGTGAACATGTCAAATAATATTCTGAAGTGCACCAAGCTAACTTTAAAGGCAACCTATTGTCCTCATTTCAGGCTCTATTCTAGGATTCCACTATAGTTGCTTTGTATGAGTCACAGCAAAGGAAAATAACAACACCCTACTTACTGTATCTCAAACTGCCTGTTCTTCCACTCCCTGGTTCCCTGGTTGCTAATACTGGCCCTTCTGGTTCATCTTCTGTTGACAGGCTTTGTGGAAGGTAATTTTCATTAAGTAATGTAATTTCTTGATTGAACATAGCGAATTATAAAAACCTTTCATTCCTTTATTTTTTTTTTATTTTTTTAAGCCCAAATCTAATCTGTAATATGGGAGTGGACGTCACTGTCATCCACATCAATTGAAGTACTCTGTTTGGTTAACATAGCCATCATTACCTGATTATTGTGTGACATACTAGTGGTTGTTTGTATGTTTGTAGTTTGCGGCAAGCTGATATCAGCTTGGCTCAGAAATATAGAAAATCTAGTGTTCAGAGATGTTGGCTCAGAGGGATTAATTTCACATAGGTTTAATCCACTATTTGAGACTTGGCCTTGTTTAACATGGAAACATGGAACGTGGAGATTACCAGTAGATATGTTGAAGATGCTGCAACCGCATTCGTTTGTTTTCAGTTTACCTGCTTGTTTAGGTAAATACATAAGACTTTTCCACTTAAAACACCAATTTAACATTCATCTGGGTAAGCATTTGCTGCAGATAATGGAAAAACATACAGAGAAAAATGTTGAGTAAAGTACTTGAGAATGATTTTCCTGACATCAGCCCATCCTGACATCAGAGCCAACTTCTTGTTAGGGAGGATGCACTTAATTCTGCCCTGTCAGTAACATTTTTCCTGGTTAGATACAGTCAGCTAATCAGTATTCGTCTTTCAATATTCTGTACAAAGGCTGCTAATTATAACGTGCTCCTGTTTGTAGGTGCAAAGTTGAATCAATGGCTATAGATTTTTTTATTTTTATTTTTATTTTTTTTGACTGCTTAATTTTCACACCAGATTCCTCTGGATGAAAACATAAATAGAAAGTACTATACTTAGCTGGAAAACTTTATGCACATTATGAGTTACTGATACCATCTGGACTTACTGTATGTATGAAAGACTTGAAGTAGCGATGTTTTCTGCAGTCTTCACTTTCCCTCTACAAGTGTGGTAACTGTCACTTACTGGCATATATGGTGAGAGGTTTGTGGTGGCACTTAATTTCAGGCTCAGGATGAGCAGGAGGTTATAGACTGTGGCCATTACTTCTCTGCCACATACCACACTGACTCATGGGAGAGATGCACATGAGGGTTTGGTCCATATTATGTTGATAGCAGTGTATATTAAACTGATATTTGTGAATACATTTGAGGCGCTCTTCTTGTCATAACTCTAATAAGGAAAGCTCAGTTTTTGTTACACTGCTTGCATTACTCGGCATACATTGTAAGTAGTCAACATTATGGATGAGCCGGCTCAAAAAGTAAAATTAAGGCAATATTAAAGTTGTTATGCGTAAATGAACAAAGCTGAAAAACTCAAGGTTGTGGTTTTTCCTGCTGGGGGACAGCCTGACTTAGTGTCTTAATGCTTAAACATTCAACAGAATCTGTTAGTGACTGCTGTTTTTTGCTTCATCTGAGCAGTTGAAGCAGTTTTATTTTGTTCACACTCATGTACATGCAACACACATTACAGCAGGCCAGTTACAACACATCTCAAGATTTTTGGTTTCCCAGGAAACTCCTCAGGGTTTGTTTCACGGCAAGAGGAATTAAAGAAATGTATACTTGATGTGTGAAGTATTCATAGCCCTTTAGGATGTGATCAGTTAGAAATCAGAACGATGACAAATTAGACGTTTTACACTTTTGATTATCAGATATTTGCTGCAGTGTTTAACAAATTCTTCTTCTACCTCCAATTCCTTTTCCCCATTATTAATCTTTAAGAATTTTGTTTTCAATGCACGAACATACAGAATTGAAATAACTGATGGCTAAACACAGGAGTTGTGTGCTGCAGTTCTGTCATACAGTCCACAGGAAGTGATTGAGTTTACTAGATAATAAGCAGCAACAATGGTTCATTTATATTAAACACAAGAGGAGGTGGGTATCATGGAGGTTACAGTGCCAAGGATACTGTTTGGCGGGCAATTTATCTTTCATGAATTTTAAAATATACAGCAAGACTTCTTGACTGAGATATCTCTGCTGAGCCAGCTTTAACAGCGCTGACGTAATGACCCTCTCTCTTTGCTTCTTATAATAGGCCTTATCACCCATGTGTCACTAATCACTCCCCTCACAGGCATCTTCTGATGCCACATGGTTGAGTCGAGTCTCCATGGTGCTCAGTGTCCATTGCACTTCACATTAGGCATGTCAGATAATTCAGACATGTCAAGGATTAGAATTAGATTTAATGCAGACCCTTTTGGGGAGGCCACGATCCCTTAGTTTACTGCAGGTACACATTTCTGTTTATGTGAAACTTTACTTTGTTGTTTTTTGGACACATCTGGGTCACACACACGGAATAATTCCGTGTGTGTGACCCAGATGTTAGTTTCTACCCATTTGCTTGTGGAATTCTACACCAGATCATGCAAGAATGGCATTTAAGCTGATTAGTATCACAGTGTCATATAAAAGTGTGCTTTTTCAAATGTGTATTGCTACTTTGCAAGACACTAGCATGCTCTACTAAACTGAATTCAGTCTGAACTCAATTTTATTTTACTCTTTTTGGAGACAAAGAAGTACTAATCATACAGTTCTGTAATTTGTTAGAAGGCTAAACTGGAGCTTCGCTGTTTTGCTAGTTTCGTTTTCTTCAGTTGACGGTTCAGCTGAAACTCGTGATATGTGAACAAGAACACAACTATAATTTAATACAGTATCTGAACAATACACAGTGAAGCTTTGAATAGGTGAATAGAGTTGGGGGAACGTAATGCTGAACAACTTGTTTTGAAAAAGCAAATAATTCAACATTTCCAGCTTCACTTTATTTGTAATTTTTGCCCATTATATTACATGGAACAGGTATTACTGTCATTTCCTACGCACACTCTGTACACTGCAAAAGTGTTTTGAATGGATTATTTCTTTTACTTTAGAAGCTTTTCATTTGTGGTTTGGCCTTGGGTCTCACAGTTCTCTGCTGCTTGGCCTCTTCCTCAGACATGGTTTTCAGCAGGGAAACTGCTGAAGCATTTCCTCCCCAGCAGACTGTTTTTTCTCACAATGCTTTTGATTGGAGGAAATGAGGCAGCAGAAAAGACGATGACAAAGGCGATTTATGGATTTTTTTGTTTTTATATACACCCGACATATCTTCTCCTCATGTTCACCACCTTGTGACAGACAGAAATGTTATACTGGGTAAAAACAACTCTACTTATTCTAAGCTAAGTTACAGATTTTGTGGCTCAGTTGTTGTGTCTGTGACACAGAGAGTCATAGGGACAGTGCGACCCACGCTGCTTATGGTGGTCACATTTTTACTGTAGTCAGAGGTGTCGCATCCATGTTGGCAAAATATGACAGTGGAACTGCAGAGACTTGGATGAATATAAATTCTTTGATTTAGGACGTTACTACTCATGCTGTCTTTAGCTGAGCTTTGCCAATTCACAGTTTTATTCGAGCTTCTCCACTGAGTCGTATTTGGCTGATGGGTATCTGAAGGGATTAATTGCCAGGCTTTTCCTTCTGTCTTTATGGGGGCATGATAACTAAAAAATAGATGAACCTCCTTTTCAAGGCGACAAATCTGTAGCCTCAGTGCTCCTCTGCCTAATTATGATAATAACCAACATCAAATAGGTAGACCTAAAGGGCTGTTTGATGTTCAGCTCAACCGAATTAACCTTGATGTGTGTGATATTTGTGACTTTGAGGATACAAGTGGCTGTAACACAGGCATGAATTGAGGCTTTGGGAGGTAAACAAGTAGCAACACAACAATCACATAGTGCAGCACATTTGTTTTTATGGTTTATGGGCTTGGCTGACATGCCCAGACATAAGTCTTTATATGTCTCTCATTTATTATGTTGGGAGAGAGATCATTATTAAAGTTGAGGAATGGAATATCATCGCCAAGGAATGCAATCCAACTGAAATGCTATTTGGCATTTGTGTATTCATGGCAGAATTAAAATTGTTCATTCATCGTCTCATTATAGTTTTTCAGTTGAGTTTCAACTGAACCCAATTTGTGACAAAAGCAGTAGAATATCAGCCATTTTATCACACACAGGTCTCTTATTCCCGTTGACGACACATTGTGTACATGTTATAATCTGCAGAGGATTTCAGGTGAATTCTTGTCATGAACAAGGACATTAAACCAGTGGAAATGTGTACCATTTTGTGGCAAGATATAATAATTTATGTGTAATTAGTCTTTTTTTTCCATATTAGCCAAGGCCTTTGAACAGCCTCAAGATCCTGTGATCTCTATCAACCAGACATACATTATTTATACAGAAGAAACATCAGACAGTTGTAATGGCAGTAGTCAAGCAGTGCTCAGTCTGATCAAGGTCTACATCCCACAGACTGCTATGTTGCTTCTCAGACAGGGCGGGTGCTTGATGTTTGGCAAAATATTAGTGCAAGGTAATGTGATTAATGAACACAACCTGGTTTTGTTGGTCAGGGTTAGTCTTTTATTAGTCATTGGTCAAAGCACAGCATTGACTATGCCTGTGTCAGGGGTTTGATTTCCATTACCGTCATGCAGTACAAATGGCATATTTGCACTTTATGATGGTTTTCTGTGTAAAAACAGGAGCACATTTGTGGTTCATTTGTGTTTCGATATTTTAGCTTATTTCTAAATTTGTCCTGTTCTTCTCCAAAACATTAGACGTGTTACTATCAAATTGTTATCCTTTGCTACCTCTCTGTTATACAAAGTACAAAACAACTGCATGTGCAGCAGCTAAATGTGAAAGTATAACATTTAACACTTTTCATTTTAACCCATGGAGCTGCACTACACACTGACTGTCAAGAGCTTCGTGGTCCTGCTGGGGTGAGCCAGACTCATTATAGCCTCGGGTCAGGCCCACCCTCTTCAGAGCAGTTTTACTAATAGCAGGAAACATGGCCACTGCTGCAGATGCTAATGAGCATCTGTCCAGAGCCTGAGACAGCCTGATTACAGCAGGAAGAGTGTAGTTAAATGCAGAATTGCTCTGAGACATCAGATGCAACTAATGTTGACTATTCTTTGAAAACTTCAAGGAATATCACCAGTCAAATTGCTCCAGGGAAACACGATTGTGCCTGGGTACACTTTTAATGATGTTTGTTGGAGTCTCATCAGGAGACTTTGTTCATTCTGCCATTAATTACGCACCTTTTATGCTTTGATAACGCCAAGAAGTATTTACAACACCCGATACAACTGATGACTGGTGTGTTGTGTAGCTGCAGCTGCAGCACAACAGGCTCTATCATGTCCCTGGAGAGTGAGGTAAACTTGTGATAACAGTCCGCACTGCTGTAATGTTATTATTGTTATTATAGCTGATTACAGGGTCTCAGTGCTGAATCAGCTGCAGCTCAGTGGAAGGACTAAGTTATAACTCTGATTATTCACACAACATAGCCTGGTATTTCCTGCCATGTTCACTAACACAGTATGATGATACACTCTTGCTCTATTACAGGGGCAAGAAGAGCTGGTACAGTCACCAGGGTTGATTGCCTTCCTAACAAATTGTTGGAAAAACAGTTTTGGAGCAGTCCCAAGAAGAGAGAAGAAGTTGTATTGATAGATTTTTATAGAGAAGGCTGAAAGGTTGCTTTTGTATTATATCATTGCTTCTCTTGATGGCCTTATCTTTCATGGCCTTTTCTGGTCTCCCACACAGGGAAGAGACGGGGCCTATATGTTACCTTTTAGTCCATATATGTAGAGATATATTCATGATCATTGTAATTTGTGTGATGTGACGTTCAGTAGATGATTGCTTCACAAAGCCCTTTTCAATTTCATTTTCTTTTTTCTCCGTTGATTATATTGTTGAAAGCTACTCTCAGTTGTCATTGGAAACATGGGCTGAGATACAAGCTCTTAATTTGAGGCTGAGCTTTGTGTCGGAACATCGTGGTGCTTTTCAAGACAGCATGTGTTTTCTACCAATGTGCCAGACATGTTACTCCACTTACTATTTGTTCCAGGTGTTGTCCAATGTAGTTGACAATTTGTATCTATGTTGTTTTTCTTCAACATTATTCTGTTTTTTTTCTTACAGGGTACTTAGTAGCCAGTGGGATGTTAGAGCCCTGGAAGCAGGACTGACTGAAGGAGCATGGTGAAACACCAACCCCTGCAGGTCTATGAGCGGCAGCTGTGTTTGTCATGTATCACTGGGATCTACGGTTGCCGATGGAAACGGTATCAGCGTTCCCATGATGACACCACCAAGGTGAGAGCGCGCTGGAACCCCTTTTGTAGGTTTACTACGCCATTTGGAAGAGCTGTACATCGTGCTGTCAGTGACTAAATCCCTTTATCTGCTGACTTACAGAACACTAATGTCTCACACTGGGTAGCACTGTCAGAGAGGGCAAGATTCTGTACATGTTCTTTACTGTGCAAAGACACTGTACAGAACACTAACTCTGCAGCATGGAGTCACTAAAGACAACACGACTGAGTCAGTGTGGTATAACATTTAAAAAGACAGAAACACCAGAGAGAACTCTTGTCCTCATAAGAACTGTGAAGTTCTCAAAGAGTCTTGGAAGTACTTTGAAAAGTCAAGTATACATAAGAAAGGGTTGCAGAGTACTCTCTAGACTATAACTAATTTTCATGTCTTCAGCATGTTTTTATTCACATGAAAAAAATTTAATTTGACTGATCTTGAATTATATTGTTGAAATGTTAATTTTTCATCTTAGTATATATCAAACCTAGCCTGAAAGCCAGCCTGAAGTTAACCTTTCCTTTAAAATTGTAGTGTCGCATCGGAGCACTATGGAGTTGATGTTGTTTACATCTAAATAGCCCTGAATGGTTGTACGATGATCCAGTTGGTTAGGTGTTTTTTTCCCTTTGTATCAGTTGAAACATGCCCCATGATGAAATCCAAATGGCGTGTTACCAGAATAATATTCTGGTAAGAATTGATTCTGACTAAGTCATACTGTATCAGCCCTTCTCCTTGCAAAGACAATACTTTCGACAATACTTATATTTGGCATTGTTCAAGAGACAGTAGTTAAGTTTGTGCACATGTTCTCACAGCAGGTTGGCATTGAATGAGATCATATCATTCTGTGTGTAATTCATCTTGCTCACTTTCAAGGATAACTGCACAACCATCCTGAGAAAAATCAATATAGAATAATATTTTTAGATTTTTAATACCACCAAACATTATTTTCTGTGATTTTTTAAAAAAAAAGATGATGGCATTTGCCCTCTTGAATTTTGCATGCTGAGGTTAAAAAATTCTTATAACTGTTATGTTAACATGAGTTTTTTTTCACAGCTCTGAATAACAAGATGGCTGTGTAGGAGGTGGGCATTTTTTTTAAGTATGCTGTTACTGAAGGTGCTACTGAGGAAAACATATAAATATAATATAAATCCAATAGAAGCTGTTTTAGGTAACCATAGCAGTGTTCTTTATGATGGTCTTGCTACATTTATCTACAAAGAACAATTGTTTTTGACCAAATATGTCCTTGCTGGCTTATTCCCAATTCAGTGACCTTGAGCAGTCTGCAGAGAGGTTCATTTGACATTACAATACTCCACTGTTTCCACTTATCACTCATCTTCTACATTCAGCACATATTAATTAGTTTTGTCAGATTTGGTAAAGAATAATAGTTCTTATTTTTTCTATGTAAATGGGTTTAGGAGACAGCTCAAGGTTTAACAAGTGTTAAGTGCAGGAAATACGACAAATGTCACATTTATAATGTTCTAGAAACACTTTTGGACTTGGATCTAACGCAAGTTGTGAGAATGTGACATCAGAAATCATTTGTAGGCATGTAAAGCAAATGTCGTCTTGTAGATGATAATGTACCTGAATGTATTTATTTATTTTTTAACGAAGGTTGGATTCATATTAATGCATTTCAGTCTTTGGCTCTTCGGAATATTACATTACTTCTTTGGGGTTTTTTTCTAGTTTGAGCTACATGCCAAGATAAGTATTACAGCCTACACAAGATGATCCATTTGTCCTGACCTTTCCCTTTCTCTCTGGTATTTAGCAAGGACACCCAGGCTATGTTGCTGCAACAAACTCAAACACGCACTCAGACCTTGGGTTGAATGATTTATTTATGCCCACATACCATACTGCGGACCAGCAGAAACCTGGGACACAGACAATGGTTTTGTCACTTGGCACACAAAATTAAACATACATGAAGTGTGAATATAACTTGATGCAATAGATAACATTGGCTATTTTTACCAGTGTTTCATATAACAAGTATGGAACTCAATATATATATATTTTGATTGATTTATTATTTTTTTTTCCCCTCCCTCCTCTTAGCAGGATACTAGACACCGTGTAGCCCTGTTTCCTGTTGCATGTGGTTTGCTTTCAGGCCAACTGATAGAATAGTGCAGATTCAGCATTCTTTGTTCATGGTGCTCATCCTTTGTTTTGACCGCGTGGTGTTGGGCTGCACTTGTCTTGACTCCAGTATAAGAAGCACAGACCTATTGAGCTAAAGCAACTTGTCAGTAATTAAAGACTTTAATCATATAGACTGAAATATATCTGAAAGTACAGTTGAGAAACAATCATGTTCTTCTGTGCTTCTCCGCCTGGCCTGAGGTGATGTCATGTAAGACTGCATCTTTAAGCATGCCAGTAAACAAACTGACCAATCAAGGACGGGTATCATGTGCATGTAACTGGATCCGAGCGAATCACAGAGGCGTGAGAACTCAGAATCTCATGTTGAAACAACTATAGACTCATTCATAATCCACAAGTGTGTCATGCAATTTCTCCTCTTTGTCATCTTTGTCTACTGTAATGAGTCACTCGGGCTGACTGGCTCTGTCAATGAAGCTGCTTCGGTCTGTGTTCAAGGTGCTTTGTAGGAAGACAGCTCACGTCAGGCAGTGCAAGCCGATCTGGTCTCTCAGTAATAATTGAAAGTATTTCCATTTAGCCAGTCTTTACCATTCAGTCACACAAAGGCTTCAAAAATAGAAGCAAAGCCGCTCTGCCTTTATTTGTCAGTGATCTTGCAGTTACATTTGGCCATGAAATCTTGGACAAGAAGATGAAACAGTGGTTACTTAATTAGTCGCAGGAGTGATAGTGACTCTATAAAACTTCATGCGGTTGTTTCATTTATTCTGTGTAGCAACAGTTAAGTGGCAAGATGTTAGAGCAGACTTTGAATCGGATTATGATAGTTCTTTTAGTTTCTGTCTGGACTTTTTTTATCTTCTGAAATGGTATACCTGGGGGGGATACAACACCTAATGGTTGCTAATCACAGAGATATTGGCCATCTACTTTATAAAATGCTAAGATAAATAAGTCAGTCTTTATAACATGAACGCTTCATCCAGATATTTGCAATGTTAGAGAAGTATCCCTAAACTATGCATCAACTCGAGGCAAACCTGGTGAAACAACATTGTTGTCAAATGAGTCCTTCTGCAATCTGACCAAATGTACAGTATCTCAGAAAAATGAGTACACCCCTCACATTTTTTCCCTGGTGTCATGTGACTCATTGTGTTACAAGGTCTCAGGTGTGAATTGGGAGCAGGTGTGTTAAATTTGGTGTTTTGCTCTTGAACTCTCTCACACTGGCCACTGGAAGTTCAACATGGCACCTCATGGCAAAGAGCTCTCTGAGGATCTGAAAAAAATAATTGTTGCTCTATATAAGGATAGGATAGGCCTAGGCTATAAGAAGATTGCCAACACTCTGAAACTGAGCTGCAGCACGGTGGCCAAGACCATACAGCGGTTTAACAGGACAGGTTGCACTCAAAACAGGCCTGACCATGATCACCAAAGAAGTTGAGTGCATGTGCTCAGCGTCATATCAAGAGGTTGTCTTTTGAAGATAGACGTATCCGTGCAGCATTGCTGCAGAGGTTGAAGGGGTCTGGGGTCAGCCTGTCAGTGCTCAAACCATATGCCGCACACTGCATCAAATTGGTAAATATATAATAAAATATTTACAAAAATGTGAGGGGTGTACTCACTTTTGTGAGATTCTGTATATATCTGGAGAAGATTTTGTTCTGTGGTTGCTTTCTAGTATGGACCGAGCTAAGATGCTCAGTAAGGTAGAAAAGAAGCCCAGAGTAAAAGCTTCAAGGTTTCAAGGAGTCACTGGAGCTGGCTAACATCTCTCTGAGCTTATCACACCCAAATCACTGAACAGGTCAAGCCAAATTTTAAACAAAACAAGAGATTTGAAGACATAAGTTTTAGCTCTAGCAAAGTATGATCATGGTTTTATAATATTCTTTTAACTTATCACAGAACAATCAAAACAGCTGCTGTTAAGGGACTAAAGGAAAGTGCTGAAAGTGTGAATCTGAAAAATCCCCATCTGTCAGTACGTTTACTTTATCTGCTCTAAATAAGAAAAATCCCCGAGATCCTTTCCGTGTGTGGCTGTTTCTTGTGATAAACAGCAGTTTATGACTGGTGCCATGTTGTCTAGTTTGTGGTCTGCCTTAAAAAGGTAATATTGAACATTCAGTTCAATATTACTTGAACTGGACAAATATACACATTATGAAAGGTATGGAACAATAATTAAATGACATTAAGTGGAAATATTTGTATTGACTAAGCAATGCAGGGTGAGCTGGCCATATTAAATGCTGTTATCCAGCATAGTTTCCTGATAAAACTTAAAAGATAAAAGATCTATACATTCATTTATTAGACTACTACAACTTCTTTGTGTAAAATACTTCAACAGTATTCTATCTACATTTGTTCATTTTAGTGCAGTTGGGCGTATATCTAAAACGTGACAGAAAAGGGTGCTGTTCAGTTCTGTGACATACCAGGGACTTATCTGGATATGCTCAGGAATGTGACAAGTGACTGAAGATAGGAGCGAAAAGAAAGAGGTTGGGCCTTGGATGAAGAGGAGCAGCAAATGACAGCTAGAGCACCTTGTGTCGTGTAGTTACTTTCTGTGTCTGCCTGTGTTCATCGTTGACAGCAAATTGAAACTGAGGAGCATCCCACAGTGTTGGCATGTTAGTTGGCAGCATAGTGAGTCAAGCTGCTGTACCTAATTGAATACTAGTTTGAGATCTGCACTGAAAGGATCTTTCCAGAAAAAAATGTCCCATCATTATCTGTCTCTTATTATCTACAGTGCATCCATTATGTTACAGACCTATTCCAAAATGGATTAAAAATTTATTTTTGCAAATTTCTTAAAAATAAAAAAACTAAAAAAACACATGTACATAAGTATTCACAGCCTTTGCTCAATACTTTGTTGATGCACCTTTGGCAGCAATTACAGCCTCAAGTCTCTCTGAATATGATGCCACAAGCTTGGCACACCTATCTTTGGGCAGTTTTGCCCATTCCTTTTTGCAGCACCCCTCAAGCTCCTTCAGGTTGGATAGGAAACTTCAGTGCACAGCCATTTTCAGATCTCTCCAGAGATGTTCAATCCGATTCAAGTCTGGGCTCTGGCTGGGCCACTCAAGGACATTCAGAGAGTTGTCCTGAAGCCACTCCTTTGATATCTTTGGCTGTGTGCTTAGGGTCGTTGTCCTGCTGAAAGATGGACTGTCACCCCAGTCTGAGGTCAAGAGCGCTCTGGAGTAGGTTTTCATCTAGGATATAATTAATCTTTCCCTCTACTCTGACTAGATGCTCCCACCACCATGCTTCACTGTAGGGATGGTATTGGCCTTGTGATGAGCGGTGTCTGGTTTCCTCTGAACATGAGTTAAACAAAGAGTTCAATCTTTGCCTCATAAGGCCGGAGACTTTTGTTTCGCATGGCCTGAGAGTCCTTCAGGTGCCTTTTTGGCAAACGTTTACCAAGGAGTGGCTTCCGTCTGGGCACTCTACCATACAGGCCTGATTGGTGGATTGGTGGATTGCTGCAGAGATTGTTGTCCTTCTGGAAGGTTCTCCTCTCTCCACAGAGGAAAGATGGAGCTCTGAGAGAGTGACCATCAGGTTCTTGGTCACCTCCCTGACCAGGGGAAGTGACCATTTAGACGCTCAGTTTAGACGGCCGGCCAGCTCTCGGAAGTCCTGGAGTCCTGGTGGTTCCGAACTTCTTCCATTTACGGATGATGGAGGTCACTGTGCTCATTGGGAGCTTTAGAGCAGCAGAAGTCTTTCTGTACCCTTCCTCAGATTTGTGCCCCAAGACAATCCTGTCTCGGATGTCTACATACAATTCCTTTGACTTAATGCTTGGTTTGTGGAACCTTATATAGACAGGTGTGTGCCTTTCCAAATCATGTCCAATCGACTGAATTTACCACAGGTGCACTCCAATTAAGCTGTAGAAACATCTCAAAGATGATGAGGAAACAGGATACACCTGAGCTTTTTGAGCTTCATGGCAAAGGCTGTGAATACTTATGTACATGTGATTTCTTAGTTTTTTATTTTAAATGAATTTGCAAAATGCTCAAAAAGATTTAATCCATTTTGCAATAAGCCTGTAACCTAACAAAATGTGGAAAAAGTGAAACGCCGTGAATACTTTCTGGATGCACGGTACATCCATCCTGATTGTAGTACTTTAGCATGTGGATGCTAAATGTTTATTTTGTTCAGTTTTGCTTACCAAAATAGCTAAACACGAGTTACATACACAAGGATATTCCACATATATAGATATTCAGTTGAAGTCACATACACCTTAGCCAAATGCCTGTTTTCACAATTCCTGACATTTAGTCTTAATAAACATTCCCTGTCTTAGGTCACTTAAGATCGCTACTTGTAATGTTTTATTTACACTTCAACAAGCTTCTTACAGGCAGTTGCAGGAATGAACACCCAGTACTCCTGACAGAACTGGTGTCAGGTTTGCAGGCTCTTTTTCAATTCTGCCCACAGATTTTCTATTGGACTGAGGACAGGTCTTTGCGATGACCAGTCCAATACCTCAACATTGTTGTATCTAGCTACATCTTTGGAAGTCATTGTGGTCATTATCCATTGTCCATTTGGAAGACCTGTTTGTGACCAAACTTTAACCTTCTAGCTAATGTCTTGAGATGTTGCTTCAGTATATGCACATTCCTTTCAGCTTCCTTCCTCATGATGCCATCTATTTTCTCAAGTGGATCAGACCCTCCCACAGCAAAGCACTCCCACACCATGATTCTGCCTCCCCTGGGCCTTATGATTGGGATTGGTGTTCTTCGGCTTGAATGCCTCCAACATTTTTACTCCCAACACCAAACGGTTAATTTTATGTTTCATCAGACCAAACGACATTTCTCCAAAATGTAAAATCCACAGTTTTAATGACTTCATTCTAAGTATATGTAAACGTCTGACTTCAGCTGTACAGAAATAATGAACTTCCTAATAATCTTTACATATTATGTACTGTAACCCACATAAACTGAGTTTGCACATCTAGATCAAAACACGATCAGTTGAGCACAAAGGTTACCCTGTCCTATTGGTGTGGAGGAGTACTGATAACTTGCACTGTGTCACTGTACATGGTGACACACTTTGCTTGATATGAGGACAGTGTCTCCATGTAGTTTGCCCATATGAAATAGCCAGTACAGATTCATGCATTATTGAGTTGTTCATAATTTATACTCTGCAAGGGATGTTCTGGTAGAAATGTGTGCTGTTGTTATTATGCTAGTGGATTATATAGTTGTCTTTGTGATTTGTGGGCATGCTGAGCTGTGTTTATTTCTCTGTGTGCTGCTGAAGGAGTGAAGCTCAAAGGACCATCTTGCTAGTTGCTCTGTTGTAGGACTAACAGATTAAGTAAATAATGTCCAACTTGACTTGTTTATCAGTCTACACAATGACAAGATTGGGTGTGTGAATGGTATCACATCTCAAGATCCTAGTTCCATATTCAGTCCAAGCTTGACTTACAAATTAGACTCTAATTAACATAGATACCATTGCCTGGTCTAAATAATCATACAGCCCATGTGCTCTTATGTTAATCTGAGTCTTTGCACTTGTTCATGCAAGCATGTACTGTGTTGGAGAGCAGCCTCAACTGAGCATAAATAACCATCAGATATATAAACCTTATGTCATTATGTTGTAGCCTAGTTCCTAGTTTGACATACTGAAGCATTCTTGGAGACAGGAGAGCACACATATTCAGTCACGCTGGCAGTTAGCTGGGAAATAAATGGGTGCAAATAAAAATCAGGAGATCTCTGTAACTATTACAGGCATAACGGATAGATGGCTTAATGCCACTGTCAGTATATCATACATCTCTGTCCACAAATCTATACTAAATTGAATGGAATTCCTTCCAGCTGACACAAATAACTTCTACTGTTATTTTACTATTTTACTAAAACCAAGAACCTGGGCTAATTAAAAACCAAAACACCATGCCTATAAACAGAAATGACCTCAAATATGCTCCATGTTATTTTCGAGATGACATTTTGAGTAGTTCTTCATCCCTGAACTTCATAAGAGAATTGCTGCAGACAGACGGGAACAATCCAATAAGCCTCTTTATTAAATATATTATTGTCTGCTTCTGTTGTAATCCATTGTACAGGACCTGCTCTGAGTTATTAAAGACAAATATAAAATTTGGACAGAAAGCCACAAAGGGAAGTGGAAAAGGCAAATTCATAAAGGCTGTTATTGAAAAGCTATTTTGACCTGTACTGTGGGGGCTCATAGTCCCTTTAATGTGTCTCTTTGTGTGCACCTTTCCACTGCAGTGTTTTTCACTGTCTTTGAAAAAGGGACAAAGTTGTCTTTTCTAAATCTCTCCTCACCTGCGTATAGCAGATGTTATATCACTGGCCCAGTTTCTTCTGATGCAATGCTGAGTCAGCAGCACTGTATTAGTTTTGTGCAATGTGCTTTAGCTTTTAGTTGTTTTCTTAACCAATCTCGCTCCAGAATTTTTATGGTTAAGGCTACTTTTATAATGCACAATTAAAACACATTTAAGCACAAGCATTGCAACTGTATTTTGTAAATTACTCAGAGTAACCACCTCAGTTGAGATGGTTTTCAAGGGTCAAACTACATAATACTAGTAAGAAACATTATCTGAATGAAACAGGGATGACTGTAGAGCATGCACTGATTCCCCTGTGTGGGGTTCTGATGGATTTCTCTTGCTGCACTGTCAATCTGTGCCACGTGGTCTGGTGCCTGGGTAAAATGCCAGCCATGCAAAATGGTAATGTTATGTCACCAGGGCAGGCTAAATCATGTTGGGCTGGAAAAGCTCTGCTACAGAGTGAGCTGAGAAACGAGAAGAGAGAATATTAGAGCTTTATCTACAAAAACTGATAAATCTAAGGTATACCACAGAATCTGTTTTTGACACAATAATGTACTACCCAACCTAGGAAAATCTATTTACGTGCTCAGACGTGTGTTGAAAATGGAATATATATATGAAGATTCTGGCTTTCAGAATCTTCTTGAGCAGATTAAATGAAACTTTATATTTTATATGTGGGCGGCCTTGTGCCTGTGTGGTTTCTCTCCAGGTACTCCAGCTTCCTCCCACTGTCCAAAGACATGCTCGGTAGGTTCGTTCGTGATTCTAAATTGGCCGTAGGTGTGCATGTGAGTGTGAATGGTTGTCTGTCTCTCTGTGTTAGCCCTGCAATAGACTGGTGACCTGTCCAGGGTGTACCCCGCCTCTCGCCCAGTGACAGCTGGGATAGGCTCCAGCCCCCCCACAGCCCTTCACAGGACAAGCGGTTACCGAAGATGAATGAATAAATGTTATATGTTCTCCTAAGGACTATAACACTTGTATGTGCTATATTGTGGATGAGGTCCTGTTTAAATTGGTCAGAGCATGGAACGCTATTAATCAAGTAAACAGTTCCTTAGGCGCCATATCTAGAACAATATGGAGGGAAGTAGTTAATAATATAGAGCTCAGTGTGGGAGGCTCTGTCAGGTCACATCTATCATAAGCCAGAGGAAAGGAAGAGATGGGGGATTGTCAAAGACGGAGAAAGTGAGGGGGATGGGGTCAGATCTCCCAGGTGTTTCCAGGTACTCATTAAGGACCATGGGAACCAGGGTTGGTGTGTTTTCATCGAGGAGCAGAAGTGCCTGTACACACATACAGCTCTGCCTCCCACAGAGATCACGGTAACCTTTTTGTCAGAGGGATTTACTCTTCTCCTTGTCATAAGACATGCCCGAATGTTATAAAATGTATGTGTAGACTGTTTCTTGTCTGCGCCTCTAAAAATAGCAGAAAGTCTTCTCTTAGAAAGACATTTATTTTTTTCCATAAAAGGTTTATATTTTCCTTGTGTATAGTACCCATGTTATCTGATGTAAGAGGATCTTCTTACAAAATAAAGATATTATATTTTTTTTGCGATCATACTTTAGTATCCACAAGCAACTATAATAAGGGATTGAACCAGCATTCCTCAGACTCATTTTCCTTTTTTGTCCAACTGATCTCTGTCATGCCACAAAACCAAGCCCAGATATTGAAGAACATGTCGTTATTCCATCATGATTTCCAAGTTAAGTCTGACCCCGGCCTGACCGTAGTAATGTGGGAAAGTTTTCAAAGCTATCTTGGGGTCAAAACATGACCTTCAAATGTTGATCTGTCTTTAAATCATTTCAGTCTGATTTTATTTATGATTCATTACTCTCAGTGTGGAGATTTGTCAAAAAGAAAAAACAAAACTTGAGTATGGGAGCAGATAAAAGCAGGTCAGGCAGACTGTCTTACCTGGGTGTCACATCAGCTGGTCGAGGTGATAATGATCTGATCCTCTGCACTCAGTATTGGCGCATACAAGCTGATATGCTTAGGTTGCTCAACCAAGTGACTTTGTCGTGACACTACAGTCTACATAGTGCTCATGAAAATGTGTTTTTTAAGAATGTCTGAGCAGCGATAAATTAGTATTTGGCTATTGTTTTTGTTGTTTTAATTATTATGTAAAATCACTGGGTTTTGCGAGGTGTAAGTTGCACCTTCAGATGACTTGTTTCGCTGTTTTGACTATTACCCTGGATACTAAGTTAGCAATGATAGACAACAGAAAAGGGGGTAAATCCCTAGCCCGGCATTGCCTGTTTAACTACTTATCAGAATGTGAGTCTGGTAACACAGCTTTTGGATTTCATTATGGGGCATACCTCTGCAACCAACTCTTCCCCAGAAGAAAATTGTGGGCAGGCAAAGTTTGGGTTGGCTTTCAGTCTTCAAATCACCACAATTGAGAAACACTCAATGTTTGGCATTTTGCTTTAATTTCTCAACTAATAAATTGTTTACCAGTTAATGAAATAACTACTGATTACTGTTTTTGCAGTAAAAGCAGATCAGTGTAATGTATGTACTTGTAAATGTGTGCATACATCTTAGATTTCCTGAAGACATTACTACAATTACAATCGACCTTTTGATGTGATGTTCCTTTTTTCCAGAAGCAGGTCCATCAATGTGATTTCCTGTGGAAATGTGCATTGTGCAATTTGTCCATATTACACAGCATTGAGGTCACTGAGACACATTTTTGTGTGATCAGTATATGTGTTGTTTGGCCTGCTCCTTACACTTCATGTGTCAGAAGATTGAAGTCCTTTTAGGCTTTATTCAGTGTGCATTATATGGGTTATCTAAGCATTTTCAATGTTTTTGAAGTCAGCCAACACAGAGTTTTCTTTCAACAATCTTCTCTGCTTTGAGAAAAAGTCACAAGGGTCTTGTCAAACTCACAGCAAAGTTGTAGATGTATTTAAAGTACACTGTGAAAAATGGAAACAAGCATGTATGTGCGTATCCTCCTGTGTATGGCCTGGGGGTGTGTTTCTGTCTGTTCATATCTAAAAATGTAGCCCATTTAATATTTGCCACGGTACAAAGGTGTGTAAGAGACGGGGTCTGTAATTAGTCAGCTTGTATGTGAAGTTATTAAAAATCATTCTTTGATAATGAGCAAAGTGTCTCAGGGAATACTCTCTGCAGAGGTCAGCAGCCAGGTTGGCACCATGTGCTTAGCTGAGGTAACTTCGTAAAAACTTAATGAACTCTGGAACGTTTGTCTCTGGAGAAGTTTTAGTAAAGTTAAAGTTGTGCTTGTCAGTCAAATAAATTATATTGAATGCCTGAGATGGGATTTTGTGTCAACAGCAGTAGAATAAGTAGATTATATGTACTGTATTCACAAAGTTTTGTCAGTATTCAAAGCTGTTCTGCTTTTGCCGCTATCAGATGGACTTACTGATGTTTATTTAGTTAATTCAAATTAATGGAATAACTATTTACGTTCGTATATGTATTTATGTGCAGTGGGAGCTGCTGTGGTCCCTCATCCTCCTCTTTACCTTCAGTCTGCTGCTCATCTGGTTCTACTTTTGGTGGGAGGCACACAACGACTACAATGAATTCAACTGGTGAGTGCACAGTCAACCTGAGTGCTTCTGTGTTTGTCAGGCAAAACAAGAACCATGTGTCTGCCAGCATATAGCATTGGCTGTAAATACATGTCTCCCATACTTATAGGCTTGTCGATTTCCTAAATTATCACTCTAATCTGTGAGACCACCCACTCCTCCAACGATTACACCCTTACATACCAGAGATAGGCTCACACAATATTTCCTGTACTGTTCATTGCTCAGCCCTACACTTAGATGTTTATGTGACAACATTTGACAGCCATTATTATAACGATTTGATGTGTTTTGATTCATGAATAATCTCCACATCATACATGCACACACACATGCACGGACTCTTATGCACCATCATAAGTCAATAACATGTCTCACACACAGCCCGTGTCTGTTTGTTACATTAACACACTTTGCTAACGTGCAATCTGTACAGTTCCTTTTCTACTTAAAACAGGTCCTTTATTCAAATCCAGACTTTTTACATATTCTTTGTATACTTTATATATTTTATTTTAATCTTAATTCTTTTATAGACTTATGTTTATGTTTATTGCACCAGTCACTAAGACTAATTCCTTACATTTGTGAGCATCCTCCGTACAGGCATAACATTAGGACCTTCCTAATATAGTGTAGGTCTCCTTGCACCTTCAAAACAGTTCTGACTCATAGAGAATGGACATGGGCCTTCTGAGGGTGTCCTGTGGTGATTTGCAACAGAATATTTCAGCCTAGATTAGGCAAACTGTTTTAAAATCTCGCCACCTTGTTGAGATGTTCTGTCCCCCCAAGACTTTGTGAAAAATGGTACATTCACATAAAATAAAAAATGGTAACAACAAAATCTTAACAACGATATTATATAACATGTTCTTGAAGATGATGTAGGGCAAATTGGTTACTACTGTGTCCGGTTTCATCACAGCCCAGATCTCCAAATCTCTTTCCCATCCCCCCTTCTGCTCGACTCTCAGGGACCTCTGCAATGTCACCTTTTCAACGTATTATAGTCCTTTGCCTCTATTACCTCTTCTCACATTCCTTTTCCACTGTGGTGTTTCAGTGATGTCCCAGTCTCTTTTTCCTCTCCCATTTTTAAGTTTTGCTTTGCCTTTAACAGCCGTATTCTTTATATCTTTTTCTCTGTGTATATTTGTCATTTTCTTTTGAGTTCCTGCTCCGTCAGTTTTATCAGCTGTCTCACTGTGTGTGTTTTTATATCAGTTTATGTCGTTTTTGGTGGATAGACATTTTCCATTCCTTTTTAATTGCACGTTTCCTGCTTTTCTTCCTGCCTTTTGTGGAGGTTCCACAGATAATCACAGTGATGACACCTATGCTCTTATGTATTTTAATGATTTAGCAGCAGGGGGCTTTACAATTCATCTTCAGTATAAATGTATTCACAAGAGGCTAGGAGCATCTAAGTGACCCTGCTGTGACTCTGTGCCACTGGAATCACTGATAAGCCTTTGAGGGTAATTAATGCTTCAGGCCTTAGCTGTCATGTTAACACACACACACACACACACACACACAGTTTGTCTTTTCTCTGCAACTGTAGACCTGTTAATGCACCCTGTATCACTCTTTTGAACATTACAGATCAGTGTTTTTAGAAGAGTGTGTCTGTGTGGCTATGTCTGGCTGCAACCCTGATAAATGCAGGCTAATGTTTGTTGTGGCCTTAACTTCCTGTTTCCCATACTGAAGCATCACATACGACAGAAACCAGTCGTCAATAATTTACCAGCCATCCATTAATAACAACAATCGGTCTCTTTCATCGGAATTCTCCCTGTGGCCTGACAGTAGTGTCTGTGGTCACTTTCCAGTATTTGTGTTTGTGTTATTGCAACAATAAGGCATAAAGCTTGAGAGCACTTGATCCGTGAGAACCCATAAGTCAAAGACCTTTTAAATCAACTGCAGTTGGCAGCTTAACTTTTCCGTTTGATCTTTTGCAACCTGGTATTGCTGCAGACTGCTGAACTCAAATACTAACGCTTTCTATTTGCTCAAGATGTCTTTTTATTGTCATTGTCTGTGTACCATAATGTTAGTCTTGATATATAGTCATGAGAGGAACATGCCATATAATCCTTTTAAGATAAAACACGTAAATATGCAGAGACTGTAATGTCTTCATACCGTGCAGTAATAATGAAATATGGTTGAGTACTCATGACAAGAATCATTATTATCTCTCTTGTTTCTGCAGGTTTCTGTACAACCGCTCTGGGGAGTGGAGTGATGGCACTGTTCCCATCCTGGCCACCACTGCTGCTGGCTTCACCTACATTGCATTTTTAATGGTTAGCAAATTCTCACTGAGGAGGTGCTTAACCTGCTTTGCTCATCATAAGGCTTTGTTGAAGCAGGTTTTGAATTGTTTGATTGTGTTGCCAGACATCATAAACACCGCTTTCATGGTGATGCAGAGCAAGTTGTGATATGTGTGGCACCAGACTTGTTTTTCTGAAAGTTGTGTGTCTTGTGTTTTACTCTCTTCACAGGTTTTAGCACTTTGCCACATTGCACTCGGGCAACAGTTGAATTTGCACTGGCTCCATAAGGTAATGTGGTGAACATGTGGATTAGCAGCTGTGTTTTTGGTGAAAACTGTGAAGTAGACGTGGGTGGCTGACTATGACTTACATAGTTTTCTGTTTGTTTGTTTTTTTATTCCTTTGCTTGGTGTTTGCTGAATCAGTTCTGATCAGCTGAACTTGTCATGACCTTACAGTTTGGACTGAGTTGTCTCAGGGGAGTTGGGAAATGCCAGTAAATGACTTGCTCAGGAATGCTATCAGCAAGCTAAATAGAGTTACCAAACACTGTTTGGGTGTGAAAGGACTGGAAGCTATTCAGGGTTATTCTGCAATGTGTGTATGTGTGTGTGTATGAATCCAAAGTAACACCATCTCTGATTTTCCTTGTCTCACACTCTGTCCATACAGATTGGAGTGACAGCTGCTTTGCTCACCACCATTGTTGGGGTCATATCTGTCAATCAAACATGGGGGCAAGAGTGGGATGTCATCCCCATCTCCCTGCAGGTCAGCAGACTGAACAGAGGAAAGCCCTAAAGCCAGTTTCGATCTCTAGACATCCCAGCTGATGTTTCAGTACTCAAGCTGGAGGCCATGTGTTATTTTCTCTTAAAAACCAAAACTATGACCATAGACTTGAGCACACTTAAATCTGATACTTCCTTACCTATATCTGTATTAATATGCAAATATATTTCTCTTTTTTGGATCTCCCATTGTGAAATCCATGTAAGCATCTTGTACTTGTTTTTCATTTCCATATTTAATATTTCTATATATAACATTTTGCTATTTGGAACAAAGTGTAATGATGAACACTGTGTATATACTGCACTGAGGTGATAAGACACTCAATCCACATTTATTCTTGTAACATTTAACAGCTTAACGATATCCAAGGAGTTGTGAGAGGCTTATAATTAGTGTGTCCATGTGAGACTATTGCAGCCGGGGGAATGTGTGATTGAAGTGGTCGAACAGTTTAACTTAAACTGAGGCCATTAACATTGACTGTCTGTACAAATTACAGCTATTATCTCTGAATAGTGTTGCTAGTGTCTTAGCCCTAGATAATATCTGTAATTCCATGCCTCTTTATCGTCTTTATCTTTGTTTCCCTTCTCCTGTGCTCTTCATTCAACCCAATATATAAATTTTTTTCCTTTGTATTAATTTCTCAGCATGCTCCTTTTTTTCTTTTTTTTTTTGTGCCCTGTTTTAATCAACTCTGTCTCGCATATCTGTCCAGGCTACAGGTCCCTTTCTTCACATCGGGGCTCTTGTTGCGGTCACAGCACTGTCTTGGATTGTGGCTGGACAGGTTGCCCGTGCAGAAAAAACAAGTATGTTTTACGCCTGCTACACAGAATACAAGTTATTCTCACCTGATCAAACCATCTGCCACATAACACACACAAACACATACACAGACACGCACAGGAGGAGTGGTGAATGATTAACGCTATGTAGACAGAAGCCAGGACCTCCACCCAGGGTGTCTGAGATAACGAACATTCCTATGGTCTCATGTGATGTTTTCCAGCCAGGACAGCTCAAATGATTTTGTCCTTGAGTCCAGGACTTTTTCTGGGGATTAGCAGCTGTGAGTGTGTACTTGCACATTGCTGTCTATAGAACAGAATGAGTCTAAATCAAAACAATGTCAGTGTCATTTACATTGTAGCCACATAGCAGTGTTATCTACTGTTGGTACTCCCTGCTATGTGAATCATAGTATTTCTTCAGAAGTAACAATTTTAGTAATACTGTAACTGTGACCATTTGTACTTTTTGTAGATAAAAGAAAACTGTTAAAAATTATGTTTAGCTTTTAATCTTAGCTTGTGATTTTGATATTTGATGAGTGGTATAGGTCTTGGCCAGATGACTTTAGCGTATATGTGATGCAGAGCTGCATCTGAATATCGAAGAGGATGTGAGAGGATGTGAGAGGATGTGAGAGGATGTGAGAGGGAGAGAGAGGGAGAGAGAGAGAGAGGGTGGATGGAGGCTGCGAATCTCCTGTCTGTAACAAGAGTTGGCTACTCGACCCCACCCTGCACCTGACCTTGAAACAAATACATTGCTCACACTCACAGCCGTCATCACTCACTTACACAGAGGTGGACCCTGTGGATGTTATCTCCATGGCCTCCGATGGTCGTGTTGTCAGCAACTCTATGTAGCTAAGGACACACACTCAAACACCCCATAATGTTATACCTTTTTTTTCTGCACGTTAAGTAAACTCGATGCTGTATAATATGCTAATTAGTGAGCTCTGCAGGTGCTGAATTGCTGTTTTTTACCCTCAGATAGTGCTAGGCTAGCACTTTACTCCTTGTCCAGTTGCTATGCTAAGCTAATAGGCGTGAGTGTGATTTGTCATCACAAAGAAAAATACTCAATAAAACAAATCTAAAAAACTATTTGTAATTATATAATGGATAAGAGCAGTGACTATATTATTTATATTGTTTTCTGTCTCCGCACAGTGTTCCAGGTGGTGGTGCTGCTGCTGTATTTCAGTGTGTTACTTGGACTCTACGTGGTGCCCCTGTATATCACCTCCCCCTGCATCATGGAGCCTGAGACCCTCAAACCACGGCCTGATGTTATTGGCCACCAGGGAGCCCCCATGGTGAGCCAGCTAACGTTTATCACACATTCTGATGTAGGAATATGAAACAAACCTCCTTAGTTAAATTGATTTGAATATGTTTCACACATCCATACACCTTTAGCTACCTAATATTGTCTATAGAGTAAGCCACTCAGAGTGCAAATGTCCATTAAATATTGATTTGGAGAGAACAAATGAAAAGCTGCGTTTCTTCTTCTTCTTTCTTCTTCTTGTTTTTTGATTCATTTTCGAATCGAAATCGAAATTGAAATCGACAGTAGGTCTAAAATGTATCCCAGTGAGAGCCTGGAGTTCTTGCTGCCTGATGTATGGAAGCTATATATTCTTCCTGTCAAAGATAAAACCTTGACTGTAGGTTTCTTACAATTGGAGAGTCTCTTACGATACTTAAATCATCAAAATTAATGAGAAATTATTTATGCACCCAAAAGCATATTTTTGCATTTTAGGTTTGATTTATGGTCCGACCTGCTGAAGGATTCATGCACTTGGCACAAAATCCTGGTGAGAATTATGCAACCCTTGGAAGGGAAAAGAAGGCGGTTATTCAAAACAGTTACTCACATGATCAAAAGCACACCCTACTTTCCGTGATATTTTTGCAAAGCAATCGATCCTCGCTCTGGAATCTAAAATTAGGAGTGGCTCTGCAAGGCTGTGAGAAACTCCCACTGGGGGAAAAAAATCACATCACTGGACTCAGTTTCCCAGAAACACTTTGTATTGATTATATCATCATTCCCATGCTGTTGTTACCAGTCGGTAGCTTTACTCACAGGGTCTCATAGGAAAATACTATTATAGTAAGTGATGTTTAACCCTATTGGCTTGGTATTGATCATAGCTTTGACTTAGCGAGTTAAAGATTAATCCACTGCACTGGGTTTTTTCAGTTTACACATTCCTTTGTGTACGTGTAAGGAGGACTCTTTTTTTTTCCCACATTCATCTGCAAAACATCTGGTTTATTTTTTTAAACAAAATTCACAATATAATAAATATTAGATTGTTGTTACAAGGCTACATTGAGCTATTCTGTCATTTTGTTCCTATCTGTGTGTGTTTGTAGCTTGCTCCAGAGAACACACTGCGGTCATTCCAACGAGCTCTGCAGATGAACGTCACTGGGCTGGAAGCTGACGTCGCTATCAGGTACACACACACACAAACAAACATGCACAAAATCAATGCAGCAGAATGGTGAAGGCAAAGCAATAAAGGGTCACTTATTCTCTTTCTGGATTCTTTCTCCCCTCTGTTGACAAACTGATTGTATCAGTCCTAGGATGAGCTCCCACTGGACTACATGTTCCAATCAGGACATAACGTGTGCTTTAGGTGTTAGAAATGAAATACCACCACTTTTATAAATAATCAGACACTGTGTGAGGTCTGTCAAGCAAAGAGCAAAACTATTGTGTTTATCATTGTTAAGTATTTAATTTAAAATCAAGGAGACAACAACATACGCACGCAAAGCTGCAGCCCTTGAATTAAGCTTTGCACACTAAAGTGATGTGACCACAGATCAACATTCCAAGATCAGTAGATGGTCACATGATATCACCATCATAATAGAAGATGACAGGCTGAGCTCAGAGAGTCACACTTGGAGGAAACGAGGAAATGGAGTGGATGGACACTGTGGAGCCCGTGCTATATGATGACTAGTGGGTGTACATGTCTATTCATGCATGTGCAGTGATTGAAGATGAGGGATTGTGTGGAGGTGGGGAGTGTTGCTTTCTGGTGCAGAGTGTGCAGAGACCTTTTTTTTCTTCTAATAGCAACCACCATGGTACAGTTTGTTTTCCATACAAGAGTGTGTGTGTGTGTTGGTGTGCTTGCTGTACAGTCCTCAGAGAGGTGAATGGGTGTGTGTTCGCTGCAGGCTGCTGACAGGTGTGCTCCTGACAGTCCTGAGTAATTAGACTTGATGACAACCAGAGAGACAGACAGACTCCACTCCTACAGGAGACCAGACACACACATGCAGCCACACGCGTACAATATAGATTTTATTCTTCTCATAAATAGATAGCTGATACATTTAGCATTTGGTAGTACACAGGATTAGATGTTACAATCCCTTGTGCCAAGATCCCAGGCAAAACACAACAAGTTGACACAATATTTGTTATTCAAATTTTTTGCTTTCTTTTTCAGCTAAAAATTTGAATAACAAATATGAATAAAAAAATAATAATAAAAGAAACTAAAGGCCTTCCTTTGTCTTGGTTATGTGTATTCTTACTGGATATCATGATAATGTGAACTCAAAAGGGGAAGCCTTTTGGTAGTCGGAGCAGCAGCATTTTTGACATGATTTCAACTCCTGTCACTCCTGCTCTTATCCAGTGTCACTTTTAGAGCTGTTATTCTTATACTACATTTGAGCTGCAAATAACATAAAAATGAGTGTTCTTTTTTGAGTGTAACTGTTCAACCCCTCTTGTGTATTTGATGTCAGTGGGCTTAGAGGAGTCGATGTAGGTTAACATATCTGTTTAACCTCCTCTGATCACTAGTTTGGACGGTGTGCCTTTCCTGATGCACGACCGTACCCTGCAGAGGACCACAGACGTAGAGAAGGTTTTTCCAGACCGCCAGACGGATGACGCCTCCCATTTTAACTGGACAGATCTGCAGCAGCTCAACGCTGGACAGTGGTTCCTCAAGGTACTTCTTAGTTGCACATGAGCACAAAAAATGTAGAGATTACGTTTTTTTTAAAGCTTTTCCAGCTTTAGCAAATGAGTGGCTCGATGCAGTGATGTGTGATAAAGGCCATTAGCCCACTGAGTCACAAATACTCTTTGTGTCCTTGCTCACTGATGATTTTAGTCAGAATAGTAAGATCTGCTTTAGTAATGCTCTCCTGCATGCACAGTGGTTCGGGGTCGAACAGTGTTTCAAAGTACTTGTTTGTTTCAACCTTCTTCGATAAAGCACATCATGGAAGACCTCATTAAAAAGCATCTGATGTTTTTCTCCATGGAGCAAGGGAGCAGTGAGGCAAGAAATGTGTAAAGGAAATGAGGAAAAGGGTTTTTCTATTTTTATGTCCTGTAGGCATTATCCAAAACCACTGTAGAACAAATGGATAGATGTTTAAAGAAACTGTTAGGATTGTGAATCTAATATTTTTATTACATGCCTTGAGAAAAACACTTGTAACAAAGGTAGACCCGTCAAACCAGAATGCAAAGCCCTTGTTACATGCAAACTGTGAGATCTGCTCTTGTTTCAGGATGACCCCTTTTGGACAGTGCACACTCTGTCCAAGCGAGAACAGGACCTGATCGCTAACCAGAGTGTGTGCAGCCTGGAGCAGCTCCTAAAGCTGGCCTCATATCACAATAGCACAGTGGTTTTCAGACTGCAGAGACCTCCTCCAGAGCACCCCTGCTTCCAAAGTTGGATCAATGATACACTGCAAACTGTGCAGCGGTCCGGGGTTCCTCCGAGCCTGGTAATTATTAAAGAATGAAGTACTTATAGACACAATCTGCATCATGGCTGGCCATAGCTGCATAGACATGCGTATTCCTATTCATTTTGACACTTTGTTAATGTCAGTGACTCCTGTTTACTGTGCTGTGTCTAGGTGATGTGGACTCCCGATGAGCACAGAGATGAGGTGAGGCAGCTAGCACCTGGTCTGATCCAGACCTCAATGGAGAAACAGACCGCTCAAAGCCTTCATCAAGACGGCATCAGCAGGCTGCTGCTCAGATACAACCAACCCAGCACGTTGGAAATCAGGTATGAATACACACAAATCTGATATGTGATGAGGTTGACTGCTTAGCGTATTCAAAGAAGTGCCTTCATGTGTTTTACTGTTTTCAGAAACTTCTCTGGGAACCACATCAACCTCACCCTCTACACCGTCAACGAGCCCTGGCTGTACTCCTTACTCTGGTGCAGCGGGGTTTCTTCAGTTTCCTCAGAGGCCCCACATATTCTCAGAAAGGTGCCTTACCCCATCTGGCTCATGGTAAGGACTCATCACATGTGGTATTGCTTTTCTCAGCATGGAGCTTCTGATTTGACTTTTTGTAACCAAGGTAATTGTTTGTTAGATGGGTACAGGGATCCATCTGTAGTTGCCCCTAGCTTGCTAACAGGAGTAGGAAAAACTAAAGCCAGGGGATTTCTGTGTTTCTTCTTAACTGCCAGGTTGAACTAGTATAAATGATCTGATCAGATTACAGTAAAGATTTCCAAAACACAAAATGTTTCTCCTTTTCTGTACCTGACCACTTTTCAATAATAATCATTTGGAAATAAAGAGCAAATGTATCGAAATCATTGGACCGAAGTAGGGATGCTGACACTGAGAAGGAAGTTATTTTGACAGTGTGGGAAAGAAGACGAGACGAACAGAGTGACATAAATAGCCCAAGCTGACCGTAGAGGAATAAAGACAGCGTGTGAACAGATCTTCATTACTAAGCTTCCGCCTTAGTTTGACTTCAAAGTGGCAGATTATGGTTGTTTTTTTTGTTTTTTTGTTCAAATGAGAAGTTCATTATGATGCATGTATTTTACATCTTTGCACTGCTTTGATTCTCATTACAACAGCTTTATCTAGTCTTCCCCTCTCAGCTGCAGCTGCTCTGTATGACTAAATTGGATTTTACACTTTGACATCAACAAGGGATCCTAGTTTTCAACTCAGCTCATCTACTGTGTTTATTCCCTTCACTGAGCATGATAGCCTATTATTTTTCAAGTCCCAGCACAGTAGGAAGACATGCTTCAGAGTTGTAGTGTGTGTGAGTCACGGTTTTCTAGTGGAGCCGTCTCCTGAAACTTCTCAACATGGGTAGCACCCACACTGAGCCTCCCTGGTATCGCTTCACCCGCCTCGTATGTGCAGAGCGCCAGACTGGTCGTCCCATCTGTGCCACCATACGGGAACTCTGCATGACAACATGTGGGCATGAACCCTGGCCCTGTGCTTTGGTTCAGAAAGAGTTTAGGCTGCTATAGCATCTGCAGTGCTGTCTGTTAATTTGAACTGTGAATCGTGTCATGCTAGATCTGCCATTGGGAGTTTTGCTAAAACTGATGGAAGGCTATACTTAATCTTGAGGAAGTCAGAAGGCTAGGTTTTCCTCTTGCATTACTCTGCGTGATAATATTGATGCCCATTGACAAGAATGCACTTTTTAATTCCCTTTAATCTGTTTTCATGTGTTTGTTTTATTCAAATAAGACCATTGTATATGTATTTTCCTGACAGTTTGGATGAGTCATTTAAGAGATGGTTTTCTTGGCTTATAGCGCCACCCAGTGGTGGATTCTGTCTTAAACGTGTTGAGGTCAAAATTGTGATCTGTCGTGACTTTGTGTGTTTCCAGAGACCGAATGAATACTGCCTGATGTGGGTGTCTGCAGACCTCCTCTCTTTTGCAGTAGTCATAGGAGTGTTCATTTTCCAGAAGTAAGTACAGACACTTGGTGATATAACTCAAATCATTATAGTGAGCGCTAACACGAGTCTCTACATTTTTCATGGTGTTTTTATTATTTCACTCTCAGATACTCTCATTGTTGCTAATTAACGAATACCCTTCACAATAAATCAGATTCAATGTGTCACATTGACTCAGTAGACATATACATCAGACAGTTCATACATAGTTACGCATGTCCTGTGCTTTTTTTTCAAGGTTTTTGTTGCAAGAAAAGACCAAAATGACTAATTCTATAAAGGACATTTTGTTTTGTGGTTTTCTAAGCTGTTGATGAGTACTCCTGCTGTCCTCTTCTCTTGTTCCTCTGTTTCATCACAAACCAGCGGTCATAGAGGAGGTGTACATTATACGCACATGTTTCCTCTAGACTTAACCTTCACACTCCTCCAGTATTTCTGTTCCTCTGCCGGAAAGTGTGTTTGTTTCTGTGGCGACTCCAGAGACAGATGGCCTGCCCTCCTGTCGTCTCTGAGACCGAGGGCCTTGATTTTTATTTTTTCCATTTTCTTGCAAAAGCCTGGCGGGAGTTTGCTCTGCTTAGCCGAGCTCTTCAGTAGCTTCTGCTGCTGGCTTTTAAACTGACCTCTCTTTTCTCCTGCCTTCTTTTGTCCTCTTTTGTCTTTCCGTCTCTTCCTCTCTCCTCTGCCTGATGTGCATGCTCTTCTCCTCCTCTGCTGCATTCTGGCATCTTCTCTCAGCTATCACATGATCAGGTAACTGGGTCACCTCTTCTGACCCAAAGTCTTCTCTCCTTTCACCCTCTTTCTGTCTTTCTCCATCTTCATCCATCATCCTTTCATTTGGTGCAATTCTCCTTTTTCCATTTGTTTTCTATTTTTTGCTGCTGTTGTTATTTTCCTCATCCATCTCATTGAGAGTTTTCTCTCCCCCTTATTTTCACCATCTTTCTATATTTATTCTCACCTCTCTCACTTCTCTCTATCTCACCTGAATCGTAGTACTGCGCTGCTGCCACTTTCCTCTAGAGGGAAGAGCTCTGACCTTCATCCCTGTGGGCCAAATAAAGTGAATGCTTTCCACCCACACAGCACAAAATATAAAAATCCCCAATGAGATTTCAAAATGTTCATCTTGCTTATTAACTCAAATGACTAAATGTCCTAAGTAAACCACAAATCTGGCTTTAGATGTGCCTCTGCATTGATTTGTATTAAGGCTGATGAACTAAATCCTGGCTTATTTGCATTTCTGTTCCTAAAAGCTCCCGTACATTAGTCACAGTTCATTGTGACTAATGCTCTTGAGTTAATTTAATTGAAATCAAGGCTGTCATTAAAGCAGGGATGCGTTTTTACACGCAGGAAATGAAATCCTCCGACTTGGCTGTAGTGAACGATTATTATAATTAAAAATACAGCAAATATATTCTTTCCACGTGATTCATTTAGAGGGTGTTTTCCATTAGCATATTCAGATGCAGGAAAAGACTTTAATTAAACATTAGTTGTGTAATTAGGTGCCATTTTGTGAAGGACTTTTAAGTGGTGACTAATTAACTAGGTTATGAAAAATCCCTTTGAACGTTAGAAACACAAATAGGGCTACACTGGATCAGAACTTATTTAATGGATGCTTATATTAATGGATTACTTTCTGATGAAATCAAAGCTAAACACTGGAGCTTTCATAAACCAACAAAGTGTTCTTATTAAACACCTACAACAGGTAATAAATGAGTTATTAAACATTATTAAAGCCATTACACCTTATCCAAAAAATAACATTTACCCCCATAAAACACTAAACCCTGAATGTTGTTAGCAGAAGCCGCAGCATTTAGTTATGTCCCAACGTTTTCTGGTGATTTCTAAACAACCATGTGACCCCCACAGGTATCGGATGAGCGGCATGCGCAGCTACAACCCTGAGCAAATCATGCTGAGCGCTGCGGTCGGGAGGTCCAATCGAGACATCAACGTCATGAAGGAGAAACTGATCTTCTCTGGTACGTAGATGACTTTTATCAGATGTTTTGTGGTGTGTTTTTGCTGTTGTTTTGTTGAGCTCCTGAACGCTGAAACTAAGTCCTGTATTCTTGTATTCATCTTTGATTTGCAAAACAAATTTTCACGCTTCAAGTTCAGGAATGAGGCAGTTTCAGTTTCAGGAGCCCAACTAGCATTTCACTGCATCCCAGCATGCGTCTGTGTGAGTGTTTGTGAACGTTGTCGCTCCTGCTCTTCCTCTCTTCCATGTTGAAGGTCAACCCCAGTAACCGCCTCCATCCTTTGTCTGATGTGCAGCACCTCCTGTCCATCCCACCACACCTCCACCTTCAAGCAGTGGCTTCTTCTTTTATTCCGTACATCCACTGCATCCTACATTGCCTTCCACCTCTCTGCCTTCTTTGCCCTTTTCCTCCCCAATCCATCCATCCATCCATCCCTTCACACACTCGCCCTTTCCCACAATCCTCCCAGTGGAAACAGCGTTGTGTAGTGATGCTCATTCTAGTCTAGACAGCCTCTAGTGCTGGGGTCAAAGGTGAGTCCTATCAACACCAGCTGTTTGTGGTTCTCCATCATTTTCTCATGCCTTTCGCTCATTTTATATTGGAAACGTGTTGGCTGAGGTCTATACTGTTTTTCCTTTTCCTTTGGCGCCCTCTAGAGGTGGGGAACGGAGTTAGCAGTGCTGAGGAGCTGTACGGTGACAATGGTTACGACTACTACACCAACCAGGGCATCAACCAGTGACTGAAACTGAATCTGCTTCTAGCCAGACGGAACAAGGACCCTCAGTGTTCACATCATTCCTGTGTATCAGTTTAAAGTCTTCTCTCCCCCTCTGCTCTACTGATTAGCCGACAGTCTGCTGTACCTGGCAGAAACGCCTCCTGCCCAGTTGCTTTGTGTACATTCTGTAAATATAGTTTTTTCTTGTCACAGGACTACAAGCACTTTTTATTGATGGAATTCGCCAAGTCTGTGGCCTCTTTCTCTCATATCCAGATGTCCGAGAGGCCCCCCTGAGTTACCAATGCCTGCTACTGCTTCTAGAGTCTTTATCTTAAGCTAATTTTCCAAAGCAGTCCGTTTTATGCGCTGTAAATGATATTCTTCTCTTAGCAGATGGATTTCTTTTTAATAAGGCTTTATTGATTGCAGCATGCTCATCATGCTCCTTTCGTCACTCCACAGTGCTGTAGTTCAGAGCAGTACTCCTATTAATATTTATATTTAAAGAGAAAAGTTTAAAAAAACAACAAAAAAAGAACAACACAAACAAGCTGTTTACAGAAGTCCTGCCTTCTCCTCCAGGTGAAATATTCACATGGTGTATGTAAGATAATTATTCGTCATACTTTTGACCAGTGCATGTGACTGTAAGGATCAACCGACTCGTGTGCTCCCAGAGGAACTGGTGAAAATGGTTCAAGGGATGAAGATGTGCGCTGTCTTTTTATGGTGAATGTGTACTGATTATTGTTTTCTTTTTTTTAAACATGTGTACAGTGTATTGTGTGTCTTCTGGCTGGGTATGTATTTTTACCTTGTGTGCAGTGCTACGTTGAATTATTGTGTATAAAAAGTGAACCAGTGTGTGTGAGACGCTCCAGCCAATAAGAACGATATTTCAAACTATGGGGACAGTTTAATAACTACAATAGCAATAGTCTGGTCATGATGGATTTAAAATTCCCACAATGCCTTTGAATTGCAGTCAGATCTGTGGTATTTTAGTCATGACGAATTAAGTGTTAGTTGCTGGTGTAATGCTGAGTGCTGTGAGGTAAATGAAGTGGGTGCTAAATGTGAAAATAAAGCTACTCTAAGCTAACTGAAGGGATGCTACAGGTATCACAACAGGCAGCACAGGTCAAGAAATGGATTGCCTTTGTGTTTCTTTTCTTTCATTTGGGTATTACTGTGCCTCAGAACTAAACATTAAAAACAGATGTTTTCTAGTTGACTCTGCTTGTTGAGATTCGTTTCTTATAAATGGAAGATATCGAAATGATTTTTAAGCATTTTTCACTTCAGCAAATTTCTTGTGTCAGGTAATGTTTCACTTTCTCTTTCTGGCTCATGACTCATTCTGAGTCCGTGAAAGGAATCGTGTTTGGCTCAATAAAAGCTTTACTAAGAGGGTGTATCACTTCTCCAGAAGGTGAAACTATATGACATGCAAGTCATATACAGATGGTTTTGCATCCGCCGCATGTAATTGTTTTGCTCAAGTGCAGTTGCAGTCGGACTTCAACCAAATACATTTAAACTCGGTGTTTCACAATTCCTGACATTCATTTTAACGTTTTTCATATTTGCTAGCTTTGGTGAAATGTTTCAGGTTGCCTTCAACAAGCTTTTCAAAGTCATTTGCAGGAAGCCCCGCCCATTTCTCCACTGGTGTAACTGAGTCAGGTTTGCAGGCTCTTCTTTAGTTCTGCCCACAAATCTGTTTTTCTGTTGGGTTGGGGTCAGGTCTTTGTGATGGCCACTCCAAACCTCCTACCTTGCTGTTTTTAAGCCATTTTGAAAGCATGCTCATGGTCGTTGTCTATTTGGAAGACCTGTTTGTGACCTTTAACCTCCTATCTGGTGTCTTGAGATGTTGCTTCAACATATCCACCTAATCTTCCCTCCTCATGAGGCCATCTATTTCCTGGAGTGGATCAGTCCCTCTTGTGGGACCCCCCAACAGCATGATGCTGCCACCGCCATCCTTGCTCCCAAGGAGGAACCAAACCTTTTTGAGGTCTCAGCTGATTCCTTTAGATTTTGCAATGCTGTAGTTAAACATGTGGTTGAAAATGTTAACTTCAACTGTGGCTCAGGCAACTCGTACAGTTTATCATTTATGATGCAGGTACTAATGGAACCTAGTATATATGTTCAATATTTGAACTCTGATAAACTAGAGCCCTCAGATCAAATTCTACAACATGTGATGAGTATGTGAAGCAGTCTGTGCGGGAATATGTGAACTTCAAACTCTACCTACTCCACCTGCAGCAGTTTGACCTTTCAAAAAAAAATACCAAAAAAATTACAAAGTTGAGAAATGGATTTTTAATAGGTTGAAAAGCAGATCACAACAGTTTCACTTCCTTATCATTATAAGATGACAATACTTGGAGTACAAAAATAGATCCCGGTAATATATTTTTTCCTCCTCCAATAGGGATTGAGACAAGTCAGTATTTCCACTGAAGCCTCTCTTACATAAATATTCCAGTTTCAACATGTGAAATACAAACACAGTGGGTGTAAATACACCTAGTCATGATTATATTTGCCGAAAAATAGGTTGTGATGCTTTTTAAAGGAATGTGAGAAGCTCACTGGACAACCAGAGGTACCAACATCTGGGGTTTATATTCAAAACATGAAACATTTTAGAACAGAAATGTGCAGTGACCAGCCTGCCGTCTAATACATTAGCTCTCTCTGCTTTAGTTCCTCACAAACGTTAACACATTTCTCAATATCAGCTACACAAGGCACCAATAAGGGTTGCTTTGGTCCTTCTGTGGGACTGCCAGGGTTGACCTTCTCTACCAACAACAGCCAGAGCACTGATCTCTGAGATGTAGCACAAATATTTGTTGCAAGTCATTTCCATTTCACTACATCATCCACTATTGCACAAAGAAAGTAAAGTTAGCCAACACGTGTGAGTCCTCCATGTGCAACATAGAGCACGTCACCTCCATCTCTTCCGCAATTAATTCAGTCTGCTTCCTTATGATGTGAATGATTTACAGTACCATAAATACACTAAGGCTGTCTCCAACATGCCCCTTCACAGGTTGGCTGTCACCAGAGCATTATACTTATTTAGTTAATAGTCTATGCGCAGTCGAGTTGTTTTAAATTAATTGTGCATATCTGAACATTTAAACCAGGCCTCCGAGTGAACCGCAGTTCACCTCTAACAATATAGCAGCTTTCTGAAAAGGCACAAGCACACTGCAGACCAGCCTTTAATGGAAAGATGGAAATACACGTTAAAGGCCCGTCACGCACTCTCTCGCATACACTCATCATGTAGGCACACACTCTCCGAGCCATCACAGTCACAGAAATAAATAAATAAATAGCTGACGATTTACTGGCTAGTCTGAAACGAGTGCTTGTTCCCTGAATTGGACTCCTTTTTAGTATTTACCACGACTAAGCATCACGGCTGAAGCTGAACAGAGCAGCAGACACATGACGGAGGCGCTTCTCAGTCACACGCTATCTTACTGCTATTTCTGCAGCGGCCACTTTAAAGACTTAAACCAGGACGACTGCAGATGGTATCAGTGACACGCAGAGGAATGTCGTGTCACTGCATCAGCGCTTTTTGTTCTTTATCGCCACAGTTCACTGTCAAAGAGGAAGCCCGTATGATGGAGGCGGCCTGTCTTGCTAGTTAACATTTAGGTGCTCAGCGGTAGTTGTTAAATAAAGCAGCACATTAGAGAACAATGAATCCAAAATCAGTGGCAAGCCTCTGTGGCGTTCCTTCTTTCCTAATAAATATCTGTGCTTATCGATTAGCTGAAGTTCGTCTTGCGCAGGTGTCTGTTGGGTATTTCTATAGCGCTCACTTGTAAAGGCCAGGAGCCGCCCATGATGCCGGCCTGAATGGCCACGCCTGTGACCACAGCCAGATCAGGGTCTACTGATGTGTTGGGCTCCTTCCCAAAGTACTCGCTGATCAGCCTCCTGATCCGCGGTATCCTGGTGGACCCTCCGACCAGAACGATCTCATCCACGTCCCCTTTCTCCAGGTGGCCCTCGGTCAGCACCGTCTCAACGGGGGCCAGGATCTTCTGGAAGAGGTCCTCGTTGAGCTCCTCAAACAGCTCGCGAGTGATCACGGTCTGGAAGAGAACCGGAGCAGGAGCGGAGCCTTCGGGCGACTCTGTCGAGCTGTCGTGGGTGTGAAGGCGCAGGGGCACCCTGACTGTGACGCTGGGTTGGAGAGTGAGGTTGAGCTTGGCGGCTTCCACAGCCTGTCGGAGGCGGTGGATGTCTTCCTTCAGGGTGGGAGCGACGCCAAACTCCTGCAGGACTCGCTCTGTGGTGTACTGGAGCAACCTCTGGCTGAAGTCTTGACCTCCCAGTTTGTTATTTCCTGCAAAAAATAGGGCCCACTTATTATTAGTACACAGTTTCTCTCAGTGATAACAATTCCCTTTAAGGCAAATGCTGCTCTGACTCAGATAATGAACAGAAACTGGCTGCTGCACATTGCTGCTGCTGCTGCTGCTCTCTCTCAAAAGATTCTCACAAGATGGCCTACTTACTGTGGTCAAACCTCAGATGTTCTACCAAACAAAAATGAGGAACTACTTGCAGTTGTGGACGGGGAGAAACTGCTCATAAATGTACATTTGCGTTATGTGTGCAAATTTTCCTTTCAAAGACGGCAAGAGTCGCCCACTGACCTGCTTACCTACAAGTTACCTACATGTGCAAAAGGCTATGTGTACATGGACAGCATTACACTAATAATAAGACTTCAGTCAAAACAGTTCAGCCAAAACAACAATGCCTCATGTAACCACCTCAATCACCACAGACTGGCCTGACAGCCCTGGGCAGAAGAAGCCACTAAAAACCACCTCGAGAAACCTCAAACAAGAGTCTGAAAATATAATATTTGTTTACTACCAGTCAAAAGTTTGGACACACCCTCTCATTTAATGGTTTTTCTTTATTTCCATGACTATTTTCAGTGCAGATTCTCACTGAAGGCAACAAAACTATGAATTAACACATATGGAATTGTAAACAAAAAAAGCAGTAAACAAAAAAAAGTGTGAAATAATAGTGCTGCAAACCCTTGGACTTATCTCAGTGAGGTTCATGATGTGGTCAAATGTTTTTCACAGGTGTGACTGCTGGAAAACCATTTCAGGTGACTACCTCATGAAGCTCATCGAGAGAATGCCGAGAGTGTGCAATGTGTGTCGACTCACAGCTTTGATGCCTTCAGTGAGAATCTACGATGAAAGCACCTCTTATGTTTTATTGCTGAAGCTGTGGAACTCATTACCTGCCATTGCCCTGGTGAGGAACATGCCTCCCTGTTTGTTGAGCAGAGAAACATCCAGTGTCCCTCCTCCGAGGTCCACCACCAGCACGTTGAACACGTCCACCTTGTGCAGACCGTAGGCCATGGCTGCAGCCGTGGGCTCGTTGATGACACGCAGGATCTCCAAGCCTGCAAGACAGTCCCCAGGGAGTTAGCATGTAAATTACACCAGTCATGTTACTAATGTAGTGAACAAAGCCTGTATCCTAATTTTGTTTTATAGGAGACTGAGACACATTCATCAAGACTTCAATGCCAGTTTCAAATCATGAGCCACACTGACCAGCCAGGTTAGCGGCCCTGACGGTGTAGTTCCTCTGCCTCTCATCAAATTCCGCGGGGACCGAGATGACGGCCTTCTGGATGGTGACGCCCAGCTGTTGCTCTGCCATCTTCCTCATCTTCAGCAGCAGCCGGGAGCCGATGAACTCTGGGCTTACAGTGAAGGTATGGTTGGTGTGGATGACAAACTCTGCACTCCCGTTGTTGTTGATCACCTAGAGGAGACGCAAAGAACTTGAATATTCAAAGTTTCCACAGTTAACTGAATTATCTAAAGGTTTGAGGTTGAAACTAAAATGTTGCATCTGCTTGATGGTTGATGAAGCTGATGGTAAACCTGGCTGCGTTATTGACTCCTGGCTCCATCAGAAACCCCATTCACCCCACAACAACCAACCCCAGCGTGACCCACCTTAAAGGGGTACCTAGCACTCTCCTGCTCCAGGATCTCTGGCTCAAATATCTTCCCGATGAACCTCTTAGCATCGTAGATGGTGTTTTGCGGGTTGCTGTCGGCCAGGTCCACGGCTTCGTGTCCAGCCAGCACCGCTGTGGTGGTGAAGGAGACGGCGCTAGGGATGCTCTTCCTCCCTTCTTCATCCGCTATCACCTCCACATCCCCGCTGCCCGGGTGGAAGACGCCCACAGAGCAGAACGTGGTGCCCAAGTCCAGGCCGATCACTTTGGGTTTTGGAGGAGGCAGGTACTGCTGGCCCAGGTAGCCAGCCAGGAACAAGGCCAGGATCACCGAACCTGTGGCACGGTAACATCACGCTTAGAACAGGTGGACCAGAAGCCGGTTAGCTCATGTGCTAGCATCCAGTAATAACCGTAACTCAACTTACCAATCATAGACATTTCTCCAGCCATCGTCACACACTTTTGCGAAGTCGCCTGCCGCTTACAATTCACAAAATGTCGACAAAATTGTCCAAAGTAAGGCAAAAACAATGTCCGGCTCTGTTAACCGGATGACGCGAAACAAAATTTTCAGTGTACCAACGAAAATACACGTCAACGCTGCATGGGTCCCTGTGAATGCTGGGGAATGTAGTTTAACCGCATATAGCACAGACGCCGCTGTAGCGCCGGAGATGTTTGGTTTGTACTACAGTTCCCATCAGCGCTAGCGAAACGAAACGTATGACTAAAGTATTTTGACGTGTACAAGTCCTCCGCCAATTAGTAGGAGCCTAAACAGAGTGGCAGCGGTAACGGAAACAGGACGTGTCGACATTAAAAACACAGTATTAGAACGTTTTCAGATCGGTACATTAACGGCCAATTAGCGTCATTTGCTCAGCAACAATTCCAGTCTTCCTAATTCTCACTTTTTTCACGCTACCTACAAGTCAGACACTAATGTCAAGCAGAATTGGCCACATTTCGATTCTACCTACATCACCCATCCTTTCCTTGAGACCCTCCTGCTGCCTCCAGACTCCAGTTAATATCAAAATTTGTGGGTTTTTTTACTAATTCAGTTTCCTCTGATTTTATTAGGGAAGCTTGGGCCATACACTTGAGCTCTGAAATATTCTGAAATATCAGAAGAGGCACTGTCTCAGGTCCGTTGTTGCTCTACTAACTCAGGTTCATTCAGTACAATGTGCTACACAGATTGCATTACTCAAAAACAAAGCTAAATAATTGTATTTTCTCATCTGTGTCCTCTGTTTGTGATAAGTGTCGTACTGCTGAGGGTTCACTGAGGGTTCATCCTTTCTGGTTCTCTCCTAAATTGCACAATTTTTGGTCAGCTATATTTGAGCAGAGTCATCCAACCTAACCATGACCCAGACATGCTCGGATGCTCTGCCGAGACTCTGACCTTCCGCAGGACACGCAGGTCGCTCTGCACCTAAGGATGGTGGTGGCTAAGAAACTTATTCTCCTAACCTGGAGGTCTACCACTACACCCACCTTTGCTCATCGGCTCAGGCAGATGTTAATGTCCATTCAAATGGAAAGACTGCGCCTGCACAAACCTAACGAACAGAACAGATTTAAGAGAATGTGGAGACCCTTCCTGGCACAGTGTCAGGTGTGATGCCTGACTCAGCTTTTCACATGGTATTGCTTTTCTTTAACTACTGCAACTATGGTTTTTCTGTAAGTCTGTTTATGTAATTTTACAACTGTGTGGCAGCCACCTTTTTCTTTTTCCTGTTTCCTTTTAGGTTTGACTGTTTCTCTGTTGTGGCAGGTTTTGTACAATTTTGTAAAGTTAAAAACTGTAAATAAAGTATTGAAAAATACAGTCTATGATTGGTGTGCTTAATGTGCACTGACTGATGTGCTAAAATTAAAATATTATTAATAATACTATTAAAATATGTCATTATATATGTTAATAAAAATATCAAACTAAAAGTGACTTTTTATTTGTTAATCTATTTTGGCATGCTTTCTATGAGCTGGAGAACTGGAGAAACCAGTGACACAAAATCACATTCTTTGATTTTATTTACAAAACCTCATGAAAACAGAAGACGTACACGAGCATTCACGAAGGCTCTCTCACACCCGTTCACATTCACATCAAAAGAGCGCACGAGCATATCTGTACAGCATACGTTATAGGCAGGAATTTGCAGTGTTCAAATCGAGACAAACTCAAAAAGATTCCTTCACTAACACACTTCATTCATAAGGAAAGACATTGAGGTCGATTTGTGATTGGATGTGGCAAAGGTGAAAATGATGCAGCTGTGATAAATAAAGGCTTTATATGCAAAACAAACAAACAAACATTGAATAATTGAGAATGCAATAAATACCACTGACACTGAATGGATCAAGTGTCACTTAAAATAAGATACACTCAAAAAAACTGAAACTATTGATAAAGTGACAAAAGGATAAAATGACATTTAGAATACTGGTTGTCTGTTTTCTTCACATACATATCACACTGTTAAAAGCTTTTACATTAGGCAAGCCGGAACAAGGGATATAAACATGACATTTTGAGAAAACCGAGGGATAAATATTTAAACCATATCCATCAAAGTCGTGAGAAAAAAGTGCAACTTTGAATTCCAAATGTCAAAGTATCAATCTGGCAGATGAGCACTTTACGAGTCTACCGCATCCACCACCTGCTCTGTGTCCTCCTTGCTGTCCGAACATTCAGACGGGATGAAGCAGCCCGAGTCTCTGGGACAGTCACTGTCTTCTTCCTGCGGACTGTGGGAGGATTTGTGCTCCTCCGCATCCCTGACGTCATCACCTGCAGTCACAAAAAAAACCGAATGGAATTAAATCAAATGTCATAATATCACGAGTTTCTGCTCCAAACCACATTAGAGAAGCTGAAATCTCTGGCACGTGATTCATTCAGTGGAAATGAAGATATTTTTAGATGGGTGATACCCTTTGACATTTAATTTGACTTAAAAAAAAAAAGAAAACAGAAAGAGTACAGTTCATTATTTTAAATATTAAATGTTACGCTTAAATTGATGTCAGATAAGATTATGTGTTTCTTATTAAATGAGTGGGAAGATGACACAAATGCAAAATTTTAATGGGTGCGCCCCCTCAGAAAACTCCTGCACAAATCTGGTTTTAAATTGAGTTATTTTTACTCTTATTTTCCTCTGTTATTGACAATGCTATTCTTCTATTATTTCATTTTTCAGCCTCGCTGACGGAAGCTACTAATCCTCACGGCCAAAGCACTATCCTAATGGAGTTCAGCTTGATTAAATTACTGGCGTCTCATGTGAGTCAACAAGCTTGGCAGGCTCAGGCCGAAGCCGTTGCCATCTGTTCAGTCACGCTGTCGCCCTGACTGAGAAATTACAACGACCTTTAGTTTACCTTCCACGCATATGCTTAAGTTACATTCATTAAAACAAGCATAAACAGTCGGAGAAATCTCGGCCGTGGATGTTGTTCCCTTTTCAAACTGGAAAGTAGTTTTGTTTTCATTTATGCAGGGCTCTGTGATGATCAGCCTTCTGGTTTCAGACTTGAGCTTACAGGAACACCTTCTGCTCTGCTAAGCACTTTCTATCTGAGTAACAGGAAATCACTGATAAGCCTCTCCCTCTGTGCAGGATGTGTTTCTTGTCAGGATGGCACAAATGTCTCAGCTTTTACCTGCTTCCTTTTACATTTTAAATGACAAAAACTCCCGTTTGATTCTAGATATGGTGGAAGAAGTACTCAGATACACTTAAAGGTAACGACACCAAAAAGTTCTACTGTCCAGAATTTACTACATAAAAGTATAACATTTTTATCATCAAAATGGGGTGTCAGTGAATCATATTTACTCATGAATTAACTTGCAAGCAGCATAAAATAATAAAAATATAACTAATGTTACTAACTTTATGTGCTGCTAGTGAACTTAAATTTACTGTTTAACAATTTATTGTATTTTATGTCATTCATTATGCCACGATAGTAAAGTATCAGTCAGATAAATGTAATAGAATAAAAAGTATAGTATGTATCCATTGTGGAGTTGACGTAGAAAGTAGCATGACAGTAGCATGAAAGTACTTGAGTAAATCTACTCAGTTACTTTACACCACTGCTGTTATTACAGTGTTTTGTCAAATGCTTGTTTCTGATTGGCAGATGAGCAACTTCAGGGCCAGGTGTGACACATTTAATGGTAATCAGACTAATGAGCTCCACATGCTGCTTTAAGGACATTACTCCACAAACACACTGCATCCAGACAGCCAAACGAACTGACTTGATTCATTCAGAGATTGTTATGAGCGCTGGTTATAAGCTGGGAGGCATTAACACCACAATGTTTTGGCTCAAGAGCTGGCTTATAAATATCTGAGACAACTGGAGAACCTCAGGTGTGAAACCATAACTCCCCATGGAGCTAAACAGTGAGTCAGCCATTCGTGCAAAGCGGGTTACCCAACGATAACAGGAACCCTTTATGTGAGATTCTCTAAGTTTATTTTCCGATAGTGATCAGCCTACTGTGCTGAGCCGTGTTGCATCGAGTGTCGTTGCTGTGAAGTGATTGCACGGCGCGCTGCTCACCTGTGTAACGTAATTCAGCAGCAGTGAGTAGCTTGTGTCTGTCCTCGGGGTCTTTGATGTTCAGCTCTATCAGGTGTTTCTCCTGCAGGTGCATCAGGTCCTCCACTGTCTCGTAACCGTTCAGCATCAAGGCAGAGGCGTACTCCTGAGACGACAACAACAGTTTTTAGTAAAAGCCTCAGTCATAGCCTGTTTACAAGGGATTCAATCAATCATCAGCTTATCAATTTGAGATGCTGCGTTATCGTATCCTACTAGCAGACATGTACTGAACTCTAAAATATGTTAGATCCGCACTGGAGGAATGCATCACTGATAATTCTCTGAAAACCTTGTGACCCAGCAGATGAGTGGATCCTGTCCTCACCTCCAGGTTCAGTCGCTCCAGTAACTCCAGCAGTGTTTTGGGTCGAGGTCTCTTGCTCAGCTTCTGTTGTCTGATCTTGGGCGCTTCCTCTTCTTCCTCTTCCTCCACCATAATGTCAACATAGATGAACTTGAAGTTGCCCACTTTGTTGTTGAGCATGCCCGTCCAGATGCCCATCGGAGGCTTGCTGATGATGTTGATAATGTCGCCGACCTAGGGAAAAAAATTAATAAATCAGTTCACAATTCACTGTTCACAGTTCAACACAGATCCTCAGTTTTTCTCTAAAGTATCAGTACTGATGAAGAATTTCTACAATAGTTCATAGTCGAGGCAGACTATCCCCATACGTAGTCATTTTGAGTTACCTTGAGTTTGAGGGAGTCTGTGTCATAAGGGCTCGGAACGAAATCTGTGTGGACCCGAGCCCTGCCGCAGAACTGTCCCTGATAGGAGCCGTCCTCCTCCAGCCTCACGCTGTCTCTCTTACTGGAACCATTGGACTCACTGGTGACACCGCCTGAACCAACAAACACAACACAATATGACTGCACCGTTCTGGTTATCCAATATTTTTCCAACATTTAATCGCCAGGTTTCGCTAAAAGTAACCCAGTCCTCTTTGCTTCTACTTGTGTATGCATGACGAATGCGCAGACACTTACTGGAGGAGCTCTGTCCACTGTAGAGACTCTCCAATGAGTTGCTTGTCTTTGCAGAGTTTTTCTCCGCTGGAGGGGCGCCTTCTGTCTCTGCCTCTTTGTCTGTGTCGTCACCCTGAAAGTAAAGACATTGCATCTTATATAATACACGCGAGCCATACAACCACCAATCAGTCATGGGTTAAATGTACACAAGTGTGCAAGCCGCCGACTGATTACCTAAGTCCATGTGAAAGTAAAAGACAAGAGGAAAAGTAAAACAGAGAGTGTCAGGGAGATGTAGGTTGTGAAAGTTACAAAGAAAGCTTTCATGTTATCTCTGTATCTGTGTTACAGTAAACCAAAAAAAAAATGCAAGAAGACACTTTTCTGTGTAGGTCAGGGTAGTTTACACTTCACCGGCGACAGCGTCACATCTGAGGATGTGGCTTCATCGGAAATGACAGTGATAAGAGTGCTGAGAAAAACAGCACAGGTTTTGGCAGTAAGGCCTGGACCGGAGGGGGTTTTTGATCAGCTGCACGAACTGCTTGTTGATCGGGTGAACATAAAATAAGTCGAATTTATGCGTCTTCCTTGTTAGCAAGATAAGCTGCATGCATGTGTGTTTTTCTGTGACTCACTGTCTCCTCAGAGAAGGACTTGGCGTGCTTTTTGCCCATTTTTCGCCGCATAGTCAGTGAGATGGCTTTCATCTTCTTCCCCAGTCCGGCAGATTTGTTTTGGTCTGAGCTTTCGCATTCTTCTGTGACCTGTGTACAGAATATCAGTTTAGCACAGACAGAACTGCGTGTTTAAGGCAATACATTTAGAACTTGGCTCATCATGATGTCCGCTAATTATAACTAGATCACATGTCGTGTAAAATGTACAGAATACTGCATCACAGCGTAGGGTTTTTTTTGTATATTTTTATTAAATATTACTTTGTAGTGCAGCAACCAATATTTGCATAAGTGCAAAGATTTGGCACTGTAACACATCCTTAACTTATACTATTTTGCATGGTTTTAATCACCATTCTTGTTGCAGTATGAGGACTTTACCACTTTTATGCACATAGAAATGGAAAACAAGCTCCTCTACCTACCGTAGCTGTACCATTCTCCTCTGGTTTGGCCGGTGATGACGGATGCCTCAGACCCTCAAACCTGCCAAAGCTCGTGGAGCGCTGTTGGGGCAAATTTAAAAGGCAAAAGATGTCATAACATGAAAACTGGCACAGCACTGCAGGGTTCGTTTGCCGTGATGCGTGATGATGAACGCCAATGCAAAACTTCTTTTCTTACGCATCTCAAGACAAAGTGGGCTTCAACACTTTCTATATTTCACATCGTCGCATATAAATGGAAGCCCGGAAGTCTTTACTAGAAATGATCTTTACGTCAAAATCAAACTTGCTATGTAGGCGCGTTCAGTAAATATTCCGTTTAATGTGTTTTGAAATGAGAGGTTGCAAAATGCGTGGAACATTTCCATTGCAGCAGAGGACATCATTTGTACAGGTGCAATTGTGTAATGAAGTAATACATGGATAAAACTGTCCTCTCAACATCAGCTCAACAACCAATCACAGATGCTTCACTGTTGGGACTCAGTTTTAATTCTTTAATTCTTCTGCCCTTTTTTTCCCTCCCCAATTTTTCATAAAAATGAACGCATTATAATCTCTTCCAAAACCCCCCATCATCTCCCCAGCAAAATAATTATATAAATGAGTAATCCCTGGAAATCCTGGTTAAACATGAGCTCCGTCCTCCTAGACAGCCCGTCTGCAGATAGATTTAATACAGCGGCGACTTCTGTGACTGACGGGTGGGCACATTTTATTTCCCAAAACCAGAATTCAACAGTTTCATTTTTAAAGCCAGATTTCTGTTGGATTCTTACAGCGGCTTGCTTCTTTAACGCTGTGAAAATGACTTTAGAAAACGCATACAAGTAGTCTTTGGACTTTAGAAAACACATACAAGTAGTCTTTGGATCTTCTGATTTTTACATTTGCACAGTAAGACTTAATCAAAAGGATGCACTTGAATGTATATACATGTCTTGTCTTTTTTAAGTGACTCTGTCCGAGGTATCATTTAGGCACCTCAGCTTCCTTCATCTCTTGGCTCACTGACATCTATTTCACCCACATATATAGTTCAGATTTTCACCTACCTTTGGTTTGTTGCTCCTTGCCTTGTCTGACACATTGGATGCCGCCCTGTGTAACATTTTCCCCAGTTTAAAAGTTATTGTCAGATCTCAGTCCTTGCTCTTTTCTTTACCCCCACTCTCCAAACAGTCAAGTGTTAACTAACTCTGAGGCTGGATGTCTGATAGGTTGACTGGCTGGCCCACTTCCTTACAGCGCACAGGATGTGAGGCAACTGTGTGTCTCGTTGAAGTATCGCTTCGAAAAGGGGAAAAATGCAAACGCTTATGTGTGCATTTTGCGGCTCGCTCAACAAAACACAATGAGAATCACTTCCAGGAACGGCTGCGTTTTGGTTTTATAACTGTGGTGTTTATGTTTGATGAGAAGTGATAGAAACCTGGTGAGGAGGAGCTTATATCACATATGCTACTGGTGTTTCTGCTGTGGTTGATCCGCACAGAGTTGGGCTGTAATGTCACTAAGTATAACTCAATCACATAACCACTGCATGTGGTCATGTAACAGATTATAATGTAATTACTCTAAGACCATTAACTCAAATAGTACGAGCTGTTTGAGTCCCTTCAGGGATGGAAAGGGTGCAAATGTGTATTTTTTGCAACCTCTGATTCGAATCACAATATCCCTCGATTTTTTTCCTGTTTCAGGCAATAGGGGAAGTGGGTTATGGTAAATGAGTAATGGAGTAAATTTTCATTTCATAATGTGGGGTGAAAACTTTTGAGGAAGTGCTGATGCATGACAGAGGAACAGCTGGAACTGGCAACTTTTCCGTGTCGAAACGCTTTCCGGTGTCTCTCCTCTTAGAATGGAGGTGAATATAGTTCAGTTTCTGTCTTGGAAAGGCTTTTACTTAAGAGCTTTCTTGATGATTGAAGTAAAGAAATCATAAAAAAAATATATATATATATATCACGAAACGATGGCTTTCATTGTGAATCAGAGTGCTTGGTAATTTTATTTTCTCTCTGTAGGATCCTGCGTTGCTGTCAGTAATCATTCTGAGTGACGTTGCCATGTGGGGATTTACGGCTGTGTTTACGTTGCGGGGTTGTTTCATCCGGTGTATTATGGAAAAGGGAATTCTACAGACAAAACCACTGCCACCTAATCCCTCTGCTCGCAATCAACCGTAAACTCCTGTCAATCCAGATTATGGTTTTCCAGTCAGTCTATTACTTCAGGGGCTCCTGACTCCCTCCACAGAGAGCTGTTTATCTGAAGTAAAGTCACCTTATCTTTGTTCAAATGTTTTTCAAAACCATTTTGGTGGGACCACTGTCTAATTTGTTATAAACATTTTTAAACAGGAAAAATACTCAAGATGTTCTTTATGGAGAAACTGTTAACAGTTAAATGTGTTCGTGTCATAATGTATTTTGCTGTGGAATACAGTTGCTATGATCACAAGATGTCAAAAAATGAAATATATTATGTCAAAGAGGAACCAAACCAACTTACAAGAGTGCTTCTTCTTTCATCATATCCTCAAAGGAAGAAGCTGTATGAAGTGAGTGTTAACCTTTACACCCTATCTGGCTATAGTCTTTAGAGGCTTTATGTCATGTCGTTAAGAACTAGTGACACTATAGATCCATGAGGATTTTGTAATCTCTATACCGGATAATTCTTCTCCTCTTATACAATTTTTTCCCAAGTCATGTTAAGCTTCAGCTGTGACTGTGTGTAGCACAAGCTGAACACTGCACGTGCTCACTGATACATCTGTGAGTCTGCGCTGTTGTGCGGTATTAGCAGAGAGCAGCCTTTGAATATGAGCAAGGCCTCATCCTGTGCAAAAGGGCCAACAACAAAATAGTAAATCCTGGCTAGTATAGAGAGAAGGAAGAATTACAGCATCCAAAACCTCTTTATATGAACACATAGGAATGAAAATATTGTTTTAATACATGTAAAAATGTGTACGTACCTTTCTTTTAACCTCTCTGTAGTCTAAGGAGATACTTTCGAGCAAATTGTAACATAATGTAGGGCACAGGTTGTTCAACATGAATCACTAAGTTGAAAAAGTGCGTTCAAGTGTGAAACACCACATTAGATGATCTACATACTAACCAGGAAAACCGCATTTGCGCTAAGCACATCTGAAATGTGCACAGTCCAACAAAAGATAGCAAGAACTGCTAAGCACTTTCTCCAGAGACGTGAAGCACTGTTCAAAGCTCTGGTCAGTTTCACACGTTCCTATTTTTATCATCACACAATTAGAGAGGAGTCTGATTTGTCCCTCATCCACTCATTTAACAACCCCAAATATACAGCTAGAACTTAAAGAACTAGTTTCATTCTTGACAAAGAACAACAAAGAGTCTTGAAATATTAGACCTCTAGCACTCTGATCACAGCATCATCCAGTCAGTCTGGGGTGACAGGTTTTTAAAAGCTTCCTTCAAGGACATGATATGAAAAATGAAACACTCAAGCAAGTTTGTTGAGCTCTGTTCTCCTAAGACATTTTTTAAATATTTTGGCACCATGTGATCATATAGCCAGCCACTTTGCTGTAAACACAGTTGACTCAAAGGCACTCAGATGGCATGTTTGACTGTGTTGCTGTTACTCTTCTGTCCATACAACCCGCCCAAACCATTTGATTGGCGCATCAGATCTTTGTTGGAGCGATGAATTCCAAACAGAGCGCCTCCAGACTGAAATTTCACACACAAAAATGTTGTGGGTGGGGGAACTTTGGGCTAACTCCCAGGCTAACTCATCTTCCACTGCAAAATGTATAATTAGAGTAACAGGGATTACTCAAAAGCACCTGAGACGACTGAAAGCCACGGAGGAACTGTGCCAGTTTCTTCAACGTGCCTGAGGAAACCTGTCTACCAACTACTTTTAAAAACTTGTGCAATTGCAAGTACATGTGTTAAAATCAAATACTAAGTTGGCTTTACTGCACTTGGTATGACAGTAATCTTCATCCATCAGCACAAACTTACATTTGGTTCACACAGATCCACATCCGTGACCGATCGCGGCACCTTCGGGGGGATTTGGGGTTTATAGTCCTGTTTCGAGCTGACATCCTGGGCCATTGCCTGCTGCTGTCTTCCTTCCCACTCCTTCTCTTGAGCAGCGGTGAATTCGTGAGAGTGCATGCGGTACTCCGTGAGCGGCCTGCGGCAGGTGTGCTGGATGGTCCCCCATGCGGGACTGGTGTCACCGGGGCTGCTCCAGCGCTGGTGGCGGGTGGGCGTTGCTCCGCCAGGCAGGCTAATCATGTCCGTGCACCGACCCGGGGTAGTGTTCTCCTGAGAGGGTAGGGTGGAGGATTTTCCAAGGTAGGGCCTCCTGTCTGGCCTGTACGGCACGTCCAGATACTGGGGACCCATTGGTGGGTTCATTGTGCCCAGTGGTGATGACGCTGTGACTGAAGACAGAGTGGAAGAAAATAAATAACATTTGACTGAAGAATTATCAGAGATGGAATCAGCAGAATAAATGAATACTGCAATATGTGCATTGATTCATACTTCTGCAAGTCTCTGTCCAATAACTGATCTACTACAAGATTTATGCATTCGAAATGTCATAGAACACTGAGCAAGACAGTTTGCACAGGAAATGGCTGTACTAGATGAAGGCGACAATCTGCGAGACCACTTCACACCTTCAAGTAGAGGAGAGGAAAGGTAAAGAGGGCCAAACACACCAGTCACGGGTTTCGAAATGTTTCCGTGGCTTTTATAACCCCTTTCCTTTGAATGAATGCTTAAAAGCAGAACTCTCTCTATCTCTATCAGCAGAGACGTCACGTATTATAGTTGCTCCATATCTGCGGATGATGCTGTGCTAACACGGTAAATGAGTCACACATAGAAATGTCACAAGAAACTAGAAATGTCAAAATGTTCAGTCCAGGGACTGGTGAGTTCTTCTGCTATTCAGCGGCGGAGAGACGTCTTACCTGTGGGGTGGTGACTTTTCTTTGAGCCTACTTTCCCGCTCTTTCCGCCGGGTTTCTTTCCACTCTTTTGGGTTCTTTTGACGGCATGCTTAGGTTCTGTTGCTGTGCCACTGGTATGGATACTCTGAAAAGACAAACACATGACCTACTTAAAAACCTTCATTAGTCTTCATTAGAGTCTAAAATAAGTCATGCCTTCAGATTGCTCAAGCGAAGCTTTTAAAACATGGTTGTAAATTTTATTTCCTCTCTCTAGTGTAACATAGTTTTTGCATGTTAGTCTGTCTGCTACTTTAGGCAAGAGTGAAATACATGTATGTCAGAAACCCTTGGCTGGATTGCTGTCAGTCTATGAATCCAATGATCCCCTGACTTTTCAGGTCCCCTCAAGCTAAGGTGTAACTACAACACTTCTTCTTATTATTTCTTCATTTTCCATCTAGCGCCACCATCCTGTCAAAATTGTTCAGGACTTACAACTTACAAATCTTGTAGAATAATAGAAAATCCCACCAGCATCAGCTATACATGTTAAGATGTTTAGTAAATTGCGTATAAAATGTATTTTCATTTCTATTTTGGTCATTTCACTTGCATGACCACATTGCAAGGCAAGTGGCAACTGCTACAGATCCAGTACTAACAGGCTCTGCTTTGTTTTGGTCTCACTGTGACATGGCATTAGTCGGACTGGACACGGGTGACCTGGCAAGAGGCCTCTAAACCCTCCCCACCCAAGACACGTGCTAAGTCCCCCTCTTGATTTCACGTTGCCATGTGGCCCAGAGATTACACGGGGACGAGTACCCCTCTTTGGACCATCTGCACTGTATTAAAACCCAATCTGCAATTGCGTTGAAGGGCTGTGCCATTTAGGCCAACAGAGGCTCTCTGGATGTCACAAGCAAGTGGCAGATTGAAACTTCAAAAGGCCAGGTCAGGTTCAGTTAATGCCGATCAAACATCCGGCTGGCACAGATTTGTCAGCATGCGGTGAACTAGTATTAATGAAAGTAGTGTTAATGAAAGTGATGCAGAGATATAAGGAAGGGTGTTTTTCTATACTAGTCATGCAGGTTGTCCACTGATCGCAGGGATGATGTTCTGATGTTCATCCATGTCCTAAAGTGCAGGTTACACTTTTACACAGGTTACTTTACTGCTGATTCGGTCTTCATGGCTTTTGTTTGGCCACTTGAAGCTGGCTCCTATAGAGGGTCACTCCCCATAGATCTCCATGTTGAAATACCAGAACAGAATACAATACAACAGAAACATGTTTACAGCCTGCTACAGGTTTGGTGTATAGATACTTTCCCAATGGATTAATTTGTGATACATTTTAAAATAACTCATGCATTTGAATTATATCAAAGTTTAAAACTGTACATAAATAGTGCCACTTTGAGTGACAGGTGGGTGCACACACAGGTTGAAAGTGATCTGCCTAGGCATCACCGGCTCACCTCAGGTCTAATCATGCTCCAACTCCCAGCCAAATTTTGAATTAGCCAGAAGTTAGGCTGTAATCAGGCACTGCCAAGATGACAGTGACTGTGTGAACCACCACACTGAGCTGCAAATTATACTGTATGAAGTCAGTGTGTTAGGCCAGTATATGTATGATTTCCATCTTTCATGTTTAAAGGGGAACTACTGCTTTTTACAACCTTGACCTTATTTCTGGCATAAAATACGATCGTTTACTCACCCATATAACTTTTTTGTCGTTTGTGGTCATTCGGGAGATATTTAGATCTGCATGTATCCATATAGTGGGAGTGACTGGGGCACCGAAACGCAGCCTCTAAATAACGCATTATCTGCCGTAAAACATTAATTTCACCAATATTTTGTTATCGTACGCTGGTGCTATTCCCCGTTGAGTCCGGAGTTACAATTTTCATAAGAATTTGTAGGTCTAAAATATTGAGCCATGTTGCAAAAAACTAGCAGTAGAGGCTGCGTTTCGGTGCCCCAGTCACTCCCACTATATGGACATATGCAGTTCTAAATATCTCCCGATTGACTACAAATGACACAAAAGTTATATGGTTGAGTAAACGATCGCATTTTATGCTAGAAATAAGGTCCAGGTTGTAAAAAACAATAGTTCCCCTTTAAAGACAATAAATCGCAAACTGTTGCAGAAAAGGCCGCATTCATTTTGAATCATGTTTGCAAAGTACTTGCTGAGTGACGCTTTTAATAAGTGAAACAGGCAGTAAAAGTTTTTCTTGCCTGGTTTGAGGGTGGTTTCTCCTTTTTCTTTGTACCAGAATGATGTGATCCTTTCCCTCCTTTGGTTTCTGTTCTGTGCTTAGTTTTTCGGATGTCTGAAAAGAAACAATTTGGAAATCAGTGGGTTAGGAGAAAGTCATTCAGTGTGAATACTGAAGCTCCTGAACACTATTTTAGTTATATGATTTGTTTTTTTAAAGCTATCGTGCAAGGTAGCAATGCATTCTCTCCCCGATAATCCCAGCAGTCACAAACTGCTCTCTCTGACTGCTTCATGTTTAATATCAAACACAATCACTGCAGCTCAGTTTTACTGGTCAATAGTCTCAGATAAAATTTTGCTGGTGGATTTGGTTGTCTGCGGACATCATGCTGACAGTCCAAATGAACGCTGTGTATACTTTAGATGAGCTTAACCTATTTATTTCCTCTTTACCTTCGTTGTGATTGTTGGTGATGTGAACTAAATCTTCTCGGCTCTTGGCAGGCTGCCAGACTACAGCATTACAGCCGGGGTTATCTGCCGTGAGGGGACACAAATATTTGGGATTTTCAGTGAAAAGTCGGGGTGAACGGAGGCCACAGAGACACATTGGCATGACTGAAATTGGTATGTGACTGGTAGGTTACTGGAGCTTTCAAAATAGTCATTTATTTCACTGCATTCTTCCTCATGGTTCATAATATAAGTGACTGCATGTGTTATTCAATTAGGCTCAAACACTGATGAACACCACATCTTTCTTTCGCTGCGAGATCTCAAAACCTACAAGACTTCTATTCAGTTCAATCTGCCGTCAACAAAAGTCAAATGCAACTGTTTGTACTCACCTAGTGCTTCATTATCTGATGCAGATTTGGATATATTTGTTCTGGAAGTAAAATGAACAAAGACATATGCAGTGACCTTATTCGTGTTTGAGGTAGATAAGAAAAATAACATAAGTATGATTTATGACATATTTTATGGTACAGTCACCAAGGCAGCGATAGAGTTTATAAATTTCAAATATGTGGTTTAAAATCATAATGAGAAAGTGGAGTCTGTGTTTGATCTTTCACTGGATTGAGAGACCACAGTGTGACGACAGAGTCTTCGGATGTAAAGCCAGGGGAGTAAAGGTGTCGAGGCCTCTGGAAACCTTGAATCCTCTTAGCCCAACTAGCCCAAAGCCGTAATCTGCCTTCTGCCGGCCCAATAGACAGCAGGGCCCTACTTCTAAAACAACAACATTCTCTAATAATCATCCTGAATAATATATAAAGCAATTGCATCTAACGGGCCATGAATCCCTCTTCTTAAAGTGCAGCATTCTGATAAAGACGGAGAAAGGAGCACCGCTGCAGAGGCTGTATGCTCTGCTGCAGGAAGGATTTACAGTATTAACCCTCAGTGAAAATAAACAGGGAACCTTTCAAGCCATAGTGTTACTCTATGGGAAAGCCCTTTCACTTGCAGGATGGCTCTCTGTTCAGGTTTGCACGCACGTCAGTGAAAAGGAACAGAAAGAGGGCCACGGCACACAGCAGATGAACACAGACCTAAATTCCTGACAGGATTACCTCATGTGCTTTTGATAAACGTTTATTTTCTGTTTACAGCAAAAAAAAAAAAAAAAAAAACGTAAAAAAGATTTGGGGCATCCAGCAGACTATGTTTTCATGTTTGTGTGTCATTTTCCAGTGAGCTTACCTTCTTTTCTTTTTTGTAGAGTTGGTCCGATGAATCGAAGGCATCTCCTGCTGATGGAAAGGAAAGTCTTTAACAATCACTACACAATAAACTGTAACTTTCAAATGGATTTATTGAATCAATTTGTTAAATAAATCCTGTGTCAGACTTGTGTAGACATTCACTGAAAGGAAGTCAGGAATATTTAATTTTCAAAACAAGCTTCATTGAAACATCTGAAAACGTCTGGCCCCAGAAGCAGCTGTCTGCTGGCTCCGTTCATCATTTCATAATCAGATTTATTTTGTAGCGACAATCTGGGTGATTGGAGTCAACAAGTCTTCAGAGAGGCGTCCTGGTACGAACTACTCTCATGACTGTTGACTGGCCCCACCACTCACAGTCAATATTTTATGGACACGTTTAGGCACATGCTGCATGATGTGTGACACAGTGTGTGTCCCACTTACCATGGATATAGATCGTCCAGAGCCTCGCCACTTTGCGTTGTCATCCAGCAGGACCGCAGGGCTGCAGGACCGGCTGCATGATCGGCTGGAAGAACGACTGGGGATAGGCCGTGGTGGGCCATCACTGGAGCTCTGCACGGCCTCATACAAGCTGTCCATAGACCCCTCCTGATGCCGGGTAGACAGAAAGGTGTACAGGTCTTACTAGGTTGAAACTGAGAAGCAGTTGATGGACACTCACACCAGACTCAAGTTCAATCCGTGGCTGATTCCAAAAATGCAAAAATGCATAAAAGGCAAGGAACAGCTCATAAAACAATAACAGACAAAGCAACAGAATTAGAGCTGTGAGGATTTGATATGACAGTAGGGACATGCCACTAATGCTCCTGCAAAGCCCTTTTAAATTTGCTTGTCAACCGAGGATGTAGAGATGGATTGAATTTCCTCAGAGCAGATTTCACAGTGGATTAAAATTTGTTTGGCCCGCCTGGATTCCTTCTAGGAACGTATAACCAATATGTCTCATCAGCTCATCCTCTCAGTAAGACAGTAATGTCTTACTGGCCTCTTTTGGTACAAAAGAAGGTGTTTCAGTTTTAGTTTACTGTTATATCCTCCTTTCTGAGTCTTATGTTTGTGTGGATCTCACCATGTTCATTTTCTACAGACATTTTAATACTACTCCTTTTAAAAGTGAAGTAAATAGTCGCCATCGGTGTAGTCATTTAATTTTATCCTATACTCTTCTCTTTGCGTGAGTCTTTTGGCAAATCTCTTACGCCAAACTAAATTAGATTTTAAGTTTGTTTTTAAATCTCATTTAGCGTGTTGTTGTCAAATGAATTGCTCGTGTGATGTCGAGTAACAGCAACAAATAGACAGTTGGTGCAATCAAAGTTCACGCCTGTGTTTGGTTAATCGTCCTGTTTACTGGTCAACATCCCCAACATCTGTTTCTCTATACATCCCTTGTGCCCACGTGCAGCATGGCAGATGCAGCAGCATCTGAGGCACCACATGTTTGTGGTACATATGGTTGTATCTGAATGCATGAACGAGAAAACATCTGTGGTGTTTTCCGCCTTTGTAGCACACAGAGGGAAAGCCCGACTAAGCAAATATGTTTAAATTAGTAAACAGTAGACGGCTGAGATTTGGACTATGCAAAAAGTGGTCCAGTCGTGCCTGATGATCTGACCTACAAACAGTTACATTCTTACTAGAGCTTCAGTGGTCTGTCTTTAGGATTATGCTTAGCTTATTGACAGGGCATAAAAACAGTACCCACTCTAAATTTCCCTAAACAGCACATCATCATTTCCAGACATTTGAAGCATGCTGAAGCAGTCCTTGTTGTGGTGCACCACTACATTTGCACCACAGCTTTCTCTTTCCCCTGAGCGGCTCACACACAGCTTGTTTTGAACGTGCAAATAAACAAAGTTCATTTCTTACCAGGGAAAAGCAGAAAAGGTTCATGTCGGCCGAGAAGTCTCCCCGTTCGATTTCGGTACGTCAGATGGTGGAGAAACTGAGAGCTGAGTGACAGCCAGCGGCCGAGAGACACAACGGCTCAGAGTGAGCCCTACCCTGGTCGCCTGCTGTCTTCTCAGATTAATACCACAGTTGAAATCCCTCCACTAATCCAATAGATGGACCACCATTACTCTACTAGCTAAAGCAGAACTCACCCCTGACAACAAGCCCATCATTGCCAGAGGAACAGATTGAGTCTTTGTTTTTGTTTTTTTTGGTCAGGAAGCATTGTCCACCTTTTTACTTGTTATATCCTTTTACATAATCAAGCTTGAGGCTATTTTTGAGACCTTTATCTGATTAAACATCCCCAAATTTAGTCACTAACAGCTATAATCGCTTAAAAATATTTGCACCCCACAGAGCTTTCTATATTTCTGCTCAAAGTGAGCCAATATTACATATCCGTGCAGTGCAAAAGTGCACCTCTGAGATTTCAAGGCCAAATTAGAGTCCATCTGTTCAGAACTGTTTCAATCAATGTTGTTCAGTGCCTGTTTTGTTTTAAAAAAAAAAAAAAAAAAGTGGAAGTGTATCATGGGAGGTTGATCACCAGACTGGAAAAGGTTACAAAACTATCTCTAAAGTTTGGAATCAACAAGTCCACAGTCGGACAGTTTGTGAACAAATGGAGGAGACTTAAGACGACTGTTACCCTCCACAGGAGTGGTTGATCAACAAAGATCATTGAAGCGGTCCTGGACTGATTAGAAGTTACCGGAAAGTTGCTGTTATCTAGTTGCTGTTATTGCTGCACAAGGGGGTCACACCAGATATTAGTGACACAAATATTGAACCTTCTACAGAAGGTTATCAAAGTAAAGCTCCACAATTGCTGGTACCAGTACTAAGTGGACTATTCATGACACACTTGGCAACCTTCAAAAAGCAGTGTTGGTTGAGCTTTTATTACATATACGGCTGGTAGGGGTCAGAGAGGTGGAAGGGGAAGTACCACAAGAACGATGTATAAGTAAATTTCCCCCATTAAAGGCACTTCTATTGACAATCACAATGATTTTAAATAAATGTCTGCTGATTGCCAAATGAGGCAACAAAATGGTTACCCAATGATAAAACTGTGATATGATATGAAAGTAATTTAGAATATTACTGGCTGGGTGCCTGGGGCAGCATTCCTGTGTAGAAACATGGATTAGAGACATTAACCTTTCTGCTGCAGGCAGTGGGCGGAGCTAACGTTCAGCTGACTGGCAAATGTCACACAGGTGACACTGTTTCGACTTCTGGGAAGCCAGGTTCAAAAAGGCACCTGGAATTACCTCCCACTGCATGTAATGGAGCTTAAGAAAACAAAATGAGATGCTCAAGGTCTTCTGCTTTATTAAACTTTGTGAAATATTATCAGGAAAATATTATCATTCAGTCAAAACTTGCCCTTATATACAGATTAATTGAATGGTCACCTAACCAAAAGTGTTAGAACACCTGTTTTAATCCTGTATTATACATATACTGTAAAACTTTTTTTTTTCTTAAAAAAACATAAACAATATTTCCCTACTAAAATGGATTTTAGTAGGAGATAAACAAAATGAATGACTGTGTTGTCTGTCTTCTATGTGCCGTCTATGGGCCTGTTCAGGCCTTGCATTAACATCTGTCCTGGGGAGTCCGGTCGTAAGTGACCAGCGTAAAGTACAGGCATGAACACACCCAGGGCGCATTTGAGCGATCCGATCTCTCACCACATTTGGAGGTGGCTCCACAGGGCTACCATTATTTTACAGTTTCTTTTCGTTTCCACTGATACAGCATCTGATACAGGGCGGCACAGTGGCGTGGTGGTTAGCACTGATGCCTCGCAGCAAGAAGGTTCCGGGTGTGAATCCATGGGCCGACTGGGCCTTTCTGTTCCGAGTTTGCATGTTCTCCCTGTGTCTGCGTGGGTTCTCTCCTGATACTCCAGGTTCCTCTCACTGTCCAAAGACATGCTTGTCAGGTTCATTGGTGATTCTAAACTGAGCATGTGAGTGTGAATGGTTGTCTGTCTCTCTCTGTTAGTCCTGCGATAGACTAGCGACATGGTGTACCCCGCCTCTTGCCCAGTGACAGCTGGGATAGGCTCCAGCCCCCTCACAACCCTTCACAGGACAGGCGGTTACAGAAGATGAATGAATGATACAACATCTGATAGAACTACCTAATACAGAATGGGCCCATTTTAACATCTGTTCATCCAAATGCATCATCCAGACACTAGGTCAGCATCAAAAAGGGTAGTTTTAAATACTACTGCTCCATGAGGGTGTTAATTACCCCCATATAGTCAAAATAACCTTTAAAATATTTCTTATGCTATAGTTGAGACATATGAGGAGCTAAACGCACTTAAACAAGCTAAAGTAAGATCATTATTACATAATTATAGCACAGTATTCTTCTATTTGAGCAGCTTAAGGAGTGGTTAAACAACAATCAGGGCTTTTAATATGAGAAAGACGCAGTTCCAAGGACATTGTTCACCTGCAACATCCGTGCCCTTCACGAAAACAAACAAACTCACTGAGCATGGTGTGCACATATTCTCTCATCTAAGCCACATCTCCTTCCTGTGTGGGCAGCAGATGTGTGTAGTAATTTTCCTCAGCCTCGAAATGTAGCTCTGTGCGACTACTTCTCACATATCACAGCAATTCCCCAGAGCAATGGAAAGTTGATAAATCTTCATGTTTTGGGGGGTGAGGTAAAAAGAAAAGAGTATAAAATGTTTTTATCTTGTGTGAATCTTTTGCAGAGGTTCCATGTTTGGGTGTGTGCTTTAACACATTAAGTGTGAAGATAAAGCTTTAGTGATCAGGAAATCACCCACCTCTGATTTCTGAGCTGCTCTAATGTAGAAAAGAAACAGCTGGACAGATTAACATATGACCTATATTTTCATTCTGAAATGATGGGCGCTATCATATGCTACATGTGAATGATGCACGGCGTTCAAAAGGGTTTTGTTTCGATTTACTTCCCACGGTTCAGTCAGTTCATAGGAATCTTATTTGTGAACTTGATCTGCTTGAAACGCCTCTGTGCTATTTCATCAACATGAGTGTAATTACGGTGTTAAATGCGACGTGAGTTCAACTGAATGAAACCGGGTTCACAGAATGAACCACTGCTGACATCATCCCTCCTTATATACCCCCCTTATGGAGTCTATTTAAAATAGTCCAGTCACTCAGCATCCTCACAGATCCTTCCTCTTTTGACAGTATTTAATTTTGCGCTGTTCTCTGCGCTAGTATCTTGTTTCTGAGAACAGTCAGTGTGCGTGCCTGACAGTAAGCAGGTGTGACATGGCCGCCGTGACAACAAAGCAGGGCTGGTGAATGCTGCTAGGCAAGATGCCCAACCCAGCCTCAGGCGTGCTTGTTTGACAAAAGGATTAAAAAAAATATCTTGCGTCCCTTCAGCATCATTGTGTGCTTTTTGTACATGACGCTATGCTTGTGAATTCAGCCTGGCGTGTACTAAAAAGGTGCGTTTAATGTGTTCTGGTTCCAGATAAATCAACTTGATGTGCGGCTTCCTGTATATTGTCTGTCATCTTGAGTGAGCAGGGCCTGTCTGATGCTTTCCTGTTGAGTTTTTGTATAATTTGTGGTTATGCCTAATGTCTGTTTTTGTGTACGTGCTTACCCAAAGACTTTTATCAATTGTGAACATGTCTTAAAGGGACAGTTCACTCCCAAAATCAAATATACTCCTATGTTGGGTAGTGCTATTTATCTATCTAGATTGTTTGGAGACATCAGTTTCCACCCTCTTCGACCTTGTTGTGAGAAGTTTCATGTAGAAACTATTGTATTTACATTCTACAAAACTACTCCCACCAATCATATCACTGCACAGAAAGAAGCAACCATTTACCCATGACGAGAGAATAATGCTCCCTGACAACGTGACAGCATGTCAACAACATCCTCTTCGGGCTGAGCTATGATGTTAGCTTGCTCCGTGGCACTAGGTCACGTCAGGTGCCATCAGTATGCATTGCTGTGTTATTTCCCCATAATGAGCCCTATAGCCATAACCACTTTGGGTTCCAAAAGTTACACATTAAAAGCCAAAAATATGATCGATAAGAGCCTGAAGTGGTGTCCTATTTACATGGAAGTCCATGATACTCACTTGCAAACTGCTACAAGACATAAAAACTAAATAGGGACCCAATAAAAATATTGCACTATAGCACCAGGAACGATGCAAAAAGGCCTATATGGAAACATTTGGTTTCACGTCACCTGAATAAAACCAAAGAGAAACCCGAGAGGTCAGCATGTGGTAGTTACACTGTTGTGGTGTGTTTACACTGCGAACGACAACATTACAAAATGGCCAAGCGTGGCCAGATACATTATACAAAAGGTACCGCTGAAGTGTTGTCAGCGGTTCAGAAATTGTTTGTCACTTCATCGCGTCACTCGAGGCCTGAATTTCTTTTTAAGTCAGCTCATATCACCAGCTTCCGTTGAAAATGACTTACAGCCTGTTCTTTATTCACTGGCAGTTAGTGTGAACACAGCCTGACTGAACTCATAAGGGTAACATGTTTGTTGCGGCTGTGTGAAAATACGTCAACACTTCAAAAGAACGGACACCGGAGTTGGTTTTTTTTTCATCTTTTAATGAGTTGAAAAGTGATGAGTCAGCTTTACATTACAGTAGTGATAGAAAGTGACCCACATAGCACTAGACTGTGACCTACTGAGTGTCATCAAGAAGGGATTAAGTACGTGCGTGGTCGCCCTGCTTCCAGCATGAAAAAAAAAAAAACTGTGACAAGTTGCACAATTCATGAAGCTTGATGAATGAGGCTTCAATGATTCTCAGTTAGAATGAGCTGATATTAGTGAAAGAAAAATCAAAGAGAGCTTTGTCACATGGAAACAAATCATCTTGCTCCATATTCAGATTGGTTCCATTAATTTTACTCATTGGATTTGGTTATTACAGGAAGAGTGACACCTCAGGGGGAGCACAGGTTCCCCTGGCAGCAGGTCGTGTAAAAGTCCTCAGCGCAAAATTCCTCGCACGTCCGAGAAAGTTCATTTCCTGCAGAGAAACAAATGCAGCGATGATAAGTCACCTTGAACCTCTGTTGCCGTTTCCATACACACGAACGCACATATTCATCATCATAAGAACAAGTCCCACATACCCTTTCTGAAGGTTTTGCAGTACTGGGCCGTTGTCGGGCAGTCTGTCTCTATCTTGCAGGTTTGGTCGTTGTCATTTTCACACGTGTAGCACGTGAGTGTGAGCACTGATAAGAAGACAAAATACATTAAACATCATCTACATCTTTATGGAAACATCCCTCCTATCACTGACAACGGGTTAGGACTGTTGTTTACAGGTTAAATGTATCAGTGACACAGTAATGATTAAGATATTTTTTGTTTTAGCAATTTTGACTTTAGTTTTAATTTAAATGTAGTGAATTTAAATGAGCATTTAAATGATTCCCTCACCTTGAGCGCTGCACAGCAGCACGAGCAGCAGCGTGAGAAGCAGGATCTTCATGTTGTCAGCTGGTATGTGGATAAGCCTCCCGTTCTTGCACTTTTATACTGTCACTCCACATACCAAGCTACAAATGAAACGTCTACTTCCTTGTGCCAGTCGTTCCAGTAAATGCTATACTTTACTTTCGACTCTATTGTCTCAAGGAAAACATGAAAACAAAGCAAACAAAGACATGCTGTACTTCAACAAATGTATTGGGTTTCAGTTTGATGGAAGATTAGATCATGTTCATGTTTAACCCTCCTCACATTTAAGTTTCTGAGATTATTTTTGGGACTTGTTAATCTCAAATGATATGTTAGACGACTTCAAAAACCTCAGCAGGTCATTTTGCATTTTCAGTCCTGGTGACCTATTTGGGGTCTGACACGTCCAACACCATTTTTGAAACACCAGGCTTGTGTTGGCTGTGTTCTGGGCTCTTCTGCAGCGTTTTAATACTAGCAAATGACAGTTTCAGCTTTTGTGTCATTGAACAAAAGGGCTTCTTGTGGAAATGGACGTACAGGCAGTGACAAGCTTCTTTTTTATGTTTGCATGTATAGATAGGTTTCTGAGCGACATCATCAAAAACATACACACCATTTTTGGTAGTAAATAACAAGGCGTTTTTGAGGATGACCATTTTGTGAATTAAAAACTGTACAAAATGAAAAATCAAAGAGCGAAAACTATTTGTTTTAACCCGGAAAACCAGACGCTTAGCTCAGTGTATCATTCTTATCGGGTAAGAATGTCCTCTGTAGTAGAAATTCACAAGTGACACAACACAACAGGGACTGAGCATAAGAAAGGAAAGTGCAAAGTATGTGATATCTTACATCTATGCATCTATACCCGAGGCAGGAGATACAGTTTGCAACAGACGATTCGACTGAAATCGTTGCATGTTTGTGAACCTCAGTCACTGGAGGGTGGATGTACTGGGTGCCGTGGCACTGTGGAGTCTGATGGCTGTTGGAAAGAAGCAGCAAATTACTTTGAGGTACCAGCTGTCTGGAGTTTAAATATAAATTTCAGACAAAATGACAAGCAAGTGAATTAAATATAACAGACAGGCATTATTTCTGTCACAGGTACTGAATCTAAACCATATATATTTTTTAAGGTTATCTGTCTGTGTATATTAGGAACATTCCAGTAAAGTTACTCATTTCACAGTTTTGGGACCTGAAAAAGAGGTTCAGTGCTTCTTTGAACTTCTTTTGAAAAACTTATGAAGCTTTTATAAAGATATCTCTTTGATATTGTTGGTTGGCGTACTGCTTTGTTGGATATACCATGACCTGGATGACTGAAAAAGTTCAAAGCAGACATTTTTTTTGACTTGTTTGCCAAAAACAAACAACAACAAAAACATAAAAACTTTATCGAAACAAATATCTTGAATTGAAAAACCGGTCTGTTCTGGTAAGACAGAAGGTGGAGTTAACACCACTTGTCAAAGGAGATGACGAACCCTGATTTATTTTCAGTTGTGGTGCGACCTGAAAAACGCGTTTTTCCATCAGCTGTCTGAGCTGCACAACAACAATGGCATGACAGATATGAAGGCCTGAAGCTTGAAAGAACTGAGAATTCCTTTGACGATCGATTGACCCCATGGCCTCATTTAAGCAGCATGAATGTAAAACTGCTAACCCAGTAAAAATGTTAAACCGTGATCGGAAAAATCTGTGGGGATTAAACTAACACTGCTCTCAAATAGTGTCATTAACTTGTGTTTAACACTGTACACCCAAACAATTATTCGGTAAAGTTTAAAATGAAACTATGGACATGTACATACGCAGTCAAACGGCATGTGCACACTCTCCTTGCAGTTTCTGTAGGCGACCACAGCATTCAGTCGACCTTCAGCGCCATCTGCTGGCAACAGTGGATAAACGCAGGATGTTGTCATGAGACTTTATTGATCCACCAGAGAAATTGCTTAGTTGCACATTGAAATAAATAAATAAATAAATAAATAAACACTCGTAAAAACCACAAGTAAAAAGAAAGATTGGCTAAAATAAAATAAAATTAAAATAGTATAACCAAAAAATGAAGGAACACTATATAATATTTAGGAATGATAGTAAGGTACAACAGTGTCCATTACCATGAATAACATGGAGTTATCTGTTACAGAAAGTTGAGTTGTTGTACAGCTGGACTGAGAATGGTATGAAAGAAGTCCTGTACCGTTCACTGTGGGAGCGGAGCTGGATCAACTCCTCACCAATAACATGACCAGCCTTTCGGATTCATTTGTTGATCCCACTTATGTCCCTTTTGCTGGTGTTGCTCCCCCCACAAACCACAGCAAAGTAGACTCGCTTGCAACAAGTCTGGTAGAAAGACCTGAGCTTCCTCAGGAAGTAGAGTCTACTCAGGCCCTTCTTGTATACAGCATTGCTGTTGTCCCTCTAGTCCAGTCGCTGTTCATGTGGACTCCCAGGTATTTATATTGGTCTACCGCTTCCACCTCCAGACCCTGGATGGTGATGGGCTCCGCTGGTGTCCTCTTTCTCCTGAGGTCATTGACCAGCTCTTTGGTCTTGTCCACATTCAGGAGAAGGTGGTTTGCCTGGGGCCACTCCACAACCTCTCAGATCAGTAATGAATGAAACAAGAGAATCACGTGCTTTATTTATGTAACTAAGAAATAAGATTATGTACAGTGCAGTTTAAAGGTGGAAATATTAGTTTGCTTCTAATACACTTTAAAGTTCTTTTGGTGCCAGCTGTGATTTTAACAGTGTCGCTGTAAGTTTACTAAGAAGCTACAATGGCACACGTGAAAACAAATCACTCCATGTTCAAGCTTTACATTTATCCTATGTAATTTTCCAGTGCTGTAACCTTAAAAAAATGCTTAAGAAAACATCCTGTCAAAAGTAAAAGTAAAAGAAGAAAGCACTGCACTGTCTGTCAAGGTCACAAGTGCAGCCAGAGATATGGTATGTTTCCTATTATAACCAGGTTTGTGTAATGTGGTGTCTACATGACTTCCTTTTACCCAAATAATAAAATTTACCGATTTCACAAACGTGACTGAATCTTGTTCTTTGTTAAAGAAAATTGGGGAACAGATCATTCGAGACCTGGATTACTCTTTGTGAGAAATAAAACTCATTTGAGTATCTCTTAAAAGTAAGTGTTGTCAGTTTGCCGCACTGACGTCCCCCTTACGATAAAACTGTCTGAGCAACACAGAGTCAAGAGTTCATCTCAACAACCCTTTGTCATTGTGCTGCATCATTTACACAGGTTATAAACACGAGCTGCTGAAGTCACGCTGAAGACGTGCCAATAAACAAGTTGTCATGCAGCAATTCTTCTGCTGCACACGTGGACAGCCCAAGGCTTCTCTGAGTCTGAGCCGGTTTTACATGTAGGTCCAGTGCTTTGCTGTATATGGAGTCAGCTTTAGTTGTTAAAACTGCTGTTAACTATTGCACGATAAAGTAATGATACATACAGCAACACATCACGTTTCTTATTAAAAATTTTATTACAACATTTGCTTATGTTGCCACAAGAACTTTCTTTTTTTTTTAAGAAAAAATAAATAAAACTTTATCCAAAACAAAATCTGAGCAGAATAAAAATCACACAAATGCTGAAAAAAGTATTTTAGAGGAAAGTTGGAGCTTAGTGCTTGATGTATATATGAGGTATATTCTGTTCTGCGTCACTGAAAACCAAGTACAAATAACCTTGCTGCTCTGGTTTTCTTTGAATTTAATGTGCCTTTACACAACCCTGATGATAAGCGTCACACTGCTCTGAAATCACGTTCATTTTCAGCAATAATTTCCACTTAAAAAAAAAAAAAAATGTTTACATATTATAAATTAATTAGACAAAAATGTATTTTCAGCTTTTAAGCTTTGGTAAAAGCGGACTGCATGCAAATGATATAAGACAATGGTGCTGAAACACGCACACATTTTATGACTACGCCTAGAAGTTCCACAAGCCTCCACACCTGTACAGTGTCAGTTGCACAGTACTACCACATGTCACTTTTATATTGTTTCTTCAGTCAACAAGGCCGTGTTACAAACTCAAGCAGTGGAAAAACTAATTCTGTCAGGCTGTCAGTCTGTCCTCCCCAGTGTCCTTCTCATGTTCACTGCAGTTGTCTTCGGATGCTGCTTTCTTATTTCTTTGGAACAGACAGAGAATAAGGTGGCTAAGTATATAAAAAGACCGAATACTAGCTTCACAATACCAGTAGGCTTCAGTGATCATAACTGTGTTGCTTTTTCCAGGAAAACAAAGCTACCTAGAGCCTGTCCCAAAATTATAATGAAAAGAACTTATAAAAGATTCAATGAGGAGAATTTTCTTAATGAATTGGGCAACATTCAATGGGATGAAGTATGTGCTATTGATGATGTGGATACCTCTCTTAATTTATTTATGGATTTTTTTATGAGAACTGTTAACAATCATGCCCCGTTAAAGAAATTTACAGTTAAAGCACAAAGTGCTCTTTGGATTGATACTGAATTAAAGAGCTTGATGTCCAAAAGGGACGAGGCTAAGAAGGTTGCTGTGCTTTCTGGTTCTCCTGTAGACAGAAAACTTTATTGTACTCTAAGGAATCATGTGACAAAAATGAATAGAGGAAAAAAGAGAAAATATTATCAAAAGAGAATCTCAGACAGCGGTAAGGATGGTAAAAAGATATGGAATGTACTTAATGAAATCATGGGAAAAAAATCAACCTGTAGTTCTTTTGTCGAATTGAATGGAGTTTATTTGACTAAGCCAATGCAGATTGCCAATTATTTTAATGATTATTTTGTTAATAAGGTTTCTAAATTTAGAGAGAATATGGATTCTACTGTTGATTCAAACTCAGCGGTGATAATAAAACAATGCATTATGAAGGATAAGCTGTGTAATTTTAAATTTCATCAGGTTGATGTTGGGCAGGTGGAAATGATGCTAAGATCTTTGACTGTTGGTGGGTCAGCTGGTACGGACAACTTGGATAGTAAGCTGTTGAGATTATCTGCTGCACAGATTTTCAAACCTATTTGTCATATATTCAACAGATGTCTAATTAGTGGTGTGTGTCCAAAACTTTGGAAGGAAGGCAAGATCATTCCTCTACCTAAAGATATAAAATCAGAGGCCTATTAGCATTTTGCCTGTTTTGAGTAAATTATTGGAAAAGATTGTAAGTAAGCAAGTGAAAGAATACTTTTACCATAATGATTTAACAACAATGTTCCAACATGCTTATAGGTCTGGTCATTCCACCTGCACTGCAATGACACAAATGTCAGATAGCTGGTTAACATCAATTGATAACTCAATGCTAGTGGGTACAGTATTGCTTGACTTCAGTGCTGCCTTTGATGTTATCGACCATGACATTTTAATTTCTAAACTCACTAGTTATGCTTTTAATGCCTGTGCAATTCAGTGGTTTAGGAGCTACTTGTCTGATAGGTCACAGAGAGTATATTTTAATGGTGCATTTTCTTGCTGTAAGTCCCTGAACTGTGGAGTCCCCCAAGGAAGCTGTCTAGGACCTCTTTTATTTTCAATTTTTACTAATGATATGCCGTATGTACTCAGTAAAGCTAGGGTGACTATGTTTGCGGATGATTCTACTCTTTATTATGCAGCCCCCACATGTTCAGAGCTTAAGCAGGTTCTGTCTTGTGAGATTGGCATATTATTCAACTGGATCAAAACAAACTTATCCTTAATATATCAAAAACAAAAAGTATAATATTTGGTTCTAAATACAGATTACTAAATAATCCTAAAATTAATCTACAAATAGATGGTCAAACAATACAGCAAGTAAAAACTGTGAAGCTCCTTGGGCTCTGGCTGGATTGCACATTGTCATGGTCTGATCACATCAACAGAGTTGTTGCCAAAATGGGCAGTGCTGTTGCCATAACGCGTAAATGTGCTCCGTTTCTCAACTCACAGTTGTTTCATCAAGTAGTTTGTTCATTGGTTTTATGTCACCTTGATTACTGTTCAGTTGTATGGTCTGCTGCATCTAGCAGTCTTTTAAACAAATTACAAGTGGCTCAAAACAAGGCTGCAAGACTAGTTCTCAGTTGTTCTCCAAGAACTAGTGTTGCAGAAATGCATGAACGTCTCAGCTGCTTGAGAGTCAAGGACAGACTATCTGCTAATGTACTAATGTACTTGCATAGAATAATTAATACCCAGACTCCTAGATTTTTTTATAATAATATAATTTACTGCTCAAATACTCATTCTTATAACACTCGAGGGGCGAATAGTGGACTGATTACTTTACCACTGCCTAAGTCTGACTCTATGAAGTTGTCAGTATTTTATAGGTCAATTGCGTTTTGGAACAGTCTTTCAGGTGAGGTTGGTGAAATTAAGGGAAAGGCTGGTTTTAAAAGAAGATTAAGAATGTATTTGATATGAATACCTGAATTATATCATCATCCTACTTGCGTGTGGTTGGATTTATGTGATACATGACTGTATATTGCTTTTGTTTTGATTTGTTTTTTTCATTTTTATATATTTTATAATTACTTGAGATTGTAATGCCTGTTTGTGCTCTATTAAATATTACTGACTGGACCCCAGGAAGACTAGCTGTCGCCTTGGCGTCAGCTAATGGGGATCCTTTTTAAATAAACAAATAAACAAATAAACAATACGGAGAATTAACCCAATCAGTGCATAAAGACATAGAAAACTGTCTTTTCATACCTCAGTCCTTCAAACTTCCTCTCCCTGTAAGAGTCCCTCTCCTTCATTATGTAGAGAAGGATCATGTCGCAGAAGAAAGTTCCCTATTGAGTAAAGGTTTATCAAATTTTCTGCTGGCAACATGCAAAAAGCATCCTGTGCAGTTCTTTTAAATTTTTAATGAATATATTATTGATTGTACTTACTGCTCCCATCAAAGCCAGACCTGAACCAACATTAATGACTGTTGGGACAATGCTGAATTTTCCAGCCTACAAATGACAGTAGAAACATAAAATGAGAAAATGTTATAGATTATTATTATAAGAGTAATAAATAGTTTTACCAAATCACTGTGACAAATTCAGAGGAGTCCCAGAAGGGACATCACAAAAGAAGATGTGCATTCACAAGATCATGAGAAGTTTTTGCAAGATCACACAAAAGTTTTTTGTTGATTTATATATTGATCAGTTTACTTCCAAGGGCAGTTAAGCACCATGGAAATATAAAAAATGCATGAGCCCGTGGGGCACCAGACAATTTTATTTTGAGACTGGCATCAAATATGATGCCATTAAATAATGCAAGGAGACAATCTTGCCCGTAAGACACACACTGAGGAACCACTCGCTGTTAGCTGCTAATGACTTGAGTTCATTAGCAACTAACATCAATACTATATGGCCTATGGAGCACCAGAAGGGACATGGTGGTGGAAACCTTGCAAAGGTCTCACAAAGGTTTCTTGGATCTTTCTTAGACATTTGTTAAGATCCTGCAAAAGTACATACTGCAATCTTCTGACAGCAGAGGTTTTTTTTTTTTAACCATGTCTCCTGCTTAATGATTGTCTAACAAAAGCTTTTGTGTTGTTCTTGTGGATAAACCAGCACCATTGAGCTTCATTTCAAGCTTTCAACCCAAAAATAAACATACCTTTCCATACACCATGACGTGAAACCGGACTCCAAAGACTTTATACAGAGATCGATGGATTTCACCTTCAGCATTTTTAAAGTATCGAGTGTGTCTGTTGGAAATAAAAAAGGAAAATATGGAGGCATGAGAATACACCGGATGAAAAATCATTAAGTATTTGTTCATGACTTTTGGATCTCTTCCAAAACCTCATGGTAGAGATAAAAATAATGGCATGTCTTTACAACATAACAACAAAAGCGGTGTCTACAGTGAGTCTCACCTAAAGTTAAATCCAGCTGCAATGGACTTGTCGGAGACACCCTTGTCCAGGCGGGTGAAGTGGTACTCTGGATGGCAGTGAGAGTCAGCTTTGTCGAGGTCACAGTCCCACTGTATCACTATGCCAATGGAGCCGCCCTGAAAAACAGTGAAAACTTGTTATGATCTAGTTTGTGTCACTTTCTCAACATTTCCTAATTCACTCAATGCCAGCGTTACACTCAACGTTGTAATGTGGGCTCACACCACACTTTATTCTTGTTAGAATATGACTAACATTGTGTGGCATATAGACAGAGATTTCAGCCGATATGAAGAAAAAAAATACCTTGTATGCAATTGGCTAGCACGTTGCTGTTGCCCTCCAAACCAGCTTTTCCCCACAAAAATGTTGTGGACGGGCAAAGTTTGAGTTGACTTCCTGGCCTCAACCTGTTACCTTGTAAAAGTAATTTAAACCTGGTTTAAAAAATTTAAGAATTTTTTCCCGTTTGCCCTAAAACTTTGGTCTGCAGCCAAAATGTACAGAAGGTCATACTCATCTTCCTCAAGACAAGACTTACAGTTTTGTGCAAAAATTGAAATGTTTATAAGTGAATGATAGCAGTCTGAGTTTGAAATATTGAGTGGACGCGTCATAGTCCTTTTAGTATCCTTGTTTCTGTGGAGAGCTGCAGTGTGAAGATGCTAAATTGCCGGATGCTAAATTAACTTGGCCTTGTAAAACAGCATGTACCAGTCAAATCACAGTTCTGGGATTTGTTTGAGTGTACAGCTCAGCACCACAATAAAGGTTAATGTTTAAAGTTGTGCAACATCCACTAACTCAATATGCAGCCGGACGTTGTAATACTAACAAATGTGGCCATGTCCTGGAAGTTGTATCCAGCTCGCCTGGTGATGTCTCCCAGACGAAAGATGGGACAGTAGGGGTGACACTCCTCGTCATATCGGCATTTCTTCAGGTAGGAGTCATTCGTTGTTTCGAGAACGTTCGACCTCAGAGTTGAGAAACACACAGAAGTGTACGTAAGGGGGTGGACTGCTCAGCCTACTGTACATAACTGTTCTCAGTTGAATGCTGAAATAGATGACTTACTTTGAAAAGGAAAATTTGGGAAATTGGATGAAATTCTTTATGTACATGGTGAAGTTTTCAGCATTTGTCAGCATCGGCCCTCTGGAAAAATATATGAGTAAATGTTTAAGAAACCCCTGCCTCTCGCCCGATGACAGCTGGGATAGGCTCCAGCAGACCCCCGCGACCCTTAACAGGACCAAGCGGGTATAGAAGATGAATGAATGAATGAATGAATGTTTAAGAAAATGAAGTGGTCAATTTCTAGGTTAGGTCAAGAGATCAAATGTTTGTTGCAGTAAATAGGTGAAAACTAGACATGCATACAGGGATTGTGTTTGGACCTCTGGGTGAACTATAGCATTTAGATTAAACTGTCTATAAAGCCACTGTTTAATGTGAGCAGGCAGGATGCTGATGTACTGCCATTGTCTAAATTAGGCCTAGAGAGCAGTGTTGCTTCAGATGATTCAGCAGATTTACGACAGCACAGCCTGACCCACTTCAAGGTCTAATGATAAACCAAAACAACATGATGAATGATGAATGAATAGCCTACCAGTCCTGGGTGGTAATTCTAATCCAGTTCAACTAGGGCTATAGTCCAAGACGTTTTGCTCTGTGCTTTCAAGGGACCTTGAACCATATGAGAAAATGCCAACTCCAGTGGACTGAACCCCAGAGATTCCTGGACTACATGCCAAATGACAAACATCTGTAAGTGAACCTCCCGGTCTCAGTCCTTTTCAAGCTCCAGACAATAAGCATAGCACGTCGTGACTCTTGAGGTGATATGCACTGCAATGGTAGAGGGGCGTAACACACATTATTGTGGTGTAAAAGTATTTTAATGTACAGTTTTCTTTTCCATCAATCTTCACTAGATAACCCATAATGTGAACATAATGCCCACCCAAGTTTTGGTACATTTGGAGCACAAATGTGCACAATTCAGAGCACAAGCTGTTGCAGAAAATGACTGCACGAATGCTTCTGAGTTAACACCCAACCCTGTTACATGTTCTCTGCCGCTATGACTTCTGACAGGGGTGTTTCTGCTGGTTAGCCCACAAACAGCAGTGAGGAAGCGCTTTATTTAGCAGGTCACACCCTCAAAGTACCTGTTTTTCACATGTTATATTTTTGGTTTGGTATCAGGCTTCTTGTATTAATGCAAGCTTATATAAATGTCCAGAGGACAGTGTGTGACCAAACTGCATTGCAGATGCTCGGGTGCTGTGGGTTCTTATCTGTTATTCTGCTATCAGTTAATTGTGCTTCCAAAAGGATTATTTCGTGTTTTAAAGAAGAAGTATGCACAAACCTATAGGCACTTTAAATGTTTACATTCTTCTCTATCTTGTAATACCATCTGGGAAAGTTTGATTGTTCAGTAGCAGAGAGAGCAAAGGATCTGTGGTTCTCCAAGATGCTGGAACAACCTGCCTGCACCTCAAATACTGATTTCATTCAGAAGTTGGAGAGCAACCTCAGTTTTAGTGCTAACCCATTTACATATTACTGATGGAAATAGGCCCTATATACTGTGTACAGAGGTAGAAATAGTAATATTTTCCATAGTCTTACGATGGTTTGGATTTTCTTTCACCGGGACACCAGCCGTAAATTTCACAGCTACCGGTGGAGTTTTCATCCTTTTTTAAGCATCTGCCACTCTTGACTCCTGCAGAAAAGCAGCACAATAAAACAGATTCAGATATGCTGCATTTTGTTTAACTTTTGTTTTCACCATCTGTGGGTGGTGCACACTAGCCTGGCTCCGCCTGCCTACGTACTTCCGCTCATTTGCATTCCCTACAGTACTCTGCGAAGTCAGAGAGTCTGGTATCCAGGCTAACTTCCATCACCTAGGTCCGTGTTGTCCAGATACCTGCCTGTAATTAGATTATTTGTTTTTCATTCATTTGTGGGGTTTTAAGTTTCTCATCATCGCCAGTGATTTAGAATATTTAGCTCATTTAGACTATTCAGAGCATTTAGGCCACCATCACTAGTCATTTAGAACAAAATAAGCTTGGATGAGTAGAGAAACATCAGGCAGTCCGGCTTCCTGAATAACTGAGAATCTTCACGGACATGTTTTTTTTCTTACCATTCCCAGCCACTACGACCTTTCCCTCTTTACAGTCGGCATCGCTGCTGCAGCGACCGTCCAGCACTTTGGAGCTCTGGAAAGAAACGCCATAGGACAAATGAGGGCAGCAGTTTAAGAAACACTTAAAACACACTGTACCTGACCATTTTCTCACAAGCTGACAAATGAACCTGAGCATGGATGAGTCATGTTAAGACCTGCTGCACACTTCAGTGAAGATACTAGGCTAATATTAAAGCTAATTTTACATCCAGTCTTTTATAATAAAAACAAAAGCAAAATCCTGACATCCTAAATAGAAATAATAACAGAATATGTCAGAATTAGTCTGTACTGATGCAGCACCATAATTATGAAATCAAAATGTATATAGTTGTTTATGGACACATGTCTGCACTCTTTGTGGAACAGAATACATTGTTTTGCAAACTTGACTGCAACATAAGATATGACAGTGAAAGACTCTCTCTCAAGTGTCAGAAGCGAGGGGCCTGGTAGGAGCCAAGATGTATACAAGAGCAGATATTTTTGGCTGTGCGGTGCTCACACAGGCCATTCTTCCTGGCTGCTGGCAGTGCTGCAGGCAACCAGGAGTTTACATACCAGGAGCCCTCTGGAAATAAAAGATGTAGCTGAGAGAAATGATGAGAAGTGTCATGGCCACACAAACACTCATAGGAAGAAGAAAAGTGAGTCAGCCTTTGTTAAAAGTCTTTTGCCGTGACTAAGCACTGAAGACAAGACCCACTGTGCCACCAACTGAGCTGTTTGTATGTGTTGCTACAGCAAGCAGGAGCGGAGCTACAGACTGATAATTGACAAGGCAAATGATCGTCAAATGATCCTCAACATTTTAAATTTCAGAGTGACTTTAGGAGGTCTCTAAAATGCTTTACTGTTTGGTGACCATATGTGCTCAATAACCTAAAATGGGACAAAAATGCTTTGTCACTTTTGAGTCTTCTCCATCCTGGCATTTTAAAAAATGACTTGCTCACATTTGTCGAGAGAGATGTTTGACACTGTAGTAGACGGAGATCGCAACACATCAAGGAAGGCGATATGAGCAAAGAAAAGTTGAGATTTCCTTGTTTTTGATTAAAAATACAGAATTGCACAGCGCATATTGTATCCTTGAAACGGTCTAGACTGTTTTCCAGACGCTCACTGTGGCAAACAGGAAAAGCATCAATTTTTAAAAAATCGACAGTGTAACGAAACCAACTCCTGACTTCCTCCCAAACTCATGTTTGCCTCAAAACTCCCTGAGCAGCGTGCTGCATCCTGTTATCAACCTCCTTGTAGATGCCGGAATACATAGTGAAAGTGAAAGCAGGTGCACGAAAGGGTAAGCAGAGTTCATTCGTCAAATTTAAAAATAAGGACTAGCAAATTACTATTTACTATTTCAGCTCAGTTCATGTTACTTGCATGAGTGCCTTTTGCAGTTTTCTCATAGAAGCATCACCACAGAGGTCTAACATGTCAGTGGTTCTAAATATTCTTACCTCAGCACAGAATCCCAGCTTCTGGTTTGGAGTTTCTATGAAGCTGGTTACAATGAACAGAACCGCTTCACCCTATATGTAAACAAAAAACAGTGTATTTTTATTTAATAGGAGTTTCATGTTATGATGGCCCCTACGCTGCCTCCCTTTAACCTCAGGACTTCACCTGACACTGCTCCTATCTGCAGACCTGTCGTATTTGAAACTTTTAATCTGTGACAGATCTCAGTCATCCAAATCATATTATATCCAAAAAACAATCTGAAACAAGGGCTGAGTTTCTTGAAGATGATGATGAGTAGCAAAATACCATAACCTGGATGACTGAGAACCTTCACTGAGTAGCAAATTGTCTTCTAAGATGTCTACAAGTCCAGATTTGCTTGTTTCAGATCGTTGTTTTGGATGCTACAGATTTCATTGTTCCATTGTTCCCATTATTTAAGTGTGTTTACTTTTTGGGTGTTAGCCAAGAGTACAAGTCTTTCAATTTGGTTACTGTCAGCTAGATTTAGCCATATGTGCTGTAGCGGTGGAAGTGTGTTGTTTGAGGTGTGGCCATAATATCACAGACTTGCAGCGTATTATTTGTTTGATCTAGCTAGATTTGTATTTTGTCCACGAATCTTGAATGTGTGCAGCATCAAACCCAGGTTCTCAGCCTTAGACAATGCTAACCAGCTGTGGTTTCATTTTTACATCAAATACACCGGCCTCAATCTTCTCATTTAAGATACAAATAAGTATTTTTAAAAATGTAAAGTGTCACGTTCAGCTCAGGCGTACCATGTGACTTTCCATGTATGAGTTTTCATCTGTGATGCCTGAATTATTACATGTCTCAAAAGCCTTGTAATATATACATATGTGTGTATATATATACTGTATATGAGTGTTTACACCTGTGGTGGGATTACGTAGTCCTCCGGTCCCCACACCATCAGACCTGACTCTGTGGTGTTTGTCAGTGAGACTCCTTTCACTTTAGTAATGACAGAACTCTGGATGGCCTCTTCTGTCTCCTGGTAGCCTTTCTTTGTCAAGAAAACCCACCTTTGCACAGCAGACATAAGATACAAAGTACTCTTAAAACATTGTTGTGAAAGACAGCAATATAGAAAGTAAAGATTGCTGACTAGATCAGGTGTGCTACTACGTGTGTTGTGGTTTTTGCTACAGAGCGGAAGACCACAAGCCACAGCAGTTAACAACAGAAAATGATGAGAATGACAGTTTGTGGCATATAAAGAATGTTCAGTTTAGGTCATTTTAAACCAGATCAGCCTCCAACACGTAAATACAGAATATATTTAGTTAGTGCCAGGCATTAAATATATGTATATGTCTATATATTATCCTATTGTAATATTGTGATTACTTGCGACTTGCTGTGTTGACTTGCTTTCAAAGTAATTTGTAGCAATTTGTAGCATGCAGAATGAGGTAATGAATCATTTGTAATGTTTTACTTACCCTATAAGGTAGGCCATGAGGGACAGCTGGATAAGTCGGTACAAAACTCCAACTCTTTTATTTTCTGCAACAATGTACTTTTCCGTTTTGTAGTTAAATAAGACAAAGCAACGATCCTTCCAGATGCTCATCCTGCAGCTGTATGTTAACAGTTTGCTGTCAGTGCGTAATGAGTGGGATGGTGCCACACGCGCACAGACACACAGACGGAGGAAGGTTTCAGTGAGGCTCCCCACAGTTAAGAATCAACAAACACTCCCACAACTTGCAAGTCGCTGCTCAGAGGTCGTCATCAACCCCTGAGCTCTGCTCAGCCTGATCTGTTCAAGCAAAACCTGCTGTCACGACAGTATTGGAAATAAAAAAGAGAGAGAAGACACTCTTCTCAGGAGTAATGGAAAATTATTTGGCCAACACTGATGATTATTTAATTTAAGTGAAAAAAGCTCACATGTCAGCATGCACAGTCAAAAATATGACAGCATTCCATGGGAATTGTTGACTTTGTCAAGCAAATAGTATTTGATCCTGTTTGCCTGTGAATAAAGGTGAGACTCAAACAAATGACACATATACAACGATCAGGCATAACATTACGACCACTGACAGGAGAAGTAAATAACATTGACCATCTTGTGACAGTTCATTGTTCTGCTGGGAAACCTTTGGACCTGACATCCATGCTACTTAGACATGTACCACCTACGTAGACCAGACCAGACACCCCCAATGCAATAGCAATGACACTCCTTGATGGCAGCAGCCATCCCCAGCAGGATGCAGCCTGACACAGGCACACAAACAAAAACGTTTTAGGAACAACTCAAAAAAACATGAAGAACAGCACAAAGTGTTGACCTGGCCTCCAAATTCACTAGATCCCAAAGTGATCAAGTATCTGTGGGATGATGCAGAGAGGCCCCTCCCTTCAACCCATAGGACTCGAAGGACCCCACTAACAACATTCTGTTTTGGAGGCACAAGACCTACATAATATTAGGTATAATAATATATGTTATGCCTGATTGGTGTATCTGACATTTTGTCTTTTTTATCATCTGATTCACCTTCAAATCCACAAAGAATTAGAGGTTCCAGGCTAGGTGTCAGTGATTAGAACCTCCTTAGGGACCAATTGGTAGCACTTGCCTTATTTGAACCTCCGACATCTAGGGTTAGCTCTTTGCTTTGCTGTTGAAGTGAATGTTGTCTTCATGCCAAGGTGTAAACAATTACCTGCCATCAGAAAATGTTAGTGGATGTCTAAGAGTCTGCTGATGGATTTAAAAAGATCTTGAAATTATTTGAAATATATCATCCCTCTGTGAGGAAAATACTCAACAATAGATGTAGATCTCAACAGTTGGCCCAGATCTAGCCACCAAACAGATTCAGCACAACATGACATTGTTTGATACAAAAACAAGTTTTCAAAAACACACAAGAAAGTCTTCGCAAGATCTGCAGGTTGCAGCTGCTAGTATCAAAATGCATGCATTTACAATCAAAAAGAGGTTTCACAAGCATACCATCATGTGAGGTGTGCTGTTCAAAAAGCTAAATTACAGGTATACAATAAAGATATAGTATAGGAGACTTGAGTAAATCTACCCGGCCTCTCACCCGATGACAGCTGGGGCACACTGTAAATTCTAACAAGTTTAGTTTACTTAAAGACATTTAGGAAACCGATTACCTTGGTAAAAGTAAGTAAACTAATTTTATTGTGTGAAGTAGTGTGAAATTATTATATTTAAGTGAGCTGTACTTGTTTGAAGTGGATTACACTAAGATACCTCAAGTGAAGTATATTACAAATTTCAAGTGATGTCCACTTGTTTTGGCAGAATATATTAAGTTAATGTGACGCAAAGTATTTGAATTGCAGCAACTTGATTCAAATTTAACTGTACTGAGATACATTAAGTTCAAAAACAAGTACAGCTCACTTAAATATAATAATTTCTCACTACTTCACACAATTAAATTACTTACTTTTCCCAAGGTAATTGGTTTCCTAAATTTCTTTAAGTAAACTCAACTTGACCGAAACTCAATAAAGATAAGTCACATTAACTTAATATACTGTGCCAAAGTAAGAGAGCAGTACTTTAAATAAATGCACTTAACATACCTTAGTTTAGCTAAATTAAAAATAAGAATTCATAAAATGGCATTACAAACATGTTTTTTATTTCAGTATCTGTAAACAACAACAATAACAATCAACATGCTGTTCATTCGGAAACTTGTCTAGAAAGAGATCATCAAAGGTCGAGTTTGGCTGAACAACTGGGGGGGGATAGATAGATAAAAGGTCAGAATATCGCTTTAGCACCACATATACTTAGTTTTTAAATGGGGTTTACCAAATTTGAATGTGCAAATACACTGCTGATGAAGACATGGTATTGGAGAGGTTCTTGTGAAGCCACCATGCTTTAATCTATGATGCTTTAATAGCTGGCCTTGTTCTGGAGAGATAAAAGTGCAGAACTTGCACATCCACTGCATCCCTCTTCCAGTAGACACTTAAAAAAAAAATACAGGAGAACAATAAATTAGACTAAAAGAGACAGCGACCACCTATTGTAATGTCTATGGTTGAAGTATTTGGGATTAGCAACCTGCCCATCGAGATGTTACTAATTATTTATCATTGTTATTATTCATCATCATATTTTATATTTAAATCCAGTGATAGAAATAAAAACAAGCGAAGCAGCAGTTAGGGAGGAGGTGTAGTGGGACGAAAAGCTGCGGTACCAGATAACTGTCGGCTGTGACAGTTATCTGGTACCCTGGTGGCCAGTACAGTCTTGGTGACCGAGGGTACCTCCTTTCTAACTGCCACCAACTTCACTGCCACAGACACCACCTAAGGCAGGCTAAATGGGGGAAAAAAAAAAATAAAATAAAAAAAAAATGTATTAAATCAGTACAATTTTAACAGTCATGTGTTACCACATTCTCATGTCCTTCATATCTAAGCAAGATTAAATGATGAACTGATTAATATTGTTTCAATAATGTTTCCAGATTAGTGTATTAAAACAGACAGCAGCAATGTATTACTTAAGGATAAGCATCACTAATAAATCTGACCTGCATTTTTGAATGTCTAAATGAAATCTTCTGTGTTGGTTTGTTGGTTTTAGTACTTAGGGTCATGCCACCTGCATGAAATAAACCAAACTGGGTAAAGTCACTAATCTATGCCAGGTGTCAGCATTTATCAAAATACTGTAGTTATAAATAAGTGTAAAAATTATTGAGTGTACGGTTGTGATGGCGGTAAGTCTTCAAGAAACGTTCCATCACTGTGTTTTTTTTTGTTTTTTTTTTGATAGTCTAATTTTTCTTGTGATGATCATCAGGTATAGCATTTTTATCTGTACACTCTGAATCAAAGAGGTGGTTCACTTAATCAGACATGTCAATGGATGACTGTTCTTACCTCTTGCCTCCATCTTCTGTTTTTATAGGACATATTTAAGTTTTTTTTTATTTAAATTTAAAAACTTCATCTATCTTATTAAAACATATACCCGTGGATGATACTGATTCTATAAACAGGGAATATCTAAAGCTTCTTGTAATTTGCATTCAAATCTGTGCATGCTTGGTTATTCACACATCTTACACTTTAACACCCCAGTTAGCAAAGAAAAAGATTTGATTTAAAAGAAATGAGCCTTTTGTGTTGAAACAGAAAGTAACAGTCTCTACAGGAAGAATGTCCCCCCCCCCAAAACTGAAAGTAGGTAAAGAAGCATCACACCTCGACGTTACCGCACTAGAGGAAACTTCCAGAAATGTTAAACCTTTAACCAGTAAGCAAAACTGCAGATGTACGTGACTGAGCTGTGGAAGAAGCATGTTGACCTTTAAAATGCACAAGCTGTAAAACCACTGTAAAAGTACATCTGCATGCAACTGGACCAGGACAGCACTGAGCACCATTTTCGCAATGCTAAAGTGGTCAAATCAATATCATGGCAGCAATATCAATAGAAAAGCTGAAAAAGTGGATCAATATAAACAGTAAACATTTAACCAGAATTACAGCTGTGTTTAGTTTTACTTATTAGATTAAATCATAACTTAAAGCAGGACCCACTTTGAAACCTTTATCGTTTATGCTGGTTTTGTGGTTTGGTGTTTCTAAAGTCACACATACACAGACACACAATGAACCTGGGCAGTTTGCCTGTGCAACGTCCAGATTTGATGTTATTTATATTATTTTATGAGGTAAATAACCCTGATATTAAAGCTCTGATGAAGGAAAAGAAGAGAGCTTTCAAATCAGGGAATAAGTAGGAGCTGAGGACTGTACAGAAGGAGCTGAGAAGGAAGATCAGGGAGGGAAAGGCCAGCTACAGGCCAGCTACTATATTCTTCCTTCTCTATTTCTTGTACATTTGTACCATATGCTAATATGCTAATTTGTACATTTTTGCTTATACTATTTTTATTTTATCTTACTAGATTTTATTTTACTTATTTTTTATTTCTATTTTATTTAATTTAATCTTTTTTTATCTGAGGTTCTTAAGAGTGTTTTTTATGTACAACTAAGCTACTGTGACCAAGCAATTTCCCTTGTGGATGAATAAAGTTTATCTAAGTCTAAGTCTAAGATGGAGGAGCAGCTGCAGCGGCAGAACATCAGAGGGGTGTGGAGAAGCCTGGAAACCATTTTGGGCTACAACACACCCCATGCACAGGTTGAGGGGGATCGACAGTGAGTCAGCAATCTAAATCTACATATCAATAGGTTTGATCAAGCACCCACTCCTCCCCCCATGCTGCCGGTCCCTCACCTGCTGACACCTGGTTTATGCCCTCCTCTTCACACCAAGATGGAGCCACACATCTCCCACCCCTGTCCTTCACAGCAGACCAGGTGAGAAAAGAGCTCAAGAAGGCTCCTTCAGTCCTGTGCAGATGAACTGTCTGGAGTTATGGAGCATGTCTTCAACCTGAGCCTTGAGCTGAGAGTGGTACACAGATTTGGAAGACCTAGTGTGAGGTACCGGTGCCTAAAACATCACACCCTAAAGACCTAAGCAGCTACAGACTGGTGGCCCTAATATCCCACCTGATGAAGACACTGGAGAGACTGATACTGGGACATCTCCTCTCTGAGGTGGTCCCCTCCATGGATCCACTACAGTTTGCCTATCGTCCTAATTGGTGTTCACCTCAACACCAAATTGGACTGGTCTCACCACCCTGATGCACTCTATAGGAAGGGACAGATCAGGCTATACCTTCTGAGGAGACTGAGGTCTTTTGGAGTGAAAGGGGCACTCCTGAAGGCCTTCTATGACTCTGTAGTGGCATCAGCCATCCTGTACGGAGTGGTCTGCTGGAACAGTGGCATCACAGAGAGAGAGAGGAAGAAGCTGGATAAGATCATCAGGAAGTCCAGCTCTGTCCTGGGCTGCCCCTTGGACTCAGTGAGGGAGGTGGGTGACAGGAGAGTTCTGGCTAAACTGTCCTCCATGCTGGACAATGAGTCCCACCCCCTGCATGGTGACCTGACAGGACTGAGGAGCAGCTTCAGTGACAGGCTGCTTCACCCTCAATGTGTGAAGGAAAGATACAGAAGGTCTTTCCTTCCTGCTGCTGTTAGGCTCCACAACGAACACACCTGATATATGTGCAATATTATTACACCACAAGGTGTAAAAACTTCTAAACACCAGTTTGACACCAGTCTGTGCATTTTTTTTATCCTATTCTATTTTATTATTTATCTTTTATACGCTACTCTTTTTGCTCTTGTTATTTTTTATTCTGCCCTTTCTGTATGCTGTTGCAAACTGCAATTTCCCCATTGTGGGACAAATAAAGGTTTTTCGTATTCTTATTCTTATATACATTTGTGGAGTGAAATATACATTTATATGCTTTGTATTACCTAGCTTATACACTTCTCTGCTTCACTACAAGGTCCTTTGTCCCGGAAGCATGAGCACCAACATCAACAGGAAGTGGTCTGGTGCAGAAAGTGACTTCAGTGTCCTTTTTTTAATCTACATGCTCAGTGAGTAAATGGTATTTATTAATCCATTTTGACTTTGATGTTACAAAAGATCACCGCAGAGTTTAAAAAAGAAGACAGTTGTGTTTAACATTTGCCCGTTGTTCTAGAAAAGTGTAAGACAGCAGGGTGCTTCCTCAAGTAACTAAACAAGCCCTGGTGGTCTGTGGTTTTGCTCTGGGTTGCTCACAGAAGTTAATGCGGCATGACTACATAGCTACTCATTCTGGACAAGATGGTGACGATGAACGCCGACAAGTGGATTTTCCTTTTAGCAATGTGCTTCATGTGTGTGTCTTCACGTGGTAAGTGCTGTTGTTAAATCAAACAGTAAAGAATATTAACTATTTGTATGAAAATGTTGAATGATTAGCTAATGTTCAGTCACTTTGAATTCTTGTGATTGGATATGTAAATTTACAGACTGAGCATTTCACATATATGTATGCAGTATTTGGGCAGTTAAACTACTATCAGACTTTAATGAATTTTATTAGAGTAACACATTTAGCAGAACTCTAAACTAATATTGTAATCTCTGCCAAAGTACATAAATCAAATTGTCAATTCAAAACAATATTTGGTAACTTATGATTGTCAAACTTAGCTGAACATGTCGATGGCTGATGCCATGAACTAAACCTGCCACTCAGGATTAATAACTTTATATATCTACTATAAATTACAGTAAAATGGTTCCGTTAAGAGGAATTTCAATATAAAAATATATAAAATACCTTAATAAACTCCTTAATACTCCTTACATTTATGTTCAAGGGACTATCAACTTGGAAGTTTAGGGAAAAGAAGAAATAGGTTTATATCGAAGTGTAGTACTCTAGACAAACAGAGCCAAACAGTTGACTATGGTATGCTGCAGTTTATATTGTACTGTACCGTATATTCTCTGTAGTTTATAAAAAGAGGTACACTAAAACTTTAGTGAATACTTTAGCATTTTTGTCATGCCATTTGTGACCAGACGTTTTTACACGTGTACCTGCCAACAAGCTACACCCACTTCTGAGGCGTACTATGAATATGTCTTCTTCTTGAATTTTCTTGTACAAGATTCCAGTGAGCGAACAAGTCGAGAAATGGTTCCTTTTCTCATAAGGGACAGGCTGCTGGAATAGAAAACAAAGTATTATCAGTATACTAGAATACTTTTACTAGCATCAGACTAGTATATCTTAATACTTTTTCGATAATAGTGTCCACACAGAATGTGACATAAGATGAAATGGTATCAGACAATTCAGTAACGTCAGTAACATCATGAAGGGCGTAAATGAATTGACTGATACCATTTCATCTTTTGTCACATTCTGTGTGCTCACTATCAAAAAAGTATTAAGATATCCGAATAACAAACCTTGGATTACTAAGGAACTCAAATATATCTTAAACAAAAAGAAAGGGACTTTTTTTCACTGGGGATCCCCAGGAAAGAAAGATGGCCTCTACTGAAGTGCAGAATGAAATACGGAGGGCTAAAATAAAATATAAAGAAAAAACAGAGCTACAGTACACTAGTGGCAATCTTCAGGCAGCCTGGCAAGGTATAAAAGCAATGGCACAAATTAATCAGTATGTTAAGGATGGAAACCGATCTATCAACTTAAATGGGATAGATGAGTCAGACCTGCCAGATGCCTTTAATGTCTTTTTTTTTTCTCCCTTTGTGAAAGCCGACTTTTTGGACAATGTTTCCTCGCTTAAGACTTTAATGGCACCTCAGAATGATATCTTGATATCACAGGAATGTGTCTTAGGTTTATTTTAAAAAAGTCAATACAAGGAAATCTGCAAGTCCGGATGCTATCTGCTGACGCACATTGCGTGACTGTGCTGAACAGCTCAGTGCGGTTTTCTCTAAACTTTTTCAAATGTGTGGTGAACGGTGCCAGATACCAACAATCTGGAAAACCTCCACCATTGTGCCTACAGCCAAATGCCAGGGAGCTAAGGGACTTCCCCTATTGTGAAAATTTTTGAAAAGGTCATCAAAGACAAGTCTTTCTGATAGATGGCAAATTAGACCCCACCCCTCACAGTTTGCCTACCAAGCCGGTAAGGGTGTCGATGCAAAACTCTTAATTTTAGACAAAGTGTATAAACATCTGGAGAAAGTCCAGATGAAGAAGTTGTTTTCTTCCGCTTTTAATAAGATGCAGCCTCATATTTTAATCAACCACGTTGCATCCTATTTTAAGCTACCAGATCAGTTTTTAGCGTTGCTTTAGACTTTTAGCGTTGCTTTTAGATTTTAAGAAATCAACAGATTTTAGTGAATGGACACATGTGAAGCATCAGGCTTTCTAACACAGGCTCGCCCCAGGGTTATGTCCTGTTACCGCTACTTTTTATTATGTACACAGACAGCTGCAGAACATCACAAGAGGGCAGCTACATTGTTAAATTTTCAGATGACACTGGCCTTCTGACCCTCCTTCAGGGCCAAGGTTCAGGTCATAGTCGGGCCCTACCTGCCTTCATTAAATGGTGTGATGATCACTTCTTGGATTTAATTGTGCCAAAAACTAAAGAACTGATTATTGACTTTAGGCAGCATCAGGACACACCGAAAGCCAGCATCATTCACAATGAGCAGATTCAAATTTTTGACTCCAACAAATATCTTGGCACTATGTTTGACTCACAGCTCAAATTAAAAGAAAGCACTGAGTTTATTGTCAAACGGGGTCAACAAAGAATTCATCTAATGAGGAAATTACGTTCTTTTAATGTCTGTGATACTATTCTATGAAACCTTTATCATTCTTTTATTGAAAGCCTTTTAAGTTTTTCCTTTATCTACTGGGCCAATGGGTTGTCTGTGAGGGAGAAAAATAGCTTGGGCACAATTGTATGTAGTATGAGTATGAGTATGCTCAAAAATTACTGACACTAAGCAGAAGAATTTGGGCACGATCTGGGAGGAACGAGTCGCTCAGAGAGCAAAATCAATAATCAGCCAACCAGATCACATTTTATCGACCGAGTTTTTATTGTTGCCTTCCGTTCGGCACTATAATGTGCCCATCACTGTCATAAATAGTTACGTAAAATCTTTGATTCCTTCTGCTATTAAGCTTTTAAACACAGACCCCACTCATTTAAGGTGAACATTTTTAAGGTTTTATGTATTTATTTATTTATTGGATCTATTTATTTATGGGATTTCTACTACTGATTTTATTGATCTTAATGAGCACTGATTCTGTGATTGATTATTACGTGCCCATGCGCTTATTGTTTCCTTGGCTTGCTTGTTTTGACTTGTTTTATCTGATTGACTGTGTATGGAATGCATGTGGAAAAGCTGCAAATGAGTTGCCCTGCTGGGATAAATAAAGTTCTCTGGATCTGAATCTATACAGTATACTAGTATAATTTTACTCGTATATTCTAGCATACTTTTATTAGGTATTTTACATAACCATGGAGAATATGCATTACAAGACAACAAACAGTACCTACAGGATGTCAGTGTCAACTGCTTTGACGTGTTAACCATTACTGTACCCCATGAAGGCGCCTGGTACTTACAAAAGCATTTACAGTATGATGTATTTTTATTTTCCTTCAAATGTTCCAATTGTCCTTTCTTGTTCAGCTTTACCTCTATTTAAGTAACAGCGGGAAACAAGAAATATCTCTAAGAACTGATTCCTACAACAAAATTACACTGTAAGATTCCAAAGTAAATCTTGCGAAATTATTCTAAGTCACCGGTTGTTCTATGCAGTGTGACCGTTTTTTCTTAAAGTTGTTTCTTACAGGTGTTTGTACTGATGGAAGAATTAAGTCTGAAATGTCAAGGAATATCAGCTCAAAACTTTTCAGAAGTAGTGTATATTGCGCATGATAATGATCCAAAGCGCAACCAGCCGAAACAATATTTCAAACTCAAAGAGAACTATTACATTTCCCGTTTGAGAGCCTTGAAATAAATCCGCCACTGTGGCAGACTAAATACTTAAACATTGTTAATGATCTTCAGCGAAGCCGCTCCCGGGCAGCCAAATATATATCTTTTCTATTTGTTTTAATCCTGTTTTTATGTCTTAAAACCGAACAAGCTTTTCTTTTTGGGTTAAATATTGTGCCTGTGCTTTCTTCCATTAAAACAAAAGCTTTTTATCCCGACATCTCATTCTCTAGTTCAAAGTAAATCATACATTTATAATAGCAGTTTAAGTGCGTAAATACCTTTTTGTGTCATTGTAGTTTGCCCTACAACAATGTCAATATCATGATGAAATATATTTAATGGTGTACACATATTTAAAATGTTTCACTTTTTCACTTTAAAACATGTTAATAAAGCATAATAAAGTTCATTTAATAAATATGCCCCCGACTGTCATGGAAGGCAACACTTTGACCGTAGTCTTGGTTATTTGATCATGAAATAACCTGAATTTGTTGTTTTGTTTCTCTCTTCCTGTTAAGATAAGCATTCCTTTGCAGAATCTTGCACGGACCATTGTAAAACTGAAAGGCTCAGCGCTACACTTGGCTCGTCTGTGGTCCTACCATGCTACCTTGGAGCAGGTAACAATAACTTGGTGACATGGACCCACAATATCACCAACAGCCTGATCCGTCTATCATCTGGAGGGCGAATTCAGTTCCTGGACCACAGATATGGGCGAGTGAAGGCCTTTCCTAACCAGGGCTCAAAGGGGAACTACTCCATCTGCATTGATGACCTTAAGAAGTCTGATATCGGGTGTTATCGCTGCGATCAGGATTCCTACTGTCTTCAGGTGGATTTACTTTTTGAAAAAAGTAAGTGGATTTCTATTAGCGTGTTTTCAGGCATACAGCAGCAGCCTGTGCAGAGGCATGCAGTATTTTCCTTTCCATGGTCACAAACCTCACAGCTCAAAACTATGAGAACGGACAAGTGAATGAGCCACTGTTTCCTGTGAAATACATCTGTCTAAAACCACAACCTATCGTGCAGGTGCAATGAGCGACGACACGTGGCTACTGATTTACATTTCTGTTTGTGTGGCGGCCCTCATTCTTCTGAGTGCATGCAGCTACCTATGCTGGATAAAATGCATAGGTGAGTAGTTTATTGGTGGATTTAATGGACGGATGGATGGATTGGTTATTTAACATTCTTTTTGTCTCTATTTCAGTGCCCTGCGACAACAAAACACAAGACAATGCAAATATTTCTGTCATACCTACAGGTTTTCAGGGTAAGCAATCTTTACGACACTAGTAAACACCGGGTTACTGTAGCATAGTGCACGCGTGGTCATCCAGGTTATCATATATCAATAACAAGCCGAAATCTCAAGGAACAAGTCCAGTTGCCCTTGTTTTGGCTTGTTTTTGAGATATTAATTAATCACAAGATTGGCATAAAAAGAACATTAAATTAAGGTAAAAAACGAGAACCTAAAACATTATGTTGTGTTTAGTTAAACTTTACAAAACATAAAATGCAATGCATTTTCAGTGGATTAAATAAAACAACAACAAACAAAAAAAACACATGTTAGCTCGCCGTTTCCCTTCTGCACTCATATTTAGCATCCAAACTTGAGAGTCTTATCAATTTTTTGGCAAGAACACAAATAAGTGCATGCCCCAACATGTACGCACAGCCCTTTAAGTTGCTTTGTGTGATGCTCCCCCACAGTTGCCAGCGCTCCACCTGAGGAACCAGTCAGAGTGCCAGTACAAGAACAGCAGATAGGTAGCAGCGTAAACACATGCTCGCTTAAGTCATTTCTATACATCATGTGCAAATTGGACATTTTTGTTTTATTATAATATAAGTGACAAGCGACTGTATCTCTAACACTTTTCATTTCGTTTCCTGCAGGAGCTGGCAATAATGATCTGGTTTATGGTGCGATAACAAATCTCTTCTTCTTTCTTTTCTGTCTCTAAGTGTCATCCAATCTGAGCTACGTCTCATACCCAAAATGTGACGAATGCTGAATATGTTTAATGTGATTATTTTTCTTTTTTAACATTAGAAAATGATTTCCAAAGTCCGGCCAACAGTGCTCAAACCAGAACCCACTATGGTGTACCGGGACTTCCGCCGATTCCAGACATGACTCAGCCGGGTCAAAGTGTCAATGGGATGTATCAAGACATGACCCAGCCGGGTCAAAGCGTCAGTGGGATGTATCAAGACATGACCCAGCCGGGTCAAAGCGTCAGTGGGATGTATCCAGACTTGACTCAATTTACCATTGAAAGGGTAGAGAGTCGGAGAACAAGACAGAGATTTCATATAGGTGCTTAATAATATGTTGTCAATATGTTTGCTCCCGTTTGTATTATTGGTGGCTGCTGACTTCACATGACTTCTCTCTCCTCCTCAGAACTCATCAGCAGAATACGGCAAGCAAGTCGAAGTCGACATTATTACGGTAATATGAGCAATCTTTCGTTGCGATGCACATTTTAATTCTGGCTGGAATTTTACTCATTCGTTTTATGACACAGTTAACCGGGATGAAATCAACAAGCAACAAGCCATGTCAGCGCAGGCGCAGAGTCATCCCAGAGGTAGCTTATTAATTATTGGACAATCAGAAATGTGTATCTGTGTCGGATTAAATGACTGCTGTATCATTATTAACTGAAGTGTTTTGTGTCGCGACAGGTCTGAAGAAAAAGAAAGCCAAAGACAGTGAGTGCTGACTTCATCTGTGGGCATGTTAGCGATGAAATGTTATTGTGCACTGAATGGCTCTCCCCCTTTTCCACTGCTTCCCTTTCAGACTGTGAATACAAAAACCCGATTTATAACAGGAGCACAGAGTACCTCAACCAACTGTAGGGAATGAAGGACAGAGTTTATACGCCAACTGACAGTCATAGCTCCTAATTATTGATTTTACTATTGTATTAGGTATACTTCTTTTAGTCATTTTAGGTGATGCATGTCTTGCTGTTTTTGTATTTGTTTGTAGAGTAATTGTACTGTTTGTCACTTCCTGTACTGAACATTTTTGGTTTTCGCTGTAAATTTCATCAAATAAATATGTTTGCTTTCATGGTGGCTGCAACAGCATGGTGTTTCCAGAATGGCTTCTTTGTAATGTAGGGGCAGGTTTGTGGCAATATGAGCTGGTTTTACTACTTTAAAAATGAAATTTTAGACTCCCCTTCACATACAAGAAGAACGAGCAACGAGCTAAGTTGCTAATTCCAGGGGTTTGTTGTGCGCTCCATTTGTACTGGAAAGCCAGAACTCAACTACAATGTCCGCATGAGTCAGATTTCTTAGTTGGAAAGAAATAAAACTCACCAAACTCAATGTCAGAATCCAAGATGGTTGCTCTGCTTGCAAGCAATTGTAAAAAATGTAGGAAAATATGTTTATATGCACCTAGACGGATGATTCAGTGACACACAAGTCTCAATTAACCATTGTCACAAAGAGTACGGTCCAACTTTTATCTGTGGACACGTTGTTAGTAAAATACAGAGTAATGTATTGTTACCTACTAGTTTTGCTTGCATTGGCTAACCTGACCAGTTAGAAACTCCACTTTGTTCTCTTTCCAACGTGTTGTACATGCTCAACTTGACTGTGACGTCGTTCCAGGCTCAAACACAACACAGCATCTATTTCTGCCTTCAAATGGAACCTGTGGGCATGTGGTTACAACAGCTACAATGAAACAGTGGCATCTGTCAACATCTAGGTGTCAAAGGTTTTAACATTATGCTCATAAATTCAGAAGGTAAACTCTTGCCCGTTTCTGAAAACAACAGCAAATGTCACAACTCTAGAACCCACATAGGGTGCTCACATTTACTGTATGTGGTGGTTTCAAATGAACACTCAAGCTTGTGAATTCCTGTGAGTCATGCACTCAGAATGCCTCCCGTTCAAGGCAACATCGCAAAGCACCGCTACTAGGCAACTGTACGTGTCCAGAAACTACATGTTATGTAATGTCGAAAGAGCAAAAGCACAATTTAAAGATAGGATTGTTGGAAATGTTAACATTTTCATGCATATTTCATTTCATACATATTAGAAGAATAGGAAGAAAAAAAAATCCATCAGAATATTTTTTATTTTTTATTTAAATCCTGACTCCCACGATTTTCTGCCACGCGTGTTCAGAAAGTCTCGATACCAGGCTTGTGCGTGGTACGCACTTAAACTGCTACCAAAGACCACATTCGAAGGCACCATCTGAGTGGTTGAATCTCTTCCTGCCAACTGAACCAAATGAGAGCCAGCTGCTTCACCTGTCAGACTGAGTCTCAGCAACCAGAAATGAAGACCTCCACTACTGACTTTATTTTGGTGGCACTGCACCTATCTTACCTCACACCCATTTCAAGCAACACTTTATAACACCGTGATCAATAATACCTTCTTACATTTCAAAGGAGCAATTTCAAGATCTTCCTTTCACCATTTATATTCATGGTAAGTTGCACTATACATTTGTTTATATATCATCTATCTATGAGTTTTGAAGGGCATTTAATTTCCTATTATCTTGTTTGTGTCCAAATCTACACGTGGATGAACTCGGCAGATATTACTTATGGCAACCCTGTGCCACTGCTTCCATGAAGAAAATTAGACTTTTGTTATCTTGACTGTTGCTTCTCTGTGTTTTGTGAGAAGACAAGTGAGCTGAGGAGCCCCTTAATCATACCTGCTTATTTATTTGTAACTCAGAATAGTTACAGATTTTTATCTCGTCAATAAAAATATACCGCAGGTCTGACTGTGGTCGTTGCGGCGATACTTCTAATCTGTGAAAGGAAATTGAAAGGTGGTACTCCACTGTAATATACATATAAAGAACCAGATTGCTTGCAGTCCTGCAGCAACAGTAAGTAGAGCTTAGGTCTAAGAATATATAATATAGAGTGTTGTATAAACTGTGTGTCGTTTCATCTGTGAAATAACATAACTACACATGTATATAAAATCACCAGACTTGATTTGACACATTCGCATGTCTCCTTATGATCAGTAGCATCTGTTTTTCTCTGTCTTTCAAAAAAGGTTGCGTTAAGAAGAATCACACAAGGACAGGGGATTTTTTACAGCGTAGTCTCTGGTGGACCTCTTCTCTTTCTACTACAAATAAGAATCAAAAAAAGACTACATGGCTATTTATAGTTAGAAGCACTGAGAACTGAAACAGTTCAGTCAAGACCTGTACATGATTTGTAATGAAAATAAAACTATACTTTGCCCTCTGAGCAGGCGTGTTTCACATTCAGCTCATCAGCTCAGCTCAATGATTTAAATTATCAAATTATCAGAGGATCCATCTGTTTTTACTGGGCAAGTGAAAAATCGTCTGTTGGCAAAATTAGCTGCCATAATATTATGACCACCTGCCTAATATTGTGTATATTCCACTTATGGCACCAGAACAGCCCTGACCCAGTGAGGTATGGACTCCACTAGACCTCCGAAGGAGTGCTGTGTTATCTGGCACCAAGAAGTCAGCAGCAGATCCTTTAAGTCCTGCAAGTTGCAACGTGGGGCCTCCATGGATTGAACTTGTTCGTCCAGTACAACCCACAGACACTTGATTGGATTGAGATCTGGGTAATTTTGCTTTGTGGCAGCGTGCATTATCCTGCTAAAAGAGGACAAATTTCCATGAAAGTGTAAATACTCAGCAACAGTGCTTAGGTGGGTGGTATGTATCAAAATGACATCCACATTAATGACAGGTAGCATTTTGACACTGACCGCTGCAGACAAGAAACACCTGACAAAAGCTGCAGTTTTGGAGATGACCCAGTTGTCTAGCCATTACCATTTGTCCCTTTTCAAAATTCCTTAGATTCTTACATTTGTCTATGTTTCCTGCTTTTAACACATCATCAGTGACGACAAAATGTTCCTTTGCTGAATAATAACCCACTTACTGGCAGGTGCAATGATAACCAGATGATCAGTGTTATGTGCTTCACCCCTCAGTGGTCATAATGTTGTAACTAATCTATGTATTTTTAGGTTACACTACACACACATATTGTGCTTTCACTGCATTTAGTATGTCGACATCCAAGACAGCAACCATATTTGAGTCTTTTATTAAGACTATAAATAATTAATTTAGGATTATAATTATAATTATGATATACTGCCAGAAATGGCTTGCATAATGTTTTCACTGTACTGTACTTTTTTATCATTTAAATCTTGTTTTAAATTTTTTTTTGTGTTTTTATATTCTCATGTCTGTGTACAGCACTTTGGCCAACCTTGTTGTTTTTAAAGTGCTTTATTAATGTTTGATTGATTGATTGACTGTACTGTACCTTTGGGTGACATATATTATGTGATGCATGCATGCGTACTGATCTTTAAGTAACCCTGACCAAGACCCACCTTTTCAATCAGGCTTTTAATTGATTTTATTGATTTCCTTTATTCCTTTTAATCAGACTTTTTATCATATTTAATCTCTATTCTTTACTATTTTAATTATATGATTTAACTACACGTTTTATGAGCTGAAAAGCATTTTACCTATTTTGTTCATTTTTATTCTATTTTACAGTTTTAGTCCCTCAGCTTTTAGCTCCAGTGTCTCCTCATGGGGGCTTACCACACTGGGAGTTGCTTCTGGTCTACTGACGGGGGTGCTGTCCTGTGGACGGCCCTGGCCCAGGTGTTTTTACGGGGGTGGTAGGGTGGGGTTTTTGTCCCTGTTGTTTTTAGCCTCTGTGAGGCACTTTGTATTGTTTTTATGTGTGAAAAGTGCCATATAAATAAAATTTGATTTGATTTGACCTCCTGTGAGTGCTGGAAAACCTTTGCATGAGTCCCAGGTGTCTGTGACCTTTGACCTGTAGGCTATACATCAGGATATGGTTTCTATGGTTACAGCAGCACCTCTGGTTTGTTAATACCTAGTAGTTGTTGGGGCTTGAAGTTCAAGACATAAGAAGTGTTACTAATTTGCTTGTCTCTCTGTGCAAATACTGTACAAATATTAAAATATTATCAATAAATAGCCATTTGGACACTGCAGTACCTGTTAATTAATCTACTGAATGAGTTTTTATGCTCTGTTGGAATTAATATGGCTGTGTCAACTTGTGCGTGTAAATAAAGTTCGATTTAAAAAAAAAAAAGGGGGGCTTTTATTGTGGTGGCTGTGTCACGTGTCCGCAAGTGGACCAATAGAAATTGAGAATAGGTTAGTTTGCGGAAGTTATTGAGTCAGCGTGTCGTCTTCGAAAGTATAAGGAAAATATATTTAAAAAAAAGGTTGATATTATGCACCGTTTAATGCTGTCCGAGCCCACACACACTAACTAAGGTCAGTCACTCTTTCGTCTACTCGTGCCTGGTATTTAAACCACACAAAACTGTCCGTTATGTCCAAATCAACGAGATGGAACCCAAAAGACAACGAGTCAAAACATCTTCCGATATATCAACACAAAAAGAAACTGGTTCAGGCTGTTACAGACAGTACTTTCCTGGTTGTCACCGGCGAGACTGGCAGCGGGAAAACCACACAACTTCCACAGTATCTGCATGAAGCAGGTAAGCTCATATTTAGTGTTTAATGTCTCTGGCAATAAAGTTGACGTGGGTGTCGTAACACTTGTACGCCGTAACAAGCATTTATGTATTTAAAGTGGTTTAAAATCACACAGCACGTAGAGCCATGCTAAACTTGTCACGATACACGTGTTCTTTTTATATTAAAAAAATGACCGTATGTCTCCTTCCTTTTTTTGCAGGTTTTTGTAAAGATGGCAAAATTGGCATCACCCAGCCCCGTCGAGTGGCTGCCATCACAGTGGCCCAGAGGGTCGCCCAGGAGATGCAGTGCTCTCTGGGAAGGGACGTTGGCTACCAAGTACGCTTTGATGACTGCACATCAGAGGTGAGAAATAAAATGCAGAACATACCATGTACTTGATGTCCATATTTGATGATGTGAGATGTGACTTGTGATTGCGTCCAACTAGGACACTGCGGTGAAGTACATGACAGACGGCTGTTTGCTCAGAGAGGTCCTGGCAGACCCCGCTCTGTCTCAGTACAGTGTTGTAATCTTGGATGAAGTTCACGAACGCAGCCTCAACACAGTGAGTCAATCTGTTTACCCAATATCATTAGCACAGTTTCTGCATTTTTGTCCTGTTATCATTGCCCCAGTACAGTTTTGAGACCCATCCTCCCACATGCAATCAGTTTGTGTTTGTGTTTATTACAGGACATTCTTCTGGGTTTATTGAAGAAAATGTTCTCCAACCCCGCTAAGGCCACCAGGGGACGATCTTTCCCTCTGAAGGTGGTGGTGATGTCCGCCACTTTGGAAACTGACAAACTGTCAGCCTTTCTTGGCGACTGTCCCGTCTTTTCTATTCCTGGGAGAACTTTTCCTGTGACCTCCACGTTTGGCTCGGCTGTGGGGCCTAAAGATACAGAAAGCACTGGCTATGTAAAAGAGGTACTGGGTTTCACTTATGAGCCAGGTGCTGTTTTCTGTATATTCCTGGATTTTCCCCATGTCTCACAACTTTACGAGTATTACTAATTAATTAAATGTAAATATGCTGTGTATATTGATGTCTTTAGCAGGTGTTAATACATCTTTTTCTCCACAGGTGGTTAAAGTGGCTCTGGACGTGCACACTAGTGAAATGGCTGGGGATATTCTGGTGTTTTTGACGGGTAAACAACAAATTATTGTTCATTAATGATCAAGGTCAGAGTACATATGTTGAAAAAAAATCTGCCACATTAATTCCTTTGTGTTTGACAGGTCAGTCAGAGATTGAGCGTGCCTGTGACATGTTGTTTGAAAAAGCAGAGTCTATAGACTATCGCTATGATGTACAGGACCAAACCGTGGAGGGCCTTCTCATTTTACCCCTTTATGGATCCATGCCAACTGGTAAACTCATACAAACCACTGACAACAACAGGTTTTTTTTTTTTTTGGCAAATTTTCAATATTTAAATCATTGTCAGCTGTCTTTGTGACTATTTTTTGGTGTCACTATAGAACAACAGAGGCAGATTTTTCAGCCACCGCCTCCAGGGATAAGAAAATGTGTAGTGGCCACTAACATTGCAGCAACGTCTCTCACCATCAATGGCATAAAGTGAGTGAGGCATGGCGATGTCACTGGTTTACCACATGTCTCCATATAACTGTAACCTGAACACATCACTGTTCTTTTCCCATAAAGGTACATCATAGACAGCGGGTTTGTGAAGCAACTCAACCACAACTCAAGGGTGGGCATGGATATCTTAGAGGTTGTTCCCATTTCAAAGTGAGTTTTGTAAACAATACAGTTCAGTTTCAAACTTACAAATAGCTTAGTTTCTGTAATTCTCTGCTTATACTTATGACACAAAGAAAGCTTGCAAACAAGAGATTTTTTACTGGATTTTGGGGGGATTTTCTGTCATTAGGAGCGAGGCTCAGCAGAGAACGGGCAGAGCTGGAAGAACTTCAGCCGGAAAATGTTTTCGGATCTACAACAAGGAATTCTGGGAGAAGTGCATGCCCGAATATACTATTCCAGAGATCCAGAGGACAAGCTTGACTGCAGTGATACTCACGCTCAAGTGTCTGGGTGTTCATGATGTGATTAGGTACGCTGTTGCCCCTTCTGTGTCAGTGTGCTTCTTTGTAGTTCATAATTTATGCAAATAACCAGTTGATCTTTTTTAAGGTTTCCTTATCTGGATTGCCCAGAGGAGAGGTTTATTCTAGAGGCACTAAAACAGCTCTACCAGTTTGATGCCATAGATAGGTCAGTGTTTGCACACACAACATCAGTAGCAGCCTATGTTGGTTTTGTGGAAAATTAACTCTTATCTGTCTGATATTTGGGTTGCAGAAGAGGTAGAGTGACTAGGTTGGGGGAGCTGATGGTGGAGTTCCCTCTCCAACCAGGCCTCACCAGGGCATTGCTCAAAGCCGCCTCGCTCGGCTGCGAGGACCTGCTGCTCCCCGTGGCCGCCATGCTGTCTGTGGAGAACATCTTCATCAGGCCAGGTCAGCAGTTAAGCTTTTTGAAGCCTAGGGACCTTAAAGCTTAATGAAGCCTTCAATTAAAGGCTCTAGGGGAGGAGTTAAGGAAAATAAGTAAGTCCAGCATGACATGAGCTTTGAGTTCACAAAACTTTGACTTGCTCCACACAGGCCACCCTGAGAAGCAGAAAGAGGCAGATAAGACACACAGAGCGCTGGCTGCAAAGACTGGCAGTATGAACGACTTTGCCACACTCCTCAGTGTGTTTCAGTCATGTAAATCCAGGTGAAGAAAGCAATTTATTAGTTTTGCAAGATGCATTTTTTTTTATTATTGTTTGTACAAAGATGTGTCAGTGTTAATTCATAGACTGTTTCTAAGAATTTATATTGTATAATGATATTATGACAACCTGGAGCCTTTTTCTTTATCTCTGCAGTGACAGACCTTCAGCATGGTGTAAGGAAAACTGGATCCACTGGAGGGCGCTGAAGTCAGCCTTTAGTGTGGAGACTCAGCTGAGAGAGATCTTGAACCGCCTCCAACAGGTACAACATTTTCACACTACTGACTGAAGAGTGTTGTGTATCCTTGTTTTGTCAATTGTGTCCATGTTACTGTAAACATTACAGCTGTAACACAGTTCTTCCTAAGTGTTGTTATTTTTTTCTGTGAATCTGCTTGCTTGCCTTCCAGAAAAGAGATTTCCCGGTTGAAACATTTGACGGCAACAAGAGCGAACTTTTCAGACGATGCCTGTGCACAGGATACTTTACCAACGTTGCCAGAAGGTATCACTAATATTAATTTGAAATTATGACATTCAGTCTTCATCAGAAGGGTTAGGGTTATTCATTATTTTTTTTCTCATAGGTCTGTTGGAAAGGTGTTTTGCACAATGGATGGCCATGGATCTATGGTTCACATTCATCCATCATCATCAGTAAGCACAAATACGTATTTACGTCTAAAATAATTCTCTACATTGTGCAATAAAAGCAAATAGTTTTTTTCCTCAAATGCCTTTTGTCTCAATTTGTTCAAAGCTTTTTGACCAGGAGGCAGAGCTCAACTGGATCATTTTCCATGATGTGCTGGTGACCTCTCGGGTGTACATCAGGACCGTGTGTCCTATCCGATATGAGTGGGTGAAGGATTTACTTCCGAAGCTCCATGAAGTGGACGTCTATGAACTGAGCAGTGTGGCAAGAGAAGAAGTTACTGATGAGGAGATGATAAAATGGGAGTCCAAGGAAGCAGCCAAAAGACAACCGGGTATTCAGAATAAATAACTGGATATTATTTTGGAAATTCCCATGGAAACCATCTTGCATGTTTGACATAAAATAATCAGTGCATTACTTGATGCTTAAATAATCAAACATAAGTGTGTGCCTAAAACAGAGATAACCATAGATTAAAAGTCTTTATAGTTTTACAGAGTGCTGATAGATTATTCTTTTTTTCAGAGGTTTCTGCTGAGGATGTCATGAAGAAGCTGGAGAAGAGAAACAACGAAGCCACCGTCAGCGATGCTCGTGCTCGCTACCTTCAACGAAAACAGCAAAGACAACAAAATAAACCTCTTTGACAGAAAGTATTTGGTTTCCCTAATCCTAACCTTGTATTACCCATCAGCAGTTTTGTAAAAGCCATCTGAATAATAAACATATGTTTTTAACATTGCCTCTCTCTTCTTTAATCCACAACATTATACACAACCATGCAGCAGAGATAGATATTATGGGTACATAAAATATAAAATCTACATAACATTGGTGCTTTATTTTGAAACATTCGGTAGACTGAACGAGAGCCCTAGAGTTTACTGGGTTATTGATATAATTTAGCAGCATATTTTACATTTGCTTTTAGCTCTGATTATAACTGACAGACAGTCTGTTAAGGTTACTGTATTGTACTTAGTGTACTTTCACACCGCTCAGGTGCAGTGGACCCTCTCTGGTCGTGTACGTCACTTCCGTTAGTGTGCGTCTGCGGGGCTACTGTACTGTCTGCCTGAAACGGAGGACTTCCAAGCTAGGCAGGCGACTAACCGCATTAAACCTACGAAGGGGCGTCTTTTTTTGTAATCTTGCCTGATTTGTGAAAATATACATAGTCGTATTTAAACTACGTGTGCATCAGTTTGCGGCTCGGTGGACTTTACTCGGTGGACTGCTTCATACGCTTCAGTAAACCACTGCAGCAGCAACTGAGCAAGCACGCCGCCGCCGCCGCCGCCGCTGTTGTTGTGAGAGAAGAAAACAAGCTCGGCGAGCAGTCCGCTAAGCTGTGTGATCATTGACAGAGTTCAGTACACACGAGCTTCGAGTGATAGCTAGTGGAAGCTGTGTGCAGCGTAGCTCCGAGACTCCACGACGAGCGACTACTTGGATTATATATAAATATATATTCTATTTTTCTTTTGCCAGGGAAGTCGAGGTAAGGATACCCGGAGTAATGAGAACTAGCGCAAGTAGCTAGCTGACATGCTAACTAGCTGCTAGCTTGAGAGATGTTTTGGCTAGCTGCCTTGTTTGGTCGTAATGCGGTCGTGGTCAGTGTCCTCACTGCTGTCTGACGCGCAACTTGGCCCAGCTGTCCTCCTGCTATAACGTTAAATGTCGTTGTTACTTGGTGACTCTTAAAGTACGTATAAAAAGCCAACGACCTATCTTGGACTTGAAGGTAACGTTTGTTGACTTTGTCTCAGTTAGCTAGCTACCACACTTGAAGGATGTGAACGTGTTAACCGCACAGCAATGTTTACGTTAGGGAGCTTATGTTCGAGCTGGGTACAGTAGGTAATTTTTAAGAGACATGAAATAAATATAATTATTTAACTGTGTACATATACATGTATTGTTATAATATATATACCCTTTGCCTGTTGATGTTTATTCGAGAGTTGCTACATGTAAACTAGACGCTATCCGTGATGTTTTCGTTGTAGCCACACGACATGTTTGTAAACACGAACTGCTGCACAGTATACAAAAACAAAGTTGTTTGTCTTATTTATTATCTCAAAGAGCTTTTATCTAGTGTTCAGGTCGTTCAAGCTACACCCGAGTACCCGTGGATGGCCATAAAAAAGTCTGAAGTCGAGGGAAGCCTTATCTGCTTTTATCTTTGTAAACAAAGCAGTTCAAACAGTCTTCGTGACTGTATGCACTGTAATATTCAACCCCATCATTTTCACCGAAATACTGTGAAATTCTGGTAAACCTATTATCTAACATAAGCTGTTGATTCAGGGCTGACCCTGGATCACCAAGGCCTCTTCTCAAACATTCATCAAGAGCTGGGAGAGGATATTGCATTTGTCAGTGCAGAGCATTGCAGGATTTTTTATTTATTTTTATATTATTATTATTATTATTTATTATTTTTTACTAATCGTTAGATCAGGGAATTCGTCCCCTGATATATATTTTTTTTCTTGGCATAACTAGAAAACCAGGGTCTAGTAACAGTATTTGGATGGAACGTGAAAACACAATGAACGTTAGCATCAGGAGCTTTGCATCAGAGGATGGAAGTGCCTGAATTTCTCATTACGGCGACGTGCAGATTTCAGCAGTTTTCTTTGTTGCGGAGTTGTGTTTCAAGGCAACAGAGCGTTACAGGAGGTGAAGAACTGTTTTTAAGATAGACATCAGTGTGTGTTGTTAAGCAAAATCAGTTTCGATTTATGTCTTCATGTCAGTGAGAGAAACCTCAGCTGTTTTGTTCACTACTTTTAAGAGGCAGTGCAAGCTTTAAAATCAACTCAAAAAATATTAATTTGCCGTAATATGATTTTGATACTTATTTTTAAGGGAGTGAAAATTCCTACATTGATATACAAACAAAAGTGATTCGCATGGATGACATAGCGGTTTTCAGGGGCACGGTTTGGTTAATTTTATGGAAAATGGAAAAATGAAGACACCATTGTTTATTAACCTTTCCAGTAATGTATTTCACAAACTACTTGGTAACTTATTGTTAAGACACCGCAGAATCGTGCTCTGCTTTATGTGCTGCAGGCAGTGTTGAGAGTATTGTCCTCAAGGGAGCTGGAGCGTGCTGTTTTATGTGTTAACACCATCTCTAGTTAATTCCAATAACCTTTTCTTACTTGTGTTTTGTTTAAAAAAAAGTTTTCATGTCGGCGCATATCAGGCGTAACATATATCCATCAATAAAAGGCCAATATTGTACTTGTATTTACATGTTAAGGCAGTACTGCAGTGATTGTTTTTTTGTTTTTTCTTTAACAATACATCTTTGTTCTTTTTTCCAGGTATTTTTATCTGAGCCACAGTTCAGTTTGACCAATAAGAACAGTTTGCACAATTTCCACCAGCTTGTCTGCAGCCCCCTTCCTACCCAGACAGTCTTCTGCCCCAGCATGAATGAAGTCAGTGTTGTGAGAGAGGGATGGCTCCACAAGAGAGGTAAGGGGCCCTTTGTGTTCACCGTCCATCATCTGAGTCTATATTAAAGTTCTAGTTCATGTCAGAATCTAAGTTTTGAGTATTAGATACTCCCCATCGGTTTGAATGGCCACTGCAAAGTTTGTAGTCCTTTCATAGACAGAGGAAAGCAACAGTGGCTTAATTCAGTTACAATATATTTCCAGTCTAATAATATTGTGGTTTAGAGGAGCATATTTGTCCATGGGAAAGATAAACACACACAAAGAGGTAGTCAAACATTAATACTAAGTATTCATAAGTCTCTCAAAAATCCTGACTTCTCTGTTTACAGGTGAATACATCAAAACATGGCGTCCTCGTTACTTCATCTTAAAGAGCGATGGCTCCTTCATTGGCTACAAAGAGAAGCCTGAAGTGTCCAGTGACCACAGCCTCCCACCTCTCAACAACTTCTCTGTCGCAGGTCAGCTTTCCCTTCAGGCAAATTTCAATAAGTGCCTATAAAACTCAGGTTTTAATGTTTTGTTTAGAGTCCCCTCAGTTTTTCAGCGCTTGCTTATGTCTGTACTTTGTAGAATGTCAGCTGATGAAGACGGAGCGCCCCAAGCCCAATACGTTTGTCATCCGGTGCCTGCAGTGGACCACGGTTATCGAGCGGACCTTCCATGTAGAAAGCAATGAGGAGAGGTAAAGGACTCATGTTTGCTGTCTCTGTGGAAGAAGTAGCCTTAGTGAAATAGAAGAAAAACATGTAGAGAGTTGCTTGTAGTGGGCTGAGGCCAGTAAATCTGAAAATTCAATTTACACGTGAAAACAGCTTCTTTCCACACTTCAGGATGTTTCTGAAAAAGTTGTCTGTCTACACTTAAACACCAGAAAAACAAACAAAAAACGAGTTCGGAGTGGGATATAGAGCAACTCTGTTGAGTCCCAGTCTAGGAAAGTTCTGCTCTGCTGCCTCTTTTCTTACCATTATCATTACAGTACCGTGTTTCAGTGTCGAGCCAAACTCACTTTTTAATAGCTCTCAACTGCATGTTTCTAGTTGTTTTGATGAGCTAATGTTTTTGTGCTGCTCCTCTGAAACGACAGTCAAATTAAGTGTCACATGATTCACAGTATAAATATAAACACAGGGAGTTTTGTAATCAGACACATCAACTTTTGAAAGCCTTTGTGGGCATGTAAAACACTTGCTTAGATCGAAGGCCAAAGTGTCAAACTTGAAAAGGAAATAAAGTTTTTAGATGAAGCCTGTGTTTGTGATACAAAAATTGAGTCTTTCTTAGAGGAAAAAAAATCTGTTTGAAAGTTCATTTTACTCAAAATATTTCTGTGATGAAATCAGTTTTAGTGTTTTGTTAGCTGAAACCAGTTTAAATAATCAGCTCACTGGGTTTTTCGTTATAGGAAGTGAGCACAGAAAGACACACGGGGAGAACTATGAATAAGGATAAATGGTTCGTTGCTCACAACATTCAGTAAAAGCCATTTAGTTTGTGACAGGAGGAACAACCATTATGCTCCAAATAGAATTCATTGCCAGATTATACTTGAGTATTCACCTCTAACCCAAGCAATCATCACAGAGTTTTGTTTACATCGGTTTTGCCAAGCACCAAATCCCAAAGCCTGAGCTGAATAGTACACAGATTATCCCTTACCTTCTAAACTTAGCTTGGTAGACTACTGTTTTTCATTAAGATGTATTTTTTTTGTCTGAATTTAAAAAGAAGTCTGTAAACCATGTCGCCTCCAATTACAGTTCATATCTCAAAGCTAATTTTATTCTAGTTCGTATTTTACTAGAATGTTGTGAGTAGTTCAGACACGGCTGTGGCTAGATTTGATCAAGGCAACGTGTGTTTTCTTCCGAGTCAGGGAGGAATGGATGCGATCGATTCAGGCTGTAGCAAATAGCCTGAAGAGTCAGCAGCAGGATGAGGAACCCATGGAGATCAAATTTGGCTCGCCAAGTGACAGCAGCGGCACAGAGGAGATGGAGATTGCCGTGTCCAAATCCCGCACAAAAGTGGTCAGTATTTGCTCAAGCATTGCCTGGCAGCTGAGTGTTTGTCCAGCTAAGCTCATCTTTATTGAGCAAGTTGTTCAAACTTTAATCCTCTTTCTCACAGCTTTATTTTTTTTTTTGGTGAAGCAACCTTTAAGTGAGTGGAGGACAGCATGTTTGTATGTATTTTGTCCAGTGCTGTAACGCTACAGATTATTTCGAGATGTATTTGGTTTTACAGAGTTTGTCTAGTGACCTACGTGTTATCCAGTGTAAAAACAAACTACACTCACTTGCCAGTTCATTGCTTGCTTTCTTCTATTTTATTAAACAGCCTTGCACTAAATCTTGTCTTCATGAAGGTTATGGTTATTTGGTTATTTGTTTAAAATAACTGAGAGAGCTGTTGATTCAACGTTTTTTTCCTTTATAGTACTACTGAATTGTAATATGTTGTACCTAATAAGTTCTTTAGTGTTTAATTCAATCTAGTTTAACAGCACCACAAACTACATCCTCCAAAATGATCTTAAAGTTGAATTATCACCTTTCTGACGCTTTTTCAGCATCAACTCAACATTATGAGGGAAGATTTAGTGCTGGACTGTTATATTAGAATTAATTTATTGTCACTAGTGTACCTAATGAACTGTCTAATGAGCGTATGTGAAGGTGGAGCATATAAAGCTGTTCACTGTTCAAGTAGACATTTGTGGTTCTTCAAAGTAGTTTAAATTCAAAACGGTGTTTTTGTACTTTTATGATCCTACCCTTATTTGAATAATGACTCTGCTGCTTTACATTGTATGTGATATTATTCAAATAGTGATCACTCTCTCCCTGTCCTACACACCTAAAAAGCTGCAGGACACTTTTGTCATTCGTTTCTGTTCAGACAGATTTTGGCTCAGTTTGCTTGCTGTGGTTTCTCAAGTGGTAATTAAAAAGGCTTTCTAATTTGATTAGATCTATTTATAAGTACTTCATGCCATGACATGTTACGTGTGTCCTGCATTAGTACTTGAAATACATGTTGGGATATATTGGTTGTGGTTCACAAAATATTTGCAGTGGAAGTTGAACAATGGGGAACCATCAAAATGCTGTTCTCGTACCTTCCTAAGATTATTAGATGTTTATGTTGCATATTAACACAATTTAAATTCGGATCAGGTGATGTCAGTTTGATATTAAAGCACCCGAGGCAGTGTTCATCACAGCTCATCTTTGACTGTTGTTCCCACAGACCATGAGTGATTTTGACTACCTGAAGCTGCTGGGCAAAGGCACATTTGGTAAAGTGATCCTGGTGAAGGAGAAGGCCACGGGGATGTACTATGCCATGAAAATCCTCCGCAAAGAAGTCATCATTGCTAAAGTTCGTGCCACCACATCACAGTAAAACCTTTAAGCTGTGTTGCAGCAGTGTTTCTCATTTCATGTACTAAGTGTGTATGTGTATGTCTTTAGGATGAGGTGGCACACACAGTTACAGAAAGCAGAGTACTCCAAAATACGCGGCATCCCTTTCTGACGGTTGGTTACCAGTACTTTTATTGTTGCCTCAGTGTGATTCATGCAAAATTATGAGACCATTTACTCTGCATAATTCAGCCGCTAATTCTTTTTCTTTCTTTTTTTTTACAGACACTAAAGTACGCATTTCAAACGCATGACCGGCTATGCTTTGTGATGGAATACGCAAATGGAGGAGAAGTAAGTGTTTCCCTTTCTCATGTTTTGCAGTTGGGCTGTTTTATTAATATCTGTGTGTGACCTTTTGAAAAATTGGGTTGAAACAAATGGTTAGGATGAGTCCATTTAAGTCCATTTGAGAATATATATATATATATATTTTTATATTTTATATATATTATTATATTTTAAAAGCAATCAAATCAGAGCGAGTTATCGGCTGAAATTTGGATCTGGTGGTGTGTCCAAATGCTGCGGAACGAATGGAAACAGACATACACACGGAAATACTTAAAGTCCCACAAACACACAAAATTACCATGGAGACCAGCTACGACCAAAGAAATGTATTCAAATCCAAAAATGAGATGAAATCATGAATCAGAAAAGAATAATAGTATTGTCCCTAATTCCTGTTTACATTTTGAATTCTCTTGCAGCTCTTCTTTCATTTGTCCCGGGACAGGGTATTCAAAGAAGACAGGGCTCGATTCTATGGTGCAGAAATAGTGTCAGCACTGGAGTATCTACACTCACGCAATGTAGTTTACAGGGACTTAAAGGTAAGATATGTAATTTACTGTTACTAGGCAGGAGAGAAGGATTTTTTTTTTTTTTTTTTTTTATTGTGGGGATTGGTCACGAGACATTTGGTCATTATGTATTTTAAAAATATATTCTCTTTTATCACTATTTATTCTGCTTTCTGCCTTTTATTAATAGTACTTAAACTCAGGTCATATCATGCTACTCCTACTGTGTATTATTGTTGTGTAAATGGTTGTTTGTCTTGCGAATCGGTAACAGTTTAGGAAATCAGTTGCAATACTAAGCCCTAGTCCTACTCTTCAGCTTGGGTCCATTACATCTTATTCCATCTTTAAGTTCTTTTCCCACCCTAGCTGACATCTGATTTGACTCTTGTTTGCATCTTGCCCCGAACAGCTGGAGAACCTCATGTTAGACAAGGATGGCCACATAAAGATAACAGACTTTGGGCTGTGTAAAGAGGGGATCACAGACGGCGCCACCATGAAAACCTTCTGTGGAACCCCGGAGTACTTGGCACCAGAGGTAAACCCACGCTGACTGTGGATATGAATATGCTTAGTGACCAGGATTATATAAATAAACAGACAGCCATGCTACAGGGCTGAATGATACTAGTTTTATGTTTTGTGTTTGAACATATTGGAGGAACTTTGGTGACTTCATTGTGAAAACCGGTAAAGGTTGCAGCCTAGCTGGAAGAGCTTGTTTTCAGATCGTTGCTTTGCCGTCTACAATAATAAAAAATACTGGCAGTAAGGAAATGTTAAATGACTGAAGCAAAGTTGACAGTCAACATGTTCTTAGCAGTGGAAATTTTTACCACAAATTGTATTCAAAGACTAAATGCAGACACTTATTAATATAGTAAGGATTTTTTTTTCCTCTGAACAGCACTGCGGTAAAACTGCTTACAGTTTAAAGAAAGCCCACTGACATAAGTAACAATAGAGATACAAACATGCCACCTGCTTCAGTTTCCTCCTTTAAAAAGCCAACATAAATCAGATTTATTTATTCAATTTGCATTTTTTTTTTATTTCATTAAACTTTTGTTTTTGGAAACTTCATACTTTTTATCTCCATGTTTTTGTGTCGGTTGACTTCTAAAGTCTTGTAGTAAATCATTTTGCACGTGTCAGTCTCTTTGATTAAGTTTATTTGGCTTTTTAGGCAGACTTTGGACCTCATGACTGGTGTTTCTCTCGCTCTCTCTCTCTCTCTGTCTCTCTCTCTCTGTCTCTCTCTCTCTCTGTCTCTCTCTCTCTGTATCTCTCTGTATCTCTATCTCTCTGTATCTCTTTCTCTCTGTATCTCTCTCTATTTATTCTTTTTATTTGCACCTGGTCAGGTGTTGGAGGACAATGACTATGGACGAGCAGTGGACTGGTGGGGACTGGGCGTAGTGATGTATGAGATGATGTGCGGCCGTTTGCCCTTCTACAACCAGGACCACGAGCGTCTGTTTGAGCTCATCCTCATGGAGGAGATCCGCTTCCCCAAGAACCTTGCTCCTGAGGCCAAGGCCCTGCTGGCAGGCCTGCTTAAAAAGGATCCCAAACAAAGGTAAGTGGTGTCTCTGCGACTCATTTTTATCTATTTTGGAAGGCCAAAGACAAATACATAAACATTTTTAAACATTTTATAAAAAGCACAACATGGCTTTAAAAAAAAAAAAAAAAGAAGTGAAGTTATTGCTTTAGGACATGTTTTGGACATTTAAAGAGCTCTGTATAGTAGTAATAATGCAATAAAATGTATTTTATTGTACTTGTGTGTAGTGAGAACAGTCGGTACACTGGTGACTTACTACAAATATGCACTGCCTGGCCAAAAAAAAAGTTGCTACCAAATAAAAGGTCACACACACTAATATTGTGTTAAATCAAAAGCTTAAATCAAAGCTAAAGGACCGCCTTTAGCTTTGAATACAGGACACATTTACTGTAGCATTGTTTGGATAAGCTTCTGCAATGTCACAAGATTTATTTCCATCCAGTGTTGCATTTATTTTTCACCAAGATCTTGTATTGATGATGGGAGAGTCTGACCACTGTACAAAGCCTTCTCCTGCACATCCCAAAGATTCTCAATGGGGTTAAGGTCTGGACTCTGTGGTGGACCATTCTTGTGTGTAAATGATGTCTCATGCTCCCTGAGCCACTCTTTACCAATCTGAGCCCCATGAATCCTGACATTGTCATCTTGGAATATGCCCGTGAACATCAGGGAAGAAAAAATCCATTGATGGAATAACCTGGTCATTCAGTATATTCAGGTAGTCAGCTGACCTCATTCTTTGGACACATAATGTTGCTGAACCTAGACCTGAGCAACTGCAGCCACCCCAGATCATAGCACTGCCCCCACAGGCTTGTACAGTAGACACTAGGCATGATGGGTGCATCACTTCATCTGCCTCTCTTCTTACCCTGATGCCCCCATCACTCTGGAACAGGGTAAATCTGGACTCATCAGACCACATGACCTTCTTCCATTGCTCCAGAGTCCAATCTTTATGCTCCCTAGCCAATTGAAGCCTTTTTCCCAGTTAGCCTCACTGATTCGTGGTTTTCTTAAGGCTACACAGCTGTTTTTCTTCAATTTGATTTCATTTCATTTTATGATGAAGTGATCTGCAGCCAATGATTTGACCCTTCTCAAACAGACTAACATCTTTTCCACAACCACAGGATGTTTCTTTCGACATGGTTGTTTAAGAAATGAGAAGCTACTCATTGCATCAGTTGGGGTTAAATAACTTGTTGACAGCTGAAAGATAATCACTCATGCAGTAATTATCCATCCGGAGGCTCGTACCTATTTGCTTAGTTAAATCCAGGTGGTGACTTAAATCCAGGCAGTGTATAACAGTCCTGCACTAAATTTCATTCTCCACGCTGTTCATTTGATGTTGAAACAGCTTCAGAAATGTTGTAATTTTACTGAAGGATCATTTTGGAAGATGTAGTTTGTAACGCTGTTAAACTGGATTGAATTAAACCCAAACTTTCTGGTGTCTCTGTTAGCCTAACCTGCTGTCTAAAACCAGGTTGTCAAAATAATAGTTACATAAGTTTAAAATAATTTGTTCTTTTAAAGAGATGCTGAATACCATAACCTACATGAAGCTAAGATTAAATGCACCAGTGTTACTGTAGAAGTCATCTGTTTTTACTAGTGTACCTAATGAACTGGCAATTGAGTGTATTCTTGATATTATACATTGATAGCTGGTACATACATGTTATAACGTGTGTCCTTAGCATAAATGAATAAATCTCCTGAAGGTGCAGCAGTACAGCTTCAGACAACACTGACTTCTTGGGATTTTTCTCCGTGGCTCTGTCACTGTGCTCGGGGCACCAAGTATTCAGCTATAAAAAAAAAAGTAACCATGTTATTTAAGGCCATGTTCCTTCTTGATTAGTTTTGGGTCAGGATAATGGCAGTGAACATGGACGTAATTGATTGTTGTTTATGTCCAGCCCCTGTGTTTGTGGTAATAGTGGAAAAACTGCTAATATTAGCACACTGAACACAGCCTGCATCCTTACTAACACATGTGTTTAGAAAGGAATAGTAGAAAGGAAATGAAGAGCTTGTTAAATATAAATCAGAACACTACAAGGGCTTGTTGTACATCCTTAACGGCTGTTTGAATGATTATGTTTAGCTACAGTGATAATGTTTTCTGTTGTTTACAGGCTGGGAGGCGGACCAGACGATGCCAAAGAAGTGATGACCCACAAGTTCTTCACCTCCATCAACTGGCAGGATGTCACTGACAAAAAGGTGAGGGACGGATGAAAAAATAAATTAAAACAAGTTGTTCTAAATGGAAAGTGACTGCTTACCTTCCTCTCCTCAGCTTATTCCACCCTTCAAGCCCCAAGTTACATCAGAGACAGACACGCGTTACTTTGATGACGAGTTCACAGCACAAACTATTACGATAACTCCTCCAGACAAGTGTAAGTAGATTGAAGCCAGTGAAGCCGTTTGTTTGTGAGTTCATTGTCTTTAAGGAACATAAAGCTTTTTTACATCTGTTTTCAACTTTGCAATGTTTTTTTTTTTGTCTCTCTCCATTTGTGTACACTCCAGATGACAGTTTAGATCCAGAGGACTCAGATCAGCGTACACACTTCCCTCAGTTCTCGTACTCTGCCAGCATACGGGAATGATCACTCAGACTCTTGAACAAGCAGGCAGGCTGACACACGATCACAAATCCCACATACACACTTGCACTGCTGGGGGAATTTGAACGACACAAACAAAAAGTGGCACAAGACACATCTTCATTCTGTCTTTAACGCACACACATACTGGTAAATCAGACAAGACACGGATCATAGAGTATGAAATGAACACACAGACCATGAATGACTGACCTCAGCAGGTTTGTGTGGATAGACCGGCAGCTTTGTCTCTGTACGTCCTCTCAGGGTTTGCCGTAAAGCTTCCCTGCAGGACCTCTGCTGCACTACACTGGGCACCACATCAAAGCCTTGACACTTTGAAAACCAGGTTATGCCAGCAAGTACCACCTCTTTACCAGCTGTACCCATGCTTCACACACACAATCGCACCAACCGACCCATGCATAGACTGCATATATATACATAAACATACTTGATAGAATTTTAGAAAGTATAATCAAAATTAGGAAAATTGAAAAGATTTGGGGAACATTACAAATTTTTATTTCATCACTTGTTACGGTTTTAAATGTAAAGCCATATTTCTGCATTTTTTGTGATTTTTTTTTTTTAAATGATTTTTTTTTTTTTTTAACAAGTGCTCTTTCTGGAACTTGCTGTTACAAATCAAGTGTGGGATTTTCCTACAGTGGGGGGACACGGGGAAGAATAGGAGGATGAGAAGGGTTGCCATTACTGTGTTTGCACTGCAGGCGAACGGACGAGTGGATGTGCGAATGTATCCGTGTGTAGAGTGCAAGCGAAAGTATGAACAACCATTTTGATTCTCAGCCATCCATTCGTGTCTGGTTTTTATGCATGTTTTTAAAACTCTGAACTATTGCTGGAATATTGACAAGAGAGGACACTACACAGCACACCCAGTGGGCTTTTTTCTTTTTTTTTTTTCCAAAGGGAACAAGCATGTAATTAATGACTGCTGTGATCGGCTTGCCATAAAATTGACAGGATTAGAAACTGGGATCTTGTGCATGGCTAACCTTTGCTTTAAATGCTGCATTAATTTAATTTGAAGTGATGCAGCAGTCAGCCTCTCAGAGGTCCAGGTTGGTACGTCCAGATTAACTGACTGACCAACTTGTTGCTGGTTGCAGGTTATACTTGTGCCAGTCGCACACTGTGTGGAAGACAGTAAGAATAGAAGGAAAGAGGAGACTTGAGACTATTCGACACTTTTTGATAACAGTTTTCCTCCGCAACCTGTTGTGGGAGACCAATGTGGATGAACACAGCAATCCGCTGTCCTTGGTCCAGTAATTCTCACTCCCTACCTGAACAGTTAGACACCAATCTTTTGTTCATTTTTTTTTTTTTTATCTGTAATATCAGTGTAAGTTTTTAAAATAAGCTTTTGAATGTCCCCATATTTAAAGAATGAAAGGATTCCAATTGTTGGTAAGAGGCCAAAAATTGACTGACTTAGCCGCGGTGGACGTTAAACACTTCATATGATTCCACAATTGATGTTGAGAGTGTTTGGTTTGTGTTTTCTTTAATGCTGTGTCTCGAAGCACTTAAATCTACGTAGTTGTATGTCTTGAGCAAAAGTCTGCAGGTTTACAATCCAGCTAAATGCCGCATGAGCTGTTTGACCAGCCTTCAGCCTGCAGAAAACATCACCTGAAATGAAAACCTGCAAACTTTGAGCCACGACGGCACATGGTTGAGAGAAGCCCTGGACAGCATGTTGAACAGTGCTCGTTTTTGGCGCAAGCATATTATATTCCATAATGCTGGAAGAGATGTCGGCTGTTTTCTGAGCTTTCTCTAAAGGAACATCAAACCGTTTTGTATGTCATTATTTTGTTTTTGTCTGTTGATTTTTTTCCCTTTTTGTCCATCTCTCAATTTTTTTTGAAGACACATTGTCTTGTTTAAGTATACATTATATAAAATATATATATTAAAAGTTTTTTTAAACTGCTTTCTTTTAAGTTCTTCATTTCGAGGAAATTCCATTTGAGGATTGCTTATTTCGCTAAGATGTTCACTTGTTTGACTTGGGACGGGCTTTTAATTTATGCTCTGCATTAGCACATCAGAAACTAAATGTATTAGTTTGCATTATTTAGAATCACGGTAGAACCGTCATTAAGGAAAACAATCATCAATTGATAACTTTTTTTAAAAATAAAGACAAACTGTCAAATTAACAGACCTGCCAAAATTTCTCAAAACATTAAAAAAATTGTCTAAATTATAATCTGTATACTTGAGAGTAATTTTTTCCAAACATTCTCTGCAGAGCAACGACTCTAAAATGATGTGTAAAGTTTTTGCCAAAAACTTAAATCATCATTCTCTTCGCTATCCCTCATGTCACCTTCTGACTTTCTTTATTTTAAGTTTGTGTGAGTGACAGAGCGACAGAGCAGAGTGCCTGGGAGATGTTTGAGTGAAAGTGGCGACATGAACACAGAAAAGAGGCTGTTTATTTGAGTCGGCATTGAGCGCGAGGAGCACCCCAGTTCCTGCAATGATGATACTGAATGGCTTTGATTTACAGTTCACAACTCCAGCACCTCTAGTCACTGGCTCAGGCACAGCCATCATACTCTAGCCTAGTGTCCTGCTTTGGAAACTGCAGGGCCGGATATCAGAACCATTGCACTGATGGACTCCACTGTGGATTTGCCTTCATTGCTACCATGGCCATAAGGGGGTGCTGCTGGACTTTTTTGATATTGGTTGTGAAGCCATACACTGAACCTCGCTGCTGGCCACGCTTTAAGCAATGCTTCACAGCTGAACATGCAAGTTAATACCCCTGACCTCTCCTGTAGGCATACACAGGCACAACAAGTGCCTCTGCATTATCCTGTAAATACCAAAAAGAAAAAAAAAAAAAGCTTGATGGTGAATGCAGCATTAGTAGAAAGGGGAGGCCTGCAGCTTTGTAGTGTTTGATTTGCAGCTTTACTATGGTTACCTTGCTTCTCTGTAAATTTGAATGTGATCAACAGTCAGGAATGTCACACCTGAGGCAGGTGTAACAGATTTTTTTTTTTTTGTTGCTTGTTGCTGTTAGTTGAGGCTCAGAGGGCAAGGAAAAAAAGCAATCTTTATGGGGAGGACATTGTCCTGGTAGACATTTCCAGTCCCCCTTTGCAACACTTTACAATGTAACGGGTGATACCTGCTACAGTATGGTAGCTTATAACATTTGCAACTACAATGTGCCAGTAAACATTTTTACTGAAAAAAAAAATGTGTGTGTGTTTTCTTTTACTTCACCTACCTTTATGCAATCCGTGGCCTCGATAATGTTTTAAGAAATAATAGAGCATTTCAAGATTTGTAATTTCTTAGCTGCTGTCCAAAAACATTTTTATTTTCCAGCAAAACTGCATTCCAGGGATGTTGTGCAAGTAGTTGGGTAAGCACACCAAAGTGTCACAGAAATGTAATTTAGCAGTTTATTGAGTACAAGATAATTTCTTGATAGGTGGCGGAGGGGGACTTTTGACACTTTATCTCAGTATAAGTTTTAGGAAGTTATTGGCTTTCCTATCTTATCTAAGTAGTATAGTAATTGATTGCATAACACTGTCAGATATCATTCATTCATAAATGAAGATGTCCAAAACAATGCACCTTAAAACATTCTGATTCTTATTCAGTATTTAAACTTTTTATTTGACGAGCAGCTTTAAATTGGGGCTTTTTGCTGATATTAACCGTTTATTGTTATTAATTTTATTATTTTATTTTATTTTTATTATTATTAGTTTTGTTTTTTTTGGGGGGGGGGGGGGGGGGGTCGACCGGAAGTTCCAGCATTCTACCGGCACCGGCGTCACCACTCCAATCAACGTGGCTCACCTGTCTTTATTAGCGGCACTTCGGGCAGCATGGCGCTTCTCTCCGATCCAGGCCTCCGCCGAACCCCGTGGATAAGTAGCTGCAGCGGCCCGGCACGGGAACTCTGTCTCCGGCTGTCACCATGGCCAGGACTGGGTTCTGCGACTCCAAGCCTCTGCTGGACTTACACAAGAAGGTGAGCGTCTGTCTCAGCTCGCCCCACAGACCACGTCTAAACCAGTCAAGGTCGCACATCAAGGGCTGTAAATGATTCAGTATTGCGGGTGCTTCTTACCTTAAATTTAAATTATTATTTTTTTTCTGAAACTCATGGTAGGGATAATTTATTGAGCAATGTGGTTGGGCAGTGAACAAAGTCGTCACTTCAAGTCATGTTCACCTGCTATACCATTTATGAATGCTTTGCTTAACGGAGTATTTTCTCTAAAACTCCTTCTTTGTGCATGTGTGTATCGACAGGAAAGTAATTGCATTCACCTGCCATGATCCCATGTGATGGGGAGTTCCTGATTAAGTTCCTCAGATCACAGCAGTCCAATATTAGTTTGGATCTGGAAACCTATTCACTAGTATTGGTGTATTTGTGATAACACTGATGGCAATACTGGTCTACAAATTAAGACTTTGACTACAAGCAGATGCTTATTTGTTATGGGTGAGATGAGGGGTTTGAGTGATTTAGGAAAAGTTGAAGGGAACATTTATATTAACTGTCCACTGGTCTGTATCTTCAAAAGCCAAAAAAGCTAGTGTGAAATGTCTGTTTGAAGCACTGGTAGACCAGATTTAGTAATCCTAAAACTACCAAAAGTAAGATGGATTTCCTTATCCTGATTGGCAAAAATAAGGATTTCCAAATCCGGATAACTCTGGTCCAGATTAAAGTCTTGGTTGGGCCCAAAAGTAAACCACTATTTGAGCAAATTACTTGAACTTGATACTGAACTGTAACCACCGACAATCCCAACTCTGGGCTTCTTTTTTTTTTTTCTCCCCACGTTGGGGTAATAAAAAGGCCAGAATCGCATGAGTGTTTGTGCAAAGATGTCCTGTTGTCCCTGCAGGCGGATGAGAGGCGAGCCCCGTTAAGAACTTGGGCTAATGCCTGTGGGCCAATAGATCACTGGCAGCCTGCAGAAGTAGTGGAGTCCAGGATGGCCCCTGTCAAAATGGAACCAGAACGCATATGGGTACGCCTTCTGTCCTGCTCTTCACCTAAGCCTGAAACCTGTTATGGTGTATTTCTTATCTCAGTTCTTCTTTCAACTCTCTTTTCCAGCTTATTTACGTTAACAGATGAGGGTATATTTTCTTTTTTCATGATCCCAACAGTACCACTTCCAGGTGAATTTTGACGTCTGAGGCGTTGTTTGTTTGCAGGAAAGAAGGCTATCGGCACAAACCAGCGATGGAATCATCATGGGATACCATGACAGCATTAGGACATGCTCACCTGGTATTATAGTTTTCTTCAAACACCAGTGACCTGAGATAACCGTCTACATTTCTTATAAAATGATCACTGTTAAGTTGATAAACAATAATGCATTTAAAACAGCTTTAGGAAACTAATTTCTTGGCTCCAGAGACCTAAATGCACAGCCCATGACGATGTGCTCACTCACATTGTAAATGATGTCACAATTATGTGGAAGACGGTTGACGACAACACTCAAAGTATATTTTATTTAATCTCGCCCTCCTTTTCCATCCTTTGTGGCAGATGGGTGTGTGGATCAGCCTGTGCTTCTTTACCCTCCTGGGCTGCAGGGTCTTCACAGCCTGCAGGCGCTGGTTCCCAGCTTGCTGCGCTGTGAAGTAGAGATGGCATTAGAGAAACTGGACCTCATTTGGGACCACACATACGCCTGGGACATGTTCTTGGACATGATGGTGAGACATGTTGAAAACTAGTCACTAAGCTGGTCCACATCTTGGGTTAGTGTTGTCTCCACATTGCACAGTATGCAGAAATTGGCTCCAACAAAGAGGAAACTTTGAAGGCTGGCACAAACCCTTATTATTGCACTGCTGCTCTGGAAAGTGTTTTTGCTGTTTTCCCCCTGTAGAGAACTCAAACACGGTACTCCTTTCCCAACACTGACCTCCCCCGGCATTTCACTGATGCAACTCGAGCCATCCTGGTAGACTGGATCATTCAAGTTCATGTGAGTCTCCATTTATTTATTTTATTTTTTCTTGCACCATTGCAGTTCCTAAATAAAGCAGCAGCTGGCTTTGGCTCACGTGTATCTTACAGTTAGAGTAGGATTGATCTTTTTACTCCACTGAACTCCAAAAGTGGTATAAGCATACTCTGCAAATTGTCAAACATTCCTTTAAACTCAAGCTGAGAGTGGAGCCTCCTCGACTCGGGTTTGTGTGTGTGGTGTTGACTGCGCCTTTACTCCCTTCCAGGAGCTGCTGCATTTCCAAGAGGAGACCCTCTACCTATCCATACACCTTCTCAACCGCTCCCTGCGACAGATCAAGGTTACCACGGCCAACTTGCAACTCCTCGGCATGGTTTGCTTGTTCCTTGCAGCAAAGAAGGAAGAGTGTCTCCTCCCTGAGGTACACCGCCAGCTATGAAGCTACAATGTGCAGCTTTATGGTTGGATGCAAAACTATCTTTAGTGCAAAATGATTTATTTTTTTATTCCCCACCCTGGAATGTTTCCTTCTTGTGGTACTTACTCCAGGTATCTGGCCTCTGCAACTTGATGGACCACACATACACGAAGCACCAGCTGCTGCGAATGGAGCGCAAAGTCCTCTGTGGGCTCAAGTTTGAGCTGTCCTTCTGTCCCCCTCTGCATTTCCTCCTCCTTTTTGCTTCTATTGCTCGTTGCAGTGCTATGGTAGGTCTACATGCTTGTCCAGTTTATTTTATTTTTTCTATTCTCATCAGCGGGCCTAAAGTGTTGTTCCCCCCTGCAATTTGTTCCACTAGGTGGTGTGGATGGCTCGTTATCTGCTGGAGCTGTCTCTCCTGGAAGGCCAGTGTGTGGTGTTTCCACCCGTACAGCTGGCTGGAGCGGCCCTCTGCTTGGCCCGCCAAGTCCTACAGGAGCCTCCGACCTCAGAAGGGGAGGCTGCCTGGTGTCTGGCCTCCAGCATTCATGTCGGCAGGTATGCAGCTTCACTCATTAGATGCTCTTCTCTTATCCATCCGACTTGTATCACATGTTATTAAGCTTGGGCTAGTGAGAACATTTTATTAACAATGCATAAGTCAACCCATTCCATGCAAAGTTTTTTTTTTTTTTTTGGTCAGTGTTTATATTGCCTGTGAATCTGACTTTTTTTTATTTTTTGCTCACTCCAGTGAAGCCACTTTGCTGAGGATCATGCATATGTTGGCCAGTTCCGCTGCCAAGGCCCACGCCCGAGAGACCTGTGCTACTTTTATTAAATTCTCCTCCCCAGAGACCATGCATGTGAGCAGACACCCTGGTCTGAAGAACGCCTCCGGTCTGCTGGGTGGATGCACTTGACATACCTCAAAGGAACTTTGATGACACGCCTTAGCATCAAGGTGTCGATACCAGACCAGTATCCCTTGAGGACGACATTATTCTGTGGTCCAAGCTTCTAACCAAAGCGTTCTTGGCTGTGGATCCTGATCCTGTTGATGAATATGAGGGAGAGGCATGAGAGATTTCATGCACGACTTTGGTGGACAATTGCATACACTATGATTTTGCCAGCTTTGTGGCACACCCGTTTTATGATCTTATCTTGCAGCCGGTTTAGAAAATATTTGAATTGTACTGATGTGTCCTTGTCTTGTCATTGTGGAGGATGTGGGCTGTCTATCAACCTATTTGAGGAAGTTTTAATGTAAAAATAAAGTGTCTGCTGCAGAGTGAGGTTGGGATGTTTATTTTTGCACAAATGTAATTGCTGCAAGTCCAGCAGACTGAATGCCTGTGAAAACAGATTTCAGCACAAGTGTCATGCAACGTATCTGATCTGCTGCTGCGTGGTATCGTCTAACCGCCACAAATCGGGTTCCTGTGCTTTCGTCCGTATGCACGGTATTTCTGTGCAAGTTTATCTGTGACTTTATCCAAACGTGTCTACAGCTTGTTTTTTTCCACTCTGGTTTCCTCACAGCACCGCTGGCCTCGCCGAAACACGTGCACTAATATCCGATTGGCTATTCTAGTTGTCTCATGGACCAATGAGCGCTCGACTCGCAGAGAGATCCGTTTTATTGTCTGGTAGGTGGTCCAACAGGCGGCCCAGGGTTCATTTAAGGTTACGCAGGCAGTACCTTGCCGTTGTATGTTTATTTGTGGCACAGGTGATCTTCTGTCTTGTTCCAGCAGACAGGAACCAACTACATAAGGCGTCGGCTCTCTATATTTTTCTCACTTTTTTTTGTCACGTCAAATAGAAGCGTCAAGCTAGCTAGAAGTAGCTGTAGCAGTTTCAAAACAAACGCGTGGCAATTTTCGATAAACCCCTAGGTAAGTACTGAACGACATCAAAATCAAGACAATGCCTTTGAATTATGCCGAATGTTACTATACTACTCAGTGTTATACATATATAAAAATTGTATTCAGTATCATTTGTTTGGCTGTGCGTTTTATTTTGAAGGCAACCGGAAATGCGCCGTAATTTGACAACATTGACAGACATTGCCAAACCTCAGCCCGTCTTCACTGTAGCCTTATCACACGGCGTTTTTGACAAAGAAAAAGCATATAAATGTTGTATTTTTTTGCAGTAACAACGACAGATATCACTTCCAACATGGCACCACTGGTTGTCCTTGGTGTTTCTCGGCGCCCTGAGACGGAGCAGAAGGGACGAAACACACGTTAAGTGGATGTAAATGGCTGTTCTTCATTTGAAGGTAAGTTTTTCCATCATAGACAGGAACGCTGATAAATCTTCGGGCTTTAAAAAATAAGTGACATTGCCAAAACTCGATACTTTTAATTCACCCTTGCAGTCTTTTGTAACTTTTTTTCGTCTTCCACATGGATGTTGGCGTGTAAAGAGCTCACAATAGTAGTTAAATTGCGACCATAGTGATTATTGTAGATCTTTTTAGTGTGTGTGTGTGTGTGTGTGTGTGTGTTTTCGACCAGTGTGAGAGGAAGTGTATGTAAGAGAGGGCAGGACTCAGAGTTGAGTGTTACATAACAGGGGGGGGGGGGGGGGAGTGTGCTGCTGTTAAGCGCAGAGATGTGGTGCCTTCACGGAACCGCTGCCTCCGAAAATATCACAAGCACGGCCTGAGCTCGATCGACTAAGCAAAATAAAGCGTTTGAAAATCTTCCGAGGTGATGGTGAATCTCAAAAGCAAGGCTGTGTTGTTGGTCCTTGAGTCTTTGTGTCCCAAAGCCTCTAAAAGACAATGAACTGAGTGAGTAATGTCATAGTCATTATATGGTGGACTAGTTGACAATTTTCCATCTTTTCCTGTTTTTACATTTCACCTGCAGATACCAGTATACTGTGCCCCCCTCCCCCCATGTTGTGACAATACAGTGTTCTGCTGGAAAACTTTTGGACCTGGCATTCATGTAGATGTTACTTAGAAATGTACCACCCACCTAGACCAGATCAGGCACCCCCACCCCATAGCAATGACACTCCTTGATGGCAGCAGCCATCCCTAGCAGGATGCAGCCTGACACAGACACACACACAAAAACTGTCAACAAAAAAAAACAAAAAAAACAAAAAAACATGGAGAACAGCACAAGGTGTTGACCTGGCCTCTAAATTCACTAGATCCCAAACTGATCAAGTATCTGTGGGATGATCCACAGAAGCCCCTCCCTTCAACCCATAGGACTGAAAGGCCCCCCACTAACAATATTCTGTTGCCAGACACCACAGGACACCCTGTCCATGTCCATTTTCTGGTGAGGCACAAGGGAGACCTACACAATGTTAGTCATAATGTTATGCCTGATCGGTGTAATTAGGCAAAATAAAATGTACAAACTATACAAAAACAGCTGTCAAAGTGAAAACGTATTTCTACAAATTAATGTTAATTAAAAACATAATGTAAAATGAGGGACTGCATAGTTATTCACTCCTTCTAGTCAGTACTTACAAGAAGCATGTTTGGCCTAACTATAGCACTAGACTAGAGTCTGAGTCAGGCTAGCGCATCTGGGCACTGCAGTTTTCCTCCATTCTTTTTTGCAAAGCTGTCAAGTTGCATGAGGATCGGGTGTGAACAGCCCTTCTTTACGTCCCGCCACAAATTCTTGATTCTGCGATCACATGCTTCAAGGTGGGGATGCAGTGTTAGTGGTGATGTGCTGTGTGGACTTTCCATATAACCTTTTCTCTGAATTGCTTTGAGTGTTCTTTTGTCTTCATGGTGTAATTGTAGCCAGCACTGAAGATTATCCGGTGACTGGACCTTCCAGAAACTGGTGTCTTCATACCGCAGCCGCTTAAGACACATTCACTGCAGTCACGTGATTTCTATTTCACTGATTTTGAGTCTACTAGCACCAAATGGCTGGACCTCTGTTGAATTAGTTCAGTCACTTTAAAAGGGACAAATACGTATGCAATCACATAGTTTACATTATATATTTGTTAATGACATTCTTTTTTAGAAATTTGTTTTCACTTTGAGAGTAAAGCCAAAATTTATTCGCCATAATTCAATTTATAAAAGCAATAAAAGGCAAAACGTCCAAGGAAGTATCTACTTTCTGTAGGCATTGTTGCTTCCTCATGGTTGCCACAAAAAAGGCGATTATGAATAACAGCCAAATTGTCTCTTTATCAATTGTTTGTGACACTTTTAGAAACTGAGGACTACACTTTATAGGCAAAGGGCTTGTAGCACAAATGGGTCCTATTAGGTTAACACATGCCAAGTTGACAAATGTGCATTTAATCCTCTTCAACCCCATCACATTGTAACATATACATATATACACACATTGCCACGCCTAGTAACGTTCATTTGTTTTAAATGCTCTGACATTCAGTTAGATTCTCAGGCATGTGAGAGAAGGGGAGAATACTTAAGCAGTTTTTCCACATATAATGTATGTCCTGGCTTACCTTGAATGACTGTTTTATTTGTGTAAATAGAAAAACCGGTCAGCTATCTCTGTGAATTTAATAGAGCCCATGCAGCACGGCTGTTTATTTAGCTCTGTTTAACTAGTGGGGAAGATACCATTTGGCTTATTTGAGCTTATCCTGCTTCAGATTGTCATGTGCTTAAAGAAAATGTATTTATTAATGTTCAGACTGTAACTTAACCTTCACCTTTAAATGTCTGTATAATACAATCTCTGGACAGTCAACAAGAACTCGCTGTTAACTCACTGGCTTATGCCCCTAAAAGTTAAGACATTTCTTTTGTTTTGTGTGAGGTGTTAGTAGATTGTATGTGCATGATTTCACTGTGCACAAGCTGCAATGGTTACAACCCTAAAGGCCGCTGTAAATATCTGCTCCTGTGGAAAAAAGCACAGGTCGCACCAGTAAAATGTTTTGAAAGTGTTCGTGCAAAGAGCTGCATGAACCGAAAAGGGTTCAAACAATGCAGTGTAATTACATGCTGTCCAATAGTAGTCATATAGAGTAGAGAGTACATTATGTAACACTTCTTTTATGTAACATTTACAACCCATAGTTTTTAAAGGTTATTGTGTGCTGCTGCAGATGGCATGTCGGTGAAAAACATCTATTTGTCTCTGTAGTTATTGATATTGTGTAAGACAATTAAATTGCATAACAAATGTCATGAATTAAAAAAAAATGCGTGTTAATAAGTACTTCATTGCTACATGAAAGTATAATTAAAGTCAAAAGGAGCTGTTTCTTTTTCCAGCATTCATATTATTCTATGCAGGATCGTGTACAACCTGGGCAGGTCACTAGTTCGTCTCAAGGCTAACTCACATCTGACATTCTTTTCCCCCCACATTCAGATGCAGTCTAAATATCATGTATCTTCTTGCTAGAGTCCAGCATGCCGAAGGAACAGCCTTGCTTGAGCGAGCGCAGTCCTTGTGCTGCATCCAGCAAGAATGCTAAAGATAAGAGCAACAGCACAACTCTGCTGGCAATACGTGACACTAGAGACGCAGACAATTCTGGCGGAAGGGGCTCCCGCTGCAGCTCAGAAAAGGACTCGGGTTATTCTGGTGAGTCGAAGTGAATGTCTAAACCATATAACAAATGTTTAACAAATCCAAGTTTTATCATCTGTGACTCTTTCCATGCACTCACATATTCCTGTGTATCCCAGTATATGAACATATGAAACACATCTATCCGTCAGTTTCTTCCTTTGCCAGTATTTCTCAGTTATATCTCTTCAATCTTCAATGCAGATGGTTCGGACTGGCACCATACAGATGTAGAGGACCAGCTGAGCAAAAAGAGCCAGTCCAAACCCAGCGAACATGCAGGAACTTCACAACAAGGCCAAAACCAAGGTGTTGGCCAAAGGGATCTTGGGAATTCTGCCTTTTTGCCTGCAGGGCATGACCAACCGCCCATCTACGTCATCAAAGACATGGTGAGGCAGAGAACATTACTTGTGTTTTTCATATAAAAACAAAGGTATGGAATAAGATGTTACCAAGAAATGTACAGCGTGTCACCAATACTGCTCTTTGGGTATTTGTTATCTCACTGTATTGTCTTCCTCTTTGTCCCAGCAGCCAGGCATGGTCCAGAAAAGAAGTCAACTCCTCTGGAGAAATGGTATCAGGGAAATCAACCATTCTGGTTCTACACATATGATACTTTTACAGCAGCCTAGCTTGTTGTCGACCAACCTCCAGCTCCACAAGCCCTCCTCCCGGAATTCTAACATCACAGGGAAGAAAAATGATACCTACCTACCCATTCTTAAATCTTACCCCCGCATTGCACCACATCCCAGCAAGAAGCCATCTGATAAAGCTTCAGTGAACCATGAAGCCCAGAATCTCAGCAAGCGGTCGTGCACTGGACAAAAAAATGATGACACCCCTGTAACCAGAGGTCCACCAGAGCAGCATCTTCATAAACTACCTAAGCTGACCGTCTCACTCTCTGACCTGTCATGTTCCTCTTCAACCAGAGATAGTGTCGCCTCCTTCAGTCCCACTTCTGCTTCCATGAGCCAGGGATCCCCATCTGTCTCCAGTCTTCATAGCACTTCCTCCTTCCTCACCACTAAAGGACTTAGCAAAAACACCACTAGTAGTACTCGTCACCGCCGTTTCCTCAACACAGTGGAAATCCTCCGACAATCAGGTCTATTGGACATTACATTGCGTACAAAGGAGCTGCTGCGCCAAAGCAACTCTACGGAGCGGGACATCTCCCAGCTGCGCCAACACACAGAGCTGCTGTGCGAGGCGGCCAACGGCCCCAGCCGCAGCTTGGATGGTATCACGTCCTGGGAACATCTACATCGAGCCATGGCTGATTCAGGCAACTACCCCGACCTCAAAATCCTGCAAAATTTCCAAATCCCGTCTCATCCATATTCTGCCAATCAACCAGAGAGTATTTCCACATGTGATGCCAACCGGGCGCAAGCTGGTGAGACCTCAGAAGTGCCATCTTGCCTTCTCACCACTGCACCAGATCAGGACTGTGCTGTACCACAGCAGTCTCACTCAGTGCAAGGCAGGAAGCTTGAGAGCGGCTGTAAACCCTCAGATAAAGTCACCTTTATGTCTCCTGACAGTTCTACTGGTTAGCACAATCTGCAGTGCCTTTAAAGGGTAAGCAAGTAGTCATGACTACCCAGTGGGCAGTCAGTGGGTAGTTGTGGATATTATGTGTGGTTTTAATGATAATTTAAATCTAGTGTTTTTAAGGGTTGTGCAAAATGCCTCCGGAGGTTACAGAAAATCCAGCAAAGACTCTTAGTACTGCTTAATGTACATGTCATACTTTTGTTAGAGATTTGAATGCTGATTCCTAATTAATGCAGTGAAGTGCAATTCAATCCAGAGGCACCATCTTATGTTACCACTGCGGGCCTTATGGAACCACACAGATAAGCGGAGGATCTTGGCTTGTCGAGCCACTTGCAAGATTATGTGAAAATAAAATGTGTTTCCCCAGAGGGCAGGGGGATTGGCTTACGCACAGGTGACACATGATACAGTGTTGAAAGCTACAGTATATATTATCAGTTCTGTTACGCTGCCGCGTCGGGCCAGCCACATTCAGGGATAAGATGAATAAATCCATCTTCCGGTAGATAAATGTTGGGACAATGGTTTCCTGCGACTGGTATCAGCTGAAAGAGCAGTCCAAACAGGGTGATAAACAACAAATGTGCCTTAAAATAATCAACAGCCTCCCAGAAAATGGCACTTACAAAAAAAAAAAAAACAATTCCACCTGAGTCACAACTTAATGCTTACTGTTGCAGAGAAAATCCCTCTGCAGCATGACAAACTGCACTACACTGGACTCCTGCAAGTATTTCTATCCAAGTGCTTTTCAACAAAGCCTTAAAACTCTTTTTCACTTGTTATTTTTTTCATTATCAGATCACATCACAAATTATCCCGATGTTTTTCATTGAAATCAGCACGGCAAACGTATGAATTCAGCACATCATCTTCAAAATAATACCATATTACTCTTTCATGCAGCAGCTTGTTGGCTGCTTTCATTTTAATGATATTTTTGTCTTCTGTTTCACTTCTCTAATGGGTTGTTTATTGGTAATTTTTTTTTTTTTTCATAAAAGGAGTTCAGCTTTCATTGTGAGTTTGAAAATGTGATATTCTTTAAGTATAATACAATATGCTCACTTTTTTTTCCTGTTTCTTTGTGCTTGTGTCTGACAGGCAGCATTGTCAGCAATGCACATATTTCTGACATTTAAAGTTGTTTATACAGTGTATTTTTCATAACTGTAAGCTATTTAAATAAAGCAATATAAAATATTGTCTTTTCAAACTGAGCCTCACATTGTTGTTTTTCTGTATAAGTTTATATAACCTTGGGTTTTTCCAGCTGCTGCCATGGCAACTGATGAGGGTTGCCATGGGTGTGAAAAGTATTTGTATGGATTTGCCTCCTGCTCCTGAGAGTTAAGAAAATACTTCCCAGTCTTTACACTGAATTCATTGGTGACGAACCTTTCTGTGTATAGAATATAGAATCATATTTTTTTGCTTAGTTCTGGATCAAAGTAGGAATCAAATGGTGAGTATAATGTGACTAAAATATCACATACCTGGAATTAAACTATCCTTTTGAAAAAATAAAATAAGGATAAATGTTAAGCAACTGACTCCAGATCACCCAAATGTATGACTGTGATGTTTTTGTATCTGTTTCTTCCAGTGTCTTCACAAAGTCCTTCGCTTTTGTTTTGGGTTCAATTTCGCTCTAAAGTGCAGTCATCTCCAGGAGTCTCCTCCTTCCTTCCCAAGGTATATTTACATACTTATTTATACTTGGTATACTAGCATCAGTATTATTTGGACAGATGAACAGGGTACCTTCAGACATTTGGAAACTGCTCCCCAGGCTGAACCCAACTTTTTTAATTAATGTATTTTATTTATTTATTTATTTTTATGAGGTCTTGGCTGTTTTCTTTTGATATTTCCATGATGTCAAGCAAAGAAGCTCTGACTGACAGTAGGTCTTAAAATACATCTACAGGTACACTTCTACTTGATTCAAATGATCTCAATTAACCAGTCAGAAGTTTAAAGGCACAGTCCACTTAGAGTATGTACACGCCTGACCCACTGGAACCCACAGGTGATACAGTAAATTACAAGTGAATTAATTTATATGTAAAAAATTTGTGCATAAAGTAGCTGTACTAACCAACTTAGAATCTATCTTACTATCTAATCTTTTTGTAATTTCTTCCATTATTTCCATTCATTTATTAAACTGTAGATCAGTTTGTCTGAAAACTCTTAACAACTTTTGAATCAAATCTTTTTTTGTCCTGTTTTACATATCAAAATGGCATTTACTTTTTCATGATTAAAGCCTTGCTTTTTAATTACATACAGTCAAAAAAGCAGAGTCCACTCTTTGTTGTTGGACACATAAATGCAGAAGCTTAGGAGTATTGGATCAGGAGATGTTTGACATACAGTTCGTAGTCAAATGTTGCAGGTGTTCCATCTCGATGTCCTGCAGCTCACTTTCTTTCTTTTGGGTCATGCAGCCTTCGTGGTCAGGTTGGCACAGGTGATGGATACGCTGTGAAACATAGGAATATTTTCAGCAGTTATTCCCATGTGCAAAATAATAGCATTATACAGTGTGTGTTAGCTACATTACTACAAGGGCCCATCTCCCCATAACTCACTATTACAAGCTCCTTTGAGCCAGTTAAAGAGTATACTGTACAGATATGATAATCTTTCACTATATACGTTCCTTGATTTCTTTCACTGGCACACTTTCAAATTCCACGTCCTGCATGAGTTCCTGCTTTGCTTATTGATTTTCATTGAAATGGGATTGTAAAGCACATAAATGAGATTTTTATACAATTAGTGAGAGGCCACTCATGTCCACATTTATTTGTTGCACATGTTTTGATCAGGTTAAAATGGTCCATGAGCTATGAAGCCAGTCCATTTCAACTGATCAAAATGAGAAAATTCTACTTTTTTCTTTAATTGTGTCGTCATAATAATTCATTCCACAGTTCCCACCTGAGTGAGGGTCCCGGTTCCAGTGCCCAGCTTATACAGTGCCCATCCTGGCACAAGCAGGATGGACGAGAGGGCCAGGATCCAACCCAAAACGTATGCCCAGTCTGGATACACGTACCAGCGATTATAGGTCAGTGGTTGGTACTCAACTAAAGAACATATAAAAGAGCCCTGAGAAAAAAAAAAAAAAAAGAAATGAGACAGTTTAGTAATATGAGTCTGATGATAACTTCAGGGTAGATATGTTGTCTAAAATGACCATGCCAAAACTGAAATCCCAGCTCACCAGTGAGACCAGTGGTGTGAGGTAGAGCCAGCAGATTTTGAAGAAGGGGTTAGCGTTCACCCCCGTCATGTCCTTAATGATGCCATATACCCGATCTGCTCCTTGATAGAAGATGGGGTTGGATAAAAAATATTCGTTAATCAGATCCAGTGTTAAGGAAGAATCCAGAAAATAAACAAACAAAACAACTACTCAGTAGCTTCTTCAGTTCAAAATGACTCGTAGGGAGTCCAGGTTTTTATTAGGTACATTCGTGGTTGTCCTCCACCTGAAACTCACATGACTAGGGTCTGTTAAAGACCGAATAGTCACTTGTGATTGGAGGAATTTGTTTTGATCCTTCTTTTTTCCACTAATGTATCAATAATTTACAACACGGTCTTAACATTTCTAACCAAAAAGTTCAACGTGTTCCCACAGTCTGGAGTGTCTAACCATTAATTGGACGTTGGAGTGCCATTCATTGTGAGGAAAAAGAGAATCAAAGGATCAAAATCACAGGTGAGCATTGTGCCATTAACAGACCCTAGTCACGTCAGTTCCAGGTGGGCACTACCCACTGTTGTTCCACCAGTTATTTAGAGCTAAAGAGGCTACTTGGGTGAGTGTCAAAAAGTCTTTGAGAAACCCATCATGACTTGATTGACTTGATGACTGGTAACCTTCACCAACATCCACTCTTTTTTTCCACATAAAATATCATTTTACCAGTCGTACAAAGTACTGCGCAGTTTTTGAAAACAATGCTATAATGTTTTCTGTTGTTCAGCTGTATCATTGTCCAATCTAATAAAAATAATCCTAATCGTGTCATTAAGGTGGTCATCTGGCTGCCAGGTAACCAGGAAGTTGAAGATGTAAAAATAACTATTCTCTTAAGACAACAGCATACCTACCAAATATCCAACCCAGCGCCAGAGTTTCAAACACACAGAGAAAGAGGATGCAGGCTCCGTTACAAGCGTAGTAGTCAAACATCTGGAACACATACATCCCTCCCTAGAAACAACAGCGGACAGAGACGTTTACTTGATATTCATTAGTTTTCCTTCCTGGATTGTCTGGAAGCCTTTTCCAGCTAACATCTACTTTTATAAGTCAGAATAAGAGTCTTATTGATTTAAATGCTGATATAACATAAAATACTGACTTCAGTGATCATGACAAGCTGAGAGAAGAAACATATTAGGCAGAAGAGGAGGAGGAATCTCTCCCGCCGGCCTGCCCTGCGCATTACTTTGGGGAACATATCTATGTTGGACGTCATCACCACCTCCATGGCGACGAACTGTGCAGAGTATGGACAAAACAGAAAATATAAATTTCCAAATGCAATTGTCTAGTTCATCTGCACAGTATGTGCGTCTTACTTGTGTGTCCAGGCCCAAGAGAATGAGCATGACAAAGAAACAGATGGACCACAGTTGAGGCAGAGGCATCATGGCCACAGCCTGAGGATACGCAATGAACGCCAAGCCTGGACCTGGAAGGCAATATCAGAATGAAGCTAGACTGATAAACAACTATCTTCTCATTGTCCCAAGGTTACAGGGACTATGGAGGCAGGGAACATGGAGGTACAACCTGACACAGGAAACCTCTTCACAAGTACTGAATGCAAATTTAAAATCCTATGAGGGTTTTTTTTTTTTTTTGCTTGAAATGTGGTCTTTAAGACTGGTTTAGAATGGGCTAGGAACAACTCAAAAAACATAAAGAACAGCACAAGGTGTTGACCTGGCCTCCAAATTCCCTAGATCCCAAACTGATCCAGTATCTGTGGGATGATCCACAGAGGCCCCTCCCCTCAACCCATAGGACCCAAAGGCCCCCACCAACAATATTCTGTTACCAGACACCACAGGACACCCTCAGAAGGCCCATGTCCATTCTCTGATGAGTCACAACACTTTTGGAGACACAAGGGAGACCTACACAATATTAGGAAGGTGGTCATAATGTTATGCCTGATCTGTGTAAATACCTGTGGGTATTGTGTACATGTTCTTCTTTTAAAGCTGTCAGAATACCATTTACACTTGAGTAAAAACTCCAAAAATAAAGACTAAGGGAACTATTTGTGTACGATCAAACATATGTACAAGCCGCCTGAAAAAAAAAACAAAAAAACATCTCAATATCTCACAGCAGAAATCCAAACTCCCAGTACGGCGACGGAATTAGCAAAGCCTGTTGTGATTTACACACTGGTCTGAATGAACGTCTCCCCTAAATACAACAGCGAGAATGTATTTAATATTGGAGCTGTGCCAGCCAGTTGAGCTGATCATGACTTTGATTGTCCACAAGATGACAGCAAAGGCTTTAGTCATTAATTAACTCTAAAACAACTTGTGATAATGGAAGGCTTCGATACAAAGTTTATGTCGCTTGCATCGCTTTGGGAACAGTTGGTATAGTTACCCAACACTGTATGATCACTTGAGTGGAGTTTTCTCTAGATATGCTGCGTACTGTGTATACTTTTTTTACTCACAATCCCACAATCCTGAGCCACCTGACAGTTTTTCTGTGGACAAAATGACAAGAAAGGAAAGTACCAAGCTCCAAGAAGATGAGGATGCATGTCTGTGAATATGTACCTGACTCGGCCACTTCTGCAATGGGAACGCCCTGCTCATGAGCCATGAATCCCAGCACAGAGAAGACTGCAAACCCAGCTACGACACTGGTGCCGCTGTTCAGCAAGCACAGCAACAGACAGTCTCTGCAGAACATGGAAGTGCACTAGGTTGACATAGTTCATTATTCCACAAAGGTTTATGTCAACTTAGAGACTCCTGCAATTAAACATTGAGCTGAATCCTCACTTGTAGCAGTTGTTGTTGTATGTGTTGTAGCTGCCCAGCACAATCAAGGAGCCCACCCCAATGCTGTACGAGAAGAAGATCTGAGCCCCGGCCTCCATCCACACCTGCTCCAACACAGCAACAGTGGGTACATTTGTCCACATGTACTCTATACTGTTAAAATTCACTGTTAAACTCCTACTTGAGGGTCTGTGAGCCGTGAGGTTTCTGGCAGAAGATAATACACCACTCCTTGTAGTGCACCAGGAAGAGAGAGTCCACGAATCAAAAGAATTAACAGCATCACATAGGGGAAGGTAGCAGTGACATACACCACCTGGAAAAAATCCAAACACATTAGATGCATTTGAGAATAGACTGTAGACACATTTCACTGCTCTGCAGCCGACATAAGTACCTTTCCTGTGGACTTCACCCCTTTCCAGATGCAAAAGTAGCAGATGATCCACATAACAATGAGGCACAACAGCACCTCCCACCTGATACTGCCTGTCTCCTCAATGCCCCCTGAGATAGCCAGCACTCGCCGTCTAGAGGTGAAGAACGTGAAGGTAAAATGTTTTATGAGGAATTTTGTGTGGAGCATATTTTGTCTGACACTGAAGGACCAGTGTGCAACATTTGGGGAGATATATTAGCATAAATCGCATATGGAATTCACAAATGTTTGCCATTGTCTTTTCATTCGTTTTTAATGAGCCCTTGATATCTACCCAGGGAGCTGGTCCTCGTCAAAGAAGCCCAGCATGATTTTACAGTAGCCCACAATGGACATACATGATTGTAGAATTTCTACTGGCAACTGACGGCCAATGTAGGTTCTCCTATAGACTGGAACGAGAAGGGTAAGGGGTGGCAAACTCGTTTGCTAAATGCAACTCAATCCTACACACTGATCCTTTAGATATCAACAAAATAGTGCTTTGGCATACTCCCAGAATTCTGTGGCAGCAGATGTGGAGTTTGTCTGGTTGGTCCGTGGGACGGTGGCATTTCTAGATATGAAGTCGACGCAGTCATCTGAAAGGATGGTGGGGAAAACATTCAATCAAGATTTCTGGGTAACATGATTCATAATTTAAAATGATTCAACAGTCAGTTATACTTGTGTGTTCTTTGGAATTTTGTCATGAAGGTTTGATTTGGGCCCATGGCAGCTACAGATCTTAGGGCACATTCGTTCATTCATTCATTTTCTGTAACCGTTTGTCTTCTGGAGGGTCGCGCTGAAGCCTATCCCACCACATACGACCAATTTAAAATCACCAATTAACCTAATGAGCATGTCTTTGGACATGGCAAGAAGCCACGCAGGCACAGGGAGAACATGCAAGGGCACTTTCATCTAAGTGCTAAATTTATGGGTTAGTGACACGATGTTTGTCCTTCACCTGTGTTCCAGTAGTTGCTGCAGCTAGCCCAGGGTAGCTGGGGGCTGAAGGAGAAGATGAGGTAGAGCAGAGCCCAGGACAGAATAATGATGTACGTCATACAGCTGTAGAGGAGGATCAACTGTCCACCATAGCCTATACCTGCAGGGCCAGATTTGGCATTCATATTTTGTTAGAGACAAACATTACAAAAACCTCTCTTTATCCTTTACCCAAACTGCTTGTAGGAACATGAACCTGTCTAGTAAAATTTCTTGAGAAGGAATGCATTTGTAGGCTATATTTGTTCAAGCCCGAAAAGTTACTTTCAGAGTTGTAAAAGAGCTGATTTAGCATGCATCGTACATCTCTACAAGAGAGACATTTTTTATCCCCCCAAGACCTTTAAACATGAGATTTTTAAATATTAAGTCAGTGGACTTTTAGTAATATAACTGCAAAAAGTTCCCACTAACTTCGTTAAGAGTTACTTATTTATTTTGCCATTGGACTGAGGGTCACAGAGATCATGAGGTTCAGCTACTTGAATGTGAATGTTTGCCTTGTTTTTCTACCGTGGAGGGGAAAATGTGTCTTCCATCGATTGTATTCAAGTTTGTCCCATGCGTACACACACTACGCCTTTGTTGGATTTGTATATAATACTGTACAAATGTACAGTATGAAGTAGTAGTATGATGTTGCTTTCTTTGCTCTTTTACAATGGTGTCATGAAAGGCATACCTTGTGCCAATGGGCATAACTTCCTCCAGCAGGTGATGCCGCCCTCCTGGGTGTACTGACCTACTGTTGTCTCCAGTAAAAACAGGGGTACGCCACAGGTCACCACAAATACTAGATACGGCACCAAGAATGCACCTGAATGAACAAGATACCAGAAAGTGCACCGAAATGTAATCACAATCATATCTAGCGCTACAGATGAACTGAACCAACGTGGTGCTGTGATACAGTCCTTGCTCATGTGCTGTATGTTCTCAAAGAGTCACTCTCTGTTACTGTACCATGCACTCACAGCAATCTGTTGCCATTCACTGTTGAGTTGGTAAACTATGGGTTATAATTTAAAACTGTATATTTGTACATGTCATGTCACACAAGTTATTTAGTAATGTTCGGCTCATGTTTGTGTGCCAAAGTCAGCTAAGATATCAAGTCTGAATAATCCTGAGTACAAACTGTTCGTAGCAGACTCTAGGGACACAGTGTCATTTGTTGTTTAGCGCATGTTCTTCACACCCCAACCCAACACCCCAAGATTTGAATTTCTTTAAAAATGTTGTGTCAGGGTTTCAGCAAAGATGTCTTTTCTTAAGAGGTGAATTCTTCCTGTGAGAGCATGAACCCAGGATTAGGTTTTGATTCTTAGTCAAGACCTAATCCTAGGACAGAATATGCTCATCCACTTCTCAGAACAGAACAGCATGGGACTTTGCACTGCTGGTTAGAGAAGTAACAAATCCGAAGACAAGAATGCCTTTTTTGTAGTCTGTCTGCCAAAAATACAGGACATTTGCGGTTTCCAATTTCTCCACATGCACATTGGCTTGTGCATGGCTGTTTGCATAATTTAATATCTTTGGAACGCTTATTGAGGAGTAATTTCATCACACAGACATCACAAATGATAATACAACAGATTTAGTTAATATGTAACTTTTCAGTGCTTTTTAAAACATTTCTTGATTCAGACATGGTGGTAGAGAGTTGGAATAAGTTTCAACTTAATCAGTTTTAAGTGTAAGGAGGTTTTGATGTTAGCTGCTCAACTTATACTTAAAATATGTCTTTTAGATTTGTACAATTAAAACCTGTGCACCACATACAGAACTTCTTGCAGTTGGAGTGTTAAGTAGCTGATAATAGCAGGCCTACCAAATCTTGTACTGTTGCACTTCTTTAATGTTGTTGCTCAAAGCTCCCAGTCACAAAAACATCTTGCATAATAACAGCTTACATAAGTTGTATTTATCTGAATCCTTCACACTGATAAAACTGGCGGGCCTTGGTCATGTTAGTTGTGGTTAGTAAACTGAATATAATTGCGTTGAGTAAACTCAACATGAGTATGGTCAATATAAGTTTTAAGTGTACATAGAGCTTCGTGTTTGCTTACCCCCTCCATTTTTGTAACACAGATAAGGAAACCTCCACACGTTGCCCAGGCCGACCACATTTCCTGCCACAGCCAGGAGAAACTCCACCTTGCTCGCCCAGTGTCCTCTCTCCTCCACCTCTGCTTTCATGTCTTTTTTGGCCATATTTTACTGACCTTACCAAACTTCCTATTGACCTGTATGCTTCTTGCCCAGGTTTTCTGTGCCTTGATACTGACTACTAATTCTGTGTCATGTAATGAGCAACTGCCAGACAGGTTAATCAGTTTTCAGTGGAAATGTAAATTATCTCCAGGCTGAGAATACATTTCAAATGGTTAGCTGCTCGTCTCCATGGGCGGTGTTTATACAAATGTAGTGTTGCCTCTTAGATATCAGCTTTCACACAGAAATAAAAAGGATTTCAGAGATTTCTTCTCTCATGTGTTCCTCAAATTGCATTGGTTATAGAAAGGATGAGCATTTCTGTGTGTTGCAGTACTACCTCATAACGGGCCTATCGTGTCTGACAGTGAATGTCAATTCATTAAACAAGCGTGACTAAAGCAGTTAATTCAGGGAAAAATCCTAAAGCCAGATGGTTTTTCTGTATGTTCTTATGCTATGTGTGATGTTTCAGTTAGAATCTAAACTAAAGTGTGTCAATTCCTGCTGTGCAAAATTCCCTTTTATGTTTTATGTTTTCTTGCTTACCTTCCTGAGGACGGCTGTTGAGGTCTGAGTATTCGTGTCCTCTCCTACAAACCAAAAGACACCACTGGACACCGCTGCAAATTACAGTGTGAGGGCAGAAATGGTAAAGGTCAGTAGTAAATTATGAAATTTTGTCAGTAGCCTCTTTTCAATATTTGTCACGCAATTGGAGCAACAATGTGAAGCTATTTCACCTTAAAAGAAAGGCTTTGAAATCAGAACTGCAATGTAGAACACTTATTTAACTCTTGGATCTATCGTAAACAATCTGTGGGAAGTGTGTAACATTTTTTACAGCACTTTGTCACACACTGCCAAATATGGATCAACTAGAAGTATTGGTATTCTCAGTACTTTGTACCAGCAGTACTTTTTAGAACCCATCTGAGTTGTGCCATGAATTACACATAAGATGTTTCTCAGTTTAAGAGTTTTGTAATTATAGAATGTCACAGTTTGTCATAAGGATAGTAAATTACACTTTACTACCTCTCTATTCAATGCACAGTATTTCCTGTAATTATCCCTTTTTGCTACAGAGGCCACTGTTCCCACTGACAAAAAACATATTATGCTTACGTTTACAGGTATTGGGGAACCATCAAATGCCGGTTTCGCCCGTTCTTGTAAGTAATATATGTTGTGCATGTGTGTGATGTACTTATAGGGTTTGACTTGTGTTAATACTCAAGATTGTATCACTGTGCAGAACTGCAGGATTGTTAATCTGTGCACCTTGAAACAAAAAAGAACAACACAAAAATAAATGATTGAAAAATTCTCAATTTGCAATATTTATTTATCTTATTCTCACCACTGTAAGAATGACAGCAACACACTTAAGCAATAGTAGCATTTCTTTGCACTGAGTACAAACAGGACAAGCTTTCAATTTTCTTTGATTCATTCCTTGCATGACATGCTGGAATCCAGTGATCAACACATACTGTACATATACAATTTTGACCAGCAAAACATTTCAATCACAGTAAACCTAAAGCACAGTAGACCACAGCAGGCCTAACAAGAAGAAAAAGATGCCTTCCACCATTATCTGTCCAGTTCCACTTGTTTCTGTATGTTTGTCTTTTGGCTGCCTCTGCTGGTCAGATGTTAGATGGCAGCGTTTCATGTTTCCAGCCATGTCCCACACCAGCATTTCTGCCTGAGCAGAGCAGCAGCTGGATGTGTACCTCACCCACAGCGGCTGAGATGACCCCACAAACCATTCGGAAATATTTAAAGGTGGGTCTCCTGTCTGTAATCTGGCCATGTAGTGGTGATGATGGTGCCCTCCACTGGTTGATTTGTCCCCGTGTTGTTGTTGTTGCTGGTCAAGGCCAGGCTGGGCCTCTCTGAGGCTATCCTGAGTGGGTGAAGGGCTGTGGAATAAGGTCAGATTTCCTTCACCCCTCTGCAGCTGGATGGCAGCCAGGCCAGAGCGACCGTTATCTGACACAGCCAGAGACACGCTCCAGGTTGAGTTGTTGCAAACAGAAAAACAGTTAGACTGAACTCGTGCCGCAGAGCAGGATGGTGGGGATGTGTCGGCATCCTATAGGAGAAAATGTGTCATACACAGAAAAATCTTCCATCATGCAGGAAGGATTTGAACATGCAAAAAGCACAGAAACGTTTCCTTAAAATAACATACACTCAGTATTCAGTTCATTAGGTACACTGGTGAAAATGTATGTTCATTGTATGTTAAACAGCATCATAAAGGTGGTAATTCAACTATATAATCATTGTGGAGGATTTAGTTTGTGGTGCTGTTAAACTGTGATGTATTAAACACAAGTGGTTCTGTTCTTTAGTCTAGCCCACTGACTAAAACAGGGATGCCAAAATAATAGAAACGTGTCAGTACAACACAATACAATTCAGTGGTTTTAAACCTTCACAAATTTAAGACTGTTAAATTAGAATGCATTCAATTTTACTAGTGTACCCAATGAACTGGCAAATGAGTTAAGTTTCCAGAGAGACTATCCTACTAGTTAATGCTCACCGGTGGTACCACAGTCAAATAGGCCACTGCATAATTTGAGTCTGAAGAGTCGCGAGCATGCACAGTGAGTGTAAGCGTCACAGTCTCTCCTCCCCGAGCTGTGGCAGGAGTGTGGATGTTCACCTGGCCAGGAAAAGACGCTTGTTCTGTAACGTTGATCCTGAAGGACAAAAAAAAAAAATCTAATTTAAACCCTTATTTAGAGTCAACATCAAAAGAAATGTTTATTCCAAGTATTCATGCATCTGCCTTTGATGCAAATGAAACTAAACGGTAAGATCAGTGCTTTGCTGCTCATTTATTAAAACCTTATTCAGAGGCAGGCATTTGTTTAGTCATTTATTTATTTAACTTTTACTCTATGTACCCGTGCAGCCCTCTGGTGTCAAGATATCCACGGTCGTCATCAGCGGTCAAATCAAAGAGCCGAGCAGGACCGTGGTTGAGGATGTCAAAGTCCACCATTGTGCTGTGACCAGGTACAAGGCGCGAGGCAGACAACACCTGAAAAGATAAAGATGTAAAACTCCTTTTAGTGGACTCTGGCTGACAGTGGAAAGCAAAATGCAGTTTGGCTGTTTAATGCTTCATTGTTGTCCATAGTTACAGATGAAGCAGCAGTATTTTTACATCCAGCCATCATTTCTCAGTTCTGGCTTCTCAAACCCTAAAAAAGGTTACCTAATGTGTATTTAAATAACTGGACAGAAACACTAAAACTGAGGGCCATGCAAAACAAAACAAAAGGCTAAAGGTCTGAGTTAATGACACCTTCAACAACACTTTTCATTATTGTTTATGTTGTTTATAAGAATACATCCTGCATCTGATTACCTGTATCTGAACGTGAGTGGGCTGCACCGTCTCCGTGGAAACCCTCTCCAGCTTGTTTCCTCTGCTGTCTTTACCTGTGAGTCCAACACAGAAGGGAACTCTGGGAACAGAGTCCACCACTCCAACCAGCTCTCCCAAGGAATAGGATAATGAAGATGAGGAGGAGTTCAGCTTCACCTGCTGAAGGACCTCCCCTTTAACTCCCAGCAACGTTGCATGACTAAAAGATACCTCCTCATCTGAAGTCAGGCCTGTAACAGCCACCACCAAAAAGGCAGGGACACCTGGAAATAACAAGGAGCAATGCTTTTGACAGATGGCCGGCACATCCTCCAGATGTCATTTGATCATTGTTACAAATGTAAGAAAATCCAAATCCCTCACCTGCTACAGGACTACCCTCCACTTTGGACAGACCTGGGTGTGTCTCATTGGATAGTGTGGCAAAGTAATACAGGAAATCAACACTGCTGTCACCTTGTGGTCAAAACACAGACCATTGTTTGTCTCATTACACTCTGGTATTGCAGTCACATTTCAAGAAATGCACCAGTAATTGTGCATCAGTGGATCTGCTTGACGCCATACTCAACATATATATATATATTCTCTTACCTATTACATTTAATGTGAGGTGTCCGTCACTCTTGGCTTGGAGTTTCCACTGACCAGACTGTATGGGAGGAAGCAGGCTGATGCGGTACAGACCCTGGAAGTGCTCCAGCTCTGCCAAAGGGCCTCGCTCGTTCAACACAGACTGGGTTTGTTCTGGCAAGAAGAGGAGGAATGTGAGGAGGTGGGCCTATTTTATCATCTAACACAAAGAAGAGGGTTTTTTTTTTTTGCATCTGGGAATGAACAATTTCAAACAGGTACAAAGTTCATTGTGATTCTCAAAATCATAATCAGCTTATAGAGCTTCTAATGCACCTTTGTGCTAACAGAGATATTTGGAAATGTTGACGTGCCAGTTACCTGATGGGCTGGTGAGGACACACTCTATCATAGTGCCAGTGACATGTAGGGTTACGGTTTTTACTGAGCTGTCAGTACTGAACGAATGAACAGACATCAGCTCCTGGTCACTTTTCACATGGAGGAGAGTTACCTGAGGTGGAAGTAGAAAGAGATGTGAAAATGACTCAACAAAATGATTAATATGGGGGGAAAAAAATTAAAAACTTCTACTGATGATCAGTGCTTTGGTTTTCTAAATGCCATTGTCTCTATTATATGTCTATAATATACACCGATCAGCCACAGCATTATGACTGGAGAAGTTAATAACAGTGACCATCTCGTGACAATGCATCTTGCTGTCAGTACCTTGTCAGCAGCTGTGTTGTCCTCCAGTATGGCAGAGACCCTGTGGATGTCAGAGTTGGTGGTGAATATTGTCAGTCCGCCTGACAGGGCAGACAGGGACGAGTAGAGAGAGAAACGATCCGGGGACAAAGGCTCTTTATTCCCCCTCTTCTTCCTCCTCCTCGTCCTCCCATCCCACTTTGTCGCATAGTTCGGGTCTTCAGTAAGGAGAAACGTTACCTTTGGGACAATATGAACTTGAGCGATGGATGAGCTGAATGCTAAAATGCAATTTGCTTAACCTGGGTCTCAATACATTTTTACTTAAAGCAATATAAAGTGCATCTGCAAATATAGAACACTTCTCAATAATATGCAAATTAAATGCACTGTCACAATTTGTCTGAACTGGTAATGCCATCAGGTGAAAGTGTTATATTAGTTTTAAATGTGTGTAATGTAGATAGTTGTTCCAGCTGACTGTCTGAGAGAATGTGGCAAAGCATGGCTCTGTGTGTTGAGAGCAGCTCCAGACTTCTATCTAGTACATCCTCACTGCAATCTTTCTCTTTGCAGATCATCTGAATCACACTGGAGAATGTAAGATTTATCCAATGGTGGACTTTTACATTCTCTTTAAAGTTAAACCTACCCTGCTTTGCTTCTCAAGGGTGAGGGCCTTTACCGCATCAAACAAATGGGCGTCTTTAGGGGAGGCATCAGTGAACACGAAGATCTCTGACAATGGAGGACTGTGAGTGAGTGCCAGCTAAAAACAAAAAACACACAGGAGGAGTGGAACTTAGCTGCTACATGCAGATCCATGAATATTGTACATGCACATTCCACGTCACCCAATTTAGATTTACGCGAACTGCAGAGAGGCACATCTCTGGTTCGTCTCCTCCTCCCAGGGCCATCAGGTTCTCCATGTGCTGCATGAACTGGTCCGGGTCATCAGTCTCATACACTGGTCCTACCCCTGCAGATTACAGTAGATAGAAATGATAAGATTATGATGGAAGGGAAACTTTTTATTATTTTACTATAGTTTATTTATGACACCAAAAAAGAACCACTGTTTATCATGTGCTTCAGCTGAGATCACCAGTTACTAGTTGAAGCTTCATATTTACTGTACAAACATAACAGTGGTATCAAGCGTTTCCTCAATCTCTGGTCCACTTCACCTTATTCAAACTACGGGTGCTGCTGAAAATGTAATTTCCTGATATTCAGGCAATGATTTTATTTATGTTCTTCCCAAAAAAATGAGAAATGTAAATGTGCATATGATTCATCGGGATCGAAAAAGGAAGTATTTCTGGAGAGTCACCTTAACTTTGGTTTTGCTGACGCATATTTCTGACCAGACTTGAAAAGTTTCTTGCTAATGTACAAACTGAAACTAGGGTGCACAATCATTATGTGTGTGTGATCTGGGAGCGGCACTAAATCTCTCTGATACAAATGAGCGGACAAAAGCTGGAGACCACTGGTCTGAAACGTATGGTTGCTATAGCGACAATGTATAACTGCCCAAGGAAAAACAGCCTAAATGTATAGGTAGCTATAGTAGGGTCTATGACCTTGAGATTATACCAAAAACATTCAGTCACCTTAAAACTAAACGATTATTCAAGTAAAACATAAAACTCACGTTGGAAAAGTATACATTCATGATATGATAGTTTTAGGAAGGCCCAGCTCAGCTCTTCTTGCAGATCTGTCAAATCTTATACTGTCTGTGACAAACTCTCACCTGGATCATGGAAGGGCACAAGCAGAAAGGTGCCAGTCTGCCCAGGACGGCTGGCTCGGCTCTGGATGATAGAATGAGCCCTGAGGCGAGCAGCGGTGATCTCCTCAAACATGCTCCCTGTGGTGTCTATGACAAATACCAGTGCAGGAACCTGTTTCACACTGAAGAGCCTGTTAAAGGAAGTTTGAAAGGAAATAAAGACACTCAACAAACTCTTGGAACATAATATTTTTGGGAAGCTGGAGGCCTGCATACAGTATATTATTATAATAAAAGTGGGTGGAAGTTGCCTGAGGAAGGTTTCGTGGCCCACAGAGTCTCTGAGGTCCCTCAGCACTGCCAGGGTGGCCTCAGTAGCCACAGTAGCCGCTTCGACATGGAGGTAATGGTGAGGGGAGAAGAGAGGTGAGGTGCTGTCCTTGTTGATGCCCCCTTTGGCCCCCATGTGGCGGCTGCTGTCTAGAATACCTCCATGACTACATTTGCCTGAGACAAAAACAAACAAACAAAAAAAACATCATTAAAACTTTGCAGACTGAATTCAATTTATTTTTTATTTTTTTTAGCACCTAGTGACCGAAGTTGTACCCTGAGGTTTTTGGGGGACGGTGCCGAAGTAGCCAGTGGTGAGCAGCTGGGAGTCCTCCTGTGTGTTTGTCAGTCTTTGCAGGAGGTTGTTTCGACAGGTAATACTGAAGCACTCCATACAGGTAGGAGTGTCTTCTGTGGACAGACAAGATGACAGCTTAGGTCAAAGGTTAAAACCGTTACTTTTACATAATTTGCATGTTTGGGGGGTTTCACTCTTTGAATTGGAGGTCTTTTAAACTGAATGACATGATACTTTAGTTCAACAGCTGATATATCTCACTAAGCAATCTGAAAAACAATCACATGCCAACCTTTGGAGATAAAAAAATAAATAAATAAAAATGTTGGCATGCTGTAATAATGACTGGGTTGTTTTCACATCACTCTTCAGGTTCATGGTGTTTCTGTGAAGTAACACTCTGAGGTAAGTATCTACATAAACAAGACACTTTGGTGACAGTGTGTGAAAAGAGAGATTGTCTTATGCTGCCCACTTAAAATGCAGAATCATCTTTTAAAGTATGCAATAATAAAAAATAAAAAAAACGAAAAGAACAAAAAGAAAATGTCTTTAGTGTGATCACAGATGTAAATTACCATGAGCTACTGGGATGGCAGGCTCATCTGGCTGGAGCAGGTGGTGGTAAATGGAACGCTGGCCCATCTCCACCCAGTTACTGTGGCTGTAGAAGTCCTGACATGAAAGATATTTCATGCACGTTCACATGCTGCAGCCGTAATCATCAAATTATTCCAGAGCAGCCAACTTTCACCCCATTGCTCATTATCAAATCGTAAATATATAGTGTACAGTGTACCTGCAGAGAATGAAATAGCCGACCCAAGCTCTGACGAGCACTTTGGTACTGTTTGGCCCGTGCTGAGAGCAGAGCCTGAGTCCAGAACTGGCGTAACATCGCCATGGCGCTGTCGACACGCTCTGAATCAAAGTGGTAGACCGGGTCAGACCTGGTGGAGCTCAGGAAGTCCATATCTGCATTGAACTTCACCACCTCTCCCACAGCTCTCCAGAATGCACGACCAAGGCTGGTCTGGGAGGGGATAAAATGTCTGAGTTCAGATATCACATTCGGTGTAATACATTAAGAAAAAGAGCAATTCACTTTTTTTTTTTTTTTTTTTACTGTTTTACACATACTCTCATCTAAGCATGGACTTCAAACATGGGCTCACCTGTCCCTCTGCATCGTTTCCCTGGTGGTTATTGGTGGCCCTCAGAGTCTCCAGGGTGACATTGAGGATGGCCTGCTCTGTAATGTACTGGTGTGTGTGCGAGCCCCATGAAAAGGTGAACACTGCAGACCAAAAGTTGGGGAGGAAGCCCATGCACGGTAAAGCCATGAGGAGGAGGTAAGTAACAATAAAGTGGTGCACCTGCTTCCCACTTCCTTCCCACATTCCTCTGCTCTGTGACATTATGCCTTTGAGAAAAGCACAACAGATCACATTCTACCTGCATAAAACAGAAGAAAAATCCACTTTTGACATCAGTTGCAATACAAAATATATTAATTTGCTTTTAAAATGCGTGATGTAAACATAAACTGTTGCAGAAATGCTCCGTAGATACATCACATGACACCAGTCACTACATGGCATGCAGTAGTTGCCTTTTGAGAAATCCATATTGAGAATATTGTTGTTTCAGACATTTGCCTGAACTGAATAATCATCACCAAATGTTGGCCTGCTTCCACATTTTGTCACATAAAACAAGCATTTGCTGCTTGCTAAATGAATGGATTTTATGGACCCCTATTGTCGCAGAGAATTTTGTGCTAATTTGTTCATGTTGTGCCAGTCATCCGTGTGTCCTTTTCTGTCATCGCCCACTCCTTGCTACCACCCCCTACACCTCCTTGTCAGATCTGTCACAGCCTGTTCTGTACAGAGTCTGCCATTGTCCTTTGCCATCTTTATTCAGACACAATACTCTGATTTTGTTCTCACAGTCTGCGCTTTCACAAGGGAGAGGGTGAAACAAAGCACGAAGCCTATCAGCGACTGCCCCCTCTACTCTGCCAGCCTCCTTTCATGAAATCAGATTCAAATGACTGGCATGGCCTCTTAAATTGCAAGTGTCTCCTCCTCCTTTTGCCTTATACGTACTTGTGTACTGCCGTCCAGTTTAAGTAAGTGCCCATCAACAAAACGTTTATAGCATCTGGAGCTTAGCCTGTCACACAACTTTCATCATTATCATCATCACAGTGGAAAAGTGTCATCCTTAAGGTTTAATTTGACAGATTACTGCATGCTACGTTATTTACTTTTGAAGTACACTTTGTATCTTAGCAAGCAGAACGCTATTTACAATAAAAATGTTCTCACCTTAGTACCTGCTGTACGACTCTTCCTCTTCACACTGCAGAGAAACACCACAAACTTATGTTTATATGACCGCGTAGATTCTTTCCCACTACCACAGCATTTCCGTCTGCATAACAAAACTGTTGAGTCTTTCGTAATTCATCTGTCCTTGGGTTCTTGTCTCTTGCTGGCTCACGACGTGAGCAGAAGAAGAACTTAGATAACGGTATGGTGGACACGGCGTGGTCTTGTGTGTGTGTTACTTAGTGCGAGGGGCAACGCCATGAGGCAGAAGACATCTCGTCATAGCTCCCCTACAGCCTCTCGCCCCTCCTTAACCCCCATTATTGCATGGTGCATTGAATCCCCACAATAGGGCCGCATATATTACCAGCCGGGGTGTTCAACTTAGGCCTACCCCAACCCCCTTGCCGGCCATCCATCACTCTCTCTTAACCTCACAAAAACCAAAATCACTGCTTTCACCACCGCAAACACCACTACCACTTGTTTTCTCACTAGACTGTCAGTAGCATTGCAAAGAAGGGCATCAGTTGCTAGCCAACACTATAGACAGTGCTGGACTTCAGATACTGGTTCTGAATGTGGTAAAAGGACAAGAAGGATGGGGTACTTTTCGGCTTTTTTCACTAATTTGGCCCCAGCTTTGAATAGAGTTTCACTGATAGTTTAAGTTGAAAAGTTAAAAGGAAGCTAAGCGATAAGACTAAAGTTTTGTTGCTTTGTTTATTGGAGGTCGACTGCATTTGTATCGTCTGTGTAAAGTTGGCAGACAGAACCAAGAAAACATGTGACATGAACCTGTACAAAGAAATGCTGGAGGCGGGACTTAATCTGCTGAACCTCGTAATTTACTGGAATCCTGCAGGTGATATTTCCTGTTCACCCGCGGTAACATGCAGTCTACCACGGTGTCATTTCTGTCTAACACATCAACCACACAAATATGTCAGCAACTCTGGTGGCCTACTTCATGCTCTGCTTCATGCTTAGTGTGTGTGTGTGTGGGGGGGGGGGGGGGCTATGCAAGCATGTGTGGTTATAACTACTTCTCTCTTAAGAGACTGCAGAGCTTGATCTAGGCAATACTAACAATTGAAGCGCCGATTTGTGCACTTTGCGTATCTGTGCTCATTTAGAATTGGCCAAGTCAACACTTCCTCAAACTATGTTTCTCAGACCATTCGTGAACCATATCTTCTTTGTAGCAGGGTGAAATGTCCAGATGAAAAAGGCCACTGCTAACAGGGAATACTGTTCCCATGAAAGGGTGTACATGGTTAGCAACAATGTTTAGTGTTACGCCCCTCCACTCCTCCACTGGCTGTGCAAGTGTCTTTGGCTTGTGCTTAATCACCTTAACCAGCCACACCTGAGAAGACTGAATAAAAGGCCTTGGTGAAGAAGTCTAGGAGGATCACTTTTCAGCTGCAGAGGCTTGCTATGTCTGACCTGTGTTCTTTTTGTCATTTTTTTTTTTTTTTTTTTATTAAATAAACCCTTATTTTTCCAACTCCATCACGTGTCTCCACTTTGTGTTGCACCTCTCAAGCTGGGTCGTAACACTTAGGTAGGCATGAATTAATTTTTATACACACTCCTCTATTTTGAAACCTCAGTTCAAGTGAGTGTACAGCTGACTTTGGAAACTGTTCCTGTGAACCTGCAAACACATGATCAAGGGAGCTCTCAATGCAAGTGAAACAGACCATCCCTAGGCTGCAAAAACCAAACACGAATCAACAGTTTGGTACCTTCTGTCGAAAATAAGGACTTACTGGTGAGCTCTGCAGCTTGAAAGTGGTGGAGAAAATGGTTCAGAAAAACCCATTCACAACATCCAACCAAAACACTGTAGAGGAGGTAGACATAGACTTGATTATTAACAAAACAAGGTCTTTGAGGTGACGTGAGATGATTTGTCAAAGTTTCAGTGAGGTTAGACCATTCACTCTTCTTACTTCATTCTTTGATTGGCATAAATAGCATTGTAGCTATACTGTTGTTGAATTGAACCGAAATTGTTATTTTGATATTTTGCACAAACTTTTAGCTCTGCTCTGACGAGTACTCTACCTTCAGCATTTTACTTTAATAATAATAAGAATAATAATACATTTTACTTATAGGCACCTTTCACGACTCTCACTGTACAAAATTGTTTAAAATAAAACACAATTCAAATACACGAAATAGTTCAAATAAAACACAATTAAAGTACACACAAGCATAATGTAGAACGTATAGTTAAATACAAATGACAGATAGAATGGGAGATAGAAGTGAGACTGGAGTAGGCCTGTCTGAATACATAAGTTTTGAGCTGAGATTTGAAGGTGGTGACTGAGTCTGAATTTTTTAAGTATTCCGGGAGGGCGTTCCACAGGCAGGGGGCTGAATGGGAGAAGGCTCTGGACCCCATGGTGGTCAAGCGAGCAGGTGGGATGGTGAGTTGTTGTGATGAGGATGACCCAGGAGTGCAGGCAGGAATGTTTATTTGGAGCAGGTTAGTGAGATACTGAGGGGCGAGGTTGTTTAATGCCTTGAAGTTGAGAAGCAGGATTTTGCAGTTGATACAGAATTTGACAGGAAGCCAGTGGAGTTTCTTGGCTGTTTTCTACAGTGTAGAACAATACTTCAGACCACAAAACTATGACAAGACACAAAAGGGATTATGCAGTAAAAAAAGTGGAAACAACCCCAAACATGTTTTAAACCTTCTATTCCTCAAAGTAGCCATGGTTTACCTGATGACAGCTTTGCACACTTTGAGGTAGTGTTGGTGAAGATTTTCTTTTCCTCTGACTTGTGTGTTCTGTGTGTGCTGCAGAGGAGACAGCCATTCGGCCCCAGCAGCCTCAGAAAGACCCTCTGCTGCAGCTGATCTCCCTCCAGAAGGCCTCTGGCTCCAACAACCTAAAACGTGTTTTAAATCTTAGCCATGGTTTACCTGATGACAGCTTTGCGCACTATTTAAAATATCTTCATGAAATCATCACCTGGAAGAGTTCTGAGGCAAAAGTTATCTGGTGGAGTTTCTTGTCTGCTGAATGTATTTGAGACCATTAGTTGTGTTATTTTGAGGTAGTGTTGGTGTACAGTTCAAGTGCTGTAGTAATCAATCTTATAACAAGAACCACTCGGCTAAGTAAAGAGAAACAACAGTCCATCGATACTTAGAACATGAAGGTCAAATGCTGAGATGTAACAGGTTCTCATGAGGACCGTCGAGAAATGGCAGACCAAGAGTTCCCTCTGCTGCAGAGGATGAGTTCAGAGATCATCAGTTAACAGCACCTCAGATTACAGTCCACATCAGTGCTTCCCAGTTTGGGTAGCAGACATATCTGAACTTCAAGTGTTGAATCAGGGCTTTATGGTCAAGCTGCTGTAGAGAAACAAATTCTGAGGGAGACCAACAGTAAGAAGAGGACTGCTTAGACAAAGACATTAGAACAGCAGAAATCTGGACTTTGGTCTGATGAGTCCATTCAGAGAAGGTAAAGCATTCATATCATACCATGAAGTATGAAGGAGGAATAGAACCCATAACCGGTGAAAAACCCACTTCCAGGCTGTGTAGGACCTGAAGGAGAAACATCAGCATCTGATGACCTGACCTCAATAATCATCTGACCTAAACCCAACATATACTGTACGGTTTGGGAAGTCTTGAACGGCGAGTGAAGGAAACACGGCCAGAAAGTGCTCAGAGTAAGAGGGAACTGTTTAAAGACTTCAGGTGACGACCTCACGAAACTGTTATTCTAGTAAAAGAAGGCTAGTTTGAAGAAACAGCTGTCATAAAGCTGTTGTGTCCTGCATTAAAGAGCCTTATCATTGCACAGGAGATCATTTTACTTGATGAGTATGACCACAGCCAGTGGATTAATAGTGGGTCATAGTCACTCAAGGTGAAAAATGCTCATGGATATTGATTCCTATACTGCAGAGAATACTGTTCAACATAATGAAGAGATATTTCACCAAAAAGCTAATTTTGTGGTCTTGTGTAGTCCTTCAGGTTCTGATGGATACAAACCTGCAGGCATCCGAAGTTTATTCTCTCGTATAAAGAAAAACCTGGATGTCATAAAGATGTCTTCTAAAATGTCTTTGAAGTCAAATTCTGCTCCAAAGTCTCTACCCAGTGTCAATACTGTTTGTAAGTTGATACATTAAGAGGTTCAGGCTATTGTTTGGTATTCATCCTCAACTCATGACATTGTTCAATATCCTACCCTCTTTTCTCGGGATGATAGCAAGTGCTTCTTCCACCAGGATGGCTGTAACTAATTCAAAGTCCGGTGAGTAAACGTTTCACTGGCTTCATGAATATGTAACAGAATACTTCTGCATCCACTGCTCAAAAAACAAAACAAAACAAAAAAAAAACATCAGATCTCAGTGGGAACAAAATCATGCTGGCTATCTATTCTGGTATGGACTGGGCAATGTGTTGGGAACGAAAAGATCTCACATTGTTTGATGGAAATGATAATAATCAACCTACACAGGGCTGAATTCAAAGACACCCTTAAAATGAAAATGAAAATGATGCTGTCAGGCGTCTCTATTTTACTGAAATTCCTTTGCAGCAACTCAGACTGGTGCTCAGTAGTTTGTATGGCCCCCACGTGCTTACATGCATGTCTGACAATGTGGGAGCATGCTCCTAATGGTACAATGGATAGTGTCCTGGGGTATCTTCCCAGATCTGATTGGAGAGTCAGAGGTCCAACCTGGCAGCATCGGATGGACCGAAACATAATGTCCCAGACCTATTGGATTTATGTCTGGCGAGTGAGGGGACCAGTCAATAGTATCGATTCCTTCATCCTCCAGGAACTGCCGGCATACTTTGGCCACATGAGGCCATTGTCGTGCACCGGGGGGAACCTGGGGCCCACTGCACCAGCGTAGAGTCTGACAATGGTTTCATGGATTTCATCCTGATACCTAATAGTAGTCAGGGTGCTGTTGTCTAGCCTGTAGAGTAGGGGTCTTCAATGTTTTCCAGGCCAAGGACCCCCAAATTGATGGAGAGATGGGATATTAAAAAAAAGTCCAATCAACCAAAACTTTCGCGACCCTCCCTGCAGTACCTCTGCGGACCCCCTCTTGAAGACCTCTGCTGTAGAGGTCTGTGCATCCCTCCATGGATATGTCTCCCCAGACCATCACTGACCCACCACCAAACTGGTTATGCTGAATGATGTTACAGGCAGCACAATGTTCTCCAGACCCTTTCACATCTGACACATGTGCTCAGGGTAAACCTGCTATACTCTGATTAGAATGGGCTCCATAAATTGTTTTGAGCAGTCTACTTCACCTTTTGTTTTCACCTTGTCTAAAACCTAAACCATCCACCTTCACATTCTTCAATTATATATACATATTTACTAACAACATCTAGCTGTGGTTATCTTTTAACTATATATTAAGACACAGTAATTCAAAGTGCATCTTGAAAGATACTTCCGGGCTGATGGATGCCATTTCTTCAGCTTGTTTGGAGAACAGCAACAACAACTGGGATGCTGTAAATGTTTTAGTAATGATGTTTATATGATTAAATTAGTCAAATGGCTTGTGAAATAAATGACACACATGAATGCAAATCATTAGTGACACATCATCCAAAATAATAAAGGGATATTTTTATCTTTCCTTCTTTTCCTCTGACTTGGTATGTGCTGCAGAGGAGACAGCCACTCAGCCCCAGCAGCCTCAGAAAGACCCTCTGCTGCAGCTGATCTCCCTCCAGAAGGCCTCTGGCTCCTGGCTGCTTGATCCAGCTCTGGCTGCTGCACTGGGGAAGACCAGAGAGGAAGTGGAAAAGTCAAAACCTGCACTGGTGGGTTGTTGTCAAAGACAATGAGACAAATTAATAATGGCGGTTTTTAAAGCTGGTTTCATAAAGCACACAGGAAATATTACAGTTAGCATAACATGCTACACTAGTAGAAATATAGATCAGAACCACTGGTCAACATTTTCTATTGAGGTATTTTATTCTTTTGAGTTTCATCTTCTTGTTCTGCCTGTTCCATGTGTTTCTCTTTCATCTGGTGAATTAGGTCAAGGAGGAATTGTGGGCCACCATCCTGGCTCTGATCTGGCTTCATGGTTTCAAGATGGATTCAAAGGAAGAGTGGGAGCTTCTGGCTATGAAGGCTGTGTCATGGCTCAGTGCTCAGAATGGTAGTGACCTTAATACTAAGAGCTCATCTGCTGTTTTAACAGTGTAACGGTTCAAATCAGCTGTTTGTGTTCTTGTCTCTTTCAGCAGCATGTGTACCAGAGTGTGTGGAAGCTGGAAATGGACTGTTGGGTTGCAGCGTGCAGAAAGATGCTCTGGGACTCTGAGGGTTTTATTAAAGTGGCTTCACCTTCAGGATTGATACACAGAAGCAGATCTGCGCCAGCCTACTCTACTGCCAGTAATAACTGAATGCAGATCATTCCATGTTTTAATTTTCGTTTGTCATTTGATCTTGAACCTCGTCTGCTCTGTTTACTGTGGGGTAAAAACGTGACACTAAGTGGGTTTTCGGTTGCAAACTTCCACCCACACGGTGCACGTTCTCAAGGAAATGAAGCGCTCTCAGTGGGCGTGGCTTCAGTCCTTCTGCTTTATGAACTTAAATTGTCTTGACATATTCCAAAGAGAAAAGTAACTGTCCCGGACACATCTCGTCGACAGACATTTGTCCCGAGGTAAGATGGTTAGACGTTTGGTTGATTAGACATAATAAACTCAATACAACGTTTTATTAAGGTTACAGTGGCGATTAGAGTCATCACTTGAAGTTTGTGTTGAGGTAACACAATTACAGTAGGTTAATCATAGGAGTTTCTCTTGTAATTATTGAAATAAATTAAAAAAGACCTTAAATATATACAAATATATACAATATATACAATATACAAACACAAGAAACGAATTTAAATGGAAAGAGCAAAATCATATTCTACCAATACATTTAATAGTATTTTTGTTATTAGTGACCTCAACAGCTTTTATTAGGAACACTGAAAACAGTGACTTCAACTTCGTTTGAACTGCTGGATGTGAAGGGAAGTTTTATATTTAGTTTTGACTTCATAAATGTTGTCTTTTTGAGAAACTTTTTTGGTAAAGCCACTCTCTATGGAGTGAAATTAGTCTCAAATGTGTGTTCCATGATCCACACGTGAAACATTCACTAATGCTTACAACGATTTGTGTGTGAATTTGGGAAGGGTCAGAAATGCGTACCGAGCAATCTGAACATGTGATTGTGTTGCAAATTCACATCTCACATCTGACACAAAGGTCATTATTTTCGTTTTCAAAAGACTTCCTGTTTTTACGAGTGTCCAAGCCTACGCATACGGATGGGATACGGACAGGAGTCGGAGTTTTGAGACTATTTTCACGCTGCTCAGATCCGCACATCCACAAATGCATGGTGCCTTTAAGTGTCACCGGGAAAATGGGAAATCTGGGCTTTAGGCGAAGTGAGATATTTTTCCTTTAGGGAAAATCAATCTTTACGAACTAGTTTCTCGTTTAATTACAACACTGAACTCAATGGATGACCACGTAGATATTAATATATATTTTTCAATTCAAGATTATTTAAACATTTTTTAAAAATCTTTGGTCCAATAAGTCTTTGGTACATGCCAGAGCCGTTTCTGATAGGCGAACTAGGCGAATGCCATGCCACCAGGGGTCCCCAAAGCTGCATGTTCATCTTCATCTGAGAATTAAAATGTCCTGTCTTTATCTGTAGCTATCTCGTGTGTTTGTTACATACCTTATAGGCTTAAAATAAACGTAGGATATAAATAAAATAAACTGCAATTATAAGCAGTGGCTGGTGTTTTTGTGGCATTATTGCGTCACATTCGTTGTACCACACTGTCGCACAGTGATTGACGTAGCGGGCCGCCGACAGGTATAATGGGAATGATTGACAGCTACTCATCATTCCCTTTAACGAGAATATTAAACAAAGCAAGCACGGCATCAGAAAGAAGTTATCTCAGTGGCGCGGAAAAACGGAAGAAAAAGAAAACGGAGGAAGAAAAACTGTCAAAGGATAAAGGTAAGGCATTTGTTGATGACGTAGTGGAGGTGAAACGCCGTTTTTTAGCAAGTTTGTTTATTTGTCCTGCTAGCCAGCTAGCTAGCCCTGGGTAAATGTTAGCTAGCTGGCTAGGATTTGTTCGTATGTCGTATGTGAATGGACATTCTGTCCTGACATGGTCATGACTGGTATTGTTTTACACAATTAAAAAGAAAGAAAAAAAAGACCCCTTTATTCATATTATTATTATTATTATTATTATTATTATTATTGTTGTTGTAGTCTGCTCTGTCATTGTTCAGAGGAAGTTGTCTCTCAGATATTTGACACTTAACATTATTTTATTTTATTTTATTACTTAGGATTCATTTCAAGTTTAGTATGTATTTTATAGGCCTCTAATTAGAAGTGCTACTGTTTTATAATTTAAATCAATATTTTAAAGATTTGTCTTTTAAGTGATTTATAACTATGAGGCATCGTGTTTGTTATTTTAGACTATTGTGGCAGTAGATCATTTATCTTAGTTTTATATCTTTAACTAGTCCAATGTGTAAATTAATGCAGAAAACTCTTAGTGACAACTTTGTAATTGGGTACAAGCTTTAAAGGGACACTACATCAGAATTAGGGCTGCAACAACGAATCGATAAAATCGGTAAAAATCGATTATTAAAAGAGTTGGCAATGAATTTCATTATCGATTCGTTGTGTCGCACGATTATTACGCCACGGAGGTGTTTGTTGTATAAAAAAAAAAATAAAATAAATGGCAGCAACTCAATGCATTTAGGCATGTAGACATGGTCAAGACGATCTGCTGCAGTTCAAACCGAGCATCAGAATGGGGAAGAAAGGTGATTTAAGTGACTTTGAACGTGGCATGGTTGTTGGTGCCAGACGGGCTGGTCTGAGTATTTCAGAAACTGCTGATCTACTGGGATTTTCACGCACAACCATCTCTAGGGTTTACAGAGAATGGTCCGAAAAAGAGAAAATATCCAGTGAGCGGCAGTTCTGTGGGCGCAAATTCCTTGTTGATGCCAGAGGTCAGAGGAGAATGGCCAGACTGGTTCGAGCTGATAGAAAGGCAACAGTAACTCAAATAACCACTCGTTACAACCGAGGTATGCAGAAGAGCATCTCTGAACGCACAACACGTCAAACCTTGAGGCGGATGGGCTAAAGCAGCAGAAGACCACACCGGGTGCCACTCCTGTCAGCTAAGAACAGGAAACTGAGGCTACAATTCGCACAGGCTCACCAAAATTGGACAATAAAAGATTGGAAAAACGTTGCCTGGTCTGATGAGTCTCGATTTCTGCTGCGACATTCGGATGGTAGGGTCAGAATTTGGCATGAACAACATGAAAGCATGGATCCATCCTGCCTTGTATCAACGGTTCAGGCTGGTGGTGGTGGTGTAATGGTGTGGGGGATATTTTCTTGGCACACTTTGGGCCCATTAGTACCAATTCAGCATTGTGTCAACGCCACAGCCTACCTGAGTATTGTTGCTGACCATGTCCATCCCTTTATGACCACAGTGAACCCATCTTCTGATGGCTACTTCCAGCAGGATAACGCGCCATGTCATAAAGCGCGAATCATCTCAGACTGGTTTCTTGAACATGACAATGAGTTCACTGTACTCAAATGGCCTCCACAGTCACCAGATCTCAATCCAATAGAGCACCTTTGGGATGTGGTGGAACGGGAGATTCGCATCATGGATGTGCAGCCGACAAATCTACAGCAACTGCGTGATGCTATCATGTCAATATGGACCAAACTCTCTGAGGAATGTTTCCAGTACCTTGTTGAATCTATGCCACGAAGGATTAAAGCAGTTCTGAAGGCAAAAGGGGGTCCAACCCGGTACTAGCAAGGTGTACCTAATAGTGGCCGGTGAGTGTACATGGCACATTGGATGGAGGAAGTTGGGACATGTCTCAATGCATGTTAAATCACATCTGGAGGGTAGTTGATAGTTGAATGACCATACATACATCTTTTTGTGCACTTTATTTAATATATTTGGCAGATGTAAAGCATACATGTATGTTCTTTGTGTTAGTTCATTTGTTTTTGTTTTTTAAATGATTACTTTAACCGCTCAGAGATGTTCAAGGAGCAACCTGTTTATGCACTTTCTGCTCTGTCAGCTCTGTTTTTGAATTAAGGGTTGGAAATTAATGCTTTTTTTTGTCCGATTCATCGATTAATCGAAAAAATAATCGACAGATTAATCGATTATTAAAATAATCGTTAGTTGCAGCCCTAATCAAAATGTTTAATATAAAACAGATTCATTTTAATTTTCTGTATTACTGCAAATTACTGCAACATAACTGCAGTGATGTTGCAGTAATTTTCTGTATTACTGCAACATCACTGCAGTTATACAATAAGAATATGCGGCATGATCTATTTAGCTTGATAACCTACGGAGCTCTGTCTTTGCAGGAGCAATTCTAAAATATTTTGGAGCTCCAGACTTGAAGCCAGAGGGATCTTCCTGACCAGGAAGCTCCAGGACCATCACATAAACAGATAAACTGTTATTATTACTTTGATTAGGTATATTAGGTGTTATGCTGATAAGTGACTGTGATGTTAAATAAGCATTATTTTTAGTGTTGTTGTTTTCATAGTTGCACTTTAAAATAAATGTTGGTTTGTTGTATTTTCTTATTTAAAGTAAACATTTTTTATAAACACTCAAAATCGGTTTTATTTATTGACATATAGAGGATTGATGTTTTCCTTGTATTATAGTTTTTTTTTATCAGTGTAACTTGCCTGAATGGCTCAACTTAAGATGTTTAGTTTTAACTCTAGCCTGTTTTGCTCATGCAGTGTAATAGATTGTGGCATCTTAGTGGACCATCTAAGGGTTAGGAATCTCTTTATCATAGTTTGACAAACTGGTAAATGTAACGACTATCAGTGCTAACGCTTATTCAGAGGTTGCGCTAGACTTTTTTGTCGTCGGTCATTTTGACTGACAAGGTCATAAAAATTCCGTCATAATCTATTTTTACCCATCACTTTAATTTTAAATTTTTTTAAATGATAATAATGACATATTCAATAGCATTTCCTTTTCATTAAAGTTTCATTAACTTTAAGTACTTTTTTCAGAACAGTATTTGCTTTAAATGGTAACCAAAAAAAAAAAAAAGTTTCGGCTGCCGACACGTCTTGTCCGTATGGGACTGCCAGCCAGCGTAAACAGCTCTTGGACGGTACCGTAGGGTTGAAGCTTCGGTGGTATGCAAATTCCATGTTGGTAGCCGTAGCTACATAGACATATATACATATTATATGGTCTATGGCAGCAGTTCCCAAACTATTTTGGCCGCGCACTCCCTTCTATATCGCAACCGCGCTGACGCACCCCCAATCCCCCACACACAAAAAAAAAAAAAAAAAAACGCCACAAGGTTTTTCATATGCATATTAAAGGCAGCATGTTTAATCATGCTCAAGTTACCAGAACACACATATAACAAAATAATCACGATCATAACAACGGTTACGGAAATACAATTAGAACGCCAGTCATTTGAATTAAATTGTAATAAAGTTACACGCGACCCACAACATAAATAACAAAGAGGGTAGGCTCAGGAACAGATAAAAAAAATATCCATCTAACGATTTTCAAGTGCAGCGCACCTGGCTCTGTTAGTCGCGCATATACGGCATAGAAGAAGATAACTTCTTCTCCGCCATTGCATTTTGCATCCCGCCCGCCCCCTAGAGGCAGTGCGCGCACCACACTTTGGGAATCCCTGGTCTATGGTTAGCCGAGCCCAGTGGCCGAGCCGAGCTCTGATGTGTGCATCAGTGTAATCAGGGTACCAGGAAATCGTCCACCGACAAAAGTTCCGAGATGTTTGGAACGCAAACTTCGATGAGAGACAAGAGCCAATTAATAAGGTCACTCGCCACCAAGTGGTCAGGGGTGTGAATTGCAATCTTTCAAAATGATGGACGGCCTTCAGATTTTTCCGTCATATTTTTAAAAAAAAACGGTCAATGATGGAAGATATTCGGTTAACGCGACCCCTGCGCTTATTATGGTATGTCACACTTAATATAGAGCTGCTACAGTCCCTGACAAAAAGTCTTGTCGCTTATCAAAGTTGTAGGAACAACAAATAATAACTTGACTTATAGTTGATTGGAATCCGAAATGGCTCATATGAAAGGCAAAGGCCTCTAGATCATGCTTACTACACCAAAATAATCATTTAATTAGGACAGAAACATCAGATTTTGCTTGGACAAAATATTTGCGGTGATTGCGATGCAGTTCATCAGATGATTCATCAGAAAAATCAACCTTCTGACACTTTTCCATCCTTTCTGCAAGCTGTGGGCCTTGGCAAATGCAACACGATTTTTGTAGTTGTTTTCTGTTTGCTGGTCTGTGAGCACTAATTCGGCCATGGAGACCACTACGTGACAGAATTTGACAAACTGTTCTTGTAGATACAGGGGTTTCTGGTGACCAGTTCTCATGTAGCTCTGCTGCAACTGAAAAAGGACTGCCCCTGGACTGTCAAAGCAACAAATGGTCCTCTCGACAGGTCGGCCCTACCTGAGCCTGTCATGAACTTCACCAGTTTCTTCAAATCTTTTTCTTATCCTCTCCACTTGACGTTTGGATGCATTGAAGATGTCTGGAGGAGCCATTTTCACTATCCGCCTGAGTGGTGCTGTGGGGGATAGTGGAAGCATACTTAAAGTGCCCACTAATTGATGCAAGTGTGGCGCACAGGAAGTCTTTTGTTTTTGACCACAGGCTGGCGGTGGTTTTGAGTTCTTTGTTTAACTGCTTTATGCTTTTGTTTTACAAATAATTAAATGGATTGATATATCCGAAACAATTTTTTGCCTACAATAGTATGATTGAGTGCACTTAATGGAAGTCACGGAAGCAAAGAAGATCCTACAGCCGCAAGTGCATAACGAAGCCAAGTTGTGTCACCAGATGTCTTCCACCTCAGCAGCAGGTCTTCAGGCTCTTGCACTTCACATGAAGGTCTGGTGTGCTGGGGTTCTTTTTATACACATCTGGTGGAGTTATTTATAGACACGGCAAGATTTTTGTCATTGCAAAAACAGATGTTATGGGCTTTATCCGGATGTGAACATCAGGGCACTTTGTTGGTTTCATTTTGCACCCAGTTATCAATGTGAAGGCCCTTGACATTAAAATTAACCATTTATTGTAACAATTGAATGATTAGGCAAAAAGGTTGCGGATGCGAATCTATGGGCCAACTGGGACCTTTCTGTGTGGAGTTTGCATGTTCTCCCTGTGTCTGCTTTGGTTCTCTCCAGGTACTCCATCTTCCTCCCACTGTCCAAAGACATGCTCATTAGGTTAACTGGTGATTCTAAATTGGTCGTAGGTGTGCATGTGAGTGTGAATGGTTGTCTCTCTGTGTTAACCCTGTGATAGACTGGTGACTGTTACTCACAGTCTAGAAGAAAATAGACTTTCTTGTCTGTGATTAATGGTCTAAATTTTAAAATATGGTCATTTTTTTCATCTGGGTAAAGAGATGAGAATAATCCCTGAGTCGGTTACGGTTCGTTTCTCTGCTGACCGAGTGAGTGGCTGTTGACTCCCTGCTCTCGGTTCAGCAGGGACTCATGAGTAGTGATTCCGCTACAGCAGGGGTCTTCAACGTTTTCCAGGCCAAGGACCCCCAAACTGATTGAGAGATGTATATGTGTATTTACTCCCTGCTCTCGGTTCAGCAGGAACTCATAGCGGATCTGCTACAGATACGCTACTCGAATGGCTGAGTGCCTTAGTTTGCACTGCTTGCTATGGTTAAGTCGGGTAGCACATTTTGTTTCACATTTTGAGTGAGATGTAAGATGTTTGAATGGTGCCGTTTATTGATTATCAATCAAATGTGGTAGGACTCAACTGAGCCGGTTCAATAGACATCTAGATTCATGATTCTTGAGTCTTCTTTGGTGGGCGGTTCAGTGAGCCGGATCCCGAATTGTTTTTCCACCGCTACTCATTGGTCTATATCTGCCGATCCGTATGCATAGGCTTGGACACTCATAAGCACACGAAAATGATGAGCTTTGTGTCAGATTTGTGAATTTGCAATACAACAATTACACACGTTCAGATTGCTCGGTATGCATTTGTGTGACTCCCCAAATTCACACACAAATCGTTGTACACATACAAATGTAAGCATTTGTGAAGCTTGTGTTTCATGTGTGGATCATGGAACACGCATTTGAGACCATTTTGGGACTCACCATTAAGCTGTTAAATTTCAGCATACACACAATGGGGAAACAAATGATTTCAAGTTTCAGCATCATTGTAAAATTCACAATTACCGGGTTTAATTCTGTGTGGAGTTTGCATGTTCTCCCTGTGTCTGCGTGGGTTCTCTCCGGGTACTCCGGCTTCCTCCCACCATCCGAAGACATGCTCATTAGGTTAATTGGTGATTCTAAACGCCGTAGGTGTGCGTGTGAGTGTGAATGGTTGTCTGTCTCTATGACGACCTGTTCAGGGTGTACCCCCATGACCCTTAACAGGACTAAATGGGTATAGAAGATGAATGAATGAATGAATTCCAAATTATTGTTTAGGACGTAATACAAGGAACTGCCCACTTTAGTTTTCTTACCTGCCTGTTTTGGTGTTTATACTGCTTCATGCGAATAAACTTTTCCATTTCCTCTACGGAATCTGTTGCCTACCTCCTTTTTTAACATTGTAACAGGATTGTGTCATAACCAGAAAAGTTTGAAAATTTTTCACAAGATTCAAATCATTTATCGTTTTTATTACTACACAGGATCATTGCTGTAGACGTACAATGGAGAACTGCTGTGGTCTGCTAACTTCCCGGAATGAACCAGGTACTGGTAACAAAAGGAGTAATAAAACAAACTGACAAAATGTGTGGTTTTCTCTGTAACGTTTTTCATTAATGCAATCTTCAGATTCAAAGCAAACTTCACATTCAAAAACACAACATTTTATGGAAACTAAGACAATAACCACTACCACGGACCTAGCAGTGGACTTATGCCAACCCATTGGCAGTATGAACTCTCCTGATGAAAGTCTCCAGCAGGAAGTCAGGAGAGGGATAAATAGTCTACTCAGGCCCAAAGCAAAGATTCGTCTAGGCGCATGAAATGTCCACATCATGTTCGAGACATCCAAAACAGCACAGGTCATTGGTGAAATGAACGCCTTGTTGACTTCTGCCTTAACAATAACTGTGTTATCGCCGGCACCATATTTCCACAAGAAACCATCAACAAGCTCACATGGAAGTCACCTGATCCAAAAGCAACCAGACTGACCACATCCTGATCAATAGAGAGTGGCGTTTGTCACTCCAAGATGTCAGAGCTTGCCGTGGAGCCGATGTCAACAGCGACCACTATCTACTAACATTTATAGTTAGGCTTAAGTTAAGGAGAGTGCCAAAGCTGAGCCAACACAGGAAACACCGTGATGTAGTGAAGCTGAAATGCCCCAAAACCAACAGAAATATTTTTATTAGAGCTGAGAAAATGCTTCAGTGCTTTAGCAGACACTACAGAGGACGCAGACCCAGGTACTAACCAGAGGTGTATAAAGTACTTGAAAAAAATAACTAAGTAAAAGTACAAATACCATAAATGAAAATTATGAGGGGCTGTTAGGGACATTATTCAGAATTAGCCTCTCACATGCACAAGTCAAACGCAAAACTCTTACACACACGTCAAACACTCTCACACACGTCAAATGCAAAACACTCAAATACACCCGTCAAATGCTCTTACATATACATCTCAAATGCTCTCGCATATACACGTCAAAATGCTCTCGCATATACACGTCAAAATGCTCTCACACATACACGTCAAATGCTCTCACATTCACATGTCAAAATTGAATAAAAACGGAAGGCGTTTGAGTAGAAAAGGTCAGCGTTTGAGTAGAAAAGGAAATTGTTCGAGTAAAAGCGGAAGTCGGGTGAAAGCGCGAAACAGACGCAAAACAGGTGATCATCCCCTGCCCTGCCCTGCCCTATGCCCGAAAAACTATTTCGTTAACTGAAATAAATAACAACAAAAATTAAAAGAAAAAAACTATAACTAACTGAAACTGTATTGCGTGTTTAGAAAATAAACTAAAACTGAAAAATTATAGATTTATAGAAATTTATAGAAATTACAGATATAATTCCCTTCGTTTTCGTCACTGTCAATTTAATTATAAGCTTCAATTGGCTGGATTCATATGATCGATTTATTCCGCTCTGGCAGTTTTACGCCAACTGGCAGCAGCAGCACTTTACTGCACCTCACTGTCCGTGACGTCACCTGGCAGCACCATGGCGGTTGCAAGCACCAAGCTGGGAGAAAGCGGCAAAGTCATGTATGGGACTTTTCTGAATATGACGACGAGAAAGATAAAAGCAAGTGTCTTGTAGTGGAAACAGACTGTGACAAAATATGTGGCTTGCTTCCCAAGGGGAGACACCCCACAAATCTCAAAGTCCGTTTAAGAAGCTCGCACAAGGCAGCTAATGTCAAGTACCAAAACAAGCTAGCCTCTGTGAGTCCGCCGCCCCCGCCCCCTGAAAGAGAAGAATTAAAGGAATAGTTCACCCAAAAATAAAAAGTCAGTCAGTATCAACTCACCTTCCTTTTTGAATCCTGCACAAATAACCCGAAGTATGAAAAAACTAATACTAAAACTCATAAAAACTCAACTAAAACCAAGCAAAAACGAATTAAAACTACCGTATTTTCCGCACTATAAGGCGCACTTAAAAGCCTTTAATTTTCTCAAAAAACGACAGTGCGCCTTATAATCCGGAGCGCCTTATATATGGATTCATTCTGGTTGTGCTTACTGACCTCGAAGCAATTTTGTGTCGTACACAGCGCTCACGGCGCTTAAAGTCGCACCGCTTGCAGCATTACGGCTACTGTAGTCAGGAGAATCACGGAGTAGTCCCGCCCCTCGACTTCTGGGTCATGGGACCTATCTTTCGAAAAAATATGAACGGCAGTCTATGGAGAGATCATAATTATTTTTTGGTCCCGTTCGAATTGTGGCATGAATTTCACATATGATGTGTGTGAATTTAAGAGATAATTTTTCACGTCAAGAGATAAATTATTTGACGTAAATAAGCTGAACAACATTAGGTTTTGTATGAGATCGCTTAGTGAACTACATCTCTCGTCTTGAACAATGTACGTCACTAGACAACTATGTCTGTCTCCTTGTTGAGCTTTACCGTCTTTTTCTAGGACGAAGGCAGAAGCATAAAACGAGGTGAAAATCATTATAAATCGGATCATGTCGAGAGCTGTAGTTACACGAAGGGAGTTTTGGTCGGTTCTGTTCGCGCCAGCATGCGGGACTTGTAGTTCGTTTAATTACGTATTTTCCATAGCGTTTTACTAGCTTGCGACAAACTGTGACATTCTTTTTTTTTTTTTTTTTTTTTTTTTTAACCATGTTTTTATTCAAGAAAGATAAGACAAAACAGAACCATACATTCAGGTACAGTGTCTTCTTGATTTCTGTTTTCTTTTTTTTTTTTTTTTAATCAATCCCATCCCACCCACACCACCCATATACTGCCATAAAAAAAAATATATATATAAATAAAATAAAATAAAAAAAATAAAATAAAATAAAAATAAAATAAAATAAAATAAATAAATAAAGGAGGAAGAGGTTAAAGTGAGGGAGCAATTCCCACTCTGTGTAGAGGTCATAACAGGTATCAGACAACACAATTGTGCACACTGGGCAAAGTCTTACATTATCTGGGCCTTATATTATCTGGGGGGAGAGTGTGAAACCTCTCAAAGTATGACAACAATGGATCCCATATTTTGTGGAATGTATTAGTTGATCCTCTAGAGAAATACTTAATTTTTTCTAATTTCAGGAATAGCATCAGGTCCTTAAGCCAGACTGACGCGTTCGGTGGTTGATGAGATTTCCACTCGAGCACTATCCTTCTACGAGCCAATAGGGAGGCAAAGGCAAACGCGTTTTTCTTATTAGTAGTCATTGAGACCTCACTCACTAGTACACCAAAAATGGCCATTTCTGCATTTGGCTTCACATCAGTGTCAAAAGCTTCATTTAAAGTTTTGCGAACAGATGACCAAAAGTCTCTTAACTTTGGACAAGTCCAAAACATATGAGCCATATCTGCTGGAGTAGAATTACAGCGGTCACAGCGGTCATCAATGTCTGGATAAATCTTGGACAGCTTTAATTTGGTGTAATAAATTCGATGAAAGACTTTAAACTGTATCAGGTTGAGGCGGGCACAGGAGGATGTTCCATTAACTCTACTCTGAGCACAGTCCCAGGCTGCGTCAGATATCTCCATCCCAAGTTCTTCAGCCCAATCAGCCCTGATTTTATCTAAAGACACCTTTTGAAAAGAAAAGATTGTGTTGGATATAATTGAAATCTGGCCTTTACACTGCACAGGAATCTGTAAGATATTGTCCAACTCTGAGTTTACTGGTAAGGCTGGAAAGGTTGAACTCCACATTTGAATAAAGTGACGGACCTGAAAATATCTAAACAAATCTGACCGTTGTAGTTTAAATTTCTTTGTAAGATCATTAAAGCTGCCAAAAAGACCATTAATATAAAAGTCACTGCATCTAATAAGACCCACTCTTTGCCACTGTGTAAAGGTATGATCCATTCTGGCTGCAGGAAAGAGGTGGTTATTTGAAATAGGGCTACATATAGAAAAATCAAGAAGTTTGAAATGTTGTCTAAATTGTGCCCAAATTTTAAGAGTAGAATGTACTATGAGGCTTGATGTATACTGTGATGGTGAAAAAGGTAATTTTGCTGTAGCCAAAGCAGGGGGAGATGTTGATAAGCAGGAGTTTGCTTCAACTTGGCACCACTCCATTTCTGGAGAATGAAACCAGTGAATAACTTTTTGTATATTTGACGCCCAATAATAATTCCTTAGATTGGGAAGCGCTAGGCCGCCTTGGCTCCTGGGTCTCTCTAGAAACTCCCTCCGGATTCTAGGAGTTTTACCATCCCATAGAAATGAAAAGATTAACTTATTCAAAGACTGAAAAAAAGATTTGGACAAAAATACTGGGAGACACTGAAACAAATACAAAAATCTAGGTAAAACATTCATTTTTATACAATTAACTCTACCTGTGAGAGATAGGTATAGGGCTGACCATCTCTGAAGGTCTGATTCTAGTTTTCTCATGAGGGGTTTGAAATTCTCATCATACAGGTCAGAGAAGTTACGGGTGACCTGTATGCCTAAGTATCTAAAGCCAGATTTGGAAATGCGGAAAGGGAGTGCATTATCTGAAATCTGAAGAGCTAAATTATTGATTGGAAAGCATTCACTTTTGGACAGGTTCAATTTATAGCCAGAGAAAAGCCCAAATACATGTAACATTTCCACAACATTAGGGACACATGACACTGGATCTGATATATAGAGCAATAAATCATCGGCATATAGAGAAATTCTATGTTCAACTCCCATCCTGTGAATCCCATGTATGACGTGTGATGTTCTCAACTTAATTGACAGGGGTTCCATAGCTAATGCAAACAAAAGTGGGCTGAGGGGACATCCCTGTCGGGTACCCCTTGACAGAGGAAAAAATTGGGAAGCTAATTTGTTAGTTATTACTGATGCTTTTGGGGAAGTATATAGCAGGCGGACATAAGAGATAAAATCAGAACCAAAGCCAAATCTTTCCAATACGGCAAACAGATAACCCCACTCAATTCGGTCAAATGCCTTCTCCGCATCCAGGGAGACAACCACTTCTGGAATCCCCCTGGACGCTGGAGAGTGCACAACATTCAAAAGTTTACGAATATTTGTGAAAGAGTGGCGGTCCTTCATAAATCCAGTTTGGTCCATTGAGATTATTTGGGGCATTACAGTATCTAATCTTGAGGCAAGGATCTTAGCTAATATCTTTACATCTGTGTTCAGAAGCGAAATTGGCCGATATGACCCACACTTAAGCGGGTCCTTACCAGGTTTCAAAAGAAGTGAAATAGATGCCTCTGTTAGGCTCTGTGGTAGTTTTGAATGACTCAATGAATGATTGAACATTTCAAGGAGAATGGGAGCTAGCTGAGATGAGAATTTTTTGTAAAATTCTACAGGATAGCCGTCTGGCCCTGGGGTTTTACCACTTTGCATTTTCTGGATGGAATCATAGATCTCTTGTAGTTGCAAGGCTTTGTCCAATTCAGTCTTAACAGCCATATCAATCTTAGGAATATCTAAATTGTTTAAAAACTGTAACATGTTTGATGTATCATGTGGAAATTCAGATGTATATAAGTCTGAGTAAAATGCTTTAAAAGTATTGTTTATTTCCACTGGATCTATTGTTAACTGTGAAGCACTGAGAATCTGTGGGATCATACGAGACGCTGATCTGCATTTCAGCTGGTAAGCTAACAAGCGACCTGCTTTATCTCCATGCTCATAGTAGTGCCCTCTTGACCACAGGAGGTGTCTCTCAGTTTTTTGCGTTGATAATAAATCATACTGAGTTTTCAGAACGATTCTGTCTTTATATAGTTCTGGAGTTGGGGCTGTGGAATACTGGCGGTCTATGTTTCTTATAGAGTTAATAAGTTCTTGCTCCCTCTGTTTTCTTGCCTTATTACGTGATATGGAATATGACATAATTTCTCCCCTTATAACAACTTTTAGTGTCTCCCATAAAGTAGATGGTGATATTACGTCTGATCGGTTGAATAACAAAAACTCATCAATTGCTTTAGATATGAATTCACAAAACTGTTCGTCTGCCAACAGGGCTGTGTTCAGTCTCCAGGTATTGCGCTGCATTAGATTTTGAGAGAAAACAAGATCAAGAATCACTGGTGCATGGTCTGATTCCACTATAGCAGTATACTCTACTTTCTTTACAGCGGGAAGGAGTATTTTGTCAATAAAAAAATAATCTATTCTACTGTATGTATGATGAACGTGTGAAAAGAAAGAGAATTCTTTTTTGTGTGGGTACAAAAACCTCCATCACAAAGAGCTTGGGACATTTTGGAACGTGTTAAAGTTTTAGGATTGGAGCGATCTATAGCTGGGTCAGTCACAGTATTCAGATCCCCAGCAAGAATGAGCCTATGAGAATTTAGATTAGGAATCAGGGAGGTGAGTTTGTTAATGAAGCCAACATCATCCCAATTAGGGGCGTATACACTTATAAGTACGACTGGGGTGTTAAAGAGGGAACCTGTCACTATTATAAACCGTCCTTGAGGATCAGAGATCGTTTATGAAGGCGTAAACAATATCTTTTTATGGATCAATATTGCCGCTCCCCGTGCCTTGGCGTTAAACGCAGAGTGGAACGTCTGTCCAACCCAATTTTTCCTGAGCCTAACTTGATCTGCTATGGTCAAGTGAGTTTCTTGTAAAAATGCTATTTCTACATTTAATTTTTTCAAGTGAGAAAATATTCGTGTTCTCTTAATCGGCCCATTCATGCCCTTAACATTCCAGCTTATAAATCGGGTGGATGGCACGCCTACTTCTGCCCTACCATCATTTGTGCTATCAGTCATGTGCTGTTAAAAGAGGGGAATGGGATGGAGTGTGCACCCCATAGCAGAAAGGTAACCATTTGTCAACAACTCCTCCAAAATAATAATCAAACAAAATGAACAAAACAAAAAACCCTTTGGCAGTATAAAAACCCGTTTTAACATAGAAAACACAAAAATTGGTTGTGTTAATAATTAAACCCATCCCAACATTAAACATAACACACAAATCTCCAATGTCTGCCTCTTGAACATAGGCAAACCGCTGGCCCCCCTCTAAATCTTGAATCTTCCGGAGGTGCATTATTTCTTAACTAAACCGTTAACCTACAGGAGAGCCTTTGGCCATCTAAAAGTTAAACTTGTTTAACATAATCAATATCGCCGTCAAACATTCGCCACATCCTGACGGACTATTCCGACAATGAGCTTAAACAATGATAGGTGCAACGTTAAACAGTAACACTATGTGAGCTAACATTATGTATTGCTAGCATAGCCAGTTAGCCACCACCACCACCAACAACACATAAGTCACAGTTTAGAATGACCCCAAACAAAGTCAATATAGCGTTTGAGAGTAACTGCACGTAGTAGGCTGGGAACAAAACAAAACAGATTTACCTCAAAATATTCGTTTTTTGTCCTTTAATGCTGCCATTATCAGTTGGTGAGGACAACATCTCTCGTCAAGCACAGATCAGTCTGATATCGTTAACGGAGGTGAACTAGCCGCCAGCTGTCAGCCAAAGTAGAAAGTCACCTAGCAATCCGTCGGGTTACTCTTGAGCCATCACCTGTTGATTGTAGAACGCCTTTGCTTCCTCTGGTGTGTCGAATTTAAGCGAATTTCCTCCGAATGAGACTCGCAGACAGGCTGGATAAAGCAACTGGAATTTTATTCCCTTCTTGTAAAGTGCTTGTTTGATGTCGTTGAATTCCACACGTCTCCTTGACAGACTAACGCTGAAATCCGGATATATTCTCAGAGTAGAATTCTTGTATTCAGCTCATGTCGTCGAGCCCATCGCAGTACCCGCTCCTTTTCCTGGAATCTTTGGAAGCATACCACAAACGGCCGAGGAGACTGTCGAGTATGTTCAGGTTTTTTGCCCACTCTATGCGACCTTTCCAAAGCTGGAGCAGAGTCGAAAACCTCACTGCCCATAATCTCCATCAGCAAGTTTGACATAAACACCACAGGATCCTCGCCCCCTTCACTGTCTTCAGGAACATTCACAATTCTCAAATTAGATCTACGAGAGCGGTTTTCTAAATCCTCGATGCGATCCAGGAGCTGTGTATTCTGTGTTTGCAACGATTTGATAGCTGCGTCTGCTGCGAATAACTTTTCAAAGTTCTCCCCTGCTAGGGATTCCGTTGCAGTCAAGCGGGTTTGAAAGTTATCTACAGTCTCTTTTACAGCGTTCATAGAAGTTTGCAAAGGGCAGACAGATTCCTGAATGAGGATGGAAATATCCTCTCTTAAACTGGCACGTTGCTTTGACAGCTCCTCCACCAACTGGTCCATGGAGATTCCTTCGCCCTTCCTAGAGCATTCGTTAGCAGGGGAGGCCATAGCAGCTAGCTTGCTAGCAATGGTGTTCCGCGTTGTCGGTGGAGCTGAGGTCGATTGTTTGTGTCGAGAGGTGCTCATTATACGTTCGTGGCTAATTTAAGACGTTATATCAGTTGTTTTATTATACTTCTACGGCGTTAAAAACACTTTAAATGAAACTTATAGGCAAGTTAGGCCGGAGCTCGTCTCTCTTGCTTCCTACTCCAGCATGGCCCCCACCGGAAGTCCCGAGAGGGCAAACTGTGACATTCTTGACATGTAAAATCATTTTTTATTCTGAAAAACAACATATGTATAATCCAAGGCACAAGTCGATCGGAACCAGGAAATAATTTATCTTTCGCCATAGACTGCCGTTCATATTTTTTCAAAAGATAGGTCCCATAACCCGGAAGTAGAGGGGGCGGGACTTCGGAGTACCGGTAATTAGGACCCTTCTCTTAATGCGCCTTACAGTCCGGTGCGCCTTATATATGAAAAAAGATCGAAAATAGACCATTCATTGACAGAGCGCCTTATAATCCAGTGCGCCCTATAGTGCGGAAAATACGGTAACTGAATTGGAGGGAAAAAAGTAAATGAAAAATCCAAAGCTATTATAACCTTGGTGTATATGTGAGAGCATTTGACATGTGAATGTGAGAGCATTGTGACGTGTATATGTGAGAGCATTTGACATGTGAATGTGAGAGCATTTTGACGTGTATATGTGAGAGCATTTGGACATGTGAATGTGAGAGCATTTTGACATGTGAATGTGAGAGCATTTGACATGTGTATGTGAGAGTTTTGCATTTGACATGTATATGTGAGAGTTTTGCATTTGACATGTGAATGTGAGAGCATTTTGACGTATATATGTGAAAACATTTGACATGTGAATGTGAGAGCATTTTGACGTATATATGTGAAAACATTTGACATGTGAATGTGAGAGCATTTTGACGTGTATATGTGAGAACATTTGACGTGTGTATATGAGAGTTTTGCATTCGACGTGTGTATGTGAGAGCATTTGACGTGTGTGTAAGAGTTTTGCATTTGACGTGTGTATGTGAGAGGCTAATTCTGAATAATGTCCCTAACGGCCCCTCATAGAAAATGACTTTGGTAAAAGTTAAAGTCACCCATAAGAAAATCACTTGAGTAAAAGTCTTAAAGTAGCTCACATTAAATGTACTTAAGTATCAAAAGTATCTTGTGAAAAAATATACTCAAGTATCATAAGTACAAGTACAAGTAAAGTATTTTTATAGTAGGCTACGCATAAAAAGAACCAAAACAATGAAAAATTGTTCTCCCCTTGTTCTCTTTATTTCACTTTCAGGTGAATGAAATAGATGTGGTATGATAAAATAAAAACAAAAAAACACTTGTAGAGTGAGTGAATCAAGTGTCTCGTGTCTGCCTGAGAACAAAATAAAGCGTCTGTCTGCCTAAGAACACAAAAAAGTGCCTCCTATCTCCTCGTCACCGAAGGAGATGCTGTCAGTATGGTAATGTCTTCCTCATCAGCGTTAACTGCGGAGGTAGCCATGTTGATGTCTGCCGCCCCGCACATCCCGCCCTTACCTCTAAACCTCGTGAAAGTACCATACGTTGTTCCTCTCGTCCTCTCATGTTTTTGTAAACCACTATCCTATCTGGAAGTCAAAGCAGTACAGCCTCAGAACAAAGGTCCGGCTGTATAACAGCAATGTGAAATCTGTGCTGTTGTAAGATTCAGAATGCTGGCAAGTGACTGCAAACCACATGAAAAAGATCGATGTCTTTCACAATAGATGCCTCTGAGAAGATCTCAAACAAATACCTGCATAGGATGACCAAGTGCACCAGCGCTGTGTCGGAAATCAAACACCGCCGATTAAGATGGTTGGGACATGTGCTCAGAATGGACCAGGATCGAAAACCAATGGATGCCTTAAGATGGCCCCGAGCTGGGAAGAGAAGTCAAGCTCGCCCCAAAACAACCTGGCGACAGACTGTGACATCTGAGCTAAAGGAGATGAACCTTACATGGGGCTAGGCACAGCATGCAGCGCAAGACAGGTCCCAATGGACATCGTCGAAGCGTTATGTATCACCTGGGATGAAGAGGATTAGTAGTACATAATAATATTAATGTTCACATTGTTTGACACAGTCATGTTTAACTATTAGCTCAGTTTGCACATAGTCCTTTATGTGGCTGAAACTGGACAATTATATACAGAAGATAAAATCTGTTAGCAACGTCTGTATCTATCTAAATTCTTTGTTTTTCTGTGTCAGTTCCTCTGAAGAGCATTGAGGTGGAGCTGGAGGTGAGGGATCATGTGGCTACAGTGGTCTCCACTCTCAACTACGAGAACAAGGAGGACAAACCACTAGAGACTGTTTTTGTCTTTCCTCTGCCTGGAGATGCTGCTGTCTGTCATTTCAGTGCTAAGATTGGACAGACACAGATTGTAGCTGAGGTGAAGGAGAAAAAGAAGGTGAGCTGGACAGAAAGATTTACTCTGTGTAAAGGAGCTGAATAAGAAACAGTAAACACAATGAATGTTCCTGACATGTGTCTCCTGTACTCATACAGGCTCGTGAGGATTATGATGATGCACTGAGCTCTGGTCAGCAGGCCTTCCTGTTGGAGGAGAGCAAGCAGAGTCCAGATATATTCTCTCTGAGTGTGGGCAGTCTTCCTCCAGGAGAGAGCGCCTCCATCAGGCTGGAGTACGTCACTGAGCTGGCTGTGCAGGCTGATGATGGCCTGAGGTTCTGTCTGCCTGCTGTGCTCAACCCTCGCTACCAACCTCAAGGTGGGACAAGCAGCCAACAGTCTGACCAGGAAATCTTAACTGCAGCTTAGTGAACACCTGTACAAGCAGATGGTTTTGATGCAAAATAGATTATCACTATAAAAATGTATTTCAAAAACCCAGTCCATTTAGTCAGTGTGTTTTTAACGAATATCACTGTTTTCAGCTTAGCTTTGTCTGAAATCTGTGTACTTTCATCATTTCACTACACAATTAGATAGTTGGATCAGAAATAATTCCTCTTTTTTTTCGCATTTCTAACATGTTCACAGGAAGAAAAGGTAGAGGAGGTGGGACTGTCCAGGTGACCTCTGTCCCAGCCTCTCTGGTGCCCTACAGTCTGTCTTTTTCTGCCCGACTGTCCTCTCCTCGTCCAATCTCTAAAGTAGAGTCCAGCTGTTCCTTGGATCCTCTCCAGTACCTCAACACTGATCAAACCCAGGCCACTGTAGGTAGAGTGACAATGTGTCTGCTGTGTGTTGTAGTTCCTCATTACAACTTCATTTATATTTGTGTGTCTTGAACTGTAGATCAAGTTGGCAACAGGACACAAGTTTGACAGAGATGTTGAACTGTTGATTTATTACAAAGACGCCCATCAGCCCACTGCTGTGGTGGAGGCAGGACAGGCCTCTGCTAAGCCTGGTGAGTTCAAGTTGGTCAAGTTATTAGTTTACAAACATAATGTTCCTTATCCTCCAAATGATGATGAGTTGGAATAAATGACAAAATGTGTGGTCATTTTTCTGTCCCTGTCATGTTTCAGGATCTCTGATGGGTGATCCAGTGGTGATGGTGAGCCTGTACCCTGAGTTCCCCCAGTCTGTGATGTCTTCAGTCGCCTCATGTGGAGAATTTGTGTTCTTATTAGATCGATCAGGGAGTATGAGTTCACATCGCATAAGGAGTGCCAGGGTATTTATCATGTTATTTCTCTAAATCTCTCATAGTGTTCCTCTCCTGCAGTGGTATTCACTATCTTTTCTATCTTCCTGAAGGATACTCTGCTGCTTCTGTTGAAGAGCTTACCAATGGGCTGCTATTTCAACATTTACAGTTTTGGGTCCAGCTATGAACACATCTTCCCGTAAGTTAGTCATTCATATTATTTGGCTGATTAAGGGCCTATCTGTCTTTGGTATTAAGCAGATCAGGATCAGAATGCCTCCATTGTCCTTGACCTTAACATGTCATGAAGACCTTGCAGGAGATAATGATGTGGACCAAGACTTCACAAACTGGATTGCACATCATTTCAGTTAACACTCACCCCCCAAGGGACAGTACAGTCATCATTTTTGTTTACTCTACTACATCTTGGTCTTCTGAGATTGTGCTAGAAGAACCACCAACAGCTCAACATCAGGAAGACCAAGGAGAGAGCTGGATCTGTGGCACAGTAGGAGGCCTCCACCATGGATGGGATGTAGTGGAGATGGTGGACACCTACAAGTTCTTCCAACTCTCTCATCCTCTTTATGCTGAGCTGAGGAATCTTACAGTCTAAAAGTGCTGAGGCTCTTTGTTGTCAACAGTCATCAGACTTCATAACACTATATCACACGTATCAAGTTACTCAACAGCTACTGACAATGCTTAAAACATACACCACTTTCAGTAACCATCTACTGTACTATTGACTGTTGCTGCCTTAAAATGGTATTCACAAGTAAACTGTACATTGATGTCTCTTATTCTATTCCAGCTATGTCTATTGGAATAGCAATAAGGTCTATCTGATGTCTGATTGTCTCATTTGTGTGATGACAGTAAGAGTGTGGAGTACAACCAGAAGACCATGGAGGAGGCTCTGAAGAAAGTTGAGGAGATGGAGGCTAATCTGGGAGGAACAGAGATACTGAGGCCGCTTCAACATATTTACAGACAGCCCTGTATTCCCAGTCAGCCAAGACAAGTAAGACCCGCAAACCCTCAAAAAGTTGTCAGGCCCCAAAACAATAGACACCCAAGTTTAATATTCCACAAGAGTTTGACCCTCACAAATCAGTGAAAACAAGAACATGCTTTTCTCATTCTGTACTCTTTACCCTAAAAAAAAAAAACATTGTATCCTCAGCAGAAACTAACAAGGTTCTCAGCACATGCTATGTTTCTGGGTGTAACGCTATGCAACTTATGTGTAAACTCTCCTCCCTAGCTGTTTGTCTTTACTGATGGAGAGGTGGGGAACACCAAAGAAGTCATTGATCTGGTTAAGAAGAATTCAGGTTCCCACAGGTGAAAGCACAAAAACACCCACAGTATTTCCACACTGTCTTCCATGTGTTGAGTGGATCTAAATCAACCTGCTGTATTGTAGGTGTTTCTCTTTTGGGATTGGAGAAGGGGCCAGCTCTGCTCTTATCAATGGCTTGGCCAAGGAGGGAGGAGGTCACGCTCAGTTCATCACAGGACCTGACAGGATGCAACCAAAAGTGAGTAAACACAATGAAGATGCAGCAGTAAATCTGTGTCTGGACAGAGACCATGGTTCCAGTCAGTAAAAACTCAGTGTCTCTCCCGGATGTTTGAATAGATTTTTACAGTTCTGCATTACTTTTCAGGTGATGCAGTCGCTGCGATTTGCTCTGCATCCAGTTGTGGTGGACATCTCAGTCACATGGGATTTACCAAAGGGAGTGTCTGTCACTGTCCTCTCTCCACCAATCACAGCTCTTTTCCAGGGTCAGAGGTCACTGGTTTATGGCCAGCTCACTGGAGAGGTAGGAGCAGCTCCATGTCATGTTGTGTTTCAGTCATCAGGTATGTGATGACAGTCATTAACATGATTTCTAACACTGTAATGCTTTCTCAGAGTCCAGAGGCAGCAGAGGGCTGTGTGACGGTGAAGTACAGCCTGGCGGGTCATCCCTCTCACAACCAGCTGCACTTCAGTCTCAAACCTGCAGGAGACACTGGGTAAAGCAGGTTTTCATTCAGACAGTGCTGTTCTGCTTTTAATCCTGACCTTAAAATGAGTTTATTTAGAGAAAATCAAACACAACAGCAGCAGGCTGTGAGAAACATGACACTATTTGATAAAATACATTCAGCCTGGTTAGATGGTGACACACGCAAAATAAAAATACTTGTATCTATCTACATTTATTTTAGTGCAGGCTCGGACACAAGATCTGTTCTTGTATAATCAAAGTTTCTATTGTAACATTAAATGTATGAATATTGTAGTGACAGAGCTGTGGACTGAATAAATTCTGGAGCTGGTGTTCTGAACTCACCTGGCTTTCGATTGGTTGTAGGTGTGAATGATTTTCTCTCTGTTATCACTGTAATCAGTGGAGACTTCTCTACTATGTGTCTTGTTTCTCAGCCAGTGTGTGGTGGGTTTGACTCCAGCTCTCTGTGACCATGAACAGGATACGACAATAAACTGACAAACATCAAACCAATAAGTGTTATTCCTTCTCTCTCTTGTCTGCAGATTAACAATCCACAGGTTGGCTGCTCGGACTATGATTCGCTCTCTGGAGATGAAGAGAGAGGATGGAGGACAGAAAGATGGAGGAGTGAAGGAGAAGGTGGTGGAGCTCAGTGTCCAATCAGGAGTGAGCAGTTCTTTCACTGCCTTCATTGCTGTCAACAAAAGCAGGGATGAACCGATTCAAGGACCTCTGGTGCGCAGAGACGTTCCAACACCTGGTGAGATATGTTCCAAAAGTAAATAAAAACTGATATTCTTTGCCCCTGTTCAGAACATTTATGAGCATGCATCATGGGTGATTAAAGTACAGGTGTGAACACACCCAAGATGCATCTAGAATGTGTTTGACATCAAGTTGCTCAGACCACAATTAAAGGTGGTATTTGTATTTTATCTTTAAGTGTAGCAGAATGTCATTCAACCTGATTCTCCACCATATTATAGATGAAAGTAAATGGGAGTTTAAAACACTTGTATTTTCTCTAAATACAACAAACCAACATATGTCTAGGGCTAAAGTGAACTTTAACTCATTTAAATATAAGTGTACAGTATTTGTATTTTTGTTCTGCTATGTTGCTACAATCATTGACAGGTTGTTACTTAAAGCAGTAAGTGAAGAAGGTTCAGTTTTGATCGTTTTGTATTTTTTTAAATATTATGAAACAGCATTTAAATACTACTTGTATTGACTTGTGAGTCACTATAATAAACACTGACACAGGTAATTTAGTTGATATATTTAATGTTCATGAACTGTATTGTCATCATGCTCTTATATTATATGTTAGGTAACTTCACAAGTCCCATCTTAGGTCCACCAATACCACGTAAGTAAAACCCTAAATGGCTGTCCAATGTATACTGCTGACAGTAAATTACTGTTAAAATAATGCAGTGGAAATTGTTGCTCTTTTTGCTCAGGTGCTTCGACAAGACGTTGTATGGTTAATGGTTACTGCCCCCCACCTTGTCCTACAACTTTCTCAAAATATGGTGAGTAAAAGTTTCTTTGGCTTTAGAAACACCTAACACTTGTACATCAACTGAAGAAAAAAAACATGCGGGTACTTTGTTATTTAATATTCAGTCCTTCAGCTGGTCTAAATTTGGATTAATGCCCTGTCCAATGTATACTGCTGACAGTAAATTACTGTTAAAATGATGAACAGATGTTTCACCACAGTGCAAATTATTACTCTTTTGTGTGTATTTAAGTTTGCGATGCTGCTGTTCAACCCACCAACAAAAGCAGTGGAGGCTTATTCTCTCGTTTGAAGGCAAAACTAGGTGGTTCAAGAAATCTTTCTCAAAGTATTGGTGCTCCCTCCAACCCTGATATTCCTCGTAAGTATACATACTGGCCCTTCAATCATTCATGGGTTGTCACGTTATTATTGTTTGACGTTCTTTCCCAAACTAACAACATTTGTACCATTTTATCTTTGATGTTGTTTTGACAGGTTGTTGTCTTTCTGACATAATACTGAGTAAGTAAAAGTTTCTTTGGCTTTAGAAACACATAACATGAAAAAAACATGAGGGCACTTTGTTGTTTCATATTCAGTCCTTCAGCTGGTCTTAAATGACCTAAATTTGAGTGAATGCTATAATGTCTTTACTGATGGATAGAAAGCTTATTCACCGTGATTACACTGTTCCATTTTTTTTTTATTATTCTGTCTTGTTTTGTGTCTTTTTGTTTTTGTACAGTGTCCCTGTGAGTCTTGAAAGGCACTTATAAATAAAATGCATTATTATTATTATTATTATTATGTCTTCCATGACTTCAGTGGAATGACTATAACAATATTACCACAGACTGCGGCTGAACATTTAATTTATTATTTATTTATATTTATTACTAAAGAATACATCTTTACAGCAACAGGTTAACAACCACAATGGAGAGTTTATTGATACCCATAATTCAACAGGTGCTCTCACTACACTAACTCATAGATATTTCATGGATATTTGTTTTGAGTGAAGCAATTTAAGATATGACATGACTTTGTTCGTAAATCAGCAGCTCCAGTGCCAGTATTAGTAGTACTATAAACAGGCTGGTACATTTCTGACACAAAGTACAAAGACGAACTAACAAAGTGGGAAGGAGACACAGATACTAAACACAAGTAGAACAGTGAGGCACAGGTGAGATATATCAGGTCAGGGCTAACAGTCAGGGGCAGCAACCACAAGGTGGAAGTAAAGACATCTGACATGACAGTTAGTAACATTCAAAATAAAACAGGAAATGCCCAAAACACAAAGATACAGTTTCCTTGGAAAGCTAATGTTGGCAAAAGTCTGTTGCCCCCCTGGGCCCATGATTTCTACAGCCTTCAGCATGTATCTTTTCACAAAGTGAAACATTTGATGCTAATTCTATTTCGCTAGCAATAAGGTAGCTAGTAGAGATGCACCGATTTATCGGCTGGTGACCGGAATCGGCCGATTTTCACGTGATCGGCCATGACCAGAGACCGGCCGGTCAGTCTGACATATGCCGATTTTTTGCCGGTCAAATGCACTCGGGCGCCGCATGATTTACATCGCCTTCTCTCTCTCTTTTCTCTCAACGGTAGCCTGACTCTGTCCCTCCGCTCCGAGACAGCGGGCCCCTCCCGCATCACTCTCTCTGTCACCTGACTGCAGCCGGATCTCTCTCCTCTCTGTCTCATCCACGGAGCTACCAAACTCAACTGTTTCTGTCAAAGATAACGTGTTGTGTCGGGCTTTTATACAAGCTAATGGACGTTAACATTAGAGCTAGCCTGTTAGCTTACGTTACAAGGCTGCTAAACGTTGGCTGCGCTGTTTCTAACCTACGTTCACTTTATTAGTCCCAGCTTCACCGTCACCGCCTTTCTTTAAATATTTGTTAAGAAAATCTTTAAGGCCTCTATTTTCTTCTCTTCCTCTCTTTTCTTCCCTTTTCTGAGCACCGGAGTTATGCTGACCGGACATTTTGAGCGTAGCTACTGAACTTCAAATCAAACAGCAACATCAAAGTTTGATCAGTGGCCAAACCATTTTTGTGTTGGGGGTGGGGGGTTCTTGACCACTATTTCAAGGACAATTAGGAAGAAAACAAATAAAAAGCTTTTATGTAACTCAAATATTACATTTTTCTTTTTCACAAATAGGCCTATTTTAATATTTTTTTCCCACACAAGGAGTAATTTATATGGTCCTATTTTTATAGTGATAGCGATTATCTGTTCAAAAAAATGTTCTATTAAAGAAAAGATAATATTAATATTCTATTAAAGAAGAGAAAATAAATCTTTGTGTGTGTTGTAAAGTGGTTAGAAAAAATGAAATCGGAATCGGCTAAAATCGGTATCGGCAGGTCAAACTCAAAGAAAAATCGGAAATCGGAATCGGCTGGGAAAATTGTAATCGGTGCATCTCTAGGAGCTAGCTTTCACTGCTGCATCAACTCTTACTAAAACAGAGCACCCCCTACTGGACACATTAGGAATGGTAGTTACTTTATGGAAAAATTGCAGTTAAGAACTTTGAAAATTCATCACACAGGTCACATTAGACTCTCTGCTGGGCTAGTTTTGACCCATGTGCCGTATGTTTGACACCCCTGGTCTAAAGTATTTTTGAATGCATTTGCTATTCTAACAAAACATTTCTTTGTTGAAGATACCAGCTGTGGCGCTTTTAGAGGTCACCTCGATGACTACGGTATTTGTATTGTTTCAGTGTTAGACACGTTACAGACATGTTTTGATTCGTATAGGAGCTGATAACAATAATTAATGGATGTTTCATGGACACTGTTTGTTAGCAATAACAGTGAATGTTTTAACAGCTCCATAACAGTATTGATTAATGCAGTGTCCAGTTCAATGTGTTTTAGATAAGAACCAGTCTAAAGTATTTTGTATGCATTTGCTATTGTAACAAAACATTTCTTTTGACAACACAGAAAATTGCGCCACAGGATCTTACGAATATGAAGGTGAATGCAGATATTTGTATTGTTTAAATGTCATTCATGGATATCTCGTGGATACTATTTGTTTCAACTGAGTTGGAGATTAACTGAGATTAAATCATTTAAAATACTATATGACTTTCTATATGACTGTTATTAAATCAGTGCATATCAATACCAGTTAATGTTTTAACAGCTCCAGCTCAATGTAGTGCTCAATTTATTTTTTTTAGACATGAACCAATGTCTAAAGTATTTTTGAATGCATTTGCTAATGTAATACAACATTTATTTTGACAAAGGATGTTATGATGACGATGCAGACAGCTATGGCAATAGTGAAGATTTCTTCTGCCAATCCAATCAAGGTTATTTGTATTGTTTCAATGCTAGACACCTTACAGACCTGTTTTGATTCTTTAATCTTATAAAAATAACTCACATATAGTTTATCGATGTTGTTTGTTTTTACTGAGTTTGCGATTAATTGGGATGAATGAATTTAACATTGTTACTAAATCAGTGCAATACCAACAACAACAGTGAATGTTTTAACAGCTCCATAACAGTATTGATTAATGTAGTGTCCAGTTCAATGTGTTTTAGATAAGAACCAGTCTAAAGTATTTTGTATACATTTGCTTTTGTAACAAAACATTTCTTCTGACAACACAGAAAACTGCGCAACAGGATCTTACTCTGACGATTCTGACGAAGGTAAATGCAGATATTTGTTTAACTGTCATTCATGGATATCTTGTGGATACTCTTTGTTTCAACTGAGTAGGAGATTAATTGAGATTAAATCATTTTAAATACTATATAATATACTTTGTTATTAAGTCAGTGCATATTAACACCAGTTAACGTTTTAACAGCTCCAGCTCAATGTAGTGCTCAATTTATTTTTTTATTGATTTTTTTATTTTTTTAGACAAGAACCAATGTCTAAGGTATTTCTGAATGCATTTGCTAATGTAATACAACATTTATTTTGACAAAGGATGTGATTACGGCAATGCGGCAATTAATGAAGATTTGTTCTGCCGATCCAGACTAGGTATTTGTATTGTTTCAATGTTAGACGCCTTACAGACCTGTTTTGATTCTTTTATCTTTTTATAATAACTCACATATAGTTTATGCCTGTTGTTTGTTTTTACAGAGTTTAATTGGGATGAATGAATTTAAGATACAATTTCACACTGTTACTAAATCAGTGCAAGAACAAAAGTTTTAACAGCTCCAGATCCAGTATTGATTAATGCAGAAGACTACTGTGTCAGTATTGAGGTACTTTAGCTTCAGTGAACGCGGTCACAGTGTTTGCGTTTTTTCAATGAGTCATTTGTAATTTTCTACTTGAGCAAACTGATGCAAATATCTGAAAACAAATTTTGCTGCAAATGTTACTCTCATCATTTTCTAATGCTAGATAGTTTGTGATTCAATACGTGAATACATACACACAGGCTTGAGTTTGACAAATAAATGACACACACTGATGTTCAGCATGTCGTATCAAGTCATCAATAATAATCATGTGATTACAGTAGTACCATCAGCAGGGATAAATTGATCTCGTTTTTGATTCTTTTCCTCTGACTTGGTGTGTGCTGCAGGGAAGACAGCCACTCGGTCCCAGTTGCCTCATAAAGACCCTCTGCTGCAGCTGATCTCCCTCCAGAAGGCCTCTGGCTCCTGGCTGCTTGATCCAGCTCTGGCTGCTGCACTGGGGAAGACCAGAGAGGAGGTGGAAAAGTCAAAACCTGCACTGGTGGGTTGTTGTCAAAGATAATGAGTCAAATAAATGTCTGAAGTGAAATTTATTTTAAAACTGTGTTTGCATGAACACATAGGAAATACTAATGTATATTTTATTACATCGTGTCATCATACTAGTAGAAAGTAAGACCAGAGCTACTGGTCAGCATTTTCTATTGAGGCATTTTGTTCTTCTTGTTGTTCTCTTCCATGTGTTTTTCTTTCATCTGGTGAATTAGGTCAAGGAGGAAGTGTGGGCCACCATCCTGGCTCTGATCTGGCTTCATGGTTTCAAGATGGATTCAAAGAAAGAGTGGGAGCTTCTGGCTATGAAGGCTGTGTCATGGCTCAGTACTCAGAATGGTAGTGACCTTAATACTAAGAGCTCAACTGCTGTTTTAACAGTGTAACGGTTCAAATCAGCTGTTTGTGTTCTTGTCTTTTTCAGCAGCATGTGCACCAGAGTGTGTGGAAGCTGGAAATGGACTGTTGGGTTGCAGCGTGCAGAAAGATGCTCTGGGGCTCTGAGGGTTTTATTAAAGTGGCTTCACCTTCAGGATTGATACACAGAAGCAGATCTGCTCCAGCCTACAGCCTTTGTTTTATCCATACTATACTATCTAGCCAGTAATAACTGAATACAGATCATTCCATGTTTTCATTTTTATTTGTTGTTTGATCTTCTGAACTTCAACCTATTTGGGAGAAATGTATAAGTACTTTGAATAAAATAAGCCTCATTGGTTTTTGAACCTGCTCTGTTTACTGTGGGGTGAAAACGTATGGAAATATTTCTGTGCCATCTGAGGTTGAACATAAATTACTGAGGTTGAATTTTTTCAGCATGAAAATAATAAAAAAAACATCAAATTTCTAGCCCTGAGGTTTTTTTCAATGTTAAAAAAAATTCAAAAATTCAACTTCAAGACTCAACATCCGGGTAACAAGGGAGAAGCAATCGATCTCTCAATGGGCGGTATGCACTGGCGATCATGACGTATTTCCGGTTAAATCTCAGGATGGCTGTAAACATCCGGTTACCGTAGAGTGATGTGATGTGCTACCAGCTACTGTATGCTACCATCGAATGCTTGTCGTCAGAAGACCCAAAACTGTTCGTTTTCGTCGTTGTTGTGTTGTTTATGTTAATGTTTTTACTTGTACGTCTTGGCTGATAACATGTAACATGACATGTAAACGTACGAAAGTGTCCTTTCAAAGGCGGGAAAATAGCTCTTCTAGCCACCACTGCTGTGTGCCGCAATGCACAGTGTCTGCAATATGCAATTCTTCTGTTAGTTTTTTTACTTTTCCCAAAGACATTGACTTACATAAACGGTGGGTGATTAACATCCGACGAGACAAGTTTCTTACAACAAACAAACGAGACGAGTCTGCAGCCGCCACTTTCAAAGTCAAGACTAGAGCCCGACCGATATATCGGCCGGCCGATATTATCGGCCGATATTAGGCATTTTCAAAACTATCGGTATCGGCATTTATAATGGCCGATAAATGAATATTTCAAAAATAAAATAAAAAACGAAACACCCTTCAACCATGTCATGAGTGTTGGCGTTGTATAGTTTAGTTTGTCCACCAGAGGGCACTCTACACCGTCCCTGTTGGCAACACTCGTGTATAACTCGTGCTGATCCAGCCAGAGTCGGGCAGAGAGAACCAGTTATCCGCGAATAAGATCATCGGTGAAGTGTGTTCATGGTGAGTTGGTCACGAGACATACATTGCTTGAATAAAAATTAAAAGAACATCCCCATCAGTTCTCTTAACTCAAATAAGCATGACAAAATTCGTGACTATCATGTCCAGTTTTGCTGCTGTTAAATAAGCCGAGAGTGAAGCGGAATTAGCTAGTAGCTAATTATGTTACGTTGTAACAGTGTAGTTGACTGACTGTCCTTTTAACCTTTGACAGTGTGACTGAAGTATTTCTTTAATAGCGTGACAGTTATAGCAATGAGACGTATCATCTCTCCTTGGCCTGTTATATTGAAAATGTATGTTTTACAATTTGCAGTATGACGTTATCCATTGCTAAATTATGGCTCATCATAGACTAGCTAACCACAAAGCTAGCTAATGCCACTATCAGTGGAAGACCGCTAACGTTAACATTAATGAGCTTGGAAACCACAACGAACTTATTCTGCCTAAATAAAGTACTGTAATGATTACTGTATTTATAACTAGCATATCTCTAGTTACAGTCCCTGCATTGTAAAATGTAAGTTAGACTTGCGAGGAGTGAACATTTAGACATAGAGAAAAAGTATCAAACGTAGCTTGTGCATAAAAGTTAGCTTTTCTTTTACACGTGTGTGAAATCCAATGACGCCAAGTGTGCGTTGCAGACTGTCGTTCAGCCGCAGCATTAACGAGTCACATAATGGATTTAGATCGCTAAATAGTAGGTTTTAGAAGGCAGGCAGCAACTGATGATTGAAAATGGTTTGATGTAGCTTGATGGAAAGAATTTAAAAACTGCAGGTAAAGGGATGCATTATCATATTATTTTAGTTAAAACTCATAAATAACTACAAATAACTAATGTTAGGGAAATCAGTTAATGTTTTGTTGCGCGTTTCTGAAAAAAAAAAATATCGGCCGATATATCGGTTTTTAAAACCAACAAATATTTGTATTGGTATCGGCCTTCAAAATCCTTTATCAGTCGGGCTCTAGTCAAGACGTGATTGAGCCTCCGACTCCAGCTGGGCGCCGACGTCTAAAGAAGGGAGCTGTTCCAGTTCTTTTTCAGTGGAACAACTTCAGTCTGCCAGCCCCACGGCCTGGAGTTTGGGAAAGGACAGAGCGGCCCATTACAGAAACCACGCACGACCCATCTGTGGAATTAGACTATCTTCCGGACCATGACTACTGCGACAGCTCTGAACCTGCTGCGTTGGATATGTCTCTTGACCAAAATGAAGAACTTCATGAAGAGATAGCAAGACTCCGACAGCAAATAGAGGAGATTACTATCAACAACAAGTTCTGCTTGGAGCGGTTTGCTGGATCTGATGATGACATAAGGTTTTTCACAAGGTAAATTAAAATGTCCACTGTGTTTAATATAGACGTTTTAGTGCTTTCAACATTGACTAGTATTATTTAGCCTATCTGTTTAAATTTTGCATGTGTGATGTGTGTTGTTGTAAGCTACTGGAAACCTTGAATTTCCCTCGGAATGAGAAAAGTATCTATCTAAAACTATGTAGATTTATCTACTATTGCATTGTATTTTAAAATACTGAGAAGAGCAGTAAGCAAAAGGACTGACACGTGGTCCAGTTTCTGACCTTAGTGCCTAAAAGTTCCAGGATGTTTACAGTAACTGTCAATACAGATGCTAACATGCTTGCAATTTAATGTTGTGTATGGGCACGCAATGTAATGTAATGAAATGTAACACTTATGTCCCACAGGTTTGCAAGTCACGCCCACCTGATGGCCTTTTGGAAGCAGATAGAACCAGCCACCCGCAAGATGGTACGAGTGACAAGAGCACGAAGTGTAGCGAAGAATGATGAGGTCCCTCACACTGGCAATGCAACGGTGAATATATTTTACAGTTGTTCTTGCATGCAAGATATACTTCATAATCTTATCAAATCCTTACATCTAAATAAGTTGAACCAGTCACAATCTATTTGTGTAATGAGGTAATAATGGAATTCTTTCTCTTTTCAGGTTCTTCAACCCATTGATGAATTTTTTCTCTTTATGAATTACTTGTCATTGGGTCTGATGCAGAAGGATCTGGCCCACAGATTCAAAATCCACCAGTCAACTGTAAGCCGCATCATAAATACATGGGCTAACTTCCTGTATACTGTACTAGGGGCTGTGGGTATTTGGCTGGATGAGGAGACTGTAAAATCTCACATGCCAGAGGTTTTTCAGGGTTACTCTGACACACAAATTATTTTGGATTGTACCGAAATATGTTGCCAAACACCAAGTTCTCTTCTCCTTCAGAGTGAGGTATTCTCCACCTATAAATCACACTGTACATTTAAAGGATTAATTGGGATGGCCCCTCACGGCGCAGTAACCTTTGTGTCATCTCTCTATGAAGGTGCCATCAGCGATAAAGAGATTCTGAAGCAGTCTGGCATTGTGGCTCTCTTAAACCCATCTATGCCCATAATGGTTGACAAGGGTTTTCTTGTAGAAGACTGTGTGCCCTGCAAAGTCCACATACCTCTCTGGGTAAGAGAGCACAACTCTCTGAGCCAGAGGTCAGGAAGACACAATCTATTGCCAGACTGAGAGTCCATGTTGAGCGGCTCATTCGCAGGGTTAAGGAACATAAACTTTTCGGTACAGTAATCCCTCTTTCATTGACGGGCAGCATCAATCAACTTTAACTAACTATCAGTATTTATGTTCTATTATGCATTTTCCTTGTTATATGAATAACAGAAATTCATGAAATAATATATAGGCAGACACACAGTAATAAGATATTTATTCAAATGTTGATTTTGAAATTAGTGAACATCACCATATATTAGGCAGACACAGTAATGATATATTCATTCACAATGTTGATTTGGAAAAATAAATAAATAAATAAAATTATAAATGAACATTTCTAAAGACAGTTAATCTTTTACATAGAATATCACAAAAATATTAAGAACTTGTTTTTTCAACATCTCCTTCAGTGAAAGTGCACACAGTGAACGTTTCAATGGCAAGAACAAAAACAATCTGTGAATGTCCTATTACAGGCGGAAAGGTACAAAAAAGATGTGCAATCTAGCAAGTGCACACATGAACTATAAACAGTACTACAATGGAAGTGGTGCCATAAGATCTCAGTAATAGCCAAACTAGCCAGTTCAAGTTTTGTATAGATTTCTAAAAACGAACAGCAAAACCTCTACGCTGGTAGAGATTTGAACACACTGTAATACATTTCACACAGCTGCGTGAATCATAGAAAGCGTGAATGAAGTTGCCAATTCCAACCAACACCCACTGTAGCTATCTGGAAACAACTTAATTTAAACACAATAGCTGGGCAATTCCGCGCAAAACTGTCACATCCTTAACGCCAACACAATGCCATTGTATTTAGTAGGCGTTATGGATGTGACAGTTTTGCGTGGAATTGCCCAGCTACATGACATTGTTTTAATCTACTAATCATCATGTTGATCTCCAATCTATAACACTACGGAGGGATGAAGAGATTAGGCATTTTGGGCTTTTTTCAGCCCAAGAAAGCAAAGAGGCAGCTGGAAGGAGATTTAGAGCAGGATGAGAGTGAGGGGCAAGAAGAGCAAGAGTAGCATGAAGGACAGGAGCAGCATGAGAGAGAGAATCAGAGTGAGAGAGAGGAGCAGAGTGAGACAGAGCAGCAGCAGGAGAGAGAGGTGCAGAGTGAGACTGAGGAGCAGCAGGACAGACAGGAGCAGCCCTCTGCAGAAGCCCCTTGCAGCTCACAAGTCAGTGAGCCTCCACCCGGAGCTCATGGTATGTTAGATCATTGCTTTAACAGCTTGTTTACATTCTCAGATAATGTCAAGTGTAGGTTATATACAGTTGGCTTCATAAACTTAACAAAAGTTAAACCTGTTAAGATTAATTCACAAGCCATCACAGTTGTCAGTCCTATGAATGAGCTATTGATACTGTATTGATAGGCAGGTATTAAAACAGTAATATGATGCCCCCCCCCCCCCCCCCCCCCCCCTCCCTACTTTTAGATATATCAAAGTCAAAGACTGATGGACCAACACAACCACACCTTAAGGCCTTTCCCAAGACGTTGCAAGGAAGTGCGATGAGATCCTTCCGCAGTGAATGGTATAAGGAACATGTGTGGTTAGAGTATTCTCAGTCTAAAAATGCAGCATATTGTTTTGCATGCAGACATTTTGCCTTTTCAAGAGGCCCAACTACTGTTTATGCGTCTGGGATGGGTTACTCCAACTGGAAAAAAGCCACATGCAAAGATGCTGGTTTTAATGTACACAGTAAGTCTGAGACACATGTAAATGCTATGATAGCATGGGGGGAATACAAAAGAATGGCACAAAACAAAACATCAGTCCTGGGGATGATCAGCAACAGAAATAAAAAGCAAATAGTTGAAAATCAAGAATACTTGAAAACCATAGGTGAAGTGTTGCTCCTCACAGCAACCCAAAACATCGCACAACGTGGTCACGATGAAACTGAGGCTTCAAAGAATAAGGGTAATTTCCGTGAGATTTTAAATGTGGTGGGTAACCACGATCCATTTATTAAGAAAAGATTAGAAGAGGGGCCTCGAAATGCAAAATACACTTCCAAAGTCATTCAAAATGACATTTTAGACAACTTGGCAGGAATGGTACAGGATGAAATTGTGAAAGAAATTAAAGTCAGTGAGTATTTTTCAGTTACAGCAGATGAGACCAAAGATATCAGCAAAAAGGAGCAAATGTCCACTGTCTTGCGGTACTATTATGATGGTGTGGTACGGGAGAGTTTCCTTGGGTTTTCAGAAGCTAAACATTTCGATGCAGGGAGCTTAGCTAATATGATAATATCTGGTTTGGAGAAATTAGGGCTGGAATACAGGGAAAATCTGGTGGGTCAAGGATACGACGGGGCCTCTGTAATGAGTGGCCGTTGCGCCGGAGTCTAGGCTAGGGTTAAGCAGGTGGCCAAGTATGCATTTTATGTACATTGCAATGCGCATTGTTTGAATCTAGTCGTGGTGGATTGTGTGAAAAAAGTTCCAGAAGCTGGGGAGTTTTTCACTTTGCTGCAGAAGTTATATGTATTCATGTCAGGCTCATATGTCCACCAGAAGTGGCTTGAAAGACAAACTGAAATGTTCAGTGGTCCACCACGGGAACTATTCACAGTGTTGGCCTTTCCCAGGCCAACACTGTGAATAGCACTGCTGATGTGTTTCCGGAAGTTAGACTCCAGGGCTGTGAGTAAGTCCACCAGTGCAGTGCTGGGCACTTTCAGGCCCTTCTCTCCTAAGACGAGGTCAGTGCACTGTTTGTCTTTTCTTGTTTACATGTATTTGTTCTCAATAATGAGTATGTGGGGTGGGCGGGGAGGCTGAGGCGGGACGAGGGAGAGTTTGAGCGAGTGTGAATGTACATGTGTTGTATTGTCTCTGTTCTATGTCTTGAGGACCCCCTCGAAAACGAGATGGTCCATCTCAAGGGGTTATCCTCCCAACACTAATAAAATTTCAAAGTGTATCTACTATCAGTAGGAACGTGTGTGCTAAGAAGTGTGCACTCCTTACAGGGACCTTCAGGATCACTAAATTTTCCCCGAACCTTGTCAGCTATGTATCCAGCGATGTAGACCAACACATTTCCATCATGGTCAAAGGCTGGAGATGATTGTGCTGAAGGCTTAGTCAGTAGATCCAGGACAACTTCAGGTGGGCCGTTGTCAGACCTCAGGACAGCATCACTGCTCTAGAAACGAAAACAACAAAATATAACATTAACAAATGCACTAACAAAAAAAAAAAAAAAACGGTTATGATTAGGTCATTATTACTGTCACAAAACTCGTTCAAAGACAATACTGTCAATAATTATGTTGTGTGCTAGATTGAAAATCCTCAGTTCTGTCTTTTGGTCTAGACCTGATGTTCTTGGAGATAGCTGGTCCTGGCTGAGCACTCTCCCTCAGAGTTTCCGGCAGTAGACAGCTGGTCCCTGCTGACTACTCTCCCTGACTTCTCTGACTCACACAAGAGATTCTCTCTCTCCCTGACCTCAGTGCAGTCCATTGGATCTTCCTAATGAAGGATAGAAGATAATTAAGCGTTATTAGTTCAAATGTAATTGGAAAGCATAACATATTCAACATAATTAATAATTACTCATCACAATCAGTGGCCACTCTACAGTAACCATGTTAGAAACCAGAAACATGTCAAGGTCTTGTTCACAATTGTTTTTTTCGGAGTTGCTGAACATCAATCCAGTGGCCACAGCTCGGTATTCACATTCAAACTGAGTCTGGGTTGTCACGATTCCCCCCACAGGCTGAAACACACACCAACATCGGTTTTCAAAGTAAGGAAATCAGCAAGACTTGGCAATTACTGTATATGAATAACATTGAATATATCACGTATATGTATTGTGAATATAAAATATATTTAACATAACTCTGATACTTGAGTAGGCATTTTCCAGGCAGTCTTGATTAAGACGATTTGTTAAGAGGAAGGACACTGGATGACGTTGCCGAAGGTCCACAGCATTTTCAGAGACACGTTGTTGTGATCGCCACCCCTCCACACATGGAATCTGTGTTTTGTTACATTTACCACCAACAAGCTTCAGGCGTGGGAGCCACTCCATGCATTTGTCCAGAAATGCAAAATGTGAAGATGCATCAGAGATTGCACATTTCAACTTCTGAGAATCCTTGAGCAGTTTGGAATTGAAGCAGTCAAAGAGGCCATTGAAGTTTTCACAGAAACGGGCAGCTGCAAGATAGTTTTGCTGACGTTGGCCTGTAAGACCCTCAATGTCTGCCAGAGTCTTGATCCCAACAGCAACAGAGTGACTCAGGACCTTTTGTGGCGAACCTGACCAAGATGGACATGCTTCTTGGTAAGACGACAGCACAAACGTATTTCTTGCCTACTGTCATAAGTGTAGAGATTCTCCAAAATTCCCCAGGTAATTTCATCACCATCCAAAGTGAAGCCACGATGACGCCAATTGTTCCGGATGTTTTTTATGAGGTGAGGTGGATCCCAAAGGCAAAACACTCAGATGCCATCAACACTGAAGAATGGCTGTTCCTTGGTCACTCCAAGGCGAGTAAGCATGGCACGGTTCCCAGCACCCTGGTCACATATAAACACCAAGCACTCCATTCCTGCCTTCCTCAGCTCGCGGATTCCATCAAAAAGCATTGACTGGAGTCGCGTGTGTGGTATGGGCCCACTAGTAAAACAGTAGCCAAAGAGCTGCTTCCACTTTGTGAACAGGCCTCTTACCATAAAAGCAGAGGCGTAGGTGGCCACATAAGGGGTGCGCTGACCTCTGCCGAAGTCCTCAAAGCCCTCAACCCTGTCAGCAGCTTCGTCATAGTGCAATGCTTCTTTTAATGACATCTCGTCTGTGATGATGGCACACAGCTTGTCGATGGGCTTGGTGGTCTCCATGGCCTTCTTCATGGTGGCTAAAACAGTGTTATTGAAACCAGTTTTGAAGTCAACAGCCTGGATGGTTTTTTGCAAAGTGCGGACAGAGGGCATAGAAAACACTCGGCAGAGAAGCCGATAACATTTTGGACTTGCGTGCCACAGGGACAGGAAGAAAGCTTTATCCTGAGTGGTCCACCTGTAACTTTGACACATTCGCTGAGACATGCGTAATTGTGTGCGCACAAAAGCAAAAGCTTTAGCAGGAAGCAAACGCTGCAGTTCCTTCATCACCCGCTCCTTATCACCTGCCCTGCTGACCTTTGTTTGTCGCAGCTGTTTCACTTTTGATCGCAGCTTACTCACTTGAGTCTTCAGAGCCCTGATCTTCATTGTGAGCGAATGCTCCCTCACAGCAGCAGTACGAAGATGGCATTGTACGGATGAAGGTGCTGCTGACACATCCTCAATGTCTCCCTCTTCCATTGATGAAGGCCCCGCTACAGCTTCCTCAGTGTACTGCGCCAGTGATGAAGGAACCACTACAGCTTCCCCGGTGTGCTGGTCTTTGGAGGGAGGAGGAACATGACTCTGCTTGCCTGACACACACACACACACACACACACACACACACAAAAAAAAACAAATTAAATATAATTTCACTGCAGCAGAGAGAGCGAGCGACTGGTTATGGGTGCGCAGGAAGCATGCTAGCTGGGGAACTAGCTAAGGTAAGGAAGGCCGCATGTAGGCCTCGATTTGTTTGTTACGCGATTTGTTTGTTACGTGTTTTCGGCCCGCAGCAACGGGGCGAATCGCGGTAGATTTGCTTGTTTGACTCGTGGTTATTAGTTACTATATTAGCTGTTGATAGACATCGAATGGTGAGGGAAACAGGGTTGTGCAGTGGCGGTGTGGAGGGGGGTGACTCCAGGACGCTGGAAGTCACTGTTAAGCTTTCTCGAGGTGTCGTGGGCCTAACTTAACGAAACATCGGTGAAGGGAGGTGCCCACTTGAAAACCCCAATGACATGCTGCATACTGCTGTTGTCTTCTTGTTACGTGGTAGCTAAGGTTAGCTGCTGAGCGGGCCATACAAGCCAGCAGCGTTTAGTTAGTTTATGTTTTACAATGTCTGAACTATGCTGCTAAATGGGCTTACAAGCCAGCAGCTTTTACTTAGTTTATGTAGATTATAGGTTAATTGTCATATTTTATGACCATAGGTTTGGTAGGGTCTCTTAGCTGAACAGGGCCTCTAAATGTGTTTTGCCTGGGATTTTGGCACAAGGGATTATAACATCTTATCCTGTGTATTACTGAATGCCTAGTAAACTATTTTTAACTACATCAGGACGCTGTCAGAGGATGAGGGTTCAGTCATTTTGGATAATGTACTCCCAAATGCTGTACACGTATGCCAAGTGTAGAAGATGGGAGTAGGAGTTTAGAAAAAGGAGAAAAGGAAGTAAATTGCAGTTTTAGAATGAGATGAGATGTTAGAAGGTATAATAGAATGTATAAATTAAGATGAGCTAGATATTATAGATAGAAGAGCTACATATTTAAACATATTTTCAAAAAGTATTACAGTTTTATATTACACATACACATCAGATGGTCTTTTGAACTGGCTGTTATATGAAACATGATGAATAAATGTTTTCAAGTGTCAAAATTATTTTGAACAAGAAAATAACACTGCACTTTATGCAGAAATGCAGAGACTAGGCTATGCAGAGACTAGGCTATCTGCATATTTGTCTGGTAATTGGTAACACCATTAATGTCCATGCACTTAGTGTGACTGGAGATAATATAATATTGTGACCCTACAAGGCGAAACCAGTTGCTTTGCGCACGTTGCTAACGTACTTTGAGAAAAACCGCGATAAACAAACATACAGGTTACAATGTCGAATTTCACCTTTTCGCATAATTCAACAGTATACAGTCTAGACTTTCATATTGTGAACGAATTTCACGGAAATACATTAACAAATTGACTGTTAAATCCTGACTTTATTTAGGTGAGCTCTCACACTATCGAATGTGACAATTTACTTAAAAAGGTGATATTCTACTCTTCTGGCGTATCGTGACGGAAGAACCAAGCAAACTTTGTATGCGGTTATCTTAGCGATACTTTTTGCAATACCCTCGATATACATCTCGTTGGAAAGCTTAGTTTATGGCCGTTCGTGTGAGCACCATAACTTAATTTTGTAAATTTTACCAAAGCGACTGGTTTCGCCTTGCAGGGTCACAAATGGCATTGCACCTGGCATGCATTTTCATGTAGCTAAGGCACGGACGAGATAGCAATTGCTATCTGGGTGCAAGCACTTTGCCTCAGTTAAATGTACCATTCATTTCAGTCAGGCATTAAGCAAAATTAAGTTACCACTACTTCATATTTGTGTAAAACTGAACTGTCTGTTGCCGGAAGAAAGCACTGAGAGCATAGAGAAGCACTGAACGAAGAGAGTTCAGTTTCCCCAAGATGGCGCCCGCCTGGATATGCGAGCCAGACGCGAACGGTACTGTGTTCCTTTTTTAATAAACTGCCTGTATACTTGCAAAGTTCTCAATGCTTCGGTTTCCATGTAGAGACCCTAGTTATGCTACCGTGTAAGTGTGGTGATATTGTGAGCCTTGTTAGTGGTATAGAAATAGCGATTTCTTTTTATGTGTAGGTGTGCCCCGAAGGCTAGCGTTATACGCTAAATAGCGGTTTGCAAGAAAACTGCATGAATACAAATACCAGAGAACGGTCGAACTCGGTACACATGTGTTATTAACCCCAGGTTCATTTTGCGCCGGAGTTGCCCTTTAACTGTTTTGATAACTACGTATCATACCCATGTATTTGTTTACCTCAGAATTCATCCTAAACAATTACCACCATCTTGATGAATACAATTTGTAAATTATACAACTAACCTATCTTTCTCCCTCTCACAATCTTTGCCAAATATGTTGCCAAATATATTCTAAATATGAAATTAAAATGTTTTAAATGTTTTAATACTATTACTTGAGTAAATTAATTTTAGTCTGATTTTACACAAGTATCTGTTCTTCCAACTGAGTAAAGAATGTATGTACTTTTGGCACCTCTGTATATTGTACATGTGTCTTCTGATAGGTATTAAAAATATTTCATACTTTGTTTAAAAACTGTGTCATAATATCCCCAAATCATCCTGATATGCTTCCAGTGAAAGACGATAGACAATATTGAGTTATCACCCTGCCATACTTAATTCATAACAGTTATTTAAATTGACATCACAAAGTGGCCTGGGCATATTTCAGAAACTCATTTATTTTTTTGTGATAAGATTTTGACCTGTTGTGGTCACATTCTATGAAAACCTGTGGACATAAATGTATAGACATGAGAACATTTAAACATTTGCACTTGTCCATAGTACAAGATTCACTCTTTCATTTTAACACTAGCTTCAATGGCAAACAGAACTGCTCCAACATGTGAGAAGGATTCTGACAATCTGTTGGTAAAAAGGACAGAGAAAAGGAATTATGCATTTACAGATAAGATCTGTTTTTCACAGTGATACTATTAAGTAACTCAGTCCTCTATGATACAATATATCACACATTGCCAGTTTACCATAGAAACTAAAGTCAAAATAAGCTAATATCTCACTGGAAACAAACTACAGTATTCTCACAATAGCTTTGCTGTCACATTGCCATGTTCAAACAACTGGACAAATTACTAGAGTAGAGGTAAAGGTGGCCTAATTTTGAATGTTTACATGTTGATATGGTGTTCATTTATTATGACTTACACAGCCAATACAACTGCAGTGTGCCGTAACAACTTCTCTGTTGTCCTTAGCCACGACCCACTTTTTCAACGGTGTCTCATCAGACCTCTGAGAATGGTTGACCTAGAAACATTAGAAACCAGTTAGCTACAGTTAGCCAGCTAGCTTGTAGCCTGGTGCCAGTGGTGCATTCATGTAACGTTACATTAAAGTTGAAACAGCAATGTAAAGAGAGTGAATTACATTTACTCACCAGGGCAAAAATAAGACAGGAGTCATTCAGTGCTGCTTTGGATCCGAGGCCGCTGACCCAACCACTTGTATGCTTTCATTTGGCTAGGGGAGACGAGATAATTTGTGATGTCGATGGCCTCGATACGACACAAGTATGAAAAATCACCTTTACTTAGTGTGCATGGGTCATATCCTTTTTCATAATACCTGCTACGTGCAGGCTCGCCCAAAGATTTTGCGTACTCAGCTTTCCATCATTTTTAATTACCGTTCTCCACTTCCTGTCCCTCATCTGAATTTTGCGCGTCATCGGAATTGCAAACCACCTATTGGCAGGACGTTGGATGAATTGAGACAGAGATCGATTGCTTATCCCTGGTTACCCAGATGTTGAGTTTTGAGGTTGAATTTTTTGAGGTTGAATTTTCTGAGGTTGAATTATTTTTTTGAGGTTGAATTGTTTTTTGAGTTTTTTTTTTTGAGGTTGAATTTTTTGAGGTTGAATTTTTTTTTAACATTGAAAAAAACCTCAGGGCTATAAATTTGATGATTTTTTTTATTATTATTTTCATGCTGAAAAAATTCAACCCCAGAAATTTATGTTCAACCGCACAGAAATAAAAACGTGACATTAAGTGAGTTTTGGGTTGCAAACTTCCACTCACACAGTGCACGTTCTCAAGGAAATGAAGCGCTCTCAGTGGGCGTGGCTTCAGTCCTTCTGCTTTATGAACATAAATTGTCTTGACATATTCCCAAGAGAAAAGTAACTGTCCCGGACACATCTCGTCTACAAACATTTGTCCTCAGAGGTAAGATGGTTAGACGTTTGATTAACCGATTAGACATAGGCTAATAAACTCAATACAACGTATTAAGTGATGATACTCGAGTGTCATGAAGTTAGTATTGAGGTTACACAGTTATCACAGTAGGTTAATCATAGGAGTCTGTCTTTTAATTATTATTGAATTAAATGTATTAAAAAAGACCGGAAAGAAACAATAGGTTCACGTGCAAATATACACAAGAAACGAATTTAAATGGCAAGAGCGAAATTATATTCTACCAATACATTTAATAGTATTTTTGTTGTTAGTGATCTCAACAGCTTTTATTAGAAATAGGCTACTGAAAACAGTGACTTCACCTTCGTTTGAACTGATGGATGTGAAAGTTACTAACCAGGAAGTTTATTTAATTTTGACTCCATAAATGTTGTCCTTTTGAGAAACTTTTTTGGTAAAGCCACTCTTTATGGAGTGAAATTAGTCTCGAATGCGTGTTCCATGATACACACGTGAAACATTCACAAATGCTTACAACGATTTGTGTGTGAATTTGGGAAGGGTCACAAATGCGTACCGAGCAATCTGAACGTGTGTGATTGTGTTGCAAATTCACATCTCACATCTGACACAAAGGTCATTATTTTCGTTTTCAAAAGACTTCCTGTTTTTACGAGTGTCCAAGCCTACGCATACGGATCAGATACGGACAGGAGTCGGAGTTTTGAGACTATTTTCACGCTGCTCAGATCCGCATATCCACAAATGCATGGTGCCTTTAAGTGTAAGCGGGAAAATGGGAAATCTGGGCTTTAGGCGAAGTGAGATATATTTTTCCTTTAGGGGAAAATCAATCTTAACTCATATAAATAGTTTCTCGTTTAGTTACAACACTGAACTCAACGGATGACCACATAGATATTAATATATATTTTTCAATTTAAGATTATTTAAACATTTAAAAAAAATCTTTGGTCCAATAAGTCTTTGGTATAGGCTAAAGGGCAACAAACTAATATTTTGTCATAAGCTCCGTGATCATGTTTTGGATGGATGGCAGTATCTAATGCGCTGCTAATTCCATTCACTGGTAAATGTAACGACTATCAACGCTTATTATGGTATGTCACAGTTAATATAGAGCTGTTACAGTCCCTGACAAAAAGTCTTGTCGCTTCCAGTTGTAGGAACAACAAATAATAACTTGACTTGCAGTTGATCAATTGGAATCAGACATGGCTCATATGAAAGGCAAAGGCCTCTAGATTATGCTTACACCTTATCCTCTCCACCTGACATTTGGATACACTGAAGATGTCTTCCACCTCAGCAGCAGACTTGCTCTTCAGGCTCTTGATGAGCAGCAATTTGGTCTGTGGTTGAATCTTTGGTATGTTGTCAGAGGTCAGGTTGAACTTCACATGAAAGTCTGGTGTGCTGGAGTTCTTTTTAAACACATCTGGTTGAGTTATTTAAATACACGGCAAGACTTTTGTCCTTCCAAAAACAGATGTTATGGGCTTAACCAAGATGTGAACATCAGGGCACTGTTTGATGGTTTCATTTTGCACCCAGTTATCAATGTGAAGGCCCTTGACATTAAAATTAACCATTTATTTAATCATTTATTTAACAACTGAATGATTAGAGCACTGATGCCTCACAGCAAAAAGGTTCCAGATGCGAATCTATGGGCCGACTGGGACCTTTCTGTGTGGAGTTTGCATGTTCTCCCTGTGTCTGCTTGGGTTCTCTACAGGTACTCCAGCTTCCTCCCACTGACATGCTCATTAGGTTCACTGGTGATTCTAAATTGGTCATAGGTGTGCATGTGAGTGTGAATGGTTGTCTCTCTGTGTTAGCCCTGTGATAGACTGGCGACCGTTACTCACAGTCTAGAAGAAAACAGACATTCTTGTCTGTGATTAATGATCTAAATTTTAAAATATGGCAGTTGTTTTTTTTTTTTTTTTTTTTTTTTGTCTTTAGACTGGCTATAGGCGGCAACAGATTACAAGCATTTGTGTTTTCTCTGAGATGAGAATAATCCAGGAGTCGGTTAAATTTCGTTTCTCTGCTGACCGAGTGAGTGGCTGTTGACTCCCTGCTCTCGGTTCAGCAGGGACTCATGAGTAGCGATACCGCTACAGCAGGGGTCTTCAACGTTTTCCAGGCCAAGGACTCCCAAACGATGGACAGATGGAGTGGAGACCCCCAACAGAAGTATATGTGTATTTAAAGACATTTAAATTTATGGGGGGAAAAATTCGCGACACCCCTGCAGTACCTCCGCGGACCCCCTAGGGGTCGCGGATCCCCTGTTGAAGACATCTGCGCTACAGATTTGCTACTCATGACTCCCTGCTCTTGGTTCAGCAGGGTCTCATGAGTAGTGAATCCGCTACAGATTCGCTACTGTGGTCAAGTCGGGTAGTACATTTTGTTTCTCTGCCGAGTGAGATGTAAGATGTTTGAATGGTGCTGTTAATTGATACATCAATCAAATGCAGTGTTGGGCAAGTTACTTCAAAAACGTAATACATTATGTATTACTTGTTACTGTCATTTCAGAGTAATTCGTTACATTATAATGTTACTGTCTCTGAATTGTAATGCATTACACTACTACTGCATTACTTTTAAGTTACTTTCACCAAAATAACTGGAAATATATATATATATATATATATACTTATTCTAAATGCATCTTGCTCCTTGGCTTAAGGCTAACAGCAGAAGAATGTAATAGGGCGCAGTTTACAAAATAAAGAAAAGAAATTGCATTTAAATGAGAAGATGAGGTAGGAACAATAAGTGCAAAACAAATTTAAGGTCAATAAACGTCAAAAAAGCAAACCCTAGCAAGCTAACCTCCTGACTAGTAGGAAAAAAAAATATTATCCAATCACATTTTTTTTTTAATTCCCCAATCTCTGTAAGGTAATTAGAATGCTGGAAAAAAAAATTTTAAATAAGTTTTTATTTTTAAGATTTCATATAACTGATGGACGACATTTTTCTTAAGGAGAAAGAGAAAGGTACCAAAGATCATTGCAAAAGCTGTAAATGTCCTCTGTAGATAGGCAGTATTAGTCTTACACCTTGGCTTTAACATCAGCACATATGCACAAACCAAAAGCTTAATATAAACTGTGGACAGTGGTTGATTGACAACCTGCACTATTAGCTTACCAGAGAGAGAAAAAAACGTCAGCTAGTAAACTCCTACTGAACAATAACAACAACAGTAAAAGTTAGGGCTGGTTCTAATGACTGTAATGTGTTGGTGCTGAGTGATAAAGTAAATAGATCATTTGGTAACTTTTAGGAGCCACACCCCTCAGGTGGTCAGCCAAACTTAAGGTGTGTGCGCGCTGCGTGGGGGAGGGAGGGGTAAACGAGAGAGGTGGATCATACCACTGGGGGGTCGGTACTGCATTTCCTCATTAAAATATTATTTTTAAACCACATACTGTCTTCGATTGTGCTATTTTTTGTCATCTTCTCAACTCTTATTTTTAGGGGTGCTGGGACAAAGTTTAGGGGTGCTTGAGCACCCCTAAAAATGGGCTACTGTCCGACGTCGAGCCTGCTTCAGCCGTACAGGAAGAAACGTTTGTACAATTTGCGCGGAATTTTTCTCCTTTGCTGACCTCGCGGTGTTATTGGCGATAGTATAAAAACAAAACACCACTTAATTTTGTGTTCAAATGCATTGTAACGCGCGTTACTGACCTTTGTACCGAGTAAAATATTACCCAATTTTTATTTTTTTGGAATGCCTTACATTACCGCGTCACAGCAAAAAGCAATACATTACAGTGATTACATTACTTTTGTAACGCGTTACTCCCAACACTGATCAAACATGGTAGGACTCAACTGAGCCGGTTAAATAGACGTCTAAATTCATGATTCTTGAGTCTTCTTTGGTGGACGGTTCAATGATCCAGATCCTGAATATTTTTTCTACTCTGCTACTGATCGGTCCGTATCTGCCGATCCGTATGCGTAGGCTTGGACACTTGTAAGCACATGAAAATGATGAGCTTTGTGTCAGATTTGTGAATTTGCATTACAATTACACACGTTCAGATTGCTCATATGCATTTGTGACCCCCCAGGTTCACACACAGATCGTTATACACACAAATGTTGTAAGCATTTGTGAATGTTTCACGTGTGGATCATGGCACACGTATTTCTGACCACTTTGAGACTCACAATTCGGCCGTTAAATTTCAGCATACACACACCGGGGAAACAAATGAGTTTCAGCATCATTGTAAAATTCAAAATTACAGGGTTTAATTCCAAATTATTGTCATAGGACGCAAAACATTAAGTAACTGCCCCCTTTAGTTTTCTTACCTGCCTGTTTTGGTGTTTGTACTGTTTGTACTACTGCTTTATTCACTGCTTCAATAAAGTGAATAAAGTTTCCATTTCCTCTGCGGAATCTGTCTCCTGCCTCCTTTTTTAACATTGTAACAGAAGTTGTGTCATAACCACAAAAGTTTGAATATTTTTCACAAGATTCAAATCATTTATCGTTTTTATTACTACACAGGATCATTGCTGTAGACGTACAATGGAGAACTGCTGTGGTCTGCTAACTTCCCAGAATGAACCAGGTACTGGTAACAAAAGGAGTAATAAAACAAACTGACAAAATGTGTGATTTTCTCTGTAACATTATTCATTGACGCAATCTTCAAATTCAAAGCCCTAAATAAGGACTATTATTCTGCTATTATATTATTTTCCTTGTGCTGCCTTCTCCTTGTGCTGCTTACCTTGTCGTGGTGGGGAAGCTTGTGTGTCTCTTTGACCCAGGTAACTATACCGACTGGGTCCTAGCCCCCAGTAGGTTCAACCATGTCGGACAGGTATCCTGGATAGAGTCCAGACAAAAATCAACACCTGGTCCTCCAGGCTGGGGCTTGGGTGTGGGGCCAACGACCCCACCCCGTAAAAACACAACATTTTATGGAAACTAAGACAATAACCACTACCACGGACCTAGCAGTGGACTTAAGCCAACCCACTGGCAGTATGAACTCTCCTGATGAAAGTCTCCGGCAGGAAGTCAGGAGAGGGATAGATAGTCTACTCAGGCCCAAAGCAAAGATACGCCTAGGCGCATGAAATGTCTGCATCATGTTCGAGACATCCAAAACAGCACAGGTCATTAGTGAAATGAACGCCTTGTTGACTTCTGCTTTAACAATAACTGTGTTATCGGTGGCACTGATGGCCATTAACTGGGTGATGAGGAAGACAACGGCCGATAAACTCAGGGGCATCCAGTGGACTTTGTTTTCCCAACTCGAAGACCTAGACTTTGCCGATGACCTTGCTGTTCTTTCCTCTAAACATACTCACCTGCAGGAGAAAACTGACAAACTCAACCAGTATGCAAAGCAAACAGGACTGAACATCAACGCCTCCAAAACACAAGTAATGTGCATTAATGCCACTCCAGATACGCAAGTCACGGAGGATGGAGAAACCCGCGACCACGTGGAAGAGTTTACTTGCTTGGGAAGTCTTGTCAGCAAAAAAAACTCAACACCAAAGGACATTAGAGAAAGGTTAGTAAAGGCTCACAGTGTTTTTGTAAACTTCTATCCTATCTGGAAGTCAAAGCAGTACAGCCTCAGAACAAAGGTCCGGCTGTATAACAGCAATGTGAAATCTGTGCTGTTGTAAGATTCAGAATGCTGGCAAGTGACTGCAAACAACATGAAAAAGATCGATGCCTTCCACAATAGATGCCTCTGAAAAATTTGCCACATCTTCTGGCCTGGGGATAGGATGACCAAGTGCACCAGCACTGTATCAGAAATCAAACAAGACCAATTAAGATGGTTGGGACGTGTGCTCAGAATGGACCAGGATCGAAAACCAAAGGTTGCCTTGAGATGGCTCCTAGCTCAGAAGAGAAGCCAACCGTGACATCTGAGCTAAAGGAGATGAACCTTACATGGGGCTAGGCACAGCATACGGCGCAAGACAGGTCCCAATGGAAGCACATCGTCGAAGCCTTGTGTCCCACCTAGGACGGAGAGGATTAGTAGTACATAATAATATCAACCTTCACATTGTTTGACACGGTCATGTTTAACTATTGGCTTAGTTTGTGTGGCTGAAACTGAACAATTCTGTACAGATGATAGCTCAATTGTCAATTGTGACTGTTATCAACCATTTTTTTTAAAGTCTGTATCTATCTAAATCTAAAATCTAAATTCTTTGTGTATCTGTGTCAGTTCCTCTGAAGAGCATTGAGGTGGAGCTGGAGGTGAGGGATCATGTGGCTACAGTGGTCTCCACTCTCAACTACGAGAACAAGGAGGACAAACCACTAGAGGCTGTTTTTGTCTTTCCTCTGCCTGGAGATGCTGCTGTCTGTCATTTCAGTGCTAAGATTGGACAGACACAGATTGTAGCTGAGGTGAAGGAGACAAAGAAGGTGAGCTGGACAGAAAGATTTACTCTGTGTAAAGGAGCTGAATAAGAAACAGTAAACACAGTGAATGTTCCTGACATGTGTCTCCTGTACTCATACAGGCTCGTGAGGATTATGATGATGCACTGAGCTCTGGTCAGCAGGCCTTCCTGTTGGAGGAGAGTGAGCAGAGTCCAGATATCTTCTCTCTGAATGTGGGCAGTCTTCGTCCAGGAGAGAGCGCCTCCATCAGGCTGGAGTACGTCACTGAGCTGGCTGTGCAGGCTGATGATGGGCTGAGGTTCTGTCTGCCTGCTGTGCTCAACCCTCGCTACCAACCTCAAGGTGGGACAAGCAGCTGTTTGACCGGGAACTCTTAACTGCAGCTTAGTGTACACAAGCAGATGGTTTTGATGCAAAATAGATTATCACTGTAAATATATATTTTAAAAACCCAGTCCATTTGGTCAGTGTCTTTTTAACAAATATCACTATTTTCAGCTTTCACTAGACAATTAGATAGTTGGATAAAAAATAATTCCTCTTTTTTTTTCACATTTCTAACATGTTCACAGGAAGAGAAGGTAGTGGAGGTGCGAATGTCCAGGTGACCTCTGTCCCAGCCTCTCTGGTGTCCTACAGTCTGTCTTTTTCTGCCCGACTGTCCTCTCCTCGTCCAATCTCTAAAGTAGAGTCCAGCTGTTCCTTGGATCCTCTCCAGTACCTCAACACTGATCAAACCCAGGCCACTGTAGGTAGAGTGACAATGTGTCTGCTGTGTGTTGTAGTTCCTCATTACAACTTCATTTATATTTGTGTGTCTTGAACTGTAGATAAAGTTGGCAGCAGGACACAAGTTTGACAGAGATGTTGAACTGTTGATTTATTACAAAGACGCCCATCAGCCCACTGCTGTGGTGGAGGCAGGACAGGCCTCTGCTAAGCCTGGTGAGTTCAAGTTGGTCAAGTTATTAGTTTACAAACATAATGTTCCTTATCCTCCAAAGGATGATGAGTTGGAATAAATGACAAAATGTGTGGTCATTTTTCTGTCCCTGTCATGTTTCAGGATCTCTGATGGGGGATCCAGTGGTGATGGTGAGCCTGTACCCTGAGTTCCCCCAGTCTGTGATGTCTTCAGTCGCCTCATGTGGAGAGTTTGTGTTCTTATTAGATCGATCAGGGAGTATGAGTTCACATCGCATAAGGAGTGCTAGGGTATTTATCATGTTATTTCTCTAAATCTCTCATAGTGTTCCTCTCATGCAGTGGTCTTCACTATCTTTTCTATCTTCCTGAAGGATACTCTGATGCTTCTGTTGAAGAGCTTACCAATGGGCTGCTATTTCAACATTTACAGTTTTGGGTCCAGCTATGAACACATCTTCCTGTAAGTCAGTCATTCATGTTATTTGGCCGATTAAGAGCCTATCTGTCTTTGGTATTAAGCAGATCAGGATCAGAACGCCTCCACCATGGATGGGATGTAGTGGAGATGGTGGACACCTACAAATTCTTGCAACTCTCTCATCCTCTTTATGCTGAGCTGAGGAAGATTACAGTCTAAAAGCGCTGAGGCTCTTTGTTGTCAACAGTCATCAGACTTCACAACACTGTATCACAAGTATCAAGTTCCTCAAACCACCACAGACTATGCTTAAAACATACACCACTTTCAGTTATCAGCTATTGCACACTGATAGAAATTGCTGTTAATTTAAAGCAGAATTCCAACAGTATTAACCTGTTATTTTTGAATACATCACTCTACTGTTAATACAAACAAAAAACTGTGACATTTTGGTGATTTACTGTTCTTTTAACAGAACGATACTGTTTTCTTAAAATACAGCATTTTAACGCTAATCATTCATCCAAACCTTCTAAATCACGGTATCATGATGTATTTTTTGCATTCTGGGAAATTTAACCGAACTACACATGGGAAGCTGGATCTGTTCGGGCGGCACAGTGGAAAGGTGATTAGCACTGACGCCTCACAGCGAAAAGGTCCCGGGTTTGAATCCATGGGCCGACTGGGCCTTTCTATGTGCAGTTTGCATGTTCTGCCTGTGTGTGGGTTCTCTCCGGGTAGTCCAGCTTCCTCCCACCGTCCAAACACATGCTGGTTAGGTTAATTGGTGATTCTAAATTGGCCGTAGGTGTGAATGTGAATGGTTGTCTGTCTCTCTGTGTTAGCCCTGCGATGGACTGGCGACCTGTCCAGGGTGTACCCCTGCCTCTCGCCCGATGACAGCTGGGATAGGCTCCAGCAGACCCCCGCGACCCTTAACTGGAATAACCGGGTATAGAAAATGAATGAATGAATGAATTTTTTAACAGTGTACGATTGACTGTTGCTGCCTTAAAATGGTATTCACGCGTAAACTCTACATTGATGTCTCTTATTCTATTCCAGCTATGTCTATTGGAATAGCAATGAGAGTACATCTGATGTCTGATTATCTCATCTTATCTCGTCTCGTTTGTGTGATGACAGTAAGAGTGTGGAGTACAACCAGAAGACCATGGAGGAGGCTCTGAAGAAAGTTGAGAAAATGGAGGCTGATCTGGGAGGAACAGAGATACTGAGGCCGCTTCAACATATTTATAGACAGCCCTGTATTCCCTGTCAGCCGAGACAGGTAAGACACACAAACCCTCAAAAAGTTGTCAGGCCCCAAAACAATAGACACCCAAGTTTAATATTCCAGAGTTTGACCCCCACAAATCAATGAAAACAAGAACATGCTTTTCTCATTCTTTACTCTTTACTCTTGAAAACCTTTGTATCCTCAGCAGAAACTAACAAGGTTCTCATCACATGCTATGTTTCTGGGTGTGACGCTATGCAACTTATGTGTAAACTCTCCTCCTTAGCTGTTTGTCTTTACTGATGGAGAGGTGGGGAACACCAAAGAAGTCATTGATCTGGTTAAGAAGAATTCAGGTTCCCACAGGTGAAAGCACAAAAACACCCACAGTATTTCCACACTGTCTTCCATGTGTTGAGTGGATCTAAATCAACCTGCTGTATTGTAGGTGTTTCTCTTTTGGGATTGGAGAAGGGGCCAGCTCTGCTCTTATCAATGGCTTGGCCAAGGAGGGAGGAGGTCACGCTCAGTTCATCACAGGAACTGACAGGATGCAACCAAAAGTGAGTAAACACAATGAAGATGCAGCAGTAAATCTGTGTCTGGACAGAGACCATGGTTCCAGTCAGTAAAAACTCAGTGTCTCTCTCAGATGTTTGAATAGATTTTTACAGTTCTGCATTATTTTCCAGGTGATGCAGTCGCTGCGATTTGCTCTGCATCCAGTTGTGGTGGACATCTCAGTCACATGGGATTTACCAAAGGGAGTGTCTGTCACTGTCCTCTCTCCACCAATCACAGCTCTTTTCCAGGGTCAGAGGTCACTGGTTTATGGCCAGCTCACTGGAGAGGTAGGAGCAGCTCCATGTCATGTTGTGTTTCAGTCATCAGGTATGTGATGACAGTCATTAACATGATTTCTAACACTGTAATGCTTTCTCAGAGTCCAGAGGCAGCAGAGGGCTGTGTGACGGTGAAGTACAGCCTGGCGGGTCATCCCTCTCACAACCAGCTGCACTTCAGTCTCAAACCTGCAGGAGACACTGGGTAAAGCAAGTTTTCATTCAGACAGCACTATTCTGTTTCAATCCTGACCTTAAAATGAGTTTGATTATTTAGAAAAAATCAAACTCAACAGCAGCAGGCTGTGAGAAACATGACACTATTTGATAAAATACATTCAGCCTGGTTAGATGGCGACACACAAAGTAAAAATACACGTTATTTATCTACATTTATTGTTTCGGTGCAGGCTCGGACACAAGCTCTGTCCTTGTATAAAAGGATAGTTTCTATGGTAACTTTAAATGTATGAATATTGTAGTGACTGAGCTGTGGACTGAATAAAAATCTGGAACTGGTGTTCTGAACTCACCTGGCTTTAGATTGGTTGTAGGTGTGAATGATTTTCTCTCTGTTATCACTGTAATCAGTGGAGACTTCTCTACTATGTGTCTTGTTTCTCAGCCAGTGTGTGGTGGGTTTGACTCCAGCTCTCTGTGACCCTGAACAGGATACGACGATAAACTGACAAACATCAAAACAATAAGTGTTTCCTTCTCTCTCTTGTTTGCAGATTAACAATCCACAGGTTGGCTGCTCGCACTATGATTCGCTCTATGGAGATGAAGGAGAGAGAGGATGGAGGAGTGAAGAAGAAGGTGGTGGAGCTCAGTGTCCAATCAGGAGTGAGCAGTTCTTTCACTGCCTTCATTGCTGTCAACAAAAGCTGTGGTGAACCGATTCAAGGACCTCTGGTGCGCAGAGACGTTCCAACACCTGGTGAGATATGTTCCAAAAGTACATAAAAACTGATATTCTTTGCCCCTGTTCAGATCATTTATGAAAATGTATCATGGGTGATTAAAGTACAGGTGTGAACAGACCCAATGTGTTTGACATCCACTTGCTCAGACCACAATTAAAGGTGGTATTTGTATTTTATCTTTAAGTGTAGCAGAATGTCATTCAAGTAAATAAAACACTTGTATTTTCTCTAAATACAACAAACCAACCCATTTCTAGGGCTGAAGTGAACTTCAACTCATTTAAATAAAAGTGTACAGTATTTGTATTTTTGTTCTGCTATGTTGCTACAATCATTGACAGGTTGTTACTTAAAGCAGTAAGTGAAGAAGGTTCAGTTTTGATAGTTTTGTGTTTTTTTTAAATATTATGAAACAGCATTTAAACACTACTTGTAATGACTTGTGAGTCACTATAATAAACACTGACAGCAGTAATTTAGTTGATATATTTAATGTTCATGAACTGTATTGTCATCATACTCTTATATTATTTGTTAGGTAACTTCACAAGTCCCATCTTAGGTGCAACAATACCATGAAAGTAAAACCCTGAATGGCTGTCCAATGTATACTGCTGACAGTAAATTACTGTTAAAATAATGAAGAGATATTTGACCACAGTGCAAACTGTTGCTCTTTTGTGTGTATTTAAGGTTGGGGTGCTGCTGTTCAACCCAAACGCAGTGGAGGCTTATTCTCTCGTTTGAAGGCTAAACTAGGTGGTTCAAGAAATCTTCCTCAAAGGACTGCTGCTCCCTCCAACCCTGATATTGATTGTAAGTATACATACTGGCCCTTCAATCATTCATGGGTTGTCAAGTATTATTGTTTGACATTCTTTCACAAACTAACAACATTTGTATCGTCTTATCTCAGTTGTTGTTTTGACAGGTGGTCGTCCTCCTCCTCGTTACGTGATGTGCTGTGCAACTTCTATACCTGTTTGTGCGTAAAAGTTTCTTTGGCTTTAGAAATACGTAACACTTCTATCAGCTGAAGAAAAAAAAAAATCATGACGGAACTTTGTTATTTCATATTCAGTCCTTCAGCTGGTCTGAAATGACCTAAATTTGTATGAATGCTGTAATGTCTTCCATGACTTCAGTGTAATGACTATAACAATACTACCACAGACTGCGGCTGAACATTTAAAGTTTATTACTAAAGAATACGTCCTTACAGCAACAGGCTAACAACCACAATAGAGAGCTTATCGATACCCATAATTCAACAGGTGCTCTCACTACGGGTCTCATCCAAGGCCAACGTACACAACAGAAGCCATTTTTAAAAAGACATCCATCTGCACATTGTTCATTTTTATATTTTTATCATGGTTATACTAATTATCTTATAGAACCTTACAGTAACACTAACTCATAGATATTTCATGGATATTTGTTTTGAGTGAAGCAATTTAAGATATGACATGACTTTGTTAGTAAATCAGCAGCTCCAGTGCCAGTATTAGTAGTACTATGAACAGGCTGGTACATTTCTGACACAAAGTACAAAGACGAACTAGCAAAGTGGGAAGGAAACACAGATACTAAATACAAAGGGAACAATGAGGCACAGGTGAGATACGTTAGGTCAGGGCTAACAGTCAGGGGCAGCAACCACAAGGTGGAAGTAAAGACATCTGACATGACAGTTAGTAACATTCAAAATAAAACAGGAAATGCCCAAAACACAAAGATACAGTTTCCTTGGCAGGCTAATGTTGGCAAAAGTCTGTTGTCTGACATTTGATGCTAATTCTATTTCGCTAGCAATAAGGTAGCTATCTTTCACTGCTGCATCAACTCTTACTAAAACAGAGCACCCCCTACTGGACACATTAGGAATGGTAGTTACTTTATGGAAAAATTGCAGTTAAGAACTTTGCAGATTCATCACACGCGTCACATTGGACTCTCTGCTGGGCTAGTTTTGACCCATGAGCCGTATGTTTGACACTCCTGGTCTAAAGTATTTTTGAATGCATTTGCTATTCTAACAAAACATTTCTTTGTTGAAGATACCAGCTGTGGCGCTTTTGAAGGTCACCTCGATGACTACGGTATTTGTATTGTTTCAGTGTTAGACACGTTACAGACATGTTTTGATTCGTATAGGAGCTGATTACAATAATTAATGGATGTTTCATGGACACTGTTTGTTTCAACTGATTTGACTTTATTACTAAATCAGTGCAATACCAACAATGACAGTGAATGTTTTAACAGCTCCATAACAGTATTGATTAATGTAGTGTCCAGTTCAATGTGTTTTAGATAAGAACCAGTCTAAAGTATTTTCTATGCATTTGCTTTTGTGACAAAACATTTCTTTTGACAACACAGAAAATTGCGCAGCAGGATTTTACTCTGACGATTCTGACGAAGGTAAATGCAGATATTTGTATTGTTTAAATGTCATTCATGGATATCCCGTGGATACTATTTGTTTCAACTGAGTTGGAGATTAACTGAGATTAAATCATTTAAAATACTATATGACTTTGTTATTAAATCAGTGCATATCAATACCATCATATCCAGATCCAGTATTGATTAATGCAGAAGACTACTGTGTCAGTATTGAAGGTACTTTAGCCTCAGTGAATGCGGTCACCGTGTTTGTGTTGTTTCAATGAGTCATTTGTAATTTTCTACTTGAGCAAACTGATACAAATATCTGAAAACAAATTTTGCTGCAAATGTTACTCTCATCATTTTCTAATGCTAGATAGTTTGTGGTTCAATACGTGAATATATACACACAGGCTTGAGTTTGACAAATAAATGACACACACTGATGTTCAGCATGTAGTATCAAGTCATCAATAATAATAATGTGATTACAGTAGTACCATCAGCAGGGATAAATTGATCTCGTTTTTGATTCTTTTCCTCTGACTTGGTGTGTGCTGCAGAGGAGAAAGTGACTCGGCCCCAGCATCCTCAGAAAGACCCTCTGCTGCAGCTGATCTCCCTCCAGAAGGCCTCTGGCTCCTGGCTGCTTGATCCAGCTCTGGCTGCTGCCCTGGGGAAGACCAGAGAGGAGGTGGAAAAGTCAAAACCTGCACTGGTGGGTTGTTGTCAAAGACAATGAGTCAAATAAATAGTGAAGTTTATTTTAAAACTGTGTGTTGCATGAACACATAGGAAATACTAATGTATATTTTAGTACATCATGCTATCATACTAGTAGAAAGTAAGACCAGAGCCACTGGTCAGCATTTTCTATTGAGGTATTTTGTTCATCTTCTTGTTCTGTCTGTTCCATGTGTTTTTCTTTCATCTGGTGAATTAGATCAATGAGGAAGTGTGGGCCACCATCCTGGCTCTGATCTGGCTTCATGGTTTCAAGATGGATTCAAAGGAAGAGTGGGAGCTTCTGGCTATGAAGGCTGTGTCATGGCTCAGTGCTCAGAATGGTAGTGACCTTAATACTAAGAGCTCAACCGTTGTTTTAACAGTGTAACGGTTCAAATCAGCTGTTTGTGTTCTTGTCTTTTTCAGCAGCATGTGTACCAGAGTGTGTGGAAGCTGGAAATGGACTGTTGTGTTGCAGCGTGCAGAAAGATGCTCTGGGGCTCTGAGGGTTTTATTAAAGTGGCTTCACCTTCAGGATTGATACACAGAAGCAGATCTGCTCCAGCCTACAGCCTTTGTTTTATCTATACTATACTATCTAGCCACTAATAACTGAATACAGATCATTCCATGTTTTCATTTTTATTTGTTGTTTGATCTTCTGAACTTCAACCTATTTGGGAGAAATGTATAAGTACTTTGAATAAAATAAGCCTCACTGGTTTTCACGCCTGCTCTGTTTACTGTGGGGGTAAAAACGTGACATTAAGTGAGTTTTGTGTTGCAAACTTCCACCCACACGGTGCATGTTCTCAAGGAAATCGAGTGCTCTCAGTGGGCGTGACTTGTTTCACTTCAGTCTGAGTTTATAACGTCGTTATGCTTTATAAACTTAAATTGTCTTCACATATTCCAAAGAGAAAAGCAACTGTCCTGGACACATCTTGTCTATAAACATTTGTTCTCAGAGGTAAGATTTCAACTAGTACATAGTACATATAAGGAGTTTAAGATGGTTAGACGTTTGATTGATTAGACATAATAAGTGTAATACAACGTTTTATTAAGGTTACAACTGTGATTAGAGTGTCATCACTTGAAGTTTGTATTGAGGTTACACAGTCAGACACCTGAGCTGTTTTAATCCGTGGGTAGTTTGAGCGCTACATCACTGCCTATGAAAAATTATTAACATGCTGTGGTGTTTTTTTTTTTTTTTTTTTTTCAAAATGTTTCTAAAAGACGAGGCTTCAAAGCTACCAAAACAACAGTCCATGTATATTTTTCTCAAACACGGTTTGTTTGGCATAATTTAATTGAAAAAAACATTTAATTAAAAAAATAACAGCTGCGTGAAGGGACCGTCGGAATGAAATGCAGCAGTAGGCTACACTATATCCGCTCACTCAACTCAGTCGTGTTCGGTGTCATAATTAAACTAGAGAAGTTAATCTTTCTGCTAATACCAAGCAAAACATAGTCCGACCAAACCAGCTAATGTCAGCCCCGTAGCAATGACGCTGCAAAAGTTTGCATTTTATCGTCAAAATGTGAAATTCTCTGTTTATGTCTCAATATTCCATCAATCAACAAAGCAAGTTTCACCAAAAGCGACTAATATTGTTTCCTCACCCGTTCGTGGTCATTTTGAGTCTATCTGTACAGTTTTCCTATATTGCACGTACAGCATCCTCACTGCTCGACTTCATACACAGTCCTTTACTTCCACCTACTGGTCGTGTATTGGTGTTGCAACAGTCAATGACACTGCGGTGATACAGTACATATCGCGAGCTTTCCAACGAGATCTCATACTCCGATGTGACCTTCGGGTCATCTCGTTTTTTTTCGATGCGCAAGCATACAGACGCCGAAAAAAAAAAAAAAAGCATACAGACACCGGAGAGAGAGAATTGTCTTTTTATCGACAAGATTATTACTTGTTCATAATAAAATTACTCCATTTGGAGACAAAATCATACAGTTTAGTTTGTTTTTTCTATTCATCATCATCATCGGGCGGCACAGTGGAAAGGTGGTTAGCACTGATGCCTCACAGCAAGAAGGTCACCGGTTCGAATCCATGGGCCGGCTGGCCTTTCTGTGTGGAGTTTGCATGTTCTCCCTGTGTCTGCGTGGGTTCTCTCCGGGTACTCCGGCTTCCTCCCACCATCCAAAGACATGCTCATTAGGTTAATTGGTGATTCTAAATTAGCCGTAGGTGTGAGTGTGAATGGTTGTCTGTCTCTGTGTGTGGCCCTGCGATGGACTGGCGACCTGTCCAGGGTGTACCCCTGCCTCTCGCCCGATGACAGCTGGGATAGGCTCCAGCAGACCCCCGTGACCCTTAACAGGACTAAACGGGTATAGAAGATGAATGAATGAAAGGATCATCATCATCATTATCTTTATTTTGAGCCAGTTTCCTTTGGAAGTGCAAATAACCTATTTGGCACACTCTGGTGCCAAACTGTGCCAAATAGTGCCAAATGAATGTCCGCCTGGTCCTATCCTAACTAAAACCTTTGTGGAGGCTTTGCCCTTTGCTCAAATTTCATCCAATTTGTTACATTTGTAGTCAATAGGCGAGGATAGAAATTTCACATTTACTCAAGTATAGTAACAGACACAACATTTTTGATACTGGGAATACATTCCCTGAGGTCCCTAGGTGTTCCCAGACACCAAGGAAATGCATACGAACCATATAATTGTGTAACAATTCTGCATTTACTTTGGGTATGTATTTTGAGGTGTTTAGGTGTTTTTTTTTTCTTAAAATATGGCTAGGGTTTAACAGGAGTTTAAGGAGTTTAAGGTGGTTAGACGTTTGATTGATTAGACATAATAAGCTTAACAACGTTTTATTATTATTTTATTAACAACTGTGATTAGAGTGTCATCACTTGAAGTTTGTATTGAGGTTACACAGTCAGACACCTGAGCTGTTTTAATCCGTGGGTAGTTTAAATAAACAAATAAGTAACATCAAGGAAAAAAGTGAAGATGGCAGTAGGTTATTCATTAGAGTTTCTCTTCTATTTTGGAAGTCTTTAAATAATAAATTCTTATGTATAAACAACATGGATCAAATATCTTAAAAAAGACAATAGGTTCAGGTGCAAATAGAGAAGATGTTGAAACACAAGAAAAAAAGGAAAACAAATTCAAATGGCAAGAGTGAATTCATATTCTACCAGTGTTTGAAATAATCATGTAGTGGAGTTGGAAATTGTTTAAGATACAGATTGAAATGTCTTATGATGGAGAGTTCAGTTCAGGTTCTCATGACATTATACAGCCACTACATTAACTAAATGACTCACCAAGTAAAAACCATTCTCCATTACTATTACTATTAATATAAATATCTAAAATTCTATGGTAGAGAATTCTGTGGGGTAAAACTGTGACTGAAGAGTTTCCTGTGCAACACAACCTGCTGGTAAGAAGATAAAATAGTGTAAATAAAATAAGTGATGGTTGAGTTTATGCTATCTTTTGTTGACTCTGTGATACTTTCTCATGCAGTTTAGCCCTTTAGTTGTCTTACCTGCCTGTTTTGGTGTTTGTACTGTTTCATGTGAATAACGCTTTCCATTTCCTCTGTGGAATCTGTCACCTGCCTCCTTTTTTAATATTGTAACAGAAGTTGTGTCATAACCAGAAAAGTTCGAACATTTCTCATGAGATTCACATCATTTATTGTTTTTATTACTACACAGAATCACTGCTGTAGACGAGCAATGGAGAACTGCTGTGGTCTACTAACTTCCCAGAATAAACCAGGTACTGGTAACAAAAGGAGTAATAAAACAAACTGACAACATGTGTTGTAATTTCTATAACATTTTTTTTCATTGACGCAATCAATGAGAACTGCTGTGGTCTGCTAACTTCCCAGAATAAACCAGGTACTGGTAACAAAAGGAGTAATAAAACAAACTGACAACATGTGTTGTAATTTCTATGACATTTTTTTTCATTGACGCAATCTTGAGATTCAAAGCCCTTAATAAGTTCTGCGTTGAGGCACACAATAATATCAATCTTCACATTGTTGACTTGGCTAAAACTGAAATATTCTGAACAGAAGACAACGTAATCAGTGTAATCCATCATTGTTTAAATGTCTGTATCTAAGTTCTCTGTGTTTCTGTGTCAGTTCCTCTGAAGAGCATTGAGGTGGAGCTGGAGGTGAGGGATCATGTGGCTACAGTGGTCTCCACTCTCAACTACGAGAACAAGGAGGACAAACCACTAGAGGCTGTTTTTGTCTTTCCTCTGCCTGGAGATGCTGCTGTCTGTCATTTCAGTGCTAAGATTGGACAGACACAGATTGTAGCTGAGGTGAAGGAGAAACAGCAGGTGAGCTGGACAGAAAGATTTACTCTGTGTAAAGGAGCTGAATAAGAAACAGTAAACACAGTGAATGTTCCTGACATGTGTCTCCTGTACTCATACAGGCTCATGAGGATTATGATGATGCACTGAGCTCTGGTCAGCAGGCCTTCCTGTTGGAGGAGAGCGAGCAGAGTCCAGATATCTTCTCTCTGAGTGTGGGCAGTCTTCCTCCAGGAGAGAGCGCCTCCATCAGGCTGGAGTACGTCACTGAGCTGGCTGTGCAGGCTGATGATGGGCTGAGGTTCTGTCTGCCTGCTGTGCTCAACCCTCGCTACCAACCTGAAGGTAGGACAAGCAGCTGTTCCATTGTCCACACCTGTACAAACAATTTATTGCAGCAATCCCTTTCTGTTTTCTCGCTTCCCAAAAGTGACTTTTCATTGATGATTTCACAGCACGGCTGAAGTCATAGAGCTGTTCACAGAAACACATCATTCTTCATGTATTTTCTTGTGTAGAAACTGCTATTGATCATTAACATTAAAATCAATTAACGATGAAGAGAAATCCTGAGAGAAAAAATGAAAAGGAGAAAGAAACAATGTAAAACTGCACATTAACATTTATATTCCAATGTTTCCTGCAACAATAGAGAAGCTGGTGCCAAAGACCTTATGTGTGTAATGTTCATCCCATCTGAAGCCACCAGCTTCACATAACCTCCCAGCCCAAACAAAAACCATGTGACTCCCAGTTGTCTCTCACGTTGTTTACAGGGAGTGAAGGAGCCAGTGTCCAGGTGACCTCTGTCCCAGCCTCTCTGGTGTCCTACAGTCTGTCTTTTTCTGCCCGACTGTCCTCTCCTCGTCCAATCTCTAAAGTAGAGTCCAGCTGTTCCTTGGATCCTCTCCAGTACCTCAACACTGATCAAACCCAGGCCACTGTAGGTAGAGTGACAATGTGTCTGCTGTGTGTTGTAGTTCCTCATTACAACTTCATTTATATTTGTGTGTCTTGAACTGTAGATCAAGTTGGCAGCAGGACACAAGTTTGACAGAGATGTTGAACTGTTGATTTATTACAAAGACGCCCATCAGCCCACTGCTGTGGTGGAGGCAGGACAGGCCTCTGCTAAGCCTGGTGAGTTCAAGTTGGTCAAGTTATTAGTTTACAAACATAATGTTCCTTATCCTCCAAATGATGATGAGTTGGTGTAAATGACAAAATGTGTGGTCATTTTTCTGTCCCTGTTATGTTTCAGGATCTCTGATGGGTGATCCAGTGGTGATGGTGAGCCTGTACCCTGAGTTCCCCCAGTCTGTGATGTCTTCAGTCCCCTCATGTGGAGAGTTTGTGTTCTTATTAGATCGATCAGGGAGTATGGTTATGCAGATGAGCAGCAAGGGTCATCAGACTCGCATTAGCAGTGCCAGGGTATTTATCATGTTATTTCTCTAAATCTCTCATAGTGTTCCTCTCATGCAGTGGTAGTCACGATATTTTCTATCTTCCTGAAGGATACTCTGCTGCTTCTGTTGAAGAGCTTACCAATGGGCTGCTATTTCAACATTTACAGTTTTGGCTGCAGCTATGAACACATCTTCCCGTATGTCAATCATTCATATCAGTCAGCCAAATAAAGGCCGTTCTGTCTTTTAAGTAGATGTATGTGTGCATTGGTGCCTGTATTTGTGTGATGACAGTGAGAGTGTGGAGTACAACCAGAAGAACATGGAGGAGGCTCTGAAGAAAGTTGAGGAGATGGAGGCTAATCTGGGAGGAACAGAGATACTGAAGCCACTTCAACATATTTACATGCAGCCTTGCATTCCCAGTCAGCCGAGACAAGTAAGAGACACACACCATCTATCTATCTCTTAAACGGCTTTACATTGAAATAATACTTTCCCTCACCCTAACCCTAATCATTGCCTCATTGTAACCTTTACTTTAAAACAAAGTCTTAACAGGTTTTTACCCTCAAAAAGCTGTGGAAGAAAAAGACCCCACAACGTTAGTATTCCGTAACAGTTAACAACAACTTAATAAATGAGAACACACACACACACACACACAAACTTGTGTAGTAACAAGTTATAAACCTCAAAACCTGGACCTTCAGTCTTTACTCTTTAACCTAAAAAACGTTGTATCCTCAGCAGAAACTAACACAGTTCTCAGCACATGCTATCTTTCTGTTTGTGACATTATTCAACTTAAGTCTAAACTCTCCTCCCTAGCTGTTTGTCTTTACTGATGGAGCGGTGGGGAACACCAAAGAAGTCATTGATCTGGTTAAGAAGAATTCAGGTTCCCACAGGTGAAAGCACAAAAACACCCACAGTATTTCCACACTGTCTTCCATGTGTTGAGTGGATCTAAATCAACCTGCTGTATTGTAGGTGTTTCTCTTTTGGGATTGGAGAAGGGGCCAGCTCTGCTCTTATCAATGGCTTGGCCAAGGAGGGAGGAGGTCACGCTCAGTTCATCACGGGACCTGACAGGATGCAACCAAAAGTGAGTAAACACAATGAAGATGCAGCAGTAAATCTGTGTCTGGACAGAGACCATGGTTCCAGTCAGTAAAAACTCAGTGTCTCTCCCAGATGTTTGAATAGATTTTTACAGTTCTGCATTATTTTTCAGGTGATACAGTCGCTGCGGTTTGCTCTGCAGCCAGCTGTGGTGGACATCTCAGTCACATGGGATTTACCAAAAGGAGTGTCTGTCACTGTCCTCTCTCCACCAATCACAGCTCTTTTCCAGGGTCAGAGGTCACTGGTTTATGGCCAGCTCACTGGAGAGGTAGGAGCAGCTCCATGTCATGTTGTGTTTCAGTCATCAGGTATGTGATGACAGTCATTAACATGATTTCTAACACTGTAATGCTTTCTCAGAGTCCAGAGGCAGCAGAGGGCTGTGTGACGGTGAAGTACAGCCTGGCGGGTCATCCCTCTCACAACCAGCTGCACTTCAGTCTCAAACCTGCAGGAGACACTGGGTAAAGCAGGTTTTCATTCAGACAGCACTGTTCTGCTTTCAATCCTGACCTTAAAATGAGTTTGATTATTTCGAGAAAATCAAACAGAACAGCAGCAGGCTGTGAGAAACATGACTGGTGAAGGGTCGTGGGGGGCTCCGTGAATGCATGAACATGTATTCATGGAGCCTATCACAGCTGTCATCGGGTGAGAGGAGGGGTACTTAATGTTATTTATCTACATTTAATGTTTCAGTGCAGCTTTGGACACAAGATCTGTTCTTGTATAATCAGAGTTTATATGGTAACTTTAAATGTATGAATATTGTAGTGACAGAGCTGTGGACTGAATAAAAATCTGCAGCTGTAATTGTTAAATTAGGATTTGGACTATGCTTAGAATACCCAGTGACGTCTTTTGGGGTTTTTTTTTCCTGTCGTTTGGGGACAGGATAGGGGAGGGTAAGCGCTTTTATTCAAATTTTTTATGTTCTAGTTTTCTTCTGCTAAATGACTGGAGTCTAGGTTCACTCTTTTATGTAACTGCTTGCACCCTGACTAACTCCTCTACATTTGGTACCTCTTACTCAGTTACTTTAAAGCTTTGTGGCTCTTATGTCTGGTTCACTTAAACTGGTTTGGGACATGTAATTAAGAGGAAGAAGATTTTAATACCCTTCGTTATTGCTAAATAATTTTAGGTCAAAATATTTAGCAATAGTCAACTTTAGGACAAAACCAAGGTTAGGATGTTTCTGAAAGTAGCCTACATCGGTGATGTTTGCTATCAATAACAGTTAGAAGCATTCATTGTGGCGTTTTAGATTTATCAGTTTGCTATGTGGTAGATATATGACCGCTACCTGTTGATGTGGTTAGACGTTTGAGAGTGAAGCTGAGGCACAGGCCTCGGAGGAGGATTACATCCCGGCTCCTTCTACACTCCCACGGACAAGTGGTGCGAGGTGGTGGAGGGAGGGGAGGGCGCTATGAAATGCGTGTCCATGAGCAGTGATAGACACTCTGTTAGATACACCCCTGGACTTGATTGGTGCATCTGAATGTGGAGCGTTGGATGTCTTGCAAATCGCGCTACAGGCTCTAGGTGGGGCCAGAGGAGATGACCTGCTTCATGCAATTATACTTGAACATAGGGTCAGTTTCAGCAAATATGACAGAAAGTTAGTTTTATAAAACTTGCCTACTGCACCTTTAAGAGACGGCATCCCTTCCTCCTGGAGATACGCTTCCATTAGTCTACTTCTAAAAAAAGATAAAAACCCTTTAGATTGTTCATCATTTAGGTCTATTAGTCTCCTCAACGTTGACTACAACATTGTTGCAAAGACACTGGCTCGGAGATTGGAAAACATCCTTCCGAAAATAATAAACCCAGATCAGGCAGGGTTTGTAAAATCAAGATATGGCACAGATAACGTACGTACGGGCCCTAATTTCATTAATACGATTAAAGCCTTCTATTCAGACCCAATAGCCACAGTGAATACTAACGGCCTGCTGTCTGATGGCTTCTCAGTGCGCAAGGGTTGCAGACAGGGGTGCCCCTTGTCACCTTTATTGTTTATACTGTTTATTGAACCTTTAGCCGAGGTCATCAGAATTAATCCTGATATATTGGGGGTGAGGATAGGTGAAGAAAAACACATTATTTCTCTATTCGCAGACGACGTCCTTTTATATCTGAATGAACCTGAGAAATCAATTCTGGCAGTTTTGAAATCTATAGCCACATTTAGTATCCTGTCGGGTTATAAAATTAACCTAGGGAAGTTGGTTGCAACGCCCTTTAATATCCCCCAGGACATGTCAATACAATCTCCTTTTCAAGTGTCTAGGGGGGGTTTCAGATACTTAGGTATCTTTGTCACTCCTGATTCAAATAAGCTGTTTGAAACTAATTACTCTCCCCTAATTCAAAAGATTAAGAATGATCTGACAAAATGGGCCTCCCTACCAACTTCTCTCCTTGGGAGTATCAACACTATAAAGATGAATATTCTCCCTCGATTGAACTATGTATTTCAGAATCTCCTGTGCTATTTAACCCCTGCCTTTTTTAAGTCACTGAATTCTCACATTTTTCGCTATATTTGGAACAACAAACACCAAAGAGTTAAGTTCTCTACACTTACCAAGCCAAAGGATCTGGGTGGCTTGTCCCTGCCCAATTTACAATTTTATTACTGGTCTGCACAACTTAAAACAATGTCAAATTGGTTTACGAACAGGAAAGATTCATTATGGTTGGGTTTTGAATAACTATTCTGTTATCCCAGAAGGCTTAACTCCCTTCCTTTTATTAATAATTTAGATCAGTTACACCATCTCAAGAATAACATAATTGTTTATAATACACTACTGGTTTGGCGAGATGTGAAGAAATACCTGAATATTCCCCCTGTCATCTCTCTCTATTCTCCCCTGGCTCTGAATCCAGACTTGCCAGCACAGATTAGGAGTATCGGTTTGAGGGAGTGGACATCTAAGGGCCTATTAAACATCACTGACCTGTTGGGTCTCCGAGTCTGTTAAGTCATTTGAGCAAATCAGGGCTGATTTTAATATTCCCCACAAAGATTTCTATAAGTATCTCCAGATTCGTCATTTTATAGGGTCTCTCCTGAGGACAAGCAGGATCCGCATGAGACTGTCAGAGCTGGAAAACACTATTGTTCTGTCCAAATCTCCCAAAGGATTGATTTCCAAGATTTACACTTCACTAATTTGGTGAAGTGTAACTCTTTGGGTGATAAGCTGCAGTCGATGGGTGTTGGTACGTCCACTGTCTCTTGGATCACTGTCTCCTGGATCACTGACTACCTGACAGACAGGCCACAGTTCGTGCGTCTGGGTCATGTCCTGTCTGATGTGGTGGTGAGTGGTGTGGGAGCCCCACAGGGCACTGTGCTTTCTCCGTTCCTGTTCACCTTATACACCACTGACTTCCAGCACAACTCAGAGTCATGTCATATACAGAAATTTTCTGATGACTCTGCAGTTGTAGGGTGTATAAGCAGTGAACGGGATGAGGAGGAGTATAGAAGGTTGGTGGACGGATTTGTGGGGTGGGCTGGAAGAAATCACCTGCTGCTTAATGTGGACAAGACCAAAGAGATGGTGATCGACTTCAGGAGGAAGGGAACAGCTCCTCTGCCCCTCAGCATCCTGGGTAGGGATGTGGAGGATTACAAATACCTGGGAGTGACCATCGACAACAGACTGAACTGGAGGACCAACAGTACAGCTGTGTACAAGAAGGGCTGAAGCAGACTCTATTTCCTGAGGAAACTGAAGTCCTTCAATGTGTGCAGCAAGATGCTGGAGATTTTCTACCAGTCTGTTGTGGCCAGCACACTTTTCTCTGCTGTGGTCTGCTGGGGGAACAGCATTACAGCCAGTGACGCCAACAGACTGAACAAACTGATCAGGAAGGCTGGCTCTGTCATTGGCTGCAGACAGGACACTTTTGAATCGGTGGTGGAGAGGAGGACTCTGAACAAACTGTTATCAATCATGGATAACCCTGACCACCCTCTCCACCACACAATAGAGAGACAACGGAGCACCTTCTCCAGAAGGCTCAGACAACTTCGTTGTCTTAAAGAACGCTACAGGAAATCTTTCCTGCCCCAAGCCGTCAGTCTGTACAACTCCTCAACTGTGAGTGACAGATGACACTCTGGACTTTTGTTTTTATTTCTTGCACATTTGCACATGTTTGTTTAGGGTAAATGGCTGTACATTTTTTAATCTTTTTACCTATATTCAGTACATACTTATCTTATAATCTTGTTAATATTGTGTATACTTATTTTATTTTTATTGCTGATTTTAGCTTTTGTTATATTTATGTATGGTTGAATGCCTGTACATTGCTGCTGCAAAGGAGAAATTTCCCAGTTTTGGATTAATAAAGAAACTATCTATCTATCTATCCATCTATCTAATTTATGCTGATTTTTCAGGCTATGACACTCTGAAGTTGTTGTGGGAGCGCGACCTGGAGGTGACGTTTATGTATCTACATTTATTGTTTTGGTGCAGGCTCAGACACAAGCTCTGTCCTTGTATAATCAAAGTTTATATGGTAACTTTAAATGTATGAGTATTGTATTGACAGAGCTGAATAAAAATCTGGAGCTGGTGTTCTGTACTCAGCTGGCTTTGGATTGGTTGTAGGTGTGAATGATTTTCTCTCTGTTATCACTGTGATCAATGGAGACTTCTCTACTGTGTCTTGTTTCTCAGCCAGTGTGTGGTGGGTTTGACTCCAGCTCTCTGTGACCCTGAACAGGATATGACGATAAACTGACAAACATCAAAACAATAAGTGCTTCCTTCTCTCTCGTCTGCAGATTAACAATCCACAGGTTGGCTGCTCGCGCTATGATTCACTCTCTGGAGATGAAGGAGAGAGAGGATGGAGGACAGAAAGATGGAGGAGTGAAGCAGAAGGTGGTGGAGCTCAGTGTCCATTCAGGAGTGAGCAGTTCTTTCACTGCCTTCATTGCTGTCAACAAAAGCAGTGGTGAAGCGATTCAAGGACCTCTGGTGCGCAGAGACGTTCCAACACCAAGTGAGTGTGAACAAATGAAAATTGATATTCTAACTCAAATCTTTGAAGATATTGAGAAATTATAATATACAAGAGAGACACAACAATGTGTTGCTTAACAAAATTCATTAGTCTTTTATACATCACTTCTCCCTTTTTACTTTGACTTTTAAATGAGAGCATTTGGGTTTGTGTGTGCACTTGTTCAACTGTTCATTCTTGTCTTCACCTGAGATCCTTGTTGTTTTAAAATCTTGAAGGTTTATACAGGGCTACAATTACACCAGCATCATATGAATGCAAATGCGATTGGAAAATACATGTTTTCTCTTAATACATTAAATGAACATAAACACTGAACTAAAACCAACACACTTCTTTGGCTGAACCTAAACATATTTGCAGCTTTAATATGGAAAACATTGTGCATGTTGATGCATTCACATGTCTTTATGTGTTCACATCTACACTGTCACACTCAGACCTAGAGTGAGGGTAGGTATGCCAGAAGGCTAACTGGAAAAGGTGTAATTTAACCTTAAAATATTGAAAAAAATGGCAACACTAAGCCCATTTGATGCCAAAGATGAAGTGGTTTATTGTCCTTTAGATACCGTCCACAGAAATGTGAGCAAACAAATACAAAAATGCTGCAGAAAAATATATTTACAATGTACAAACCAAAAAAAACCCCATTAGTCCACACAGCACCACAGCCCTTCACTGACTCCTGGGCAGTGTAGAACTAGTGATGGCCGTCTGACACCCGAGGCTCCGACACATGCGCCGTAGCTCATGAAGCAATTGTATCGAACCACTGTGCCGAGGCGTGGTTCGGTCACGTGACTAGTGACGTTTGAAGCACTTGAGTGACGTTCGAAGCAGTTCAAGTGCTTCGAATGCTTCAGCGGCAAACGAATCACTGAGGGCTTTGGTTTGTCATGTGAATCACCTGGTGGGATCGAGTGTGTTTCGGGATATCTCGGATACCCTATCCCTATTTAGTGATGCTCATTTGAATGTTTCTTTGCAGAGTAGGTTGGTTCGTTGCTGTAGTTGGAGTTAGTTGCGTATATTGTGGAGATAGATCGTAAGATTCCGAGAGAAATAGATGAATTACATGATAACACTAGATTGATAGATAGACATAGTTACATAGATAGTCATAAATAGCGTTATATATAGATAAGACAGAGAGAGAGAGATACAGATAAGATACAGATATATAGTCAGAAGTATGTGTATAGTTTTGGTTGGGACAAATCACGTGTTTTGTGACGTATGAACCATTTCACTGCTTCATTCAGAAACCCTGACACTGGTTTGGTTGTCTCGGCTCTTCGGGAGAGATGAGATGAACAAATAATGAGTCAAGAAAGATTTGGTTTGACACTGTTGCATTCAGTACAACTATTCTCTAACACTACTAAACCCATGACACCAAGAGCAAAAGAAAATAGTTGATGTAAGCGCTGAAACATAAACATTAGTGCAAATTAGCGAAGGTTCATAGAGTGTAGTAGTGACGTAATCAAAATGGTCCAACGACAACAGAGCAGCACTAATAGGGTTAGTGGTACACTGTGAAATCACCGCCCTTTCGTTAACGAAGCAAGGGTTCGATTCCCATTTTTTCTTTTTTTTTTTTTTTTTTTATAGACATATAGTCATAAGTGCGTGTATAGTTTTGGTTCGGACAAATCACGTGTTTTGTGACGTATGAACCATTTCACTGCTTCATTCAGAAACCCTGTCACTGGTTTGGTTGTCTCGGTTCTTCGGGAGAGATGAGTCTTCGAAGCAAATAATGACTGAGTCAAGAGAGATTTGATTTGACAGTGTTGCATTCAGTACAAATATTCTCTAACACTACTAAACCATGATACCAAGAGCAAATGAAAATAGCTGACGTAAGCGCTGAAACATAAACATTAGTGTAAGTTAGCAAAGGTTCATAGAGTGTAGTAGTGACGTAATCAAAATGGTCCACTGACAATGGTGCTTCACTGATGAGGTTCGTGGTACACTGTGAAAGCACCGGTCTTTCGTTAGCAAAACAAGGGTTCGATTCCCATTTGTTCTTTATTATTTATTTTATTGTTATATATATATAATTTTATTATAATAAACTTTAAACCACATATCCATGTAATGTAGTCGAATAGGAATGTGCATGGCAAATCAAGTACCATACAAGCATGAAACAGTATGACACGTCTCCATTGCACTACATTTTATTGTCCACTAGATGTCCTAATAGAGCACTGTGTCATTGAAGCTTCGAGTAATGAACCTTTTTTTGAACCACGTGTCGAGGCTTCAACAAAGCCTCGACTGGCCATCACTATGTAGAACCCTCCATTTAAAGGCTTGGCCCCTCCCACTGGACCATACCACCTTAATTGGAATCAATCAAATAATCATTTAACCCCACAGGTCATTTTCCACATTCAATATCATTATCATATGCATTTACAGATATTTACCACACATAACGGCGGTCCTCAACACATTCACTCAAATCCTCAATCCAGAAATATTTCAACAAACTGATTTCAACCCCACAGTTGGTATGTCTCAGTAAGATGAACTGAGCATGCTCCCTACCAATTACTCAGGCACTATAAAAGACAGCCTGAAACAAGGCTCGGGTCCTTTGTTACGGCCCAGCACCAGGAGACACTAGTGATGGGCAATCGAGGCTTTGTTGAAGCCTCGACACGTGATTCAAAAAAAGGTTCATTGCTCGAAGCTTCAATGACACAGTGCTCTATTAGGACATCTAGTGGACAATAAAATGTAGTGCAATAGAGACGTGTCATACTGGTTCATGCTTGTATGGGACTTGATTTGCCATGCACATTCCTATTCGACTACATTACATGGATATGTGGTTTAAAGTGTATTATAAGAAAATTATATACATATAACAATAAAATAAATAATAAAGAACAAATGGGAATCGAACCCTTGTTTCGCTAACGAAAGACCGTTGATTTCACAGTGTACCACTAACCTCATCAGTGATGAGCCGTTGTCGGTGGACCATTTTGATTACGTCACTGCTACACTCTATGAACCTTTGCTAACTTACACTAATGATTATGTTTCAGCGCTTACATCAGCTACTTTCATTTGCTCTTGGTATCATGGTTTAGTAGTGTTAGAGAATATTTGTACTGAATGCAACAGTGTCAAACCAAATCTCTCTTGACTCAGTCATTATTTGCTTCGAAGACTCATCTCATCTCTCCCGAAGAGCCGAGACAACCAAACCAGTGACAGGGTTTCTGAATGAAGCAGTGAAATGGTTCATACGTCACAAAACACGTGATTTGTCCGAACCAAAACTATACACGCACTTCTGACTATATGTCTATATCTTATCTGTATCTCTCTCGCTCTCTATCTTATCTATATATAACGCTATTTAGGACTATCTATGTAACTATGTCTATCTATAAATCTAGTGTTGTCTAACTGTGTAACTATTTTATCTATTTCAATCTGAATCTTACGATCTATCTCCACAAAATACGCAACTAACTCCAACTCCAGCAACAAACCAACCTATTATGCAAAGAAACATTCAAATGACCATCACTAAATAAGGATAGGATATCCGAGATATCCCTGAACACACTCGATCCCACCAGGTGATTCACACATGACAAACCGAACCCCTCAGGTGATTCGTTTGCCGCTGAAGCGTTCGAAGCACTTGAACTGCTTCGAACGTCACTCAAGTGCTTCAAACGTCACTAGTCACGTGACCGAACCACGCCTCGGCACAGTGGTTCGATACAATTGCTTCATGAGCTACCGCGCATGTGTCGGAGCCTCGGGTGTCAGACGGCCATCACTAGGAGACACTGTGGTAAGAGAACCGCAGAACAGCAGAACAGCATAATTAGATATAACTCATGATACTCATGACGGTCCTCAAATAATAATAAAAAACAATACTCAAAACAATAAATGTGTTGTGTATGATTCCGGAAACTTTATGGAACTAAATGGCACAGGAAGCTTACTTGAGCTGTTAAATGTAGCTCTGTGTGTGCACCCACCGAACTACCCATAGCATGCCACCTGGCTAACATGTGGTCTGTGTGCTGGATGATGGTGTGATGTGCTGGTGTGGTGTATTGCCAGTGGCAGGGGAGACTGCCACATTACCTCCCCCCTCTCCTGGCCCAGCCATGGTGGTCAACCGAGACAGGTAGTCTGCCAACAGGTTTGTCTTGCCGGGTTTGTGCCTGATCCTGAAACAGAAGGGTTGCAGATCAAGATACCATTGTGTGATCCTAGCATTGCGATCCTTCATTGTGTTGATCCAAGACAGAGCTCTGTGGTCCGTTTCTAAGTCGAACTCCCTTCCAAGGAGATAGTAGCGTAAACTCTCCAAAGCCCATTTAATGGCTAAACCCTCCTTTTCAATTGTCGAATACCTGGTCTCCCGGGGTTCCAACTTACGGCTGAGATACAACACTGGTCTCTCCTCTCCCTCGTCCCCTTGTGTCAAAACAGCCCCCAGGCCAACATCAGAAGCATCTGTCTGGACCATGAAGCGCTTCTGAAAGTCAGGACTACAGAGGATAGGTGATGAACACATGGCATTCTTGAGGGCAGTAAAGGACTGTTCACATTCTGGGGACCATCTAACAGGGTTAGGTTCCCCTTTTCGAGTCAGATTAGTCAGAGGGGTGGCAAGTGTGGAATAGTGGGGAATAAAGTTAGAATACCACCCTACAAGGCCCACAAACGACCTCACCTGCTTCTTGGTGCGTGGACGCTGGGCATTGCGGATGGCCTCAACCTTGTCCACAAGTGGGCGGAGGTGACCCCCTCCAAGCTGGAACCCCAGATATTGGACTTCACCCTTAGCCCACTCACACTTCTGAGCATTGAGGGTCAAGCCGGCCCTCTCAATGCAGGTCAGGATCTGTCTTAGATGTTGGAGATGGTCCTCCCAGGAATGGCTGAAGATGACAACATCGTCAAGGTAAGCAGCACTGAAGGACTCGAACCCTGTGAGAACAACATCCATCAACCTTTGGAACGTCGCAGGCGCTCCATGCAGTCCAAACGGCATTACCGTAAACTGGTACAGTCCTGATGGTGTACGGAAAGCCGTGTACGGCTTTGATGTCTCCTCCAGGGGGATCTGCCAGTACCCTTTGCAATGGTTATGTACTTGGCAGTCCCAACACGCTCCACTAGGTCATCTATGCGAGGCATGGGGTAAGCGTCAAAACAGGAGATAGCATTGACCTTCCTGAAGTCAATACAGGGCCGTTGAGAGCCATCCTTCTTAGGCACCATTACCATGGGACTGGACCACTCACTCTCAGATGGCTCTATCACTCCAAGATCAAGCATCTTCTGGACCTCATCCTTCAGGGGCCCCACCAACCGTTCTGGGATGCGGTACGGCCTCTGACGAATGGGAGGAGTATCTGCCCTTTTGAGACGGATGGTGTGCTGGATCCCTGTCGTTCGCCCTGGACCATCTCGGAACAGCCCAGGCATCTCCCGAAACAACATCTGCAACTTCTGCTGGTGTTGTGAAGGCAGGTGCTCAAGATGAGGGGTTTTTGGCTGGAGGAGCTGTTGTAGGTTAGAGTCAGACTCACCATCTTCCTCCTTGACCTGACGCACCAGCAACACCTTGGCAGGCTCACGCTCCTTCCACTCTTTGAGCAGGTTGATGTGGTAGACCTGGGAGACTTTCCCCTTGTCTGGGTGAGCCACCTCGTACGTCACTGGTCCCATCCTCCTCAACATCTCATAAGGCCCCTGCCATTTGGCTAACAGTTTGTTGCTGCTGGTTGGGAGTAAGATCAGGACCCTCTGACCTGGTGTCAGTTCCCTCTGCCGAGCCCTTTTGTCATACCAGCACTTCTGGTCCTGCTGCGCCCTCTCCAGGTGGACCTGGGCCTCCTTATGATACCTCTCAAGGCGTTCCCGCATTTGGAGTACATAAGATAGGATACCTTCTGGTGCTGGTTTCTTGGTGGCCTCCCACTCCTTCCTCAGAAGATCCAGTGGCCCCTGCACTGGCCATCCATAAAGGAGCTCGAACGGGGAGAAGCCAGTTGATGCTTGAGGCACCTCCCTGTAGGCAAACAAGACAAAAGGTAGCCACTTATCCCAGTCACGGCCGGTATCAGAGACAAACTTACGCAGCATCTGCTTTAGCGTTTGGTTGAATCGCTCAACCAAACCATCAGTCTGTGGATGGTATGGCGTTGTCCGTAGGCCTTTAATACCAAGTTCCTTCTGCAGCTGTTTCATCGTGCCAGAAGTGAAGTTGGTAGCTTGGTCCGTGATGATCTCATCTGGCACCCCTAGACGAGAGAAAAGCTGGACAAGTGCACTGATGATCTTGGGTGTCTTTATGCTTCGGAGAGGAAAAGCTTCTGGATATCGTGTGGCATAGTCACAGATCACAAGTATGTACTGGAAACCAGAGCTACTCTTCTCCAGTGGACCAACCACATCCATGGCTATGCGCCGGAAAGGGGTACTGATGATAGGTAATGGGTGTAATGGCACCTGCTTGGCTTTGATGTGTGTGGTGACTTGACAGTCTGGGCATGTGGTGCAAAAATGTTTGACATCAGTAAACATTGTTGGCCAGTAAAACCGTGACCCCAACCTCATGTAGGTTTTCTGCTGCCCTAGATGACCCGCCCATGGTACGGTGTGGGCCAGATGTAATACAAGAGGCCTACAACTGGTTGGTACCACTAAGCGCTTACCGGCATCCCCCATTGCATACAGAATGTCATTTTCAACCATAAACCTTGGACCAGAATCTTGTGTCCCTTCCCCATCCTCAACCTGCTTGTACAAAATAGACAGAGTAGGATCAGACATTTGCAACTGGTTTATGTCATTGGGAATATCCCAATTGACACTCACAGGCTCGGGATAGATTTCTCCCTTAGTGGGGGTACCTTGCATTTTATCAATGCGACGTTGTCGCCGTGATTTTCTTGGGCCTTTGGAACCACCCTCACACAGATCACCATCAAGATCTGGGAGGGGTTCCAGGCCAGCTTTAACCTGGGACCTTGTTACCATAGCACACATTTCTGCTTTCGGTCGTTTTCCTGCAATTAAATCTTGCAGGATTGGCAAATCCCTCCCCATAGAGACTGGAAGGGGCGACAGGAGAGACTGCCACATACACTATATTGCCAAAAGTAAAGTATTCACTCACCTATCCAAATAATTGAATTCAGGTGTTCCAATCATTTCCATGGCCAATCAAGCTTCTCCATCTGGCAATCTGATGGACCAATCTGGGTTTAGTGGTTGCCAGAAAACCGGTACTGTCTGACTACATTGTGCCAAGTGCCAAGTTTGGTGAAGGGGGGATTATGGTGTGGGGTTGTTTTTCAAAGTAACTCTGAATGCTTCAGCATACGAAGAGACTTTGGACAACAGTTTGGGGATGGCCTCTTACTGTTCCAACATGACTGAGCACCGCGGCACAAAGCAAAGTCCATAAAGACATGGATGAGAAAGTTTGGGGTGGAAGAACTTGACTGACGGCGGCACAGTGGTGAGGTGGTTAGCACTGATGCCTCACAGCAAGAAGGTCACCGGTTCGAATCCATGGGCCGGCTGGCCTTTCTGTGTGGAGTTTGCATGTTCTCCCTGTGTCTGCGTGGGTTCTCTCCGGGTACTCCGGCTTCCTCCCACCATCCAAAGACATGCTCATTAGGTTAATTGGTGATTCTAAATTGGCCGTAGGTGTGAGTGTGAGTGTGAATGGTTGTCTGTCTCTGTGTGTGGCCCTGCGATGGACTGGCGACCTGTCCAGGGTGTACCCCTGCCTCTCGCCCGATGACAGCTGGGATAGGCTCCAGCAGACCCCCGTGACCCTTAACAGGACTAAACGGGTATAGAAGATGAATGAATGAAAGAACTTGACTGACCTGCACAGAGTCCTGACCTCAACCCGACAGAACACCTTTGGGATGAAATAGAGCGAAGACTGAGCCAGGCCTTCTCGTCCAACATCAATGTCTGAACTCACAAATATGCTTCTTTAAGAATGGTCAACAATTCCCATAAACACTCCTAAACCTTGTGGAAAGCCTTCCCAGAAGAGTTGAAGCTGTAATAGCTGCAAAGGGTGGGCCAACGTCATATTAAACCCTATGGACTAAGAATGGGATGTCACTTAACTTCATATGCGTGTAAGGCAGATGAGTGAATACTTTTGGCAATATAGTGTATGTGTGTTTGTATCCAATAAGTTACACTTTGATATTTTTGAATATTCAAACCTTATACTATGTGTGTGTTTGTATTTTCAAACTTATACTTATGTGATATTTTTTAATATTTGAACATTTTCAATATTTCATGTAGTTTTTAAACTACTATTAAGCTCAGGAACCAAATGTTTAGTTACTCTCATACACTGTTTACTAACTGACTTTTAAATTGTCTCACATCTTTTTCTTTTCTTTTCTTTTTTTATTCTCCAATAGACATGAGCTGTTATTTAGCTGGTAAGTAAAAAGCCAAATAAACACCAACACAATGTTTTCTATGAATATAGTAAATGAATGTCAACACTGAGCAAACAAAATACAGCGTGTACAGTAGAAGTAGTATTTGTCCTTCTTCATTGTAACAGTCAGTGACAGGTTGTTGTTTCAAGCTGTTTTACAAGTTTCGCTTATGATCATTTTATGTCATGTTGTTTACATTTTGGTCGTTCACAATGTTTAAATCATTATGTGTCCATGTACAGTGTGACAAAGTGGGTGAGAACCACACCGTTTGTGTTTGCATTATATTTGGTTACAAATCATACTCCAACATTTCCATATAAAATCAGACTCGGACAAGTATTAAGTTAAAACTAGTTTATTTCAAATGTGCATCATTTAAGTTAATTGTTGATTTACTTACCATACCCACCGTGTGTTCCAGAGACAAAAGGAGGGAAATTTGGATTTCTTCCTGCTTTTAAGGTCTCTGTGACCTCATCACAGAGGCTCACAGACAGAAGGCAAGGCAAGGCATTTTTATTTATATAGCGCATTTCATACCAAGAGGCAACTCAATGTGCTTTACATAAAAACAGAACAAATTAGAACACACAGTTAAAAGCAAGAACAAAGAAAAAGAAAAAAGAAAAAAGAAAAAAAAAAGAAAAAGAAAAGTGTATTATATATATATACATATATTAAAACGATTAAGAGGACTTACAGTGTAAATCCAAGATTACGATTTAAAATGATTTAAAAGGGCTCAGCCATATGCACATGAAAAAAGAAATGTTTTTAACCTGGATTTAAAAGTGCTTACAGTTGGGGCTGATTTCAGCTCTGCTGCAGAACCATCAATGGGGGTGTTTTGAAATGAGGTTATAGTTTATTTGTTCGTTTAAGATTAGGTAGAGATGGTAAAGACTAATGGAAGTTAAAGGCCAACGGGAAGGTGCCTGTCTGTTTGTGCAAAAAGGTACATTTACAATTTGTCACTTACCTTTTCCATCCCGGAAAAGGTGAACATACCTGCTTCATGGTATGCACCAACAGGATGTCGGTCAAGTGCTAATGAACAGCACTATAAAAGCAGTTGCTTGTCAGCCCTCAAGGAGAGAACAACCATGTCTGTGTAGCTGGGTGCACGTTACATTGCGTTAAGTTGCGTTAAGTTAATCTAAGTTGCTATACGTTTAGTTTTATTCAGTTAAGCTTTGTTAACTTTAATTTTGTAAATTTTGTAGATATTCCTTTTTTTTTTTCCATTATATGTATGTTTTGGTGACACCTGGGCTTGGAGAAATGAACACTTTTTTTGGACTGGAACAACGTTTTGAGTCTGTCTCCTACTAATTCCTACCGCTCTAGCCAGGCATCCCCACATACTGTATATGTGTGTTTATATCTATAAACTTACACTTGTGTGATATATTTTAATATCTGAACATTTTCAATATTTCATGTAGTTTTTAAACTACTATTAAGCTCAGGAACCAAAAGTTTATTTACTCTTATACATTGTTTACTAACTGACTTTTAAATTGTCTCACATCTTTTTCTTTTTTCTTTTTTACTCTCCAATAGAGATTCAGCGTCTAATGGGTAAGTAAAAAGTCAAATAAACACCAACACAATGTTTTCTATGAATACAGTAAATGAATGTCAACACTGAAAAAACAAAATACAGCGTATACAGTAGAAGTAGTATTTGTCCTGTGACCGTCAGTGACATGTTGTTGCTTAAAGCTGTTTTACAAGTTTCACTTATTAGAATACAGAAAGCTTTATTAATAGATAAAAATAAGATAAAAAAAATAGCAGCCCAGAATAAAAGGTAATATGTTCTTATTAGAAACACAAATTAATAATTAAAAAATTAAAAATTGCCAAGTTAGAAAAAAAGTAATAAATAACTGAATAAATAAATGGAAGATGAATTGCACATATCTGTACTACCTGAAGTGCATTGTGCCAAGAACAGATCAGTCAATAATTATTTCCTCAACTCAGTATTTAAAAGCGTAATTGCTGAAGGAATAAATGATCTTGCATAACGGTTTGTCTTTCTGGGAGGCTGTAAGTAATGCCGACCTGATGGCATGAGAACAAATTCATTTCCCAAGAATATGATGTTGGTTCATCAGACTTTTTGCTTTTCGGAGGACACGTTTCTCCCAAAGAGAACTTGGGTAGCACATTTGGATTCCAATCATTTTGGAGCAGACTCATGGACTGGAACAGTTTCGGTCCTTCACTGTTATATTACCAAGCCAACAAATGAAAGAAAAAGTAAGAAGGCTCTCAATATATGACAAGTACACAGTACAAAGTATAGATCCTTATCATTTCATGTCATATTGTTTGAGTTTTGGCCGTTCACATTTTTTAAATCATTATGTGTCCACATACAGTACGTATGTTTGTATTTATAAACTTATACTTGTGTGATATTTTTTAATAGACTTAGACTTAGATAAACTTTATTGATCCACAAGGGAAATTGCTTGGTTACAGTAGCTTAGTTGTACATGAAAAACACACTCTTAAGAACCTCAGATAAAAAGAAAAGATTAAATTAAATAAAATAGAAATACAAAGTAAGTAGAATAAAATCTAGTAAGATAAAATAGAAATAGTATAAGCCAAAATGTACAAATTATCATATCAGCATATGAACAAATGTACAAGAAACAGAGAAGGAAGAATATAAATTATATATACAGGGTAAGGTGTAAGGTGCAGTAGTGTCATTAACATTAATAACATTGAGTTATCTGTCACAGAAAGGTGAGTTGTTGTACAGCTGGACAGAGAATGGTATGAAAGTAGTCCTGTAGCGTTCAGTGTGGGAGCGGAGCTGGATCAGCCTGTTGGAGAATGAGCTCCGCTGCCCCTGTATAGTCTGGTGTAGTGGATGTGACGGATTGTCCATACATTTTCAATATTTCAAGTAGTTTTTAAACTACTGTAAAGATCAGATACCAAAAGTTTAGTTACTCTTATACACTGTTTAATAACTGACTTTTAATTTGTTTCACATCTTTTTCTTTTCTTTTCTGTTTTTATTCTTCAATAGACACGCCCTGTTTTTTATCTGGTAAGTAAAAAGCCAAATAAACACCAACACGATGTTTTCTATGAATACAGTAAATGAATGTCAACACTGAACAAACAAAATACAGCATATAAAGTATCAGTAGTATTTGTCCTACTTCATTGGGACAGTCAGTGACAGGTTGTTGCTTAAAGGGGAACTACTGTTTTTTGCAACCTGGACCTTATTTCTGGCATAAAATTCGATCGTTTACTCACCCATAGAACTTTTCTGTCATTGTACTCGTTTAGGAAATAATTAGATCAGCGTATATCCATATAGTGGGAGTGACAGGGCACCGAGACGCAGCCTCTAAGTAATGCATTATCTTCCCCCGAAACTCGTTCATTTCACCAATATTTTGTTATCGTACGCTAGTGCTATTCCCGTTTGAGTCCGGAGTTACCTGTTATCATCATCCATGTCTGTAGGTTGACCTACAGACTCCAGATGATGTCTTCTGACCTGGACGCCCGCGAAGGTCGGCTTGTTTACCTGTAATTTCCTGCTGCTAGTTTTTTGCAACATGGCTAAATATTTTTTCCGAATATGAGGTTGTGGACAAATCATAGCAGTAGCAAATTGCAGGTAAAAAAGCCGACCGTCGTGGGTACAATATGAGGACTACCATATAATGGATGAGTTGTTATGGCCATCCTGAGCTGTCTGCATATGTGTTTACCTCTAACAACAGGATCATTGGAGTGTGCCTCATGCATTTTCCACTGCATCATTTTTAGTTGATGAGTATGACCACAGCCGGTGGATTAATAGTGGGTCTTAGTCATTCAAGGTGAAAAATGCTCATGGATATTGATTTCTATTCTGCAGAGAATAACTAACTGTTCAACATAATGAAGAGATATTTCACCAAAAAGCTAATTTTCGCTCTTGTGTGGTCCTTCAGCTTCTGTTGGATACAAACCTGCAGGCATCCAAGGGTTCTTCTCTCGTATGATGAAAAAGCTAGATGTCATGAAGGTGTCTTTGAAGTCAAATGCTGCTCCAAAGTCTCTACCCAGCGACAATGCTGATTGTAAGTTGATACATAGAGAGGTTCAGGCTATTGTTTGGTATTCATCCTCAACTCATGACATTGTTCAATATCCTACCCTCTTTTCTTGGGATGATAGCAAGTGCTTCTTCCACCAGGATGGCTGTAACTAATTCAAAGTCCGGTGAGTAAACTTTTCATTGGCTTCATGAATATGTAACAGAATCCACTGCTCATAAAAAGAGATCAGATCTCAATGGGAACAAAATCATGCTGGCTATCTATTCTGGTATGGACTGGGTAATGTGTTGGGAACGAAAAGATCTCACATTGTTTGATGGAAATGATAATAATCAACCTACACAGGGCTGAATTCAAAGACACCCTTAAAATGAAAATGAAAATGATGCAGTCAGGCGTCTCTATTTTACTGAAATTCCTTTGCAGCAACTCAGACTGGTGCTCAGTACTTGTATGGCCCCCACGTGCTTACATGGATGTCTGACAATGTGGGAGCATGCTCCTAATGGTACAATGGATAGTGTCCTGGGGTATCTCCTTCCAGATCTGATTGGAGAGTCAGAGGTCCAACCTGGCAGCATCGGATGGACCGAAACATAATGTCCCAGACCTATTGGATTTATGTCTGGCAAATGTGGGGACCAGTCAATAGTATCGATTCCTTCATCCTCCAGGAACTGCTGGCATACTTTGGCCACATGAGGCCATTGTCGTGCACCGGGGGGAACCTGGGGCCCACTGCACCAGCGTAAAGTCTGACAATGGTTTCATGGATTTCATCCTGATACCTAATAGTAGTCAGGGTGCTGTTGTCTAGCCTGTAGAGTAGGGGTCTTCAATGTTTTCCAGGCCAAGGACCCCCAAATTGATGGAGAGATGGGATATTAAAAAAAAAAGTCCAATCAACCAAAACTTTCGCGACCCCCTAGGGGTCCGCTGTAGAGGTCTGTGCATCCCTCCATGGATATGTCTCCCCAGACCATCACTGACCCACCACCAAACCGGTCATGCTGAATGATGTTACAGGCAGCATAATGTTCTCCAGACCCTTTCACATCTGACACATGTGCTCAGGGTAAACCTGCGATACTCTGATTAGAATGGGCTCCTTAAATTGTTTTGAGCAGTCTAATTCACCTTTTGTTTCACCTTGTCTAAAACTACCTAAACCATCCACCTTCACATTCTTCAATTATATATACATGTTTACTAACAACATCTAGCTGTGGTTATCTTTTAACTATATATTCAAATCAAATCAAATTTATTTATATGGCACTTTTCATACCTTTTAAAAGCAATACAAAGTGCCTCACAGAGGCTAAAAACAGCAATGACATATCCACATCCAACCCTCCCATCCCAACCCCCTAAAAACACGCACGCACGCACACACACACACACACACAGGCTCACAGTCACTGTAAAAGCTAGAGAGAGACATGGCCGGGCACCGAGACCTGGAGCAAGGAGAAAGCCACCTTTGGGGGGGCCGACCACACCGAGAGGGCTTCCAGCCCACGACTACAGGGAGCACCGCCATAGAGTCAGCCCCAACCCGGGCAGACAGGAGGCCCCACACCAAAGTGCAGAGCCCTCCATTCACCAGGGCCAGAGCCGTCCACAGGACAGCACCCCCGTCAGTAGACCAGAAGCAGCTCCCAGTGTGGTCGGCCCCCATGATCAGACACTGGAGCTAAAAACTGAGGGACTAAAATTGTAAAATAGGATAAAAATGACCAATATAGATAAAATGCTTTTCAGCTCATAAAATTAAAGCATGTAGTTAAAATAAAAATAGCAAAGGAAATGATAAAAAGTCTTATAAAAACTGCTAAAAACTAAAAATTGCTAAAAACTGAGGGACTAAAACTAAAACTGTAAAATCTATCAATATAGATAAAATGCTTTCAACTTGTACCATAAAAACATGTAGTTAAAGCATATAGTTAAAATTATAAAAAGTCTGATTAAAATGAGCAAGGAAATTAAGAGAATCAATTAAAAATAATTCAAGGTGCATCTTGACAGATACTTCCGGATGTCATTTCTTCAGATTGTTTGGAGAACAGAAACAACAACTGGAATGCTTCCTGTAAATGTTTTAGTAATGATGTTTAAATGATTAAATTAGTCAAATGGCTTGTGAAATAAATGACACACAAGAATGCAAATCATTAGTGACACATCATCCAAAATAATAAAGGGATATTTTTTATCTTTCCTTAAATTTCCTTTTCCTCTGACTTGGTGTGCGCTGCAGAGGAGAAAGCCACTCGGCCCCAGCAGCCTCATAAAGACCCTCTGCTGCAGCTGATCTCCCTCCAGAAGGCCTCTGGCTCCTGGCTGCTTGATCCAGCTCTGGCTGCTGCACTGGGGAAGACCAGAGAGGAGGTGGAAAAGTCAAAACCTGCACCGGTGGGTTGTTGTCAAAGACAATGAGACAAATTAATAATGGAGGTTATTAAAAACTGGTTTCATAAAGCACACAGGAAATATTACAGTTAGCACAACATGCTAAACTAGTAGAAATATAGATCAGAACCACTGGTCAACATTTTCTATTGAGGTATTTTATTCTTTTGAGTTTCTTCTTCTTCCTCTGTCTGTTCCATGTGTTTTTCTTTCATCTGGTGAATTAGGTCAAGGAGGAAGTGTGGGCCACCATCCTGGCTCTGATCTGGCTTCATGGTTTCAAGATGGATTCAAAGGAAGAGTGGGAGCTTCTGGCTATGAAGGCTGTGCCATGGCTCAGTGCTCAGAATGGTAGTGACCTTGATACTAAGAGCTCATCTGTTGTTTTAACAGTGTAACGGTTCAAATCAGCTGTTTGTGTTCTTGTCTTTTTCAGCAGCATGTGTACCAGAGTGTGTGGAAGCTGGAAATGCACTGTTGGGTTGCAGCGTGCAGAAAGATGCTCTGGGGCTCTGAGGGTTTTATTAAAGTGGCTTCACCTTCAGGATTGATACACAGAAGCAGATCTGCTCCAGCCTACTTTACTGCCAGTAATAACTGAATGCAGATCATTCCATGTTTAAATTTTTGTTTGTCATTTGGTCTTCTGAACTTGAACCTCATCTGCTCTGTTTACTGTGGGGTATAAACAATGTGTCCCCAAGTGGGTTTTCCGTTGCAAACTTCCACCCACACAGTGCACGTTCTCAAGGAAATGAAGCGCTCTCAGTGGGCGTGGCTTCAGTCCCTCTGCTTTATGAACTTAAATTGTCTTGACAAATTCTCAAGAGAAAGTAACTGTCCCGGACACATCTCGTCTACAGACATTTGTCCTCAGAGGTAAGCTGGTTGGACGTTTGGTTGATTAGACATAATAGACTTAATACAAAGTTTTATTAAGGTTACAGTGGCGATTAGAGTCATCACTTGAAGTTTGTATTGAGGTAACACAGTTACAGTAGGTTAATCATAGGAGTTTCTCTTGTAATTATTGAATTAAAAGTATTAAAAAAGACCGAAAAATATAGAAACACCAGAAACGAATTTAAATGGCAAGAGTGAAATCATATTCTACCAATACATTTAATAGTATTTTTGTTGTTATTGACCTCAACAGCTTTTATTAGATATCCAAAAAAGGTTCAAAAAAGGCAACTGGACTTGTAGATTTTTAGAGAAGACGTTTCACCACTCATCCGAGTAGCTTCTTCAGTTCTAGGGGACTGGTGGAAAGTCTGAGGTTTAAATAGGAACTCCTCCTGAAAAAACTTGCTTGTTATGCTAATAACTAGAAACTGGTGCAGCTAATTTCCCTTAACGACTGGGTACTTACCTGTAGTTGAGGGGGGACTGTTTTTGTCCCTGTCCTCTTCCCTATGAATGGTTCTCTAACGACTCTTGTCCGTCTGAGGCTCCAGTGTCAAGGTGTGAATGAGACTGAAACTTCTTGGGGACAGAAGTTAAAACTGTATTGTAAATAGATGGCAGATTAATGGCAGTCCTCTTCTGTTGAGTGAAGGTTTTTCCAGTCTGACATAGATGGCTTCCTTTACTCCTCTTTCAAACCATCGTTCTCTGGCTAAGATAGATAGGTTTTATTTGTCACATGCACAGTTGTACATAGTACAATGCACAGTGAAATGTATTGTTGTACCTGCAGCCAGTAATAAGACGTTGGACGTTGGACGTCGTTATCTTCAAAGGAGTGTCCTTTGTCCTTCAGATGTAGGTGGACTGCTGAATCGTCTCCTGTGCTGGTACATGCATTTATGGATGGGTTGTTTAGTTTCCCCAATGTATAAATCTGTACACTCCTCACTGCACTGAACAGCGTACACCACATTACTCTGTTTCTGCCTTTTGGGTGGACCAGTCTTTGCCTAAGTGTGTTTCCTGGTTTGAAATAAACTGGAATACGGTGATTTCTGAAAATTCTCCGGAGTTTCTCGGACACTCCAGCCACGTAGGGGATGACGATGTTTTTCCTTTTGTTGTTCTCCTCCTCTCTGTCCTTTTTGGGGACATCATCTTCTTGAGCCTTTTACAAAGGCCCAGTTGGGATATCCACATGTCTTAAGTGCCCGTTTAATGTGTTTTTGCTCCTTCTCCTTGCCATCTAGTCTTGTGGGTACAGTCTGTTCTCTGTGCTGGAGCGTTCTGATGACCCCTAGTTTATGCTCCAGAGGGTGGTGGGAATCAAATAATAAGTGCTGATCAGTATGGGTGGGTTTTCTATACACTTCAATGTTGAGGCTTCGGTCTTCTTCCACATGCACCAGACAGTCCAGGAAAGCCAGACTACCTCCGCTGATGTCCTCCCGAGTGAACTTGATGTTGCTGTCCACTGCATTGATGTGCTGTGTGAAAGATTCCACTTCCTGCGTCTTGATTTTAACCCAAGTTTCGTCCACGTTCCTGAACCAGTGAGTGGGGGTGTTTCCTGTGAAAGAGTTCAGGGCTCTGGTCTCGACCTCCTCCATGTAGAGATTGGCCACAATAGGTGACACTGGTGACCCCATTGCACAGCCGTGTTTTTGCCTGTAGAATCCTCCATTAAATTGGAAATAGGTGGTCGTCAGGCACAGATTGAGTAACACTCAGAGTTGGTCTGGGGTGACGGTGGTCCTACCAGCTAAGGGGCAAAGACACACTTAGGCAAAGGCTAAGTCCAGTTGCCTTTTTTGAAACTTTTTTGGATATACCATGACCTGGATGACAGCTTTTATTAGAAATACTGAAAACAGTGACTTCACCTTCGTTTGAACTGATGGATGTGAAAGGATCGTTTTATATTTAGTTTTGACTCCATAAATGTTGTCCTTTTGAGAAACTTTTTTGGTAAAGCCACTCTCTATGGAGTGAAATTAGTCTCAAATGCGTGTTCCATGATACACATGTGAAACATTCACAAATGCTTACAACGATTTGTGTGTGAATTTGGGAAGGGTCACAAATGCGTACCGAGCAATCTGAACGTGTGCGATTGTGTTGCAAATTCACATCTCACATCTGACACAAAGGTCATTATTTTCGTTTTCAAAAGACTTCCTGTTTTTACGAGTGTCCAAGCCTACGCATACGGATCGGATACGGAGAGGAGTCGGAGTTTTGAGACTATTTTCACGCTGCTCAGATCCGCACGTCCACAAATGCATGGTGCCTTTAAGTGTCAGCGGGAAAATGGGAAATCTGGGCTTTAGGCGAAGTGAGATATACCTTTCCTTTAGGGAAAATCAGTCTTAACTGATATAACTAGTTTCTCGTTTAATTACAACACTGAACTCAACGGATGACCACATAGATATTAATATATATTTTTCAATTTAAGATTATTTAAACATTTAAAAAAAATCTTTGGTCCAATAAGTCTTTGGTACAGGCTAAAAGGCAACAAACTAATATTTTATCATAAGCTCCGTGATCATGTTTTGGATGGATGGCAGTATCTAATGCGCTGCTAATTCCATTCACTGGTAAATGTAACGACTATCAATGCTAATGCTTATTATGGTATGTCACAGTTAATATAGAGCTGTTACAGTCCCTGACAAAAAGTCTTGTCGCTTATCCAAGTTGTAGGAACAACAAATAACTTGACTTGTAGTTGATCAATTGGAATCAGACATGGCTCATATGAAAGGCAAAGGCCTCTAGATTATGCTTACACCTTATCCTCTCCACCTGACATTTGGATACACTGAAGATTTCTTCCACCTCAGCAGCAGACTTGCTCTTCAGGCTCTTGATGAGCAGCAGTTTGGTCTGTGGTTGAATCTTTGGTATGTTGTCAGAGGTCAGGTTGCACTTCACATGAAGGTCTGGTGTGCTGGGGTTCTTTTTAAACACATCTGGTTGAGTTATTTAAAGACACTGCAAGACTCTTGTCCTTCCAAAAACAGATGTTATGGGCTTTACCAAGATGTGAACATCAGGGCACTGTTTGATGCAGGGGTGGAGCAGCTATTTTAAAAGGGGGGGGGGGGGGGGGGGGCGGGGGTTCCAGGGGTATCACATGAGCACCTCAACCACCTTTGGTCCCTGTTTCAGTCCCCAAAACTAATGCAATGCATTTCTAGATTTTCATCATGAGGATATGCAAATAATATTGCATTCAAAATGTAGATTATAGCACAACGCAATATAACCCAAGATATATATTCACAAACAATCACATACCATGGTATTAAGCAATTAATTTATGTTTTATTAGGAACAAGTGTGAGTGACAAGAACACTCTTCTCTCCTGTTCTCTCCCTCATCTTCTCCATGCTCTCCTTTGTCCTGACTCCTGGACTTCCCTTCCTCATCCTAGCATTCAGTAATACACAGAATAAGATGTTATAATCCCTTGTGCCAAAATCCCAGGCAAAACACATTTAGAGGCCCTGTTCAGCTAAGAGACCCTACCAAACCTATGGTCATATAATATGACAATTAACCTATAATCTACATAAACTAAGTAAAAGCTGCTGGCTTGTAAGCCCATTGAGCAGCATAGTTCAGACATTGTAAAACATAAACTAACTAAACGCTGCTGGCTTGTATGGCCCGCTCAGCAGCTAACCATAGCTACCACGTAACAAGAAGACAACAGCAGTATGCAGCATGTCATTGGGGTTTTCAAGTGGGCACCTCCCTTTCACCGATGTTTCGTTAAGTTAGGCCCACGACACCTCGAGAAGGCTTAACAGTGACTTCCAGTGTCCTGGAGTCACCCCCCTCCACACCGCCACTGCACAACCCTGTTTCCCTCACCATTCGATGTCTATCAACAGCTAATATAGTAACTAATAACCACGAGCCAAACAAACAAATCTACCATGATTCGCCCCGTTGATGCAGACTGAACAACGTAACAAACAAGCAAATCTACCGTGATTCGCCCCGTTGCTGCGGGCCGAAAACACGTAACAAACAAATCGTGTAACAAACAAATCGACCGTGGCCTACATGCGGCCTTCCTTACCTTAGCTAGTTCCCCAGCTAGCATGCTTCCTGCACACCCATAACCAGTCGCTCGCTCTCTCTGCTGCCCGGGACATGTTGCTAACCGCAGTCCTCTGGCTCCTTCCCCGTATGCCCAGCTCACTCAGCAGAGCAATCACCGACTTTGCCACAAATCCACGGCAGCCCACTTCTACCGGGCGGACATAAGCCTTCCATCCATTCTGCTCTGCATCTGCTGCTAACTCTGCATACTTAGCTCTTTTTCGCTCATTAGCCTCCTCAACTCTATCTTCCCACGGGACAGTCAGCTCTATGAAATACACTACTTTCTCTGGCTCAGACCACAACAGCAGATCTGGCCGTAGTCGAGTGCCAACTATCTCAGCTGGAATAACCAGTTGTCCATTTAAATCCGCTCTCATCTGCCAGGCTCCTCCTACTCTTAGGTGTCCCGTGTTATGCCTGATGCCCGATAGTCTAGCCTTTTCTCCCTCCCGTACAAACTTAATACATCTATTCTCTCTGTTAACGGCCATGGAATTTAAATTCACCCGTTTTTCCTCAATTGCAGCTGCTAAACATTTCAGTACCTGATTGTGACGCCAGGTATAACGTCCTTGGGAAAGACTAACCTTACAACCTGTCAGAATATGCCTAAGCGTGCATACACAAGTGCACAGTGGACAGGCGTTATCCTCACCTACCCACTGGTTTAGGTTCTGGGGAGTTGGCAGCACATCATAAGTAGCCCCTAACATAAATCTAATCCTGCTAGCCTCCATGCTCCAAAGCTCTCTCCACTTCAACTTCCTTTTCTCCACACTCTCCCAGTTAACCCACTGACCCTGCTTAGCCTGCGACACTGCCTTCGAGCATCTAACTGCTTCCTCTTGCTTCTGTACTTCTTCCACTACCATCTTTCTCCTTTCTACTGCTGATGCCTTGCTCCAGAGGTTTCCCTGCACACAGCCCTAGGCCTCCACGCCCTTACTGTACATGACCTATGATATCCCTATGTTTAAGAGCTGCCTGTGCTTGCTGCACTGCCTCTTTTGCCTTCCACTTCCTCCCTGTCTTAACAGTAGGCGCTACACTCCTAACCACTGGATCCTTTGACTGAGTAAGAGTCATTTCCAGTCTAACTTTAGCACACTTAAACTCCTCTGTTAAGCTGGTAACTGGGAGCTCCAGAATGCCTTTCCCATACAAGGCTGTGTCACTTAAGCAGCGTGGGACACCAAGCCACTTTCTGATAAATGAATTAATCATTCTTTCTAACTTTTCTACCTTTGAAAGGGCAACCTCATACACCGTCAGCGGCCACATTAGCCGAGGCAGTAAACCAAATTGCCAGCACCACATAAAGAACTCAATGTTAATATTCCTGAACATGGAAGTGTTGAAATATTTGATGTAAACCTAGAACAAACCTCTACATTCTTGATTTTGATGAGGAAACATTCCTTTTTGGATACATTTGGATACATTGAAGATGTCTTCCACCTCAGCAGCAGACTTGCTCTTCAGGCTCTTGATAAGCAGCAGCACTTTGGTCTGTGGTTGAATCTTTGGTATGTTGTCAGGAACAGGTTGCACTTCACATGAAGGTCTGGTGTGCTGGGGTTCTTTTTAAACACATCTGGTTGAGTTATTTAAAGACACGGCAAGACTTTTGTCCTTCCAAAAACAGATGTTATGGGCTTTACCAATGATGCAGGGGTGGAGCAGCTATTTTAAAAGTGTGTGTGTGTGTGTGTGGGGGGGTTCCAGGGGTATCACATGAGCACCTCAACCACCTTTGGTCCCTGTTTCAGTCTCCAAAACTAATGCAATGCATTTCTAGATTTTCATCATGAGGATATGCAAATAATATTGCATTCAAAATTATTATATATAGCACAATGCGATATAACCCAAGATATATATTCACAAACAATCACATACCATGGTATTAAGCAATTAATTTATGTTTTATTAGGAACAAGTGTGAGTGACAAGAACACTCTCCTCTCATGTTCTCCCCTTCTTCTTCTCTTATGTTCTCTCTCTCTTCTCTCCTGTTCTCTCCCTCATCTTCTCCATGCTCTCCTTTGTCCTGACTCCTGGACTTCCCTTCCTCATCCTACATAAAGAACTCAGTGTTAATATTCCTGAACATGGAAGTGTTGAAATATATATTGATATTTATCATCAATATTTTTGATGAGGAAACATTCCTTTCTTTTGTTGTTCTTTTATCTATTAAGTATTTCACATATATGTTGTTGTTCTAATCTGTTTTAACTAATCTTTCATCCTAGCCTTTATCATACTCTATATTATTATTTCATTCCTCTTATTATTTAAGATTTTAATAGTTTTATTACATTTCATTGTCTTCATTTCTGTTCTTTTCTACTTTCTGAGAGCAGTAACAGGGATGAGTTGATGTAGGGGATTTTCTTCATTGAAAAGAAGGTTTTAAACTCCAACAAACAGCTTTAAGTTACATAAATGAACACCTACATGGCATTAATGCAAGAATATGCATAAAATTGAATTAGTGCATTTATGGATTGACAGCTTTCTGTTTCCCTCCTGTCACCTAATTACATGACAACTTGAGTGGAAAAATAAGTCAATCTTCAGCTGCCTGTTCCTTTTTGGCATTCCTAACACAAAGAATAATGATAATGTTGAATAATATCTAAATCAGTGGCTAAGTCAGTTACCATTAACTTTACTGGGCTTGCATTAACTTTGCCACCTGGCTTGCTTTATTTTAGCTGACATGCCACAAAGCAAGACATAGTTTAGTTATTTACAGAGAAAACTCTACATTATTAACTTGTTAAATTACCGTTTCATTCGTCTGCTCTGTTCGCTGTCTGCGGCAGTGACTGACGGCAGCTCAGCGTTAACATGTAACTGTTTACTTTCCCGGGCGGCCGGGACGAGTGGCTTTGGTGAAATGGCTGTGATTGGCTGGATGGCTGTCAATCCATCTAACTTGACCAATGGGTTTTCATATGTGGGGGACTGACGTGCGCTCCATTTCGGTACGCTGGTACATTGCCAGGGCGGGCAAACGGTTTAATACCTTAGGAAAAAGTGTGTGTGTGTGTGGGGGGGGGGTTCTACGGGGGGGCATACAGGGGCAGCTGCCCCTGTAAAAATACATCTTGCCACCCCAGTTGCCACCCTATTTAAATATATTTTATTTATTAAAACACATTTTTTAAATTAAATTATCTATCCGTAGAAATTCAGCCCTCATCTCCTTCTATCTATCATTATTTACTCTTTAAAATAGTTTCACCCAAAAACGTTTCTCTCACGTCGCGTATCACTCGATATCACTGGACCTCCTCTGGTCTGTTTACCGCTTCATTCGCATTTCGTCCAGTGCGTCGGTGGCATTCACAGTTAGTTCCGTGTGTTCTGTGTAGTTCTTTATTAAATAATTAAATATAACTACTAGTAGTACGCCGAAATTAAACTACAAGTGAGACCTGGAAGTCCGGTTTGAAATGTGTTGCTGCACCGGGACGGTACGGCCATACGGCGCTGGCGAAGCGGGGAGATTTTTTTCGTCACGTAACTTTTGCGTTATGGAGTTTGGCCTCCTTTTGGATACGATAGGCTACTTCAGTCACATGAACTTGTAAACGTGCAAATTTGCTGTTATTTGCTATCATGGTGGCTAGCAAGCTATACGTAATGTATGTTTGTTTACGCTCATTACAAAAGTTCCGGGTCACGTAAACCCGACCAATTAAATATTAAAATCAGATTCAGTCCTGTTTCCCGTTTTTCCATTTTGTAGCTACTTTTGATCTGAGCCTAAAATTGAAATATGAAAAACCAGCCATTTTTTTCGTTTTGTGTTAAAAAATAACAAAATAACCAGTCACTTTTTCATATTTTTGATTGCCATTTGAAAATGGAAAGAACGAGGCTATACACGAATCCGTGTGTCATTAGTTCTTTTCCATTTAAATTCAGTATATATACGTCTGCCATATGTTGCCACCCCTCAAAAATTCCTGCCCCCTCTCGCCACCCCATAAATATTTTTCTAGATCTGCCACTGGGAGTTTGCATGTTCTCCCTGTGTCTGCTTGGGTTCTCTTCTCTTTCTCCTCTTTGCTCTTCTTTCTCTCTTCCTCTCTCCCTCTCTCTTCCTCTCTCTCTCTCTCTCTCTCTCTCTCTCTCTCTCTCTCTTCACTGACATGCTCATTAGGTTCACTGGTGATTCTAAATTGGTCGTAGGTGTGCATGTGAGTGTGAATGGTTGTCTCTCTGTGTTAGCCCTGTGATAGACTGGCGACCGTTACTCACAGTCTAGAAGAAAACAGACATTCTTGTCTGTGATTAATGATCTAAATTTTAAAATATGGTCAGTTTTTTTTTTGTCTTTAGACTGGCCATAGGCGGCAACAGATTATGAGCATTTGTGTTTTCTCTGAGATGAGAATAATCCCTGAGTCGGTTAAGTTTCGTTTCTCTGCTGACCGAGTGAGCGGCTGTTGACTCCCTCCTCTCGGTTCAGCAGGGACTCATGAGTAGCGATACCGCTACAGCAGGGGTCTTCAACGTTTTCCAGGCCAAAGACTCCCAAACGATGGACAGATGGAGTGGGGACCCCCTACAGATGTATACGTGTATTTAAAGACATTTAAATTTATGGGAGAAAAAATTTGCGACACCCCTGCAGTACCTCCGCCCTAGGGGGTTGCTACTCATGACTCCCTGCTCTTGGTTCAGCAGGGTCTCATGAATAGTGAATTCGCTACAGATTCGCTACTGTGGTCAAGTCGGGTAGTAGCTACATTTTGTTTCTCTGCCGAGTGAGATGTAAGATGTTTGAATGGTGCCGTTTATTGATACATCAATCAAATGCAGTGTTGGGCAAGTTACTTCAAAAACGTAATACATTATGTATTACTTGTTACTGTCATTTCAAAGTAATTCGTTACATTATAATATTACTTAATATTACTATATATATATACTTATTCTAAATGCATCTTGCTCCATAGGCTTAAGGCTAACAACAGAAGAATGTAATAGGCGCAGTTTACAAAATAAAGAAAAGAAATTGTATTTAAATGAGAAGATGAGGTAGGAACAATAAATGCAAAACAAATTTTAGGTCAATAAACGTCAAAAAAGCAAACCCTAGCAAGCTAACCTCCTGACTACTAGGAAAAAAAAATATTATCCAATCACAATTTTTTTTTAATTCCCCAATCTCTGTAAGGTAATTAGAATGCTGAAAAAAAAAAAAATTTAAATAAGTTTTTATTTTTAAGATTTCATATAACTGATGGGCGACATTTTTCTTAACGTGAAAGAGAAAGGTACCAAAGATCATTGCAAAAGCTGTAAATGTCCTCTGTAGATAGGCAGTATTAGTCTTACACCTTGGCTTTAACATCAGCACATATGCACAAACCAAAAGCTTAATATAAACTGTGGACAGTGGTTGATTGATAACCTGCACTATTAGCTTACCAGAGAGAGAAAAAAACGTCAGCTGGTAAACTCCTACTGAACAATAACAACAACAGTGAAAGTTAGGGCTGCTGCTAATGACTGTAATGTGTTGGTGCTGAGTGATAAAGTAAATAGATCATTTGGTAACTTATAGGAGCCACACGCCTCAGGTGGTCAGCCAAACTTAAGGTGTGTGTGCGCTGTGTGGGGGAGGGAGGGGTAAACGAGAGAGGTGGATCATACCACTGGGGGGTCGGTACTGCATTTCCTCGTTAAAATATTATTTTTAAACCACATACTTTGTTCGATTGTGCTATTTTTTGTCATCTTATCAACTCTTATTTTTAGGGGTGCTGGGACAAAGTTTAGGGGTGCTTAAGCACCCCTAAAAATGGGCAACTGTCCGACGTCGAGCCTGCTTCAGCCGTACAGGAAGATTGTACAATTTGTGCGGAATTTTTCTCCTATGCTGATCTCGCGGTGTTATTGGCAATAGTATAAAAACAAAACACCACTTAATTTCGTGTTCAAATGCATTGTAATTGTACTGACCTTTGTACCGAGTAAAATATTACCCAATTTTTATTTTTTTGGAATGCCTTACACACCACGTCACAGCAAAAAGCAATACATTACAGTAATTACATTACTTTTGTAACGCGTTACTCCCAACTCTGATCAAACATGGTCTGACTCAACTGAGCCGGTTAAATAGACGTCTAAATTCATGATTCTTGAGTCTTCTTTGGTGGGCGGTTCAATGATCCGGATCCCGAATATATTTTCCAACTCTACTTATCGTTCCGTATCTGCCGATCCGTATGCGTAGGCTTGGACACTCGTAAGCACACAAAAATTATGAGCTTTGTGTCAGATTTGTGAATTTGCATTACAATTACACACGTTCAGATTGCTCGTATGCATTTGTGACCCCCCAGATTCACACACAGATCGTTGTACACACAAGTGTTGTGAGCATTTGTGAATGTTTCACGTATGGATCATGGCACACGTATTTCTGACCACTTTAAGTCGTTAAATTTCAGCATACACACACCGGGGAAACAAATGATTTCAAGTTTCAGCATCATTGTAAAATTCACAATTACAGGGTTTAATTCCAAATTATTGTCATAGGACGCAATACATTAAGTAACTGCCCCCTTTAGTTTTCTTACCTGCCTATTTTGGTGTTTGTACTGCTTCAGGTGAATAAAGTTTTCCATTTCCTCTGCGGAATCTGTCTCCTGCATCCTTTTTTAACATTGTAACAGAAGTTGTGTCATAACCAGAAAAGTTTGAATATTTTTCACAAGATTCAAATCATTTATCGTTTTTATTACTACACAGGATCATTGCTGTAGACGTACAATGGAGAACTGCTGTGGTCTGCTAGCTACGTGGAATGTACCAGGTACTGGTAACAAAAGGAGCAATAAAACAAACTGACAAAATGTGTGATTTTCTCTCCAACATTATTCATTGACACAATCTTCAAATTCAAAGCCCTTAATAAGATGACTGTAGTGGCCAAAAATAAAATAAAATAAAATAAAATAAATGTCCTGTGCGTCTGTCCTATTCCTGTTTTTTATTTAGGCGGATGAGCAGTGTGTCTGACGCGCAGCCACAAAAAATCCAGTAAGCCGTGATGTTCTCCAATAAAAAGAAATTTATTATAAAAACCAGAAAAACAAAAACATAAAGCAAAACATGATGCTGCGGTCAATGACAGTATCGCTGCCATCCAGGGGGGCCCCTGGCTCCATTCAAACTCTCAAGTTAAAGGTTAAGCCCCGCCCCCACCTGAGGAGGGAGGAGAGCGCACCTTACTGCCACCTATGTATACTTGACAAAACAGAAATTATCATTAGTTATTAGAAGAACATGTAATCAATGTCATCCCAAAATAATCAATATATCCTGTAAACAGAAATAAATTGAACAGCCTTAAATGCGGCTCCTACACACCGGCCCCTAATTGTTCTTACTAGAATCAATTATTTAAATTTAACTGCAAAAAAAAAAAAAGGGGAGCCGTACTTTCACTACCAATGATTAGCTTAATAATAATTAATAAATTAATAAAAAGAAGTATATACATTACACCCCTTATAGATGTCTTTTGTTCTACTGGAGGAAACTCGTTACTCTTCTGCTTCAGTCTCTAGGAGACGGCACAGCTTGGTTATAGGCCTCTCGATGACTGAAGTTTTGGTCTTGAGTTTTACTGAGCGAATCAGACCTCCTGCATCTGGTTTGGTCTCCAGTACCTTTCCCAGCGGCCATGACCCCCGGGGAGCAGTTGGATCAACCACCAGGACAATGTCTCCAACACTAAAGTTTTTTCGCACTTTACTCCATTTTTGTCTCTCTTGGAGCAGCAGAAGGTATTCCTGTGTCCATCTATGCCAAAAGAGATCAGCCATATACTGGACTTGTTTCCAACGGCGTCTGGCATAAAGGTCAGTTTTTTGAAAGGTTCCAGGGGGTAGGATGGGTTGTGTTTTTAACAGAAGGATGTGATTTGGGGTCAGCGGCTCCAGATCATGAGGCTCAGAGGACACAGTGGAGAGGGGACGGTTATTAAGGATAGATTCCACCTCACAGAAGATCGTTTGCAGGCCTTCATCATCAAGGATTTGTTGATGGAGAGTGGAGGTCAGCACCTGACGGACAGATCTTATGAGTCTTTCCCAGACTCCGCCGTAGTGTGAGGCTGCAGGTGGATTGAAGCTCCACTGGATTCCATCTGAAAGCAAAGCTCCTTGGATCTTCTCCTTGTTTAGTGAGCTCAGGGCCTTCTTGAGCTCTGCTTGGGCACCCACCAGGTTTGTACCATTGTCTGATCTGATGTGCTTAACCTGACCTCTCCTGCAAATAAACCGTCTCAGAGCATGAATACATGAATCCGTATCCAATGAATAAGCCACCTCCAGGTGTACAGCTCTGCTACTCATGCAGGTAAACAGGACTCCATACCGTTTAACCATACTTCTTCCTCGTCTCACCTCAAGTGGGCCAAAATAGTCCAATCCCACATTGGTGAAAGGAGGGAGGTCAGGTAGGAGTCTTTCCTGTGGCAAATTTGCCATTTTTTGCTCTCCTGTTCTGCCTCTCACACGTCGACACACAACACACCTTGAGATTATTCTTCTTGCTACTGAGTGTCCTTTTACAACCCAGTACTTTTTACGGAGCTCAGACAGCATATAGTTTCTCCCACTGTGTCCAGAGCGTTCGTGGATGTGTCGTAGTATGAGGTCTGAAATGTGAGCATCTTTAGGTAGGATACAAGGGTGCTTAGTCTCATCTGGCATTGCAGATTTATGTAGGCGACCACCTACTCTTATGATGCCTTTGTCTAGCACAGGGTCCAGCCTACAGATCTTACTAGTCCTTTTCACTCTGAATGGTGCTGTTTCCAGTGCTGCCATTTCAACTGGGAATGATTGCCTCTGAACATAAGTGATGACTGACCTTTCTGCCTGTGAGAGATCTTTCACTGTGAGGAGCTGTCCACCAAATGTGGTCCTGAAAGTGCTGAGTTCAGTGCTCATCTTTTGGCTGCTTGAGCGGGTGGCAATGTGACCTGAGGTAATTTCCTTTCGCCTTTTGATGATCAACATCAGAATGTTCTTTATTTTGACATACCATGCCACTGCTTTTAACAGTCTCATCCAATCTGAGAAGAAGGAGATAAGATGGTCTGTGGGAGTCTCATTGGTTGTCACTGCTGTGAATACAGCAGCACTTTTTTTGACCTCTGGGTCATCTTGTAACACTGCTTGAGAGACCAATGATTTTTCGATAGCCCAGTTTTCTTCCGCCTTCCACAGGAACTCTGGGGCATGTATCCATCTTCTTTGCTGCATGAATTTGACTGCACTCATTCCTCTTGAGGCGTCATCAGCAGGATTGTCCTTGCTTTTTACATATCTCCATTGAGACAGGTCTGTATTGTCACGAATCAGTGCTACTCTGTTGGCAACATAGGTCTTAAACCTAGTGTAGTCATTTCCAATGTACTTGAGCACTGTTTGGCTATCTGTCCAGAAGACTGAGGGATTCATGTCAAGGTGCAGTTCTCTCCTCAGCATTTTGTCCACCTTCACCAACAATGCGGCAGCTGCCAATTCCAATCGTGGTACTGTGATTTGCTTTAATGGAAGGACTCTGGACTTTCCTAGGACGAAGGTAACATGCACAACATCCTGAATGTTAACCTGCCTGATGTAACTCACTGATCCATAGCCATTTTCACTGGCGTCCGCGAAGTGATGCAGTTGTGCGCATTTCTGTGTTCCATAGTTCTTTGGCTTTATACAACGGGGAACACTGAAGTTTTTAATCCTTACCAGACTGTCTATCCATTCCATCCATCGATCTGAAACAGTCTGGGGCAACGCTTCGTCCCAACCAAAACCTTTCTGGCAGAGCTCTTGCAGCAACTGCTTGGCTGGGAGAATAAGAGGAGCCAGAAAGCCAAGTGGATCAAAGATCGAGCTCACAACTGAAAGTATTCCTCTTCGCGTATGTGGCTTTTGGTTGAGATGGATGTTGAACTGAAAGTGGTCCGAGTCCACACACCACTGCAGCCCCAGCGTTCTTTCAGTGGGGAGGCTATCTTTGTCAAGATCCAAAGTTCGAACTTCCTTTGCCCTTTGCTCTGGGGGGATGGAAGCTAGAACTGCTCGGCTGTTGCTAACCCATTGAGTGAGCTGAAACCCACCCTTGCTGCATAATGCAGTGAGATCCTTTATCAGATGGATGGCCTCAGACTCTTTGGCGACTGACTTTACACAATCATCAACATAAAAGTTGTGTCGCACAGTTTCAGCCACTTGAGGAGGAAACCAACATTCATTGTCATCAGCTGTTTTTTGCAATGCAAAGTTTGCGCAGCTTGGAGAGGACACAGCACCAAAAATGTGAACTAGCATGCGGTATTCCTTAGGGGCCATACTGGTGTTGCCTTGTGGCCACCACAGGAAGCGCAAGTAGTTCACATGAGATTTGTCCACTCTGACCTGATGAAACATGGATTTAATATCAGCCATAAATCCAATGGGCTCCCTCCGAAATCTCATAATCACTCCCACGAGAGAGTTAGCCAGGTCAGGACCCTGCAGAAGTTCTGTGTTGAGAGACACGCCTTGGTAAGAGGCTGCACAGTCAAAAACCACTCGAAGTTTTTTCTTTTTGGGGTGGTACACCCCATGGTGTGGTATGTACCAGACTCGTCCTGGAGACTGTGTCAGTTCTTCCTGTGGGACCGCCTCTGCATAATTGTTCTCAAAGATGTCACTGAGGAATGCAATATATTCCTGCTTGTACTGTTGGTCCATTTTCATCTTCCTTTTTAGGCTCTGCAGGCGCTGTTCAGCCATTTGACGGTTGTTTGGCATGCTGATGTTGACTCTCCTGAAAGGTAACTTTAAGGTGTAATGTCCATCCTGTAGGACAGCCTCACTGGCTATTTCCAAAAACTTTTTGTCCTCAATTGACATCTCAGTCTTTTCCTGGGATGATACCTCATTAAAGTCCTGATTATATTGTGAGATCAGAAGCTCCTCCAAACTTGCAACTGATATCCTGTTCACAATCACTGCACTGCCATCACCCCTATTTCTAAGTGGCCCATTTACAACCCACCCCAGAAGAGTTCGTACTGCATAGGGGCCCTCCCCTTGGCTGTTAATAACCTCCCAGGGCTCTAACATCTTTGGGGCATTTGTGCCAATTAACAGTTCCACTTTAGCATCAATACTGGGAAGTTTGACTTTGTTCAGGTACGCCCACTGCGTTAAGTCATTTTGCTTAGGAATGCTGCTTAGGGTGACTGGCATTTCATTCTGGGTGAAAACATCAGGAAGGGATAAGAAGTTGTCGCTGTCCAGTGCTGAAACTTCAATTCCAGATATGACATGAGATGGAACAAGTTTTTTCTGATTCATGGTGCTTAAGAGAATATGTGTTTTTCTGCCTTTCAGGTTGAGTTGAGACATGAGCGCCTCGGAGCAGAAGGTAGCGGTGGATCCAGGATCCAAGAGGGCATAGACTTGCAGGACCTGGCTGCCTTTTGCTGCTTTAACTTGAACTGGGACAATAGATAACACATTCTCTTGTTCTCCGGCCCCTATATGGCCACATAACTCTGCTGATGCTCTGCCTACCATACTGGAGAGCCTCTCAGTCTCTTTAGTTGCACCCTCTGTAACATTAATGTGCAGGACGCTTGGGTGGGCTTGCTTGCACACTCTGCAGGTGAGACGTCTCTTGCAGTCTCTGCTAATGTGTCCTGTGGAGAGACATCCAAAGCATATACCTTTGGTCTTTAAAAAGTTGAGCTTGTTTCTGTGTGTTTCCTCCATGAATGGTTTACACAGCTCCAATGTGTGTTTACAGCTGCAGAAGGGACAGCAGGGTTCAGGCTGTTTTTCTTTCGGGGTAATAGTGACACCTGTGGCAAAACTGCTGCTAGATGACTTTGAGCTCTGTAATTTGACAGGAAACCTAACCTTTGCAGCCACTTTTCCTTTAACCGCTGACTGATCTTGAAGGTCGCCAAAAACTGGATCGGCTGCTATGCGAGCTTGTTTTTCAATGAAACTGACAAGGTCCAAAATCCTAACCCTACGACTGCGCTCCTCTTGCAGTTCGTAAGCCTTACTACGCCATCTCTCTCTGAGCTTATATGGCAGCTTAAGCACAATGCTTCTCATGTTGGACACTGTGTCTAGTTCCTCCAAATATTCCATTTCCTCCATAGCGTTGCAGCAGCTCCTAAGAAACATGGCATAATCTTGCAGCGACCTTGAATCCTCAGGTTTAACTTGAGGCCAGGATAGCACCTTTTCCAAGTATGCGCAGGAGATTTTATATGCATTTCCAAAGTTTTCTTTTAGTAACTGTTTTGCTTTCTGATAGCCTCGGTCTGGAGACATGTATTCACAGCTTTTGACTAGCTTTTGAGCTTGGCCTTTTGTAAACTGTATAAGGAACTGCAACCTGTCTCTGTTGTTGTCGGTTTTACTTTCAACCATACTTTCAAAAGAGTGAATGAAGGACTTGTACTCCAGAATTTGCCCATCAAACAGAGGAATGCTTCCTTGTGGTAGTGTAGACAGAAGTTGCTGTTTCACAAGAATCCTTGTCAGGTTATTTTGATTCTCCAGTATTCTGCTCATGTGGGTTTCCTGCATTGAGCTGGACATAGGATGGATTTGTCCTTGTGACAAAATTGACTGAGTGTTTTGGGCTGGGGGTATGACAGGGGGCACTGAGGTTGGTTGTGGCCGTCGCTGAGCAACACTGCTGGCTTCTTGTTGAACAACAGCCTCACTTTGTTGGTCATCTTCACCAAAATCAAAAAGGGGAAACTGAAAAAGAGTTCCTGCCCTGCCCCTTACTACTGGAGTACCTTTATCATATAGATGAAGTGGACTCTGCAGCCCTTTATCCTGTTGTGCATCCGCAGCTGATGCACCTAATCTTGATCTTTGGGCAGTAGCTACATCAGATTGTGCAGGGTCAAGAATTGCCCTTTCAGCCTCTTTCAGGTAGTTTATTTTGGCTGTAGTGGCTGCTATTTGTGTCTGTAATTCCAGTGTTTCCCTCCTTTTTTTTAGTATTTGTTCCTGCTCCTCAATGGCATGTTTTTCTTGCAACTTAGCAGCTTTAGCCATCAGAGCTGCTCTCTCTGCCTCTACATCAATGCGTAAAGTGGATGATGAGGTCGATGCGTTGGATTTGACTGATCTTATTGACACTGAGTGTGTATCCACGTCATCCAAACCAGCGTTTGCGTTTGTATATTCACCTTCCCCAGGTGGGAGGTCTCCCAACTGGGTGAGAGCAGAGGAATCATCAGTTGTGGTGACCAAACCGGGATTTTCCCAGGCTGAAATCCATTTTGTTACCGTTGCGAGAAAGGCTATTATCTTGTCACATCGCGGCTGATACCATTTATCGTTATCCTCTTTTAGTGCGTCCTCATCCAACATATGAGTATAAGAGACATGCAAAGCTTTAAATTCCTCCAATTGTTCATTAAACTTCATCATGTTTCCTTTGACTTCATCAAGATATTCTTCACTCTCCATTAACGCATTCACAATGTTCATTCTCCGTGTTATATGTGAAGCTTTCCCCGAACGAGATGCGCGCAGACGCGCCGCAGTGTCCTCCATATTTTTAGCAGGATTCACATGTTCTTCATCTGAACCTGACATTTTGCTCCCAAATAAACTTCCACAAAAGTCACCAAAAAATTCAGAAACAGCTCTTTTTCTTTCTGTTGTCCTTGTATTTCGTTCATCAACTCAGTTTCATTCATAAGTTCATTTACACGCGGCTCGTTTCACCGCTCTCAATTGTTTGGCCACGTCAAAGAAAATAAACAAATAAAAAGATTACAGTCCGTTAACACAAAAATCAGCGGTGAAATTCGTTTCCAAGTATTTTTCTTTAAACGAATAATGTCTCAGGTATGTTTAATTTGGAGCCACATACCTCCTTTGAAGAGTTTCTTTGTCCCTTTGTTTCATTCACGTGTTGGACGCGTCAACATTTCCTCTCTCTTGTATTTCCTTGATCCATCAAAAGTCCTCCAGTTAGGATCCACAGCATGTCATTGACGATTTGTAGTGGCCAAAAATAAAATAAAATAAAATAAAATAAATGTCCTGTGCGTCTGTCCTATTCCTGTTTTTTATTTAGGCGGATGAGCAGTGTGTCTGACGCGCAGCCACAAAAAATCCAGTAAGCCGTGATGTTCTCCAATAAAAAGAAATTTATTATAAAAACCAGAAAAACAAAAACATAAAGCAAAACATGATGCTGCGGTCAATGACAGTATCGCTGCCATCCAGGGGGGCCCCTGGCTCCATTCAAACTCTCAAGTTAAAGGTTAAGCCCCGCCCCCACCTGAGGAGGGAGGAGAGCGCACCTTACTGCCACCTATGTATACTTGACAAAACAGAAATTATCATTAGTTATTAGAAGAACATGTAATCAATGTCATCCCAAAATAATCAATATATCCTGTAAACAGAAATAAATTGAACAGCCTTAAATGCGGCTCCTACAATGACTATTATTCTGCTATTATATTATTCTCCTTGTGCTGCCTTCTCCTTGTGCTGCTTACCTTGTCGTGGTGGGGAAGCTTGTGTGTCTCTTTGACCCAGCTATACCGACTGAGTCCTAGCCCCCAGTAGGTTCAACCATGTTGGACAGGTATCCCAGATAGAGTCCAGACAAAAATCAACACCTGGTCCTCCAGCCTGGGGGTTGGGCGTGGGGCCAACAACCCCACCCCATAAAAACACAACATTTTATGGAAACTAAGACAATAACCACCACCACGGACCTAGCAGTGGACTTAAGCCAACTCATTGGCAGTATGAACTCTCCTGATGAAAATCTCCAGCAGGAAGTCAGGAGAGGGATAGATAGTCTACTCAGGCCCAAAGCAAAGATACGCCTAGGCGCATGAAATGTCCGCATCATGTTTGAGACATCCAAAACAGCACAGGTCATTAGTGAAATGAACGCCTTGTTGACTTCTGCCTTAACAATAACTGTGTTATCGGTGGCACTGATGGCCATTAACTGGGTGATGAGGAAGACAACGGCCGATAAACTCAGGGGCGTCCAGTGGACTTTGTTTTCCCAACTCAAAGACCTAGACTTTGCCAATGACCTTGCTGTTCTTTCCTCTAAACATACTCACCTGCAGGAGAAAACTGACAAACTCAACCAGTATGCAAAGCAAACAGGGTTGAACATCAATGCCTCCAAAACACAAGTAATGTGCATTAATGCCACTCCAGATACGCAAGTCACGGAGGATGGAGAAACCTGCGACCACGTGGAAGAGGTTACTTGCTTGGGAAGTCAGAAAAGAAAACTCAACACCAAAGGACATTAGAGCAAGGTTAGGGAAGGCTCACAGTGTTTTTGTAAACCTCTATCATATCTGGAAGTCAAAGAAGTACAGCCTCAGAACAAAGGTCCGGCTGTATAACAGCAATGTGAAATCTGTGCTGTTGTAAGATTCAGAATGCTGGCAAGTGACTGCAAACAACATGAAAAAGATCGATGCCTTCCACAATAGATGCCTCTGAAAAATTTGCCACATCTTCTGGCCTGAGAAGATCTCAAACAAATACCTGCATAGGATGACCAAGTGCACCAGCGCTGTATCAGAAATCAAACAAGACCAATTAAGATGGTTGGCACATGTGTTTAGAATGGACCAGGATCGAAAACCAAAGGTTGCCTTGAGATGGTTCCTAGCTCAGAAGAGAAGTCAAGGTTGCCCCAAAACAACCTGGCGACAAACCGTGACATCTGAGCTAAAGGAGATGAACCTTACATGGGGCTAGGCACAGCATACGGCGCAAGACAGGTCCCAATGGAAGCACATCGTCGAAGCCTTGTGTCCCACCTGGGACGAAGAGGATTAGTAGTGCATAATAATATCAATCTTCACATTGTTTGACATGGTCATGTTTAACTATTGGCTTAGTTGGTGTGGCTGAAACTTAACAATTCTGTACAGATGATAGCTCAATTGTCAATTGCGACTGTTATCAACCATTTTTTTTAAAGTCTGTATCTATCTAAATCTAAAATCTAAATTCTTTGTGTATCTGTGTCAGTTCCTCTGAAGAGCATTGAGGTGGAGCTGGAGGTGAGGGATCATGTGGCTACAGTGGTCTCCACTCTCAACTACGAGAACAAGGAGGACAAACCACTGGAGGCTGTTTTTGTCTTTCCTCTGCCTGGAGATGCTGCTGTCTGTCATTTCAGTGCTAAGATTGGACAGACACAGATTGTAGCTGAGGTGAAGGAGAAAATGACGGTGAGCTGGACAGAATGATTTACTCTGTGTAAAGGAGCTGAATAAGAAACAGTAAACACAGTGAATGTTCCTGACATGTGTCTCCTGTACTCATACAGGCTCGTGAGCATTATGATGATGCACTGAGCTCTGGTAAGCAGGCCTTCCTGTTGGAGGAGAGTGAGCAGAGTCCAGATATCTTCTCTCTGAGTGTGGGCAGTCTTCCTCCAGGAGAGAGCGCCTCCATCAGGCTGGAGTACGTCACTGAGCTGGCTGTGCAGGCTGATGATGGGCTGAGGTTCTGTCTGCCTGCTGTGCTCAACCCTCGCTACCAACCTCAAGGTAGGACAAGCAGCCAACAGTTTGACCAGGAACTCTTAACTGCAGCTTAGTGTACACAAGCAGATGGTTTTGATGCAAAATAGATTATCACTGTAAAAATATATTTTAAAAACCCAGTCCATTTGGTCAGTGTCTTTTTAACAAAACACACTGTTATCACTGTTTTCAGCTTTCACTAGACAATTAGATAGTTGGATAAAAAATAATTCCTCTTTTTTTCACATTTCTAACATGTTCACAGGAAGAGAAGGTAGTGGAGGTGGGAATCTCCAGGTGACCTCTGTCCCAGCCTCTCTGGTGTCCTACAGTCTGTCTTTCTCTGCCCGACTGTCCTCTCCTCGTCCAATCTCTAAAGTAGAGTCCAGCTGTTCCTTGGATCCTCTCCAGTACCTCAACACTGATCAAACCCAGGCCACTGTAGGTAGAGTGACAATGTGTCTGCTGTGTGTTGTAGTTCCTCATTACAACTTCATTTATATTTGTGTGTCTTGAACTGTAGATCAAGTTGGCAGCAGGACACAAGTTTGACAGAGATGTTGAACTGTTGATTTATTACAAAGACGCCCATCAGCCCACTGCTGTGGTGGAGGCAGGACAGGCCTCTGCTAAGCCTGGTGAGTTCAAGTTGGTCAGGTTATTGGTTTACAAACATAATGTTCCTTATCCTCCAAATGATGATGAGTTGGAATGAATGACAAAATGTGTGGTCATTTTTCTGTCCCTGTCATGTTTCAGGATCTCTGATGGGTGATCCAGTGGTGATGGTGAGCCTGTACCCTGAGTTCCCCCAGTCTGTGATGTCTTCAGTCCCCTCATCTGGAGAGTTTGTGTTCTTATTAGATCGATCAGGGAGTATGGATATGCAGATGAGCAGCAAGGGTCATGAGACTCGCATTGGCAGTGCCAGGGTATTTATCATGTTATTTCTCTAAATCTCTCATAGTGTTCCTCTCATGCAGTGGTCTTCACTATCATTTCTGTTTTCCTGAAGGATACTCTGCTGCTTCTGTTGAAGAGCTTACAAATGGGCTGCTATTTCAACATTTACAGTTTTGGGTCCAGATATGAACACATCTTCCTGTATGTCAATCATTCATATCAGTCAGCGAAATAAAGGCCTTTCTATCTTTTAAGTAGATGTATGTGTGCATTGGTGCCTGTATTTGTGTGATGGCAGTGAGAGTGTGGAGTACAACCAGAAGACCATGGAGGAGGCTCTGAAGAAAGTTGAGGAGATGGAGGCTAATCTGGGAGGAACAGAGATACTGGAGCCACTTCAACATATTTACATGCAGCCTTGCATTCCCAGTCAGCCGAGACAGGTAAGAGACCACAACCTAAATGCAACCTTTACCCTAAAACCGAGTCTAAACAGGTGTGAGGTTGTACAAATGTCTCTCACAAATGCTTTCTTTTGGATTTTGTCACACACTTCGCATGAATGTCTGGTTGTGCCATGGTCCTTTTTTGTCCTGTTCTGTTATAACTGTTAACCCGTGACCATAATGTTTGGAAATAACATGCTTGGTGTGTTGTGACTTCACTGGAGCCCTCCTTCTGGGGATTATCAGGCCATTATAATATCAGGTCAAGATTTATTTAATGTAAATTAATGGTGAGGGCAACCTGTGTGTCTGCCTCACAGAAAGGGTGTTAACTACTTCCCTACCTACTACTCCACATCTCCACACGTGATTCCTATAACATACATGTTTCTCTCTGAACTAAAGCATAAGTTCATCATTGTTACTGTAAGGCTCACATGTCTGCTGTCTTTTTAAACAGTTTGCATATACTTTCTACATACTTACCACACCTCATTCTTTACACTTTACAACCCCTTTGTATCCTCAGCAAAAAACTAACAAGGTTCTCAGCATATGCTATGTTTCTGGGTGTGACATTATTCAACTTATGTGTAAACTCTCCTCCCTAGCTGTTTGTCTTTACTGATGGAGAGGTGGGGAACACCAAAGAAGTCATTGATCTGGTTAAGAAGAATTCAGGTTCCCACAGGTGAAAGCACAAAAACACCCACAGTATTTCCACACTGTCTTCCATGTGTTGAGTGGATCTAAATCAACCTGCTGTATTGTAGGTGTTTCTCTTTTGGGATTGGAGAAGGGGCCAGCTCTGCTCTTATCAATGGCTTGGCCAAAGAGGGAGGAGGTCACGCTCAGTTCATCACAGGAACTGACAGGATGCAACCAAAAGTGAGTAAACACAATGAAGATGCAGCAGTAAATCTGTGTCTGGACAGAGACCATGGTTCCAGTCAGTAAAAACTCTGTCTTTCTCAGATGTTTGAATAGATTTTTACAGTTCTGCATTATTTTTCAGGTGATGCAGTCGCTGCGATTTGCTCTGCAGCCAGCTGTGGTGGACATCTCAGTCACATGGGATTTACCAAACGGAGTGTCTGTCACTGTCCTCTCTCCACCAATCACAGCTCTTTTCCAGGGTCAGAGGTCACTGGTTTATGGCCAGCTCACTGGAGAGGTAGGAGCAGCTCCATGTCGTGTTGTGTTTCAGTCATCAGGTATGCGATGACAGTCATTAACATGATTTCTAACACTGTAATACTTTCTCAGAGTCCAGAGGCAGCAGAGGGCTGTGTGACGGTGAAGTACAGCCTGGCGGGTCATCCCTCTCACAACCAGCTGCACTTCAGTCTCAAACCTGCAGGAGACACTGGGTAAAGCAGGTTTTCATTCAGACAGCACTGTTTGCTTTCAATCCTGACCTTAAAATGAGTTTGAGTATTTAGAAAAAATCAATCACAACAGCAGCAGGCTGTGAGAAACATGACACTATTTGATAAAATACATTCAGCCTGGTTAGATGGTGACACACAAAATAAAAATACATGTTATTTATCTACATTTATTGTTTCGGTGCAGGCTCGGACACAAGCTCTGTCCTTGTATAATCAAAGTTTATATGGTAACTTTAAATGTATGAATATTGTAGTGACAGAGCTGTGGACTGAATAAAAAAATGGAGCTGGTGTTCTGAACTCACCTGGCTTTAGATTGGTTGTAGGTGTGAATGATATTCTCTTTGTTTGTGTTGTTACTGTGATCTGTCTTGTTTCTCAGCCAGTGTGTGGTGGGTTTGACTCCAGCTCTCTGTGACCCTGAACAGGATACGACGATAAACTGACAAACATCAAAACAATGAGTGTTTCCTTCTCCCTCTTGTCTACAGATTAACAATCCACAGGTTGGCTGCTCTCACTATGATTCGCTCTCTGGAGATGAAGGAGAGAGAGGATGGAGGAGTGAAGAAGAAGGTGGTGGAGCTCAGTGTCCATTCAGGAGTGAGCAGTTCTTTCACTGCCTTCATTGCTGTCAACAAAAACTGTGGTGAACCGATTCAAGGACCTCTGGTGAACATGCGCGTTCCAACACGTGGTGAGATATGTTCCAAAAGTACATAAAAACTGATATTCTTTGCCCCTGTTCAGATCATTTATGAAAATGTATCATGGGTGATTAAAGTACAGGTGTGAACACACCCAAGATGCATCTAGAATGTGTTTGACATCAAGTTGCTCAGACCACAATTAAAGGTGGTATTTGTATTTTATCTTTAAGTGTAGGAGAATGTCATTCAAGTAAATGGGAGTTGTATTTTCTCTAAATACAACAAACCAACCCATTTCTAGGACTGAAGTGAACTTCAACTCATTTAAATATAAGTATAAGTATTTGTATTTTTGTTCTGCTATGTTGCTACAATCATTGACAGGTTGTTACTTAAAGCAGTAAGTGAAGAAGGTTCAGTTTTGTGTTTGTGTTTTTTTTAAATATTATGAAACAGCATTTAAATACTACTTGTAATGACTTGTGAGTCACTGTAATAAACACTGACACCAGTAATTTAGTTGATATATTTAATGTTCATGAACTGTATTGTCATCATACTCTTATATTATTTGTTAGGTAACTTCACAAGTCCCATCTTAGGTGCACCAATACTGTTAAAGTAATGAAGAGATATTTGACCACAGTGCAAATTGTTGTTCTTTTGTGTGTATTTAAGGTCGGGGTGTTGGTGTTCAAGGCTTATTCTCTCGTTTGAAGGCAAAACTAGGTGGTTCAAGAAATCTTCCTCAAAGGACTGCTGCTCCCTCCAACCCTGATAATGATTGTAAGTATACATACTGGCCCTTCAATCATTCATGGGTTGTCAAGTATGATTGTTTGACGTTCTTTAACAAACTAACAACATTTTTATTGTCTTGTCTCAGTTGTTCTTTTGACAGATTGTCGTCTTCCTCCCTTGAGGGACTGTCCACTTGGTGGTGGTAAATGGCCTTGCTTTAATATAGCTTTTTTCTACCTATTGGTACTCAAAGCGCTTTACAGTCACAGACACATCTACCCATTCGCTCACACAAGCACACACACATTCACACACCAGTGCCACGCACTGGGAGCAACTGGGGGTTCAGTGTCTTGCTCAACGACACTTTGGCATGTGGCACATTCCGGGGATCGAACCGCTAACCCTCTGGTTCGTGGACAACCCGCTCTACCTACTGAGCCACAGCCGTCCCTATATACCTGATTGTGCGTAAAAGTTTCTTTGGCTTTAGAAATACGTAACACTTCTATCAGCTGAAGAAAAAAAAAAATCATGAGGGAACTTTGTTATTTCATATTCAGTCCGTCAGCTGAAATGACCTAAATTTGTATGACTGCTGTAATGTCTTCCACGGCTTCAGTGTAATGACTATAACAATACTACCACAGACTGCAGCTGAACATTTAAAGTTTATTACTAAAGAATACATCCTTACAGCAACAGGCTAACAACCACAATAGAGAGCTTATCGATATCCATAATTCAACAGGTGCTCTCACTACGGGTCTCATCCAAGGCCAACGTATACAACAGAAGCCATTTTTAAAAAGACATCCATCTGCACATTGTTCATTTTTATATTTTTATCATGGTTATAGCAATAATCTTATAGAAGCTTACAGTAACACTAACTCATAGATATTTCATGGATATTTGTTTTGAGTGAAGCAATTTAAGATATGACATGACTTTGTTAGTAAATCAGCAGCTCCAGTGCCAGTATTAGCAGTACTATAAACAGGCTGGTACATTTCTGACACAAAGTACAAAGACGAGCTGGCAAAGTGGGAAGGAAACACAGATACTAAATACAAGTAGAACAGTGAGACACAGGTGAGATACATCAGGTCAGGGCTAACAGTCAGGGGCAGCAACCACAAGTTGGAAGTAAAGACATCTGACATGACAGTTAGTAACATTCAAAATAAAACAGGAAATGCCCAAAACGCAAAGATACAGTTGGTCACAGTTGACAAAACATTTCAACAAACTTTTAGAGGTCACCTCGATGACTACAGTATTTGTATTGTTTCAGTGTTAGACACTTTACAGACATGTTTTGATTCGTATAGGAGCTGATAACAATAGTTAATGGATGTTTCATGGACACTGTTTGTTTCGACTGATTTGACTTTATTACTAAATCAGTGCAATACCAACAACATTCATGGATATCCCATGGATACTATTTGTTTCAACTGAGCTGGAGATTAATTGAGATTAAATCATTTAAAATACTATATGACTTTGTTATTAAATCAGTGCATATCAATACCATCATATCCAGATCCAGTATTGATTAATGCAGAAGACTACTGTGTCAGTATTGAAGGTACTTTAGCCTCAGTGAATGCGGTCACCGTGTTTGTGTTGTTTCAATGAGTCATTTGTAATTTTCTACTTGAGCAAACTGATACAAATATCTGAAAACAAATTTTGCTGCAAATGTTACTCTCATCATTTTCTAATGCTAGATAGTTTGTGGTTCAATACGTGAATATATACACACAGGCTTGAGTTTGACAAATAAATGACACACACTGATGTTCAGCATGTAGTATCAAGTCATCAATAATAATAATGTGATTACAGTAGTACCATCAGCAGGGATAAATTGATCTCGTTTTTGATTCTTTTCCTCTGACTTGGTGTGTGCTGCAGGGGAGAAAGTGACTCGGCCCCAGCATCCTCAGAAAGACCCTCTGCTGCAGCTGATCTCCCTCCAGAAGGCCTCTGGCTCCTGGCTGCTTGATCCAGCTCTGGCTGCTGCCCTGGGGAAGACCAGAGAGGAGGTGGAAAAGTCAAAACCTGCACTGGTGGGTTGTTGTCAAAGACAATGAGTCAAATAAATAGTGAAGTTTATTTTAAAACTGTGTGTTGCATGAACACATAGGAAATACTAATGTGTATTTTAGTACATCATGCTATCATACTAGTAGAAAGTAAGACCAGAGCCACTGGTCAGCATTTTCTATTGAGGTATTTTGTTCATCTTCTTGTTCTGTCTGTTCCATGTGTTTTTCTTTCATCTGGTGAATTAGATCAATGAGGAAGTGTGGGCCACCATCCTGGCTCTGATCTGGCTTCATGGTTTCAAGATGGATTCAAAGGAAGAGTGGGAGCTTCTGGCTATGAAGGCTGCGTCATGGCTCAGTGCTCAGAATGGTAGTGACCTTAATACTAAGAGCTCAACCGTTGTTTTAACAGTGTAACGGTTCAAATCAGCTGTTTGTGTTCTTGTCTTTTTCAGCAGCGTGTGCACCAGAGTGTGTGGAAGCTGGAAATGGACTGTTGGGTTGCAGCGTGCAGAAAGATGCTCTGGGGCTCTGAGGGTTTTATTAAAGTGGCTTCACCTTCAGGATTGATACACAGAAGCAGATCTGCTCCAGCCTACAGCCTTTGTTTTATCTATACTATACTATCTAGCCAGTAATAACTGAATACAGATCATTCCATGTTTTCATTTTTATTTGTTGTTTAATCTTCTGAACTTCAACCTATTTGGGAGAAATGCATAAGTACTTTGAATAAAATAAGCCTCACTGGTTTTCACATCTGCTCTGTTTACTGTGGGGTAAAAACGTGACATTAAGTGAGTTTTGTGTTGCAAACTTCCTCCCACATGGTGCATGTTCTCAAGGAAATCAAGCGCTTTCAGTGGGCGTGACTTGAATGTTTCACTTCAGTCTGAGTTTATAAAGTTGTTCTGCTTTATAAACTTAAATTGTCTTCACATATTCCAAAGAGAAAAGTAACTGTCCCGGACACATCTTGTCTATAAACATTTGTCCTCAGAGGTAAGATTTCATCTGGTACATAGTACATATAAGGAGTTTAAGATGGTTATACGTTTGATTGATTAGACATAATAAGCTTAATACAACGTTTTATTGAGGTTACAACTGTGATTAGAGTGTCATCACTTGAAGTTTGTATTGAGGTTACACAGTCAGACATCTGAGCTGTTTTAATCCGTGGGTAGTTTAAATAAAGAAATAAGTAACATCAAGGAAAAAAGTGAAGATGGCAGTAGGTTATTCATTAGTTTCTCTTCTATTTTGGAAGTCTTTAAATAATAATTTCTTATGTACAAACAACATGGATCGAATATCTTAAAAAAGACTATAAAACAATAGGTTCATGTGCAAATAGAGAAGATGTCGAAATATGAGAAAAAAAAGGAAAACAAATTTAAATGGCAAGAGTGAATTCATATTCTACCAGTCCATTTAACAGTATTTTAGTTATTAGTGACCTCAGCAGCTTTTATCAGAAATACTGAAAATGGTGACTTCACCTTCGTTTGAACTGCTGGATGTGAAAGTTACTAACCAGGAAGTTTTATATTTAGTTTTGACTCCATAAAAGTTGTCCTTTTGAGAAACCTTTTTCAGAAACCACTCTCCTACACCATGCCGTAAAACTTCAGCATACACCCACTGGGGAAACAAATGATCTGAAGTTTCAACATCGTTGTAAAATTCTCAATTATCAGGTTTAATTCCAAATCATTGTCATGGGACCCAATATACTAAGGAGCTCCGGAGGTTTTCAGATCTGCTTCACTTCACTAAATCCCCAGGACAGTTCATGAACACTTATAAAACTTTTTACATTATTATTTTATATAGTAGAAGTTGACTCTTTGCTGTAGAGTTTACTGTTTACACTCCATTTAATGTTTGAATATCTTTGGGAATTGTAAGTGTCTTGTAATTTTTGACAACATCAAGCTAAAAGATACGGAGGATGGGGTGGTTAGAGTGGAAACATGTTAAAATGTTTGAAATAATCATGTAGTGGAGTTGGAAATGGTTTAAGATACAGATTGAAATGTCTTATGATGGAGAGTTCAGTTCAGGTTCTCATGACATAATACAGCCACTACATTAACTAAACGAGTCACCAAGTAAAAACCATTCTCCATTACTATTAATATAAATATGTAAAATTCTATGGTAGAGAATTCTGTGGGGTAAAACTGTGATTGAAGAGTTTCCTGTACAAGATTTGTCTGTCCAGACAAATCTGTGTCTGGACAGAGACCATGGTTCCAGTCAGTAAAAACTCAGTGTCTCTCCCAGATGTTTGAATAGATTTTTACAGTTCTGCATTATTTTTCAGGTGATGCAGTTGCTGCGATTTGCTCTGCAGCCAGCTGTGTTGGACATCTCAGTCACATGGGATTTACCAAAGGGAGTGTCTGTCACTGTCCTCTCTCCACCAATCACAGCTCTTTTCCAGGGTCAGAGGTCACTGGTTTATGGCCAGCTCACTGGAGAGGTAGGATCAGCTCCATGTCATGTTGTGTTTCAGTCATCAGGTATGTGATGACAGTCATGAACATGATTTCTAACATTGTAATGCTTTCTCAGAGTCCAGAGGCAGCAGAGGGCTGTGTGACGGTGAAGTACAGCCTGGCGGGTCATCCCTCTCACAACCAGCTGCACTTCAGTCTCAAACCTGCAGGAGACACTGGGTAAAGCAGGTTTTCATTCAGGCAGTACTATTCTGTTTTCAATCCTGACCTTAAAATGTGTTTGATTATTTAGAGAAAATCAAACACAACAGCAGCAGGCTGTGAGAAACATGACTGGTGAAGGGTCGTGGGAGCTCTGTGAATGCATGAACATGTATTCATGGAGCCTATCACAGCTGTCATCTGGTGAGAGGAGGGGTACTTAATGATATTTATCTACATTTAATGTTTCAGTGCAGCTTTGGACACAAGATCTTTGCTTGTATAATCAAAGTTTCTATGGTAACTTTAAATGTATGAATATTGTAGTGACAGAGCTGTGGACTGAATAAAAATCTGCAGCTGGTGTTCAGCACTGACCTGGCTTTAGATTTGTTGTAGGTGTGAATTATTGTCTCTCTGTTCGTGTTATTGCTGTGATCAATGGAGACTTCTCGACTATGTGTTTTGTTTCTCTGTGAACAGGATACGACGATAAACTTACAAACATCAGAACTCTGAGTGTTTCCTTCTCTCTCTTGTCTGCAGATTAACAATCTGCAGACAACAATCCACAGGTTGGCTGCTCTCACTATGATTCGCTCTCTGGAGATGGAGGAGAGAGAGGATGGAGGACAGAAAGATGGAGGAGTGAAGGAGAAGGTGGTGGAGCTCCGTGTCCATTCCGGAGTGAGCAGTTCTTTCACTGCCTTCATTGCTGTCAACAAAAGCAGTGGTGAAGCGATTCAAGGACCTCTGGAGACGTTCCAACACCTGGTGAGTGTGAACAAATGAAAATGGATATTCTAACTCAAATCTTTGAAGATATTGAGAAATGATAATATACAAGAGAGACACAACAATGGGTTGCTTAACAAAATTCATTAGTCTTTTATGAATCACTTCTCCCTTTTTACTTTGACTTTTAAATAAGAGCATTTGGGTTTGTGTGTGCACTTGTTCAACTGTTCATTCTTGTCTTCACCTGAGATCCTTTTTGTTTTAAAATCTTGAAGGTTTATACAGGGCTCCAATTACACCAGCAGCATATGAATGCAAATGGGATTGGAAAATACATGTTTTCTCTTAATACATTAAATGAACATAAACACTGAACTAAAACCAACACACTTCTTTGGCTGAACCTAAACATATTTGCAGCTTTAATATGGAAAACAGTGTGTATGTTGATGCATTCACATGTCTTTATGTGTACACATCTACACTATATTGCCAAAAGTATTCATTCACCAATCCAAATAATTGAATTCAGGTGTTCCAATCATTTCCATGGCCAATCAAGCTTCTCCATCTGGCAATCTGATGGACCAATCTGGGTTTAGCGGTTGCCAGAAAAACGGTACTTGTCTGACTGCATTGTGCCAAGTGCCAAGTTTGGTGAAGGGGGGATTATGGTGTGGGGTTGTTTTTCAAAGAAACTCTAAATGCTTCAGCATACGAAGAGACTTTGGACAACAGTTTGGGGATGGCCCCTTACTGTTCCAACATGACTGAGCACCGCTGCACAAAGCAAAGTCCATAAAGACATGGAAGAGCAAGTTTGTGGTGGAAGAACTTGACTGACCTGCACAGAGTCCTGTCCTCAACCCAACAGAACACCTTTGGGATGAAATAGAGTGAAGACTGTGAGCCAGGCCTTCTCGTCCAACATCAATGTCTGACCTCACAAATATGCTTCTGTAAGAATGGTCAACAATTCCCATAAACACACTCCTAAACCTTGTGGAAAGCCTTCCCAGAAGAGTTGAAGCTGTAATAGCTGCAAAGGGTGAGCCAACGTCATATTAAACCCTATGGACTAAGAATGGGATGTCACTTAACTTCATATGCATGTAAGGCAGATGAGTGAATACTTTTGGCAATATAGTGTATGTGTGGTTGTATCCAATAAGGTACACTTTGATATTTTTGAATATTCAGACCTTATACTATGTGTGTGTTTGTATTTTCAAACTTATACTTATGTGATATATTTTAATATTTTAACATTTTCAATATTTCATGTAGTTTTTAAACTACTATTAAGCTCAGGAACCAAAAGTTTGGTTACTCTCATACACTGTTTACTAACTGACTTTTAAATTGTTTCACATCTTTTTTTCTTTTCTTTTTTTATTCTCCAATAGACATGAGCTGTTATTTAGCTAGGTTGACCTACAGACTCCGGGTGATGTCTTCTGACCTGGACGCCTGCGAAGGTCGGCTTGTTTACCTGTAATTTCCTACTGCTAGTTTTTTGCAACATGGCTAAATATTTTTTCCGAATATGAGGTTGTGGACAAATCATAGCAGTAGCAAATTACAGGTAAAAAAGCCGACCGTCGTGGGTACAATATGAGGACTACCATATAATGGATGAGTTGTTATGGCCATCCTGAGCTGTCTGCATTTGTGTTTGCCGCTGTATGTGTACATGGTAGCATGTGTTTACCTCTAACAACAGGATCATTGGAGTGTGCCTCATGCATTTTCCACTGCATCATTTTTACTTGATGAGTATGACCACAGCCGGTGGATTAATAGTGGGTCTTAGTAACTCAAGGTGAAAAATGCTCATGGATATTGGTTTCTATTCTGGAGAGAATAACTAACTGTTCAACATAATGAAGAGATATTTCACCAAAAAGCTAATTTTGGTTCTTGTGTGGTCCTTAAGCTTCTAATAGATACAAACCTTCATCCTGATTCATCCTGATACCTAATAGTAGTCAGGGTGCTGTTGTCTAGCCTGTAGAGTAGGGGTCTTCAATGTTTTCCAGGCCAAGGACCCCCAAATTGATGGAGAGATGGGATATTAAAAAAAAGTCCAATCAACCAAAACTTTCGCGACCCCCTAGGGGTCCGCTGTAGAGGTCTGTGCATCCCTCCATGGATATGTCTCCCAAGACCATCACTGACCCACCACCAAACCGGTCATGCTGAATGATGTTACAGGCAGCACAATGTTCTCCACAGCTTCTCCAGACCCTTTCACATCTGACACATGTGCTCAGGGTAAACCTGCTATACTCTGATTAGAATGGGCTCCTTAAATTGTTTTGAGCAGTCTACTTCACCTTTTGTTTTCACCTTGTCTAAAACTACCTGAACCATCCACCTTCACATTCTTCAATTATATAAACATATTTACTAACAACATCTAGCTGTGGTTATCTTTTAACTATATATTCAAATCAAATCAAATCAAATTTATTTATATGGCACTTTTCATACCTTTTAAAAGCAATACAAAGTGCCTCACAGAGGCTAAAAACAGCAATGACAAAAATCCAACCCTCCCATCCAAACCCCCTAAAAACACACAGAGACACACATACACACACACACACACACACACACAGGCTCACAGTCACTGTAAAAGCTAGAGAGAGACATGGCCGGGCACCGAGACCTGGAGCAAGGAGAAAGCCACCTTTGGGGGGCCGACCACACCAAGAGGGCTTCCAGCCCACGACTACAGGGAGCACCGCCATAGAGTCAGCCCCAACCCGGGCAGACAGGAGGCCCCACACCAAAGTGCAGAGCCCTCCAGCCACCAGGGCCAGAGCCGTCCACAGGACAGCACCCCCGTCAGTAGACCAGAAGCAGCTCCCAGTGTGGTCGGCCCCCATGATCAGACACTGGAGCTAAAAACTGAGGGACTAAAATTGTAAAATAGGATAAAAATGACCAATATAGATAAAATGCTTTTCAGCTCATAAAATTAAAGCATGTAGTTAAAATAAAAATAGCAAAGGAAATGATAAAAAGTCTGATAAAAACTGCTAAAAACTAAAAATTGATTAAAAACTGAGGGACTAAAACTAAAACTGTAAAATCTATCAATATAGATAAAATGCTTTCAACTTGTACCATAAAAACATGTAGTTAAAGCATATAGTTAAAATTATAAAAAGTCTGATTAAAATGAGCAAGGAAATTAAGAGAATCAATTAAAAATAATTCAAGGTGCATCTGGAGAGATACTTCCGGGCTGATGGATGTCATTTCTTCAGATTGTTTGGAGAACAGAAACAACAACTGGAATGCTTCTTGTAAATGTTTTAGTAATGATGTTTAAATGATTTAATTCGTCAAATGGCTTGTGAAATAAATGACACACAAGAATTCAAATCATTAGTGACACATCATCCAAAATAATAAAGGGATATTTTTATCTTTCCTTAAATTTCCTTTTCCTCTGACTTGGTGTGTGCTGCAGAGGAGAAAGCCACTCGGCCCCAGCAGCCTCAGAAAGACCCTCTGCTGCAGCTGATCTCCCTCCAGAAGGCCTCTGGCTCCTGGCAGCTTGATCCAGCTCTGGCTGCTGCACTGGGGAAGACCAGAGAGGAGGTGGAAAAGTCTAAACCTGCACTGGTGGGTTGTTGTCAAAGACAATGAGACAAATTAATAATGGAGGTTTTTAAAAACTGGTTTCATAGCAAAGCACACAGGAAATATTAGCACAACATGCTAAACTAGTAGAAATATAGATCAGAACCACTGGTCAGCATTTTCTATTGAGGTATTTTATTCTTTTGAGTTTCATCTTCTTCTTCTGTCTGTTCCATGTGTTTTTCTTTCATCTGGTGAATTAGGTCAAGGAGGAAGTGTGGGCCACCATCCTGGCTCTGATCTGGCTTCATGGTTTCAAGATGGATTCAAAGGAAGAGTGGGAGCTTCTGGCTATGAAGGCTGTGTCATGGCTCAGTGCTCAGAATGGTAGTGACCTTAATACTAAGAGCTCATCTGTTGTTTTAACAGTGTAACGGTTCAAATCAGCTGTTTGTGTTCTTGTCTCTTTCAGCAGCATGTGTACCAGAGTGTGTGGAAGCTGGAAATGCACTGTTGGGTTGCAGCGTGCAGAAAGATGCTCTGGGGCTCTGAGGGTTTTATTAAAGTGGCTTCACCTTCAGGATTGATACACAGAAGCAGATCCGCTCCAGTCTACTTTACTGCCAGTAATAACTGAATGTAGATAATTCAATGTTTAAATTTTTGTTTGTCATTTGGTCTTCTGAACTTGAACCTCATCTGCTCTGTTTACTGTGGGGTATAAACAATGTGTCCCCAAGTGGGTTTTCTGTTGCAAACTTCCACCCACACAGTGCACGTTCTCAAGGAAATGAAGCGCTCTCAGTGGGCGTGGCTTCAGTCCCTCTGCTTTATGAACTTAAATTGTCTTGACAAATTCTCAAGAGAAAGTAACTGTCCCGGACACATCTCGTCTACAGACATTTGTCCTCAGAGGTAAGATGGTTGGACGTTTGGTTGATTAGACATAATAGACTTAACACAACGTTTTATTAAGGTTACAGTGGCGATTAGAGTCATCACTTGAAGTTTGTATTGAGGTAACACAGTTACAGTAGGTTAATCATAGGAGTTTCTCTTGTAATTATTGAATTAAATGTATTAAAAAAGACCGAAATATATAGAAACACAAGAAACGAATTTAAATGGCAAGAGCGAAATCATATTCTACCAATACATTTAATAGTATTTTTGTTGTTATTGACCTCAACAGCTTTTATTAGATATCCAAAAAAGGTTCAAAAAAGGCAACTGGACTTGTAGATTTTTAGAGAAGACGTTTCACCACTCATCCGAGTAGCTTCTTCAGTTCTAGGGGACTGGTGGAAAGTCTGAGGTTTAAATAGGAACTCCTCCTGAAAAAACTTGCTTGTTATGCTAATAACCAGAAACTGGTGCAGCTAATTTCCCTTAACGACTGGGTACTTACCTGTAGTTGAGGGGGGACTGTTTTTGTCCCTGTCCTCTTTCCTATGAATGGTTCTCTAACGACTCTTGTCCGTCTGCGGCTCCAGTGTCAAGGTGTGAATGAGACTGAAACTTCTTGGGGACAGAAGTTAAAACTGTATTGTAAATAGGTGGCAGATTAAATCTCAGTCCACCTCCTCTGTTTAGTGAAGGTTTTTCCAGTCTGACATAGATGGCTTCTTTTACTCCTCTTTCAAACCATCGGTCTTCTCTGGCTAAGATAGATAGATAGGTTTTATTTGTCACATGCACAGTTATACATAGTACAATGCACAGTGAAATGTATTGTTGTACCTGCAGCCAGTAGTAAGATGTTGGACGTTGTTATCTTCAAAGGAGTGTCCTTTGTCCTTCAGGTGTAGGTGGACCGCTGAATCGTCTCCTGTGCTGGTACATGCGTTTATGGATGGGTTGTTTAGTTTACCCAATGTATAAATCTGTTCACTCCTCACTGCACTGAACAGCGTACACCACATTACTCTGTTTCTGCCTGGGTGTTTTGTCTTTTGGGTGGACCAGTCTTTGCCTAAGTGTGTTTCCTGGTTTGAAATAAACTGGAATACGGTGATTTCTGAAAATTCTCCTGAATTTCTCGGACACTCAGCCACGTAGGGGATGACGATGTTTTTCCTTTTGTTGCTCTCCTCCTCTCTGTCCTTTTTGGGGACATCATCTTCTTGAGCCTTTTACAAAGGCCCAGTTGGGATATCCACATGTCTTAAGTGCCCGTTTAATGTGTTTTTGCTCCTTCTCCTTGCCATCCAGTCTTGTGGGTACAGTCTGTTCTCTGTGCTGGAGCGTTCTGATGACTCCTAGTTTATGCTCCAGGGGGTGGTGGGAATCAAATAATAAGTGCTGATCAGTGTGGGTGGGTTTTCTATACACTTCAATGTTGAGGCTTCGGTCTTCTTCCACATGCACCAGACAGTCCAGGAAAGCCAGACTACCTCCGCTGATGTCCTCCCGAGTGAACTTGATGTTGCTGTCCACTGCATTGATGTGCTGTGTGAAAGATTCCACTTCCTGCGTCTTGATTTTAACCCAAGTGTCGTCCACGTTCCTGAACCAGTGAGTGGGGGCGTTTCCTGTGAAAGAGTTCAGGGCTCTGGTCTCGACCTCCTCCATGTAGAGATTGGCCACAATAGGTGACACTGGTGACCCCATTGCACAGCCGTGTTTTTGCCTGTAGAATCCTCTATTAAATTGGAAATAGGTGGTCGTCAGGCACAGATTGAGTAACACTCAGAGTTGGTCTGGGGTGACGGTGGTCCTACCAGCTACGGGGCAAAGACACACTTAGGCAAAGGCTAAGTCCAGTTGCCTTTTTTGAACCTTTTTTGGACATACCATGACCTGGATGACAGAGAACCTTCACAGACAGCTTTTATTAGAAATAGCCTACTGAAAACAGTGACTTCACCTTTGTCTGAACTGATGGATGTGAAAGGATCGTTTTATATTTAATTTTGACTTCATAAATGATGTCCTTTTGAGAAACTTTTTTGGTAAAGCCACTCTCTATGGAGTGAAATTAGTCTCAAATGCGTGTTCCATGATCCACACGTGAAACATTCACAAATACTTACAACGATTTGTGTGTGAATTTGGGAAGGGTCACAAATGCGTACCGAGCAATCTGAACGTGTGTGATTGTGTTGCAAATTCACATCTCACATCTGACACAAAGGTCATTATTTTCGTTTTCAAAAGACTTCCTGTTTTTACGAGTGTCCAAGCCTACGCATACGGATCGGATACGGACAGGAGTCGGAGTTTTGAGGCTATTTTCACGCTGCTCAGATCCCCACGTCCACAAATGCATGGTGCCTTTAAGTGTCAGTGGGAAAATGGGAAATCTGGGCTTTAGGCGAAGTGAGATATACCTTTCCTTTAGGGGAAAATCAATCTTAACTGATATAACTAGTTTCTCGTTTAGTTACAACACTGAACTCAACGGATGACCACGTAGATATTAATATATATCATTATATATATAAATGTCTATTTATTGTATTTATCTTTTTTAGCTATCTTTTTTAGTTATGTTTAATTCTAGGTTACTTTTTTAACGACATGTCTTGTCTTCACCGTGGGATGGAGGGGAACGTAATTTCGATTGCTTTGTATGTCTGGAACATGTGAAGAATCGACAATAAAGCTGACTTTGACTTTGACTTTGATATCTTCAATTTAAGATTATTTAAACATTTAAAAAAAATCTTTGGTCCAATAAGTCTTTGGTATAGGCTAAAAGGCAACAAACTAATATTTTATCATAAGCTCCGTGATCATGTTTTGGATGGATGGCAGTATCTAATGCGCTGCTAATTCCATTCACTGGTAAATGTAACGACTATCAATGCTAACGCTTATTATGGTATGTCACAGTTAATATAGAGCTGTTACAGTCCCTGACAAAAAGTCTTGTCGCTTATCCAAGTTGTAGGAACAACAAATAATAACTTGACTTGTAGTTGATCAATTGGAATCTAGATTATGCTTACACCTTATCCTCTCCACCTGACATTTGGATACATTGAAGATGTCTTCCACCTCAGCAGCAGACTTGCTCTTCAGGCTCTTGATGAGCAGCACTTTGGTCTGTGGTTGAATCTTTGGTATGTAGTCAGAGGTCAGGTTGCACTTCACATGAAGGTCTGGTGTGCTGGGGTTCTTTTTAAACACATCTGGTTGAGTTATTTAAAGACACGGCAAGACTTTTGTCCTTCCAAAAACAGATGTTATGGGCTTTACCAATGATGGTTTCATTTTGCACCCAGTTATCAATGTGAAGGCCCTTGACATTAAAATTAACCATTTATTGTAACAATTGAATGATTAGAGCACTGATGCCTCACAGCAAAAAGGTTCCAGATGCGAATCTATGGGCCGACTGGGACCTTTCTGTGTGGAGTTTGCATGTTCTCCCTGTGTCTGCTTGGGTTCTCTACAGGTACTCCAGCTTCCTCCCACTGACATGCTCATTAGGTTCACTGGTGATTCTAAATTGGTCATAGGTGTGCATGTGAGTGTGAATGGTTGTCTCTCTGTGTTAGCCCTGTGATAGACTGGCGACCGTTACTCACAGTCTAGAAGAAAACAGACATTCTTGTCTGTGATTAACGATCTAAATTTTAAAATATGGTCAGTTGTTTTTTTTGTCTTTAGACTGGCCATAGGCGGCAACAGATTACGAGCATTTGTGTTTTCTCTGAGATGAGAATAATCCCTGAGTCGGTTAAGTTTCGTTTCTCTGCTGACTGAGTGAGCGGCTGTTGACTCCCTGCTCTCGGTTCAGCAGGGACTCATGAGTAGCGATTCCGCTACAGCAGGGGTCTTCAACGTTTTCCAGGCCAAAGACTCCCAAACGACGGACAGATGGAGTGGGGACCCCCTACAGATGTATATGTGTATTTAAAGACATTTAAATTTATGGGGGAAAAAAATCGCGACACCCCTGCAGTAGGCTACTGTCGCGGGCCCCCTGTTGAAGACATCTGCACTACAGATTTGCTACTCATGACTCCCTGCTCTTGGTTCAGCAGGGTCTCATGAGTAGTGAATCCGCTACAGATTCGCTACTGTGGTCAAGTCGGGTAGTACATTTTGTTTCTCTGCCGAGTGAGATGTAAGATGTTTGAATGGTGCTGTTAATTGATACATCAATCAAATGCAGTGTTGGGCAAGTTACTTCAAAAACGTAATACATTATGTATTACTTGTTACTGTCATTTCAAAGTAATTCGTTACATTATAATATTACTGTCTCTGAATTGTAATGCATTACACTACTACTGCATTATTTTTAAGTTACTTTCACCAAAATAACTGGAAATATATATATATATATATATATATATATATATATATATATATATATATATATATATATATATATATGTAGGAGCCAAATACACTGTTATGGGGAAGCAGGGTGAAATTGTATTTGTTGTGGGTACAGTAGGGGGCGCTGTGGTAGTTTCGACACAAAGGTAGAAAGGTAATGGGAAACCAGGGGCCGTCAGGTGTTGTGTGACCCCGGAAAGGCAAACGGTTTTTTGACCGCTAAGACACAAGGGTTTGAATATTTAGGTATGGAGGATGTATGGAATAACTTTTTGTATCACACCGAAAATAAAACGCCGACTGAAGGATCAGTCAAGGGACGCGTGTGGACTCATTCCTTGAACGCTTAGCGCGTCAGATAGGTCGCTCCGGGGCCAAACCCTCAGTAGCTTATAGTAAATGAAGCTCCTTTAACATTAGTCAAAAAACCTCCGCAACGATTGGACTTTGTTTGTGAAACCTTCGGCACGTTCGGCACAGACCGGAGGTGTCACAGGAGGAGAGCTACCAGGTGTTGGATCTCTGCGTGCTGGATGTTGCAGTTTCATCGACACAGGAGCGACGGTGCTAAAGCTAAAACTGCTAACAAGCGTCGGATCAGCTGATCACCGCTCGGCGCCCAACGCGTAAGGTATGTGTAGCGCTACACGGTAATGGCCATTCAAATCGTGTGCACACGTAAGTCCAATGCATTGGTTACCGACTTGAACAGAACACAGACTTTGCGTTGACTGATTACATTGCGAACTATTCACGGACTGGCTGACTGGTTGCCATGGAGACGCAGGACGCTGTGTCGGACATTACCGGAACTGATGTGCGAAATGCTAGTAAACCGGGCAGTGTGACGAGTGGGATGGGAACTCAAACTACAAAACGAGTGATTAAACTCACTGCTAAAGCACTTGCCGAGAAATTGGACAGGCTGCAGAATGCTAGGAAGGCAAAGCTAAACAAAGCAGCCACAATAAGGAAAACGATCCAAAGTTACATGTTAAAGGGTGAAAAAATACAGGTTCAAAATGCTCTTGGGGAATTGATTGATGTGTGTGAAGAGGTAAAATGCTTGCATGAATCTTTGTTGTGTCTATTACCATCTGATGAAGCAGAAAAACATGAAATATGGTTTAAAGCAAAGATGCTGTTTAATGATGAGTGTGTCAAAGAGGTAAAGGTGTGGGTCTCTGGCAATGAAGGTTGTGTAAATGATCGTGAAAATGTTGAGTATGACATAAATCCCAATGACAGTATTTCCAATATTGGGAGCAAACGTTCAGCCAAGAGTGTTAACAGTGGTAGGTCCAGTACCACATCCTCTGCACGAGTTAAAGCTGAGGCAGAGAGAGCTGCAATTGTTGCTCGTGCTGCAATTTTAAAGGAACAGCATGCTTTGGAGGAGCAGGAGCAACAGTTGAGGAGGAGAAGGGAACAACTTCATGTGGAGGCTGAATTAGCTGCATCTGCTGCTAAGCTGGAAGTGCTACAGGCTTTAAGTCGCAAAGGCTCTCGTGCAGCCTCAAATGGCATGAGTTCCTATTTTGAAAAGGAAAAAGGAAAACGTGAATCAATCCATGTCTTAAATCCTATGGCAAATGAATACAAACCTGAAGCATGGAAGTCAACACAACAACCACATGATTTAACAACATGGACTCTGCCGTCAGACAAACCACCACCAAAAGCTGTGCAACGAAAGGAATCTGAACAACAGTTTGAATTGAAATGGGTTCGAAACATGAATACATCTCCAAGGAACTAGAACAAGGAAACATAGTAAAAGGAACATCACAGTATTTACCCCGACAGACATCAAATACACAGTTAAAGGAGGAGGAAGCCCATTCTACAAGTCAACAGATAAAACTTCAAAGTCTGCCTCTTGACCTACTAACCATCATGCAAAGGCAAAATGAGATCACTGCTGCCCTGGTACAGCAGCAACGCTCGCTGACACTACCATCACGAGAAATTCCTATATTTGATGGAGATCCTCTCAAATATGGAGCGTTCATCAAAGCTTTTGAGCAAGGAGTGGAGGAAAAGGCCGGAAAGGCTGATTGCTTATACTATTTGGAGCAATTCACACGGGGACAACCAAGAGAGCTAGTGCGCAGCTGCCAACACATGGGCTATGAGCGTGGCTACGCTCTAGCAAAGTCACTCATTCAAAAACATTTTGGAAATCCATACAAAGTAGCGGCAGCTTACATGGAAAAGGCTTTGGCTTGGCAGGCAATGAAAACTGAACAGTTGAAAGAGCTCGAGGCTTTCTCCCTATTCTTGCGAGGATGCTGCAATGCAATGGAGGAACTGCAATATCTGGAAGAACTGGACATGCCTGTGAATATGAGAGCCATTGTCACAAAATTGCCATATAAAATGAGAGAACAATGGAGGACTGCAGCACATGACATCATGGAAAATGCATGCCGCAGAGCTCGGTTTGGAGACTTAGTCATGTTTATAGAGCGACGTGTCAGAATACTTTCTGACCCCCTATTTGGTGACATACAGGACCCATTACCTGTTGGTGCTGGGATAAGAGCAAGCACCAGGTTTAAATCTCAGACCGTCTTTAAATCACAACCAAGGGACAGAGTAAGGGGAAGTGTTGTTGCCACCACAGTGACATCTATGGATCCATCAAAGGGAGGCGAACAGACACCAGATCCTGGAAAGCTGGAACGTGGATGTTTGTGTTGTGCTCGTAATCACTCATTGGAGGAATGCAAACAGTTCCAAGGAAAAAAGCACAAGGAAAAACTACAGTGTCTACGGGAAGGGGGAGTTTGCTTTGGATGTTTGTGTGTTGGACACATGAGCCGAGACTGTGAGAAGCGCTCGACATGTAAAGTTTGTAGACAAGCTCATCCCACCGTGCTTCACATCAAAAGGCAAACATCTCAGGAGGAAGCATCTAAGGATGTGCCTATGCTACTAAAAACATGTGGACATACAGGGGCCGGTAAGGATCGGTGTGCACTCTCCATACTTCCTGTACAGGTGAAATATGCAAAAGGAAACCGCATCATAAAAACCTATGCCTTTTTGGATCCTGGAAGCAGTGGCACATTCTGTACAGAAAGTCTCATGTGTAAGCTGAACGTTACAGGGAGAAGAACCAATTTCCTGTTGCGCACAATGACACAGAAAACAGTCAGAACAGCCTACTCATTAACTGGGTTGGAGGTAGCAGGTTTGGACAGCATTAACTTTCACAGTCTACCAGAAGTCATCACACAGAAGGAAATGCCAGTAACTGGGAACGACATGGCGACACCTGGGGACCTGGCAAAGTGGCCATACCTCTCCAAAGTTCACATCCCATCTATAAGGGCGGATGTAGACCAGTATTGGGATGGGTCGTTAATGGTCCACTGAATGGAACCAGTGGTACTATGGAGGAAGACCTGCTCTCAACCACGGTGAACAGGATATCTGTGTGCAGACTGGAGGAAATGCTGACCAAGCAATATAACCATGACTTCAGTGAAAGGAGTAGAGAGGAAAGGGGAATGTCAAGAGAGGACCACCGGTTTATGCAAATAATGGAACAGTCAGCAGTACTTCAGGAGGGGAAGTATTGTCTGAAATTGCCCTTTAAGAAGACGGAGGTCTGTCTGCCCAATAATTTGGCAGTGGCAAAGCAAAGGATTCAGGGCCTGAAGAAGAGGTTCCTTAATGACAAGGGCTTGCACCAGGAGTACACAGAGTACATGAGCGGGCTCATCAGTAAAACCTATGCAGAGAAAGTACCTCAGAAACTGCTGCACTGTAAAAAAGGGAAGGTGTGGTATATTCCTCATCATGGTGTTTATCATCCGAGGAAGGGATCTCTCAGAGTGGTATTTGATTGTGGAGCCACGTTTCAAGGTACATCATTGAATAGTGAACTCCTGCAGGGACCCAACCTCACCAGTTCACTGCTGGGTGTTCTGAGCCGTTTCAGACAGGAACCTGTGGCCTTTATGGGTGACATCGTGGCCATGTTTCATCAGGTGAAGGTTGCCGAAGAGGACAGGGATTTTCTGCGCTTTCTCTGGTGGCCAGATGGGGATGTCACAAGGGATCTGGCGGAGTACAGGATGACGGTTCACCTGTTTGGTGCAGTGTCATCTCCCAGTTATGCAAGCTATGCACTGAGGAAAACTGCTGATGACAACCATTCTGAGTTCTCAGCTAAAGTGTTGAAAGCCATCAAGCAGAATTTCTACGTGGATGACTGTTTGAAGAGCTCGGCCACTGAGGGAGAAGCTATCCAGACGGTAAGGGATCTTATCGCTCTGGGCAGGAAAGGCGGCTTCACTTTGGAGAAGCGGATCAGCAACAGTCGAATCCTTTTGCAGACCATCACTGAGGATCAAAGGGCCAAAGACCTAAGGGAGCTGGATCTGGACCGAGATGAACTTCCTATGGAAAGAGCTCTGGGCCTACAGTGGTGTGTGGAGACAGACTCTTTCAGGTTTACGTTGGAAGAAAAGCAACGGCCATTCACCAGGCGTGGGATGTTGTCTATTAACAGCTCAGTGTATGATCCCTTTGGGTTCCTGGCACCAGTCACTTTGCCTGCTAAAATGATGCAACAAGAGCTCTGTAGGAGAAGTTGTGGATGGGATGACCCTTTACCACAGGACATCATGCATCAGTGGAAAAGGTGGCTGGAGGATTTGGATCTGCTGGCGGTATTCAATGTGAGCAGGTGCATTAAACCAGTAGACTTTGGTGAACTTAGACATGCCCAGCTACATCACTTTGCCGATGCCAGCGAGGGTGGCTATGGAACCGTAACATACCTTCGGATGTTAAATCCACAAGGTCACATCCATGTCTCCTTCCTGCTTGGCAAAGCTAGAGTAACTCCAATGAAGGCTGTTACCATTCCCCGGCTTGAGTTGACAGCAGCCGTCCTTGCTGTCAGGGTGGACTCGATGTTGAGGGCAGAGTTAAAATTGCCGTTGAAGGAATCAGTATTTTGGACTGACAGCACTTCAGTGTTGAAGTATCTTAACAACGAAGACAAGCGCTTTCATACATTTGTGGCCAATAGGATTTCCACCATCAGGGAAAATTCTGAACCTTCACAGTGGAGACATGTTGGTTCAAAGGACAATCCAGCTGACGATGCTTCAAGAGGAATGAGGGTTGCTGACTTTCTGAAGAACAGCAGGTGGCTGGAGGGGCCAACATTTCTCTGGAAATATGAGGAGGAATGGCCCAAAACTGTGTTGGAAGTGTCTCTGGATGTGGATGACCAAGAAGTCAAAAGGCAGGTAACAACAAACGTCGTCATTGTGAATGATGTGTCTACTCCTACAGACCGTCTCATTGCCTACTTTTCTGATTGGAGGAGGCTGAAGACAGCAGTTGCCTGGTACCTCAGGTTAAAGACCATGTTGTTGGAGCAGAGTGGCTGTAGAAGACATTTGGATGCTTCTGTGGTTAACCAGGAAACCAGCCAGGGCAAGAAGCAATGTGTGGCACCCAAGAGTCATATTTTGACACTTGATGACCTGTTGAAAGCAGAGGTTGCTATCATTCGCTACTGCCAGGCACAAAGATACAGTGAAGAGATTTCTGCTTTCTCATCTGGAAGGACAACTGTGAGTCGGCAGAGTCCCCTATACAGGCTGGACCCAATCTTTAGCGATGGGCTTTTGAGAGTTGGGGGTAGATTGAGCAGAGGAGCAATGCCAGAGGAAGCCAAGCATCCACTCATTCTCTCCAAAGACCAGCATATTGCCATGCTCATTCTCAAACATGTTCATCAGAATCTGGGCCATGGAGGACGAGCTCACACACTATCCTCAGTGAGGAAGAAGTTTTGGATCACAAATGGCAATTCAGCAATTAGGAAGGTCATAGTGGACTGTGGATTTTGCAGACGCTATAATGGAAGAGCAGTAGAACAAAAGATGGCAGACCTTCCAAAGGTGAGAATCCTTCCTGATCTACCACCGTTTATCAACACCGGAGTAGATTATTTTGGACCAATCGAGGTGAAGAAAGGAAGATCAACCTGTAAGCGTTATGGAGCTATATTCACCTGTATGGCGAGCAGGGCCATCCATCTGGAGGTAGCAAACTCATTGGACACAGACGCATGCATTAATGCTTTGCGGCGCTTTGTCAGCAGGAGAGGACAAGTGGCACACCTGTGGTCGGATAATGGTACCAACTTCATTGGAGCAGAAAGAGAGCTAAAAGAGGCTTTAGCTGCATTGAACCAGGACCGGATTCAAGGAGTTCTGTCGCAGGTTGGGATCCGTTGGAGTTTTAATCCACCAACAGGTTCACATCATGGCGGTGTGTGGGAGCGGATGATTCGCCTGGTAAGGAGAGTTCTCAGTTCTGTCCTACGTCAGCAGACATTGGATGATGATGGGCTTCATACAGTGTTCTGCGAAGTGGAGGCCATTGTGAATGATCGACCAATCACCAAGCTTTCAGACGATCCAAATGACTTGGAGCCACTAACACCAAACCACCTTCTTCTGTTAAAGGGAAAACCAGCTCTGCCACCTGGACTATTTGAGCCTCACGATCAATATGTGAGAAGACGATGGAGACAGGTACAATATCTTGCCGATCTTTTCTGGAAGAGATGGGTGCGAGAGTATCTGCCCTTGCTCCAAGAAAGGCAAAAATGGAACCAAAAGAAAAGGAGTCTGATTGTTGGAGATATCGTGGTAATCATGGATGCTTCAGCTCCTCGCGGATCCTGGCCACTTGGTCGGGTACTGGAAGTTTTCCCTGACAAACATGGACTGGTGCGTTCTGTGAAATTGCAGACTAAATCAAATATCATAGAACGGCCAGTGACCAAACTCACTTTGCTACATGAAGTATAACTCTGTTGTTCAGGGTGAATTATGTATTATAGTTGGGCTCCTTTGTTGTATTTTTGTTTAAATTGTTATGTTAGTTAACATTAACAATTAGGGGCCGGTGTGTAGGAGCCAAATACACTGTTATGGGGAAGCAGGGTGAAATTGTATTTGTTGTGGGTACAGTAGGGGGCGCTGTGGTAGTTTCGACACAAAGGTAGAAAGGTAATGGGAAATCAGGGGCCGTCAGGTGTTGTGTGACCCCGGAAGGGCAAACGGTTTTTTGACCGCTAAGACACAAGGGTTTGAATATTTAGGTATGGACGACATTTTGTGAAGAGATTCATAAATGAGATTCATATGATGTCGTCCATCATATAACTGATGGACGACATTTTTCTTAACGAGAAAGAGAAAGGTACCAAAGATCATTGCAAAAGCTGTAAATGTCCTCTGTAGATAGGCAGTATTAGTCTTACACCTTGGCTTTAACATCAGCACATATGCACAAATCAAATGCTTAATATAAACTGTGGACAGTGGTTGATTGACAACCTGCACTATTAGCTTACCAGAGAGAGAGAAAAACGTCAGCCAGTATAAACCCCTACTGAACAATAACAACAACAGTAAAAGTTAGGACTGGTTCTAATGACTGTAATGTGTTGGTGCTGAGTGATAAAGTAAATAGATCGTTTGGTAACTTACAGGAGCCACACCCCTCAGGTGGTCAGCCAAACTTAAGGTGTGTGCGCGCTGCGTGGGGGAGGGAGGGGTAAACGAGAGAGGTGGATCATATCACTGGAGGGTCGGTACTGCATTTCCTCATTAAAATATTATTTTTAAACCACATACTGTCTTCGATTGTGCTATTTTTTGTAATCTTATCAACTCTTATTTTTAGGGGTGCTGGGACAAAGTTTAGGGGAATTTTTCTCCTCTGCTGATCTCGCGGTGTTATTGGCAATAGTATTAAAACAAAACACCACTTAATTTTGTGTTCAAATGCATTTTAACGCCCGTTACTGACCTTTGTACCGAGTAAAATATTACCCAATTTTTATTTTTTTTACTGCGTCCCAGCAAAAAGCAATACATTACAGTAATTACATTGTAACGCGTTACTCCCAACACTGATCAAACATGGTAGGACTCAACTGAGCCGGTTAAATAGACGTCTAAATTCATGATTCTTGAGTCTTCTTTGGTGGACGGTTCAATGATCCGGATCCCGAGTCTTTTCTCCACCGCTACTGATCGGTCCGTATCTGCCGATCCGTATGCGTAGGCTTGGACACTCATAAGCACACAAAAATGATGAGCTTTGTGTCAGATTTGTGAATTTACATTACAATTACACACGTTCAGATTGCTCGTATGCATTTGTGACCCCCCAGATTCACACACAGATCGTTGTACACACAAATGTTGTGAGCATTTGTGAATGTTTCACGTATGGATCATGGCACACGTATTTCTGACCACTTTGAGACTCACCATTAGGCCGTTAAATTTCAGCATACACACACCGGGGAAACAAATGATTTCAAGTTTCAGCATCATTGTAAAATTCACAATTACCGGGTTAAATTCCAAATTATTGTCATAGGACGCAATACATTAAGTAACTGCCCCCTTTAGTTTTCTTACCTGCCTGTTTTGGTGTTTGTACTGTTTCAGGTGAATAAAGTTTCCATTTCCTCTGCGGAATCTGTCTCCTGCATCCTTTTTTAACATTGTAACAGAAGTTGTGTCATAACCAGAAAAGTTTCAAAATTTTTCACAAGATTCAAATCATTTATCGTTTTTATTACTACACAGGATCATTGCTGTAGACGTACAATGGAGAACTGCTGTGGTCTGCTAGCTACGTGGAATGTACCAGGTACTGGTAACAAAAGGAGTAATAAAACAAACTGACAAAATGTGTGATTTTCTCTGTAACATTATTCATTGACACAATCTTCAAATTCAAAGCCCTTAATAAGGACTATTATTCTGCTATTATATTATTCTCCTTGTGCTGCCTTCTCCTTGTGCTGCTTACCTTGTCGTGGTGGGGAAGCTTGTGTGTCTCTTTGACCCAGGTAGCTATACCGACTGAGTCCTAGCCCCCAGTAGGTTCAACCATGTCGGACAGGTATCCCAGATAGAGTCCAGACAAAAATCAACACCTGGTCCTCCAGCCTGGGGGTTGGGCGTGGGGCCAACGACCCCACCCCATAAAAACACAACATTTTATGGAAACTAAGACAATAACCACTACCACGGACCTAGCAGTGGACTTAAGCCAACTCATTGGCAGTATGAACTCTCCTGATGAAAGTCTCCGGCAGGAAGTCAGGAGAGGGATAGATAGTCTACTCAGGCCCAAAGCAAAGATACGCCTAGGCGCATGAAATGTCCGCATCATGTTCGAGATCCATCCAAAACAGCACAGGTCATTAGTGAAATGAACGCCTTGTTGACTTCTGCTTTAACAATAACTGTGTTATCGGTGGCACTGATGGCCATTGACTGGGTGATGAGGAAGACAACGGCCGATAAACTCAGGGGCATCCAGTGGACTTTGTTTTCCCAACTCGAAGACCTAGACTTTGCCAATGACCTTGCTGTTCTTTCCTCTAAACATACTCACCTGCAGGAGAAAACTGACAAACTCAACCAGTATGCAAAGCAAACAGGATTGAACATCAACGCCTCCAAAACACAAGTAATGTGCATTAATGCCACTCCAGATACGCAAGACACGGAGGATGGAGAAACCCGCGACCACGTGGAAGAGTTTACTTGCTTGGGAAGTCAGAAAAGAAAACTCAACACCAAAGGACATTAGAGCAAGGTTAGGGAAGGCTCACAGTGTTTTTGTAAACCTCTATCCTATCTGGAAGTCAAAGAAGTACAGCCTCAGAACAAGGGTCCGGCTGTATAACAGCAATGTGAAATCTGTGCTGTTGTAAGATTCAGAATGCTGGCAAGTGACTGCAAACAACATGAAAAAGATCGATGCCTTCCACAATAGATGCCTCTGAAAAATTTGCCACATCTTCTGGCCTGAGAAGATCTCAAACAAATACCTGCATAGGATGACCAAGTGCACCAGCGCTGTATCAGAAATCAAACAAGACCAATTAAGATGGTTGGCACATGTGCTCAGAATGGACCAGGATCGAAAACCAAAGGTTGCCTTGAGATGGCTCCTAACTCAGAAGAGAAGTCAAGGTCGCCCCAAAACAACCTGGTGACAAACCGTGACATCTGAGCTAAAGGAGATGAACCTTACATGGGGCTAGGCACAGCATACAGCGCAAGACGGGTCCCAATGGAAGCACATTGTCGAAGCCTTGTGTCCCACCTAGGATGAAGAGGATTAGTAGTACATAATAATATCAATCTTCACATTGTTTGACATGGTCATGTTTAACTATTGGCTTAGTTTGTGTGGCTGAAACTGAACAATTCTGTACAGATGATAGCTCAATTGTCAATTGCGACTGTTATCAACCATTTAAAAAAAAAAAAGTCTGTATCTACACTATATTACCAAAAGTATTCGCTCACCTGCCTTTACTCATTCCATGAACTGAAGTGCCATCCCATTCCTAACTCATAGAATTCAATATGATGTCGGTCCACCTTTTGCAGCTATTACAGCTTCAACTCTTCTGGGAAGACTGTCCACAAGGTTGAGGAGAGTGTTTATAGGAATTTTTGACCATTCTTCCAAAAGCGCATTGGTGAGGTCACACACTGATGTTGGTCGAGAAGGCCTGGCTCTCAGTCTCCGCTCTAATTCATCCCAAAGGTGTTCTATCGGGTTCAGGTCAGGACTCTGTGCAGGCCAGTCAAGTTCATCCACACCAGACTCTGTCATCCACGTCTTTATGGACCTTGCTTTGTGCACTGGTGCACAGTCATGTTGGAAGAGGAAGGGGCCCGCTCCAAACTGTTCCCACAAGGTTGGGAGCATGGAATTGTCCAAAATGTTTTGGTATCCTGAAGCATTCAATGTTCCTTTCACTGGAACTAAGGGGCCAAGCCCAGCTCCTGAAAAACAACCCCATACCATAATTCCTCCTCCACCAAATTTCACAGTTGGCACAATGCAATCTGAAATGTACCGTTCTCCTGGCAACCTCCAAACCCAGACTCGTCCATCAGATTGCCAGATGGTAAAGCGTGATTCATCACTCCAGAGAACGCGTCTCCACTGCTCTAGAGGCCAGTGGCGGCGTGCTTTACACCATTGCATCCGACGCCTTGCATTGCACTTGGTGATGTGTGGCTTGGCTGCAGCTGCTCGGCCATGGAAACCCATTCCATGAAGCTCTCTGCGTACTGTACTTGGGCTAATCTGAAGGTCACATGAAGTTTGTAGCTCTGTAGCAATTGACTGTGCAGAAAGTCGGCGACCTCTTTGCACTATGCGCTTCAGCATCCGCTGACCCCTCTCCGTCACTTTACGTGGCCTACCACTTCGTGGCTGAGTTGCTGTTTTTCCCAAACGCTTCCATTTTGTTATAATAGAGCTGACAGTTGACTGTGGAATATTTAGGAGCGAGGAAATTTCACGACTGGATTTGTTGCACAAGTGGCATCCTATGACAGTTCCACGCTGTAATTCACTGAGCTCCTGAGAGCGGCCCATTCTTTCACAAATGTCTTGTTTCACAGTCTGCATGCCTGAGTGCTTGAATTTATACACCTGGGGCCAGGCCAAGTGATTAGAACACCTGATTCTGATCATTTGAATGGGTGAGCGAATACTTTTGGTAATATAGTGTATCTAAATCTAAAATCTAAATTCTTTGTGTATCTGTGTCAGTTCCTCTGAAGAGCATTGAGGTGGAGCTGGAGGTGAGGGATCATGTGGCTACAGTGGTCTCCACTCTCAACTACGAGAACAAGGAGGACAAACCACTAGAGGCTGTTTTTGTCTTTCCTCTGCCTGGAGATGCTGCTCTCTGTCATTTCAGTGCAAAGATTGGACAGACACAGATTGTAGCTGAGGTGAAGGAGAAAATTATGGTGAGCTGGACAGAAAGATTTACTCTGTGTAAAGGAGCTGAATAAGAAACAGTAAACACAGTGAATGTTCCTGACATGTGTCTCCTATACTCATACAGGCTCAGTGGGATTATTTTGATGCACTGAGCTCTGGTCAGCAGGCCTTCCTGTTGGAGGAGAGTGAGCAGAGTCCAGATATCTTCTCTCTGAATGTGGGCAGTCTTCCTCCAGGAGAGAGCGCCTCCATCAGGCTGGAGTATGTCACTGAGCTGGCTGTGCAGGCTGATGATGGGCTGAGGTTCTGTCTGCCTGCTGTGCTCAACCCTCGCTACCAACCTCAAGGTAGGACAAGCAGCCAACAGTTTGACCAGGAACTCTTAACTGCAGCTTAGTGTACACAAGCAGATGGTTTTGATGCAAAATAAATTATCACTGTGAAAATATATTTTAAAAACCCAGTCCATTTGGTCAATGTCTTTTTAACAAAACACATTGTTATCACTGTTTTCAGCTTTCACTAGACAATTAGATAGTTGGATAAAAAATAATTCCTCTTTTTTTCACATTTCTAACATGTTCACAGGAAGAGAAGGTAGTGGAGGTGGGAATCTCCAGGTGACCTCTGTCCCAGCCTCTCTGGTGTCCTACAGTCTGTCTTTCTCTGCCCGACTGTCCTCTCCTCGTCCAATCTCTAAAGTAGAGTCCAGCTGTTTCTTGGATCCTCTCCAGTACCTCAACACTGATCAAACCCAGGCCACTGTAGGTAGAGTGACAATGTGTCTGCTGTGTGTTGTAGTTTCTCATTACGACTTCATTTATATTTGTGTGTCTTGAACTGTAGATCAAATTGGCAGCAGGACACAAGTTTGACAGAGATGTTGAACTGTTGATTTATTACAAAGACGCCCATCAGCCCACTGCTGTGGTGGAGGCAGGACAGGCCTCTGCCAAGTCCGGTGAGTTCAAGTTGGTCAAGTTATTAGTTTACAAACATAATGTTCCTTATCCTCCAAATGATGATGAGTTGGAATAAATGACAAAATGTGTGGTCATTTTTCTGTCCCTGTCATGTTTCAGGATCTCTGATGGGTGATCCAGTGGTGATGGTGAGCCTGTACCCTGAGTTCCCCCAGTCTGTGATGTCTTCAGTCCCCTCATGTGGAGAGTTTGTGTTCTTATTAGATTGATCAAGTAGTATGGATATGCAGATGAGCAGCAAGGGTCATCAGACTCGTATTGGCAGCGCCAGGGTATTTATCATGTTATTTCTCTAAATCTCTCATAGTGTTCCTCTCGTGCAGTGGTCTTCACTATCTTTTCAATCTTCCTGAAGGATACTCTGCTGCTTCTGTTGAAGAGCTTACCAATGGGCTGCTATTTCAACATTTACAGTTTTGGGTCCAGATATGAACACATCTTCCTGTATGTCAATCATTCATATCAGTCAGCCAAATAAAGGCCTTTCTATCTTTTAAGCAAATGCATGTGTGCATTGGTGCCTGTATTTGTGTGATGGCAGTGAGAGTGTGGAGTACAACCAGAAGAACATGGAGGAGGCTCTGAAGAAAGTTGACGAGATGGAGGCTGATCTGGGAGGAACAGAGATACTGAAGCCACTTCAACATATTTACATGCAGCCCTGCATTCCCAATCAGCCGAGACAGGTAAGAGACCACAACCTAAATGCAACCTTTACCCTAACACCGAGTCTGGAGTTGTGGAGTAGTGGTTAGAGGTGCAGCTTGGGACCGGGGGGTCCCAGGTTCAACTCCCACCATGTCTATGACTGAGGTGCCCTGAGCAAGCATCTAACCCCAAATTGCCCCCCGGGCGCGGTCCTGAGAGGCTGCAGCCCACTGCTCCGACTGTTCACTACTGTGAACGACTGGATGTGTCAAAATGCAGAGAGATAATTTCCCCTTGTGGGATCAATACAGTATCACAAAAAAAAAAAAAAAAAAACCCTAAAATAAACAGGTGTGAGGTTGTACAAATGTCTCTCACAAATGCTATCTTTTGGAGTTTGTCACACTTCGCATGAATGTCTGGCTGTGTTGTGCCATGGTCCTTTTTTGTCCTGTTCTGTTATAACTGTTAACCCGTGACCATAATGTTTGGAAATAACATGCTTGGTGTGTTGTGACTTCACTGGAGCCCTCCTTCTGGGGATCATCAGGCCATTATAATATCAGGTCAAGGTTTATTTAAAGTCAATTAATAGTGAGAGCAACCTGTGTGTCTGCCTCACAGAAAGGGTGTTAACTACTTCCCTACCTACTACTCCACACCTCCACACGTGATTCCTATGGCATACATGTTTCTCTCTGAACTGAAGCATAAGTTCATCATTGTTACTGTAAGGCTCACACGTCTGCTGTCTTTTTAAACAGTTTGCATATACTTTCTACATACTTACCACACCTCATTCTTTACACTTTACAACCCCTTTGTATCCTCAGTAGAAACTAACAAGGTCCTCAGCACATGCTATGTTTCTGGGTGTGACGCTATGCAACTTATGTGTAAACTCTCCTCCCTAGCTGTTTGTCTTTACTGATGGAGAGGTGGGGAACACCAAAGAAGTCATTGATCTGGTTAAGAAGAATTCAGGTTCCCACAGGTGAAAGCACAAAAACACCCACAGTATTTCCACACTGTCTTCCATGTGTTGAGTGGATCTAAATCAACCTGCTGTATTGTAGGTGTTTCTCTTTTGGGATTGGAGAAGGGGCCAGCTCTGCTCTTATCAATGGCTTGGCCAAGGAGGGAGGAGGTCACGCTCAGTTCATCACAGGAACTGACAGGATGCAACCAAAAGTGAGTAAACACAATGAAGATGCAGCAGTAAATCTGTGTCTGGACAGAGACCATGGTTCCAGTCAGTAAAAACTCAGTGTCTCTCTCAGATGTTTGAATAGATTTTTACAGTTCTGCATTATTTTCCAGGTGATGCAGTCGCTGCGATTTGCTCTGCAGCCAGCTGTGGTGGACATCTCAGTCACATGGGATTTACCAAAGGGAGTGTCTGTCACTGTCCTCTCTCCACCAATCACAGCTCTTTTCCAGGGTCAGAGGTCACTGGTTTATGGGCAGCTCACTGGAGAGGTAGGAGCAGCTCCATGTCATGTTGTGTTTCAGTCATCAGGTATGTGATGACAGTCATTAACATGATTTCTAACACTGTAATGCTTTCTCAGAGTCCAGAGGCAGCAGAGGGCTGTGTGACGGTGAAGTACAGCCTGGCGGGTCATCCCTCTCACAACCAGCTGCACTTCAGTCTCAAACCTGCAGGAGACACTGGGTAAAGCAGGTTTTCATTCAGACAGCACTGTTCTGCTTTCAATCCTGACCTTAAAATGAGTTTGATTATTTGGAAAAAATCAAACTCAACAGCAGCAGGGTGTGAGAAACATTACACTATTTGATAAAATACATTCAGCCTGGTTAGATGGTGACACACAAAATAAAAATACATGTTATTTATCTACATTTATTGTTTCGGTGCAGGCTCGGACACAAGCTCTGTCCTTGTATAAAAGGATAGTTTCTATGGTAACTTTAAATGTATGAATATTGTAGTGACAGAGCTGTGGACTGAATAAAAAAATGGAGCTGGTGTTCTGAACTCACCTGGCTTTAGATTGGTTGTAGGTGTGAATGATTTTCTCTCTGTTATCACTGTGAACAGTGGAGACTTCTCTAATATGTGTCTTGTTTCTCAGCCAGTGTGTGGTGGGTTTGACTCCAGCTCTCTGTGACCCTGAACAGGATACGACGATAAACTGACAAACATCAAAACAATAAGTGTTTCCTTCTCCCTCTTGTCGACAGAATAACAATCCACAGGTTGGCTGCTCGCACTATGATTCGCTCTCTGGAGATGAAGGAGAGAGAGGATGGAGGAGTGAAGAAGAAGGCGGTGGAGCTCAGTGTCCAATCAGGAGTGAGCAGTTCTTTCACTGCCTTCATTGCTGTCAACAAAAGTTGTGGTGAACCGATTCAAGGACCTCTGGTACGCAGAGACGTTCCAACACGTGGTGAGATATGTTCCAAAAGTACATAAAAACTGATATTCTTTGCCCCTGTTCAGATCATTCATGAACATGCATCATGGGTGATTAAAGTACAGGTGTGAACACACCCAAGATGCATCTAGAATGTGTTTGACATCAAGTTGCTCAGACCACAATTAAAGGTGGTATTTGTATTTTATCTTGAAGTGTAGCAGAATGTCATTCAACCTGATTCTCCACCATATTATAGATGAAAGTAAATGGGAGTTTAAAACACTTGTATTTTCTCCAAATACAACAAACCAACCCATTTCTAGGGCTAAAGTGAACTTTAACTCATTTAAATATAAGTGTACAGTATTTGTATTTTTGTTCTGCTATGTTGCTACAATCATTGACAGGTTGTTACTTAAAGCAGTAAGTGAAGAAGGTTCAGTTTTGTGTTTGTGTTTTTTTTAAATATTATGAAACAGCATTTAAACACTACTTGTAATGACTTGTGAGTCACTATAATAAACACTGACGCCAGTAATTTAGTTGATATATTTAATGTTCATGAACTGTATTGTCATCATACTCTTATATTATTTGTTAGGTAACTTCACAAGTCCCATCTTAGGTGCACTAATTAAAGTAATGAAGAGATATTTGACCACAGTGCAAATTGTTGCTCTTTTGTGTGTATTTAAGGTTGGGGTGCTGCTGTTCAACCCAAACGCAGTGGAGGCTTATTCTCTCGTTTGAAGGCTAAACTAGGTGGTTCAAGAAATCTTCCTCAAAGGACTGCTGCTCCCTCCAACCCTGATAATGATTGTAAGTATACATACTGGCCCCTTCAATCATTCATGGGTTGTCATGTATTATTGTTTGAATTTCTTTCACAAACTAACAACATTTGTATTGTTTTATCTCAGTTGTTGTTTTTGCAGGTGGTCGTCCTACTCTCTTGAAGGACTATCGACTTGGTGGTGGTAAATGGCCTTGCTTTTATATAGCGCTTTTCTACCTATTGGTACTCAAAGCGCTTTACAGTCACCGATACATCTACCCATTCGCTCACACAAGCACACACACATTCACAAACCAGTGCCACGCACTGGGAGCAACTGGGGGTTCAGTGTCTTCCTCAACGACACTTTGGCATGTGGCACATTCCGGGGATCGAACCGCTAACCCTCTGGTTCGTGGACAACCTGCTCTACCTACTGTGCGTAAAAGTTTCTTTGGCTTTAGAAATATGTAACACTTCTATCAGCTGAAGAAAAAAAAAAATCATGAGGGAACTTTGTTATTTCATATTCAGTCCGTCAGCTGAAATGACCTAAATTTGTATGACTGCTGTAATGTCTTCCACGACTTCAGTGTAATGACTATAACAATACTACCACAGACTGCAGCTGAACATTTAAAGTTTATTACTAAAGAATACATCCTTACAGCAACAGGCTAACAACCACAATAGAGAGCTTATTGATACCCATAATTCAACAGGTGCTTTCACTATGGGTCTCATCCAAGGCCAACGTACACAACAGAAGCCATTTTTAAAAAGACATCCATCTGCACATTGTTCATTTTTATATTTTTATCATGGTTATAGCAATAATCTTATAGAACCTTACAGTAACACTAACTCATAGATATTTCATGGATATTTGTTTTGAGTGAAGCAATTTAAGATATGACATGACTTTGTTAGTAAATCAGCAGCTCCAGTGCCAGTATTAGTAGTACTATAAACAGGCTGGTACATTTCTGACACAAAGTACAAAGACGAGCTGGCAAAGAGGGAAGGAAACACAGATACTAAATACAAGGGGAACAATGAGGCACAGGTGAGATACATCAGGTCAGGGCTAACAGTCAGGGGCAGCAACCACAAGGTGGAAGTAAAGACATCTGACATGACAGTTAGTAACATTCAAAATAAAACAGGAAATGCCCAAAACACAAAGATACAGTTGGTCACAGTTGACAAAACATTTCTTTGTTGAAGATACCAGCTGTGGCGCTTTTAGAGGTCACCTCGATGACTACGGTATTTGTATTGTTTCAGTGTTAGACACTTTACAGACATGTTTTGATTCGTATAGGAGCTGATAACAATAATTAATGGATGTTTCATGGACACTGTTTGTTTCGACTGATTTGACTTTATTACTAAATCAGTGCAATACCAACAACATTCATGGATATCCCGTGGATACTATTTGTTTCAACTGAGTTGGAGATTAATTGAGATTAAATCATTTAAAATACTATATGACTTTTTTATTAAATCAGTGCATATCAATACCATCATATCCAGATCCAGTATTGATTAATGCAGAAGACTACTGTGTCAGTATTGAAGGTACTTTAGCCTCAGTGAATGCGGTCACCGTGTTTGCGTTTTTTCAATGAGTCATTTGTAATTTTCTACTTGAGCAAACTGATACAAATATCTGAAAACAAATTTTGCTGCAAATGTTACTCTCATCATTTTCTAATGCTAGATAGTTTGTGGTTCAATACGTAAATATATACACACAGGCTTGAGTTTGACAAATAAATGACACGCACTGATGTTCAGCATGTAGTATCAAGTCATCAATAATAATAATGTGATTACAGTAGTACCATCAGCAGGGATAAATTGATCTCGTTTTTGATTCTTTTCCTCTGACTTGGTGTGTGCTGCAGAGGAGAAAGTGACTCGGCCCCAGCATCCTCAGAAAGACCCTCTGCTGCAGCTGATCTCCCTCCAGAAGGCCTCTGGCTCCTGGCTGCTTGATCCAGCTCTGGCTGCTGCACTGGGGAAGACCAGAGAGGAGGTGGAAAAGTCAAAACCTGCACTGGTGGGTTGTTGTCAAAGACAATGAGACAAATAAATAGTGAAGTTTATTTTAAAACTGTGTTTGCATGAACACATAGGAAATACTAATGTATATTTTAGTACATCATGCTATCATACTAGTTGAAAGTAAGACCAGAGCCACTGGTCAGCATTTTCTATTGAGGTATTTTGTTCTTCTTCTTGTTCTGTCTGTTCCATGTGTTTCTCTTTCATCTGGTGAATTAGATCAATGAGGAAGTGTGGGCCACCATCCTGGCTCTGATCTGGCTTCATGGTTTCAAGATGGATTCAAAGGAAGAGTGGGAGCTTCTGGCTATGAAGGCTGTGTCATGGCTCAGTGCTCAGAATGGTAGTGACCTTAATACTAAGAGCACAACTGTTGTTTTAACAGTGTAACAGTTCAAATCATCTGTCTGTGTTCTTGTCTCTTTCAGCAGCATGTGCACCAGAGTGTGTGGAAGCTGGAAATGCACTGTTGGGTTGCAGCGTGCAGAAAGATGCTCTGGGACTCTGAGGGTTTTATTAAAGTGGCTTCACCTTCAGGATTGATACACAGAAGCAGATCTGCTCCAGCCTACAGCCTTTGTTTTATCTATACTATACTATCTAGCCAGTAATAACTGAATACAGATCATTCCATGTTTTCATTTTTATTTGTTGTTTGATCTTCTGAACTTCAACCTATTTGGGAGAAATGCATCAGTACTTTGAATAAAATAAGCCTCATTGGTTTTCACATCTGCTCTGTTTACTGTGGGGTAAAAACGTGACATTAAGTGAGTTTTGTGTTGCAAACTTCCACCCACACGGTGCATGTTCTCAAGGAAATCAAGCGCTTTCAGTGGACTTGACTTGAATGTTTCACTTCAGTCTGAGTGTATAAAGTTGTTCTGCTTTATGAACTTAAATTGTCTTCACATATTCCAAAGAGAAAAGTAACTGTCCCGGACACATCTTGTCTATAAACATTTGTCCTCAGAGGTAAGATTTCATCTAGTACATAGTACATATAAGGAGTTTAAGATGGTTATACGTTTGATTGATTTGACATAATAAGCTTAATACAACGTTTTATTAAGGTTACAACTGTGATTAGAGTGTAATCACTTGAAGTTTGTATTGAGGTTACACAGTCAGACACCTGAGCTGTTTTAATCCGTGGGAAATTTAAATAAAGAAATAAGTAACATCGAGGAAAAAAGTGAAGATGGCAGTAGGTTATTCATTAGTTTCTCTTCTATTTTGGAAGTCTTTAAATAATAATTTCTTATGTACAAACAACATGGATCAAATATCTTAAAAAAGACTATAAAAAAACAATAGGTTCAGGTGCAAATAGAGAAGATGTCGAAACATGAGGAAAAAAAGGAAAACAAATTTAAATGGCAAGAGTAAATTCATATTCTACCAGTCCATTTAATAGTATTTTAGTTATTAGTGACCTCAGCAGCTTTTATCAGAAATACTGAAAACAGTGACTTCCCCTTCGTTTTCACTGGATGTGAAAGTTACTAACCAGGAAGTTTTATATTTAGTTTTGACTCCATAAAAGTTGTCCTTTTGAGAAACCTTTTTGGCAAAGACACTCTCCTACACCATGCCGTAAAACTTCAGCATACACCCACTGGGGAAACAAATGATCTGAAGTTTCAGCATCGTTGTAAAATTCTCAATTGTCAGGTTTAATTCAAAATCATTGTCATGGGACGCAGTATACTAAGGAGCTCCGGAGGTTTTCAGATCTGCTTCACTTCACTAAATCCCCAGGACAGTTCATGAACACTTTTTACATTATTATTTTATATAGTAGAAGTTGACTCTTTGCTGTAGTGTTTACTGTTTACACTCCATTTAATGTTTGAATATCTTTGGGAATTGTAAGTGTCTTGTGATTTTTGACAACATCAAGCTAAAAGATACAGAGGATGGGGTGGTAAGAGTGGAAGAATGTTAAAATGCTTGAAATAATCATGTAGTGGAGTTGGAAATGGTTTAAGATACAGATTGAAATGTCTTATGATGGAGAGTTCAGTTCAGGTTCTCATGACATTATACAGCCGCCATATTAACTAAACAAGTCACCAAGTAAAAACCATTCTCCATTACTATTAATATAAATATGTAAAATTCTATGGTAGAGAATTCTGTGGGGTAAAACTGTGATTGAAGAGTTTCCTGTACAAGATTTGTCTGTCCAGACAAATCTGTGTCTGGACAGAGACCATGGTTCCAGTCAGTAAAAACTCAGTGTCTCTCCCAGATGTTTGAATAGATTTTTACAGTTCTGCATTATTTTCCAGGTGATGCAGTCGCTGCGATTTGCTCTGCACCCAGCTGTGGTGGACATCTCAGCCACATGGGATTTACCAAAGGGAGTGTCTGTCACTGTCCTCTCTCCACCAATCACAGCTCTTTTCCACGGTCAGAGGTCACTGGTTTATGGCCAGCTCACTGGAGAGGTAGGAGCAGCTCCATGTCATGTTGTGTTTCAGTCATCAGGTATGTGATGACAGTCATTAACATGATTTCTAACACTGTAATGCTTTCTCAGAGTCCAGAGGCAGCAGAGGGCTGTGTGACGGTAAAGTACAGCCTGGCGGGTCATCCCTCTCACAACCAGCTGCACTTCAGTCTCAAACCTGCAGGAGACACTGGGTAAAGCAGGTTTTCATCCAGACAGTACTGTTCTGTTTTCAATCCTGACCTTAAAATGAGTTTGATTATTTAGAGAAAATCAAGATTTGCTGTAGGTGTGAATTATTGTCTCTCTGTTCGTGTTATTGCTGTGATCAATGGAGACTTCTCGACTATGTGTTTTGTTTCTCTGTGAACAGGATATGACGATAAACTGACAAACATCAAACTCTGAGTGTTTCCTTCTCTCTCTTATCTACAGATTAACAATCCACAGGTTGGCTTCTCTCACTATGATTCACTCTCTGGAGATGAAGGAGAGAGAAGATGGAGGACAGAAAGATGGAGGAGTGAAGGAGAAGGTGGTGGAGCTCAGTGTCCATTCAGGAGTGAGCAGTTCTTTCACTGCCTTCATTGCTGTCAACAAAAGCAGTGGTGAAGCGATTCAAGGACCTCTGGTGTGCAGAGACGTTCCAACACCTGGTGAGTGTGAACAAATGAAAATTGATATTCTAACTCAAATCTTTGAAGATATTGAGAAATGATAATATACAAGAGAGAGACACAACAATTGGTTGCTTAACAAAATTCATTAGTCTTTTATGAATCACTTCTCCCTTTTTACTTGGACTTTTAAATAAGAGCATTTGTGTTTGTGTGTGCACTTGTTCAACTGTTCATTCTTGTCTTCACCTGAGATCCTTTTTGTTTTAAAATCTTGAAGGTTTATACAGGGCTACAATTACACCAGCAGCATATGAATGCAAATGGGATTGGAAAATACATGCTTTCTCTTAATACATTAAATGAACATAAACACTGAACTAAAACCAACACACTTCTTTGGCTGAACCTAAACATATTTGCAGCTTTAATATGGAAAACATTGTGTATGTTGATGCATTCACATGTCTTTATGTGTTCACATCTACACTATATTGCCAAAAGTATTCATTCACCCATCCAAATAATTGAATTCAGATGTTCCAGTCATTTCCATGGCCAATCAAGCTTCTCCATCTGGCAATCTGATGGACCAATCTGGGTTTAGTGGTTGCCAGAAAAACGGTACTTGTCTGACTGCATTGTGCCAAGTGCCAAGTTTGGTGAAGGGGGGATTATGGTGTGGGGTTGTTTTTCAAAGAAACTCTAAATGCTTCAGCATACGAAGAGACTTTGGACAACAGTTTGGGGATGGCCCCTTACTGTTCCAACATGACTGAGCACCGCTGCACAAAGCAAAGTCCATAAAGACATGGATGAGCAAGTTTGGGGTGGAAGAACTTGACTGACCTGCACAGAGTCCTGACCTCAACCCAACAGAACACCTTTGGGATGAAATAGAGCGAAGACTGTGAGCCAGGCCTTCTCGTCCAACATCAATGTCTGACCTCACAAATATGCTTCTGTAAGAATGGTCAACAATTCCCATAAACACACTCCTAAACCTTGTGGAAAGCCTTCCCAGAAGAGTTGAAGCTGTAATAGCTGCAAAGGGTGAGCCAATGTTTTATTAAACCCTGTGGAATGGGATGTCACTTAACTTCAAGGCAGATGAGTGAATACTTTTGGCAATATAGTGTATGTGTGGTTGTATCCAATAAGGTACACTTTGATATTTTTGAATATTCAGACCTTATACTATGTGTGTGTTTGTATTTTCAAACTTATACTTATGTGATATATTTTAATATTTTAACATTTTCAATATTTCATGTAGTTTTTAAACTACTATTAAGCTCAGGAACCAAAAGTTTGGTTACTCTCATACACTGTTTACTAACTGACTTTTAAATTGTTTCACATCTTTTTTTCTTTTCTTTTTTTATTCTCCAATAGACATGAGCTGTTATTTAGCTGGTAAGTAAAAAGCCAAATAAACACCAACACAATGTTTTCTATGAATATAGTAAATGAATGTCAACACTGAACAAACAAAATACAGCGTGTACAGTAGAAGTAGTATTTGTCCTTCTTCATTGTAACAGTCAGTGACAGGTTGTTGTTTCAAGCTGTTTTACAAGTTTCGCTTATGATCATTTATGTCATATTGTTTACATTTTGGTCGTTCACAATGTTTAAATCATTATGTGTCCATGTACATTGTGACAAAGTGGGTGAGAACCACACCGTTTGTGTTTGCATTATATTTGTTTACAAATCATACTCCAACATTTCCATATAAAATCAGACTCGGACAAGTATTAAGTTAAAACTAGTTTATTTCAAATGTGCATCATTTAAGTTAATTGTTGATTTACTTACCATACCCACCGTGTGTTCCAGAGACAAAAGGAGGGAAATTTGGATTTCTTCCTGCTTTTAAGGTCTCTGTGACCTCATCACAGAGGCTCACAGACAGAACCATCAATGGGGGTGTTTTGAAATGAGGTTATAGTTTATTTGTTCGTTTAAGATTAGGTAGAGATGGTAAAGACTAATGGAAGTTAAAGGCCAACGGGAAGGTGCCTGTCTGTTTGTGCAAAAAGGTACATGTCACTTACCTTTTCCATCCCGGAAAAGGTGAACATACCTGCTTCATGGTATGCACCAACAGGATGTCAGTCAAGTGCTAATGAACAGCACTATAAAAGCAGTTGCTTGTCAGCCCTCAACAACCATGTCTGTGTAGCTGGGTGCACGTTACATTACGTTAAGTTGCGTTAAGTTAATCTAAGTTGCTATATGTTTAGTTTTATTCAGTTAAGTTTTGTTAACTCTAATGTGGTAAATTTTGTAGATATTCCTTTTTTTTTTTTTCCTTCCATTATATGTATGTTTTGGTGACACCTGGGCTTGGAGAAATAAACACTTTTTTTTTTGACTGGAACAACGTTTTGAGTCTGTCTCCTACTAATTCCTACCGCTCTAGCCAGGCATCCCCACATACTGTATATGTGTGTTTATATCTATAAACTTACACTTTTATTTTTTAATATTTGAACATTTTCAATATTTCATGTAGTTTTTAAACTACTATTAAGGTCAGGAACCAGAAGTGTATTTACTCTTATACATTGTTTACTAACCCACTTTTAAATTGTCTCACATCTTTATCTTTTTCTTTTTTTATTCTCCAATAGAGCTTAAGCTTTCTGGTAAGTAAAAAGCCAAATAAACACCAACACAATGTTTTCTATGAATACAGTAAATGAATGTCAACACTGAACAAACAAAATACAGCGTATACAGTAGAAGTAGTATTTGTCCTGTGACCGTCAGTGACAGGTTGTTGCTTAAAGCTGTTTTACAAGTTTCACTTATTAGAATACAGAAAGCTTTATTAATAGATAAAAATAAGATAAAAAATAGCAGCCCAGAATAAAAGGCAATATGTTCTTATTAGAAACACATATTAATAATTAAAAAATTAAAAATTGCCAAGTTAGGAAAAAAGTAATAAATAACTGAATAAATAAATGGAAGATTAATTGCACATATCCGTACTACCTAAAGTGCATTGTGCCAAGAACAGATCAGTCAATAATTATTTCCTCAACTCACTATTTAAAAGCAGGAATAAGGAATAAATGATCTTGCATAACGGTGGCATGAGAACAAATTCATTTCCAAGAATATGATGTTGGTTCATCAGACTTTTTGCTTTTCGGAGGACACGTTTCTCCCAAAGAGAACTTGGGTAGCACATTTGGATTCCAATCATTTTGGAGCAGACTCATGGACTGGAACAGTTTCGGTCCTTCACTGTTATATTACCAAGCCAACAAATGAAAGAAAAAGTAAGAAGGCTCTCAATATATGACAAGTACACAGTACAAAGTATAGATCTGGAGACAAAGTATAGATCATTATCATTTTATGTCGTATAGTTTGAGTTTTGGTCATTCACATTTTTGAAATCATTATGTGTCCACATACAGTACATGTGTGTTTGTATTTATAAACTTATACTTGTGTGATAATTTTTAATATTTGAACATTTTCAATATTTCAAGTAGTTTTTAAACTACTGTTAAGCTCAGATACCAAAAGTGTAGTTACTCTTATACACTGTTTAATAACTGACATTTAATTTGTTTCACATCTTTTTCTTTTCTTTTCTGTTTTTATTCTTCAATAGACACGCCCTGTGTTTTATCTGGTAAGTAAAAAGCCAAATAAACACCAACACAATGTTTTCTATGACTACAGTAAATGAATGTCAACACTGAACAAACAAAATACAGTATATAAAGTATAAGTAGTGTTTGTCCTACTATATTGGGACAGTCAGTGACAGGTTGTTGCTTAAAGGGGAACTACTGTTTTTTGCAACCTGGACCTTATTTCTGGCATAAAATTCGATCATTTACTCACCCATAGAACTTTTCTGTCATTGTACTTGCTTAGGAAATAATTAAATCAGCATATATCCATATAGTGGGAGTGACAGGGCACCGAGACGCAGCCTCTAAATAACGCATTATCTTCCCCCGAAACTTGTTCATTTCACCAATATTTTGTTATCGTACGCTCGTGCTATTCCCCTTTGAGTCCGGAGTTACCTGTTATCATCATCCATGTCTGTAGGTTGACCTACAGACTCCAGATGATGTATTCTGACCTGGACGCCTGCGAAGGTCGGCTTGTTTACCTGTAATTTCCTACTGCTAGTTTTTTGCAACATGGCTAAATATTTTTTCCGAATATGAGGTTGTGGACAAATCATAGCAGTAGCAAATTACAGGTAAAAAAGCCGACCGTCGTGGGTACAATATGAGGACTACCATATAATGGATGAGTTGTTATGGCCATCCTGAGCTGTCTGCATTTGTGTTTGCCGCTGTATGTGTACATGGTAGCATGTGTTTACCTCTAACAACAGGATCATTGGAGTGTGCCTCATGCATTTTCCACTGCATCATTTTTACTTGATGAGTATGACCACAGCCGGTGGATTAATAGTGGGTCTTAGTAACTCAAGGTGAAAAATGCTCATGGATATTGATTTCTATTCTGGAGAGAATAACTAACTGTTCAACATAATGAAGATGTATTTCACCAAAAAGCTAATTTTGGTTCTTGTGTGGTCCTTAAGCTTCTAATAGATACAAACCTTCATCCTGATTCATCCTGATACCTAATAGTAGTCAGGGTGCTGTTGTCTAGCCTGTAGAGTAGGGGTCTTCAATGTTTTCCAGGCCAAGGACCCCCAAATTGATGGAGAGATGGGATATTAAAAAAAAGTCCAATCAACCAAAACTTTCGCGACCCCCTAGGGGTCCGCTGTAGAGGTCTGTGCATCCCTCCATGGATATGTCTCCCAAGACCATCACTGACCCACCACCAAACCGGTCATGCTGAATGATGTTACAGGCAGCACAATGTTCTCCACGGCTTCTCCAGACCCTTTCACATCTGACACATGTGCTCAGGGTAAACCTGCTATACTCTGATTAGAATGGGCTCCTTAAATAGTTTTGAGCAGTCTACTTCACCTTTTGTTTTCACCTTGTCTAAAACTACCTGAACCATCCACCTTCACATTCTTCAATTATATATACATATTTACTAACAACATCTAGCTGTGGTTATCTTTTAACTATATATTCAAATCAAATCAAATCAAATTTATTTATATGGCACTTTTCATACCTTTTAAAAGCAATACAAAGTGCCTCACAGAGGCTAAAAACAGCAATGACAAAAATCCAACCCTCCCATCCAAACCCCCTAAAAACACACAGAGACACACATACACACACACACACACACAGGCTCACAGTCACTGTAAAAGCTAGAGAGAGACATGGCCGGGCACCGAGACCTGGAGCAAGGAGAAAGCCACCTTTGGGGGGCCGACCACACCGAGAGGGCTTCCAGCCCACGACTACAGGGAGCACCGCCATAGAGTCAGCCCCAACCCGGGCAGACAGGAGGCCCCACACCAAAGTGCAGAGCCCTCCAGCCACCAGGGCCAGAGCCGTCCACAGGACAGCACCCCCGTCAGTAGACCAGAAGCAGCTCCCAGTGTGGTCGATCCCCATGATCAGACACTGGAGCTAAAAACTGAGGGACTAAAATTGTAAAATAGGATAAAAATGACCAATATAGATAAAATGCTTTTCAGCTCATAAAATTAAAGCATGTAGTTAAAATAAAAATAGAAAAGGAAATGATAAAAAGTCTGATAAAAACTGCTAAAAACTAAAAATTGATTAAAAACTGAGGGACTAAAACTAAAACTGTAAAATCTATCAATATAGATAAAATGCTTTCAACTTGTACCATAAAAACATGTAGTTAAAGCATATAGTTAAAATTATAAAAAGTCTGATTAAAATGAGCAAGGAAATTAAGAGAATCAATTAAAAATAATTCAAGGTGCATCTTGACAGATACTTCCGGGCTGATGGATGTCATTTCTTCAGATTATTTGGAGAACAGCAACAACAACTGGAATGCTTCCTGTAAATGTTTTAGTAATGATGTTTAAATGATTTAATTAGTCAAATGGCTTGTGAAATAAATGACACACAAGAATGCAAATCATTAGTGACACATCATCCAAAATAATAAAGGGACATTTTTGTCTTTCCTTAAATTTCCTTTTCCTCTGACTGGGTGTGTGCTGCAGAGGAGAAAGCCACTCAGCCCCAGCAACCTCAGAAAGACCCTCTGCTGCAGCTGATCTCCCTCCAGAAGGCCTCTGGCTCCTGGCTGCTTGATCCAGCTCTGGCTGCTGCACTGGGGAAGACCAGAGAGGAGGTGGAAAAGACAATGAGACAAATTAATAATGGAGGTTATTAAAAACTGGTTTCATAAAGCACACAGGAAATATTACAGTTAGCACAACATGCTAAACTAGTAGAAATATAGATCAGAACCACTGGTCAGCATTTTCTGTTGAGGTATTTTATTCTTTTGAGTTTCATCTTCTTGTTCTGTCTGTTCCATGTGTTTTTCTTTCATCTGGTGAATTAGGTCAAGGAGGAAGTGTGGGCCACCATCAGTGGCGGTTCTACATTGTATTGCGCCCCGGGCGAGACCACCTCCGACCCCCCCCCCCGCCCCCCCTCGGCACCCGCGCACTTAAAGAAAAGAGCATCCATGAATTGCTAATTTAAATAACCATGTCCTTACACTCAAAGTGTCTGTCATTAGACGCTATATTAATCTATCTTTCAGGGAGGAACAATTAGCTCCTTGGTTACTGCCTCCAATTATATGCTTGGCTTACTTTTGGTTGGTTAAACTATGTTTTGACACGAAATAGAGTTGTAGCAAATGGTAAATGTTCATCTTTGTAACTACCTACAGATATGAAAATTTCGTTGACTAATTACAGGACCCAACGTGATGGAAATAAATAATAACTGAACTTGTAACAGTTTTGTTGCAAAGCACAATCTTATGGTGAAATTAGATCTGGTGTTTGTTAAGACGAATTACTGTTGTATAAGCATTGCAAGCATCATAGCAAAAAGTCTAACAAACGTATAGCACCAGTTAACATTAGCCCTTCATTCATGACATATGATACTGTAATCATACAGAGAGAACATAGCATACCTTTATCTTTCCTTTCTCTGTCCATCTCTGCGTTTATTTGACACTCGACAGTCAACAGATTTCCATCCTCCAACGCTGTCACTCACGACCAGAAGTCAAGACTAAACCAATTCAGCTTGGTGACCACATAATTACCTATTTTCATTTGGCCATTTCACACAAATCATAAAAACCAAAACGTGCATGAATTATAGGCCTGTATTTATTATATTATGAATGAAATGTGCGTTACATGGAAGAAAGTGAAGGTGTTACTAACTTTTATACAGTGGACCCCCCCCCCCCGTCCGTTCAATTTGGGATAGACCCAGAGGTGAACTGTCCCCCGCGCCCCCCTCCCCTTTCTATTTCTCACGCACAGCTTCTATGCACGGCACCTTCTCAGCAGCAGGGGCGCCTGTAGCTGCAGGGGGCGCCAATTTGCCAATTCCCTATACACAGATATGACAGATAATAGAAAACCATGTAGCGGCGTAGATTTATTTGTTTATTTTATTTTTTTCCAAGTGCTCGTGCCGCCCCTCTTGTGTCATGAAAAAATGCCGCCCCGGGCGGCTGCCCGGTTCGCCCGTGCCTAAAACCGCTACTGGCCACCATCCTGGCTCTGATCTGGCTTCATGGTTTCAAGATGGATTCAAAGGAAGAATGGGAGCTTCTGGCTATGAAGGCTGTGTCATGGCTCAGTGCTCAGAATGGTAGTGACCTTGATACTAAGAGCTCAACTGTTGTTTTAACAGTGTAACGGTTCAAATCAGATGTTTGTGTTCTTGTCTCTTTCAGCAGCATGTGTACCAGAGTGTGTGGAAGCTGGAAATGGACTGTTGGGTTGCAGCGTGCAGAAAGATGCTCTGGGGCTCTGAGGGTTTAATTAAAGTGGCTTCACCTTCAGGATTGATACACAGAAGCAGATCTGCTCCAGCCTACTTTACTGCCAGTAATAACTGAATGCAGATCATTCCATGTTTTAATTTTCGTTTGTCATTTGGTCTTCTGAACTTGAACCTCACCTGCTCTGTTTACTGTGGGGTATAAACAATGTGACACCAAGTGGGTTATGTAAGTGCTGTTATATTTGTGTTAAAATATTAATTCATAATTTCATGATGTTAAATAATTGAGATAAAAACAATAGATGAGCAAAATCATTTCACCTTGAAAGGTGTGTGTGTTACAAGACAAAACATGAGTTAATTTCATCCTGTTCATCAATTTGTTACATGGGTGCTGTTGTTTTTGGCCCGGAACCAATGTTTATTACCTGTGCGCTGCCACGGCAGGATTAATTGATGCTATACTGCTAAGCATGGACCGATGTGTGTCAAGAACCTCTCTTCATGACAAGCGGCTAACGAGGTATTTTCTTTGTATTAGCGATGCATTTTGTTTATGTTCACAAACACGACATTTATACTTTTATTTACTTCGTGTACAGTTTTTGTTATGAGCTGATATATATTTGTATTACTGTACTAACAGTTCTCACGGCATGAACGATGGAAGAAGAGTCAAATAAATGCCAGTAAAGAGAAACCGATCCGTGTCTGTCGTGACGAGAGCTACAGTGAGAACTCGCCTGCTCAACACGGGTAGGAGAGATGAAGACAACAACGTAACATCGCGACGAGCATCCAGCGCATCAGAGAAGCGAAGTCCATATTGTCGGTGTGGCGGCAAGTAGCAACGGCGATTATACTGTGTCGAAAGTGCAACTTTTCAAGGTAAAGCCAGCAAGTGCTCCACTAGTCTTCAAGTTAACGTGGTGCGAGAAGTGGCGGAACATTAAAGCTGCAATCAAGGACTCGGGTGTATCGACTTTGATAACTATGCTTAGCCCACATATTTTGGGATGGACCTGATGTGAAGATGTTTATTGTCGATAATAGTTGGTATTTAAAGGGTTAAAGGTAGGAAGTGACATCATTCTAAGTGAAGATTAAGTGTTTGGTATTTTGTGTTTTATTACCACAAAGATTAAAGTGATCTTATACGTTGAAACCAAAGGTGTGAAAATCTATATGTTTATGGAAGGTAATATAGTTTAAAGGGATCTACATGTGAAACCATTTGTTTTAATATATTCCCTCTCTAAGGTTTATACTTTGATACTCGAGTTTGAATATTTGTCAGAGTATTTCACTGGTTCTATTTGAAGCGAGCTATACATGTTGATAAATTGCTAATTCTAAAACAGTTCTTTGATACCATTTGTGTTCAGAAACTGAGTTAAGTAGACTCGCATGGTTTGCATACAGTGATCAAGAATTTTTTGGAGTTACTAACGTTTAAGCCTGCTATACCTTGTATTAACACATAGTCCCATAGAAATCCAAGTCAATACATCATACATACACACACATCACAAGGCCATTCGAGCTATCTCAAAATGTCTGACACAAGCACTGAGACCCGTCATGAAAATACAGGATCACCTGCTGAACCTGAAGCCACAACAAGTGAATCAGCAGAAGTAGAAAGGCCACGAAGAAGCGAAAGAATCCGAACCTTGACAGAAAAGGGAAAGGAACTTGAGGAAGAAAGGCTAAAGGCCTCACAACGTAGATTTAAAATTATTTATGAGAAGTGGAGGTATCACGCAAGAGTAGGCAAAGAAGTATTGTCTGACACAGTCTCAGAAGATGACTTGAAGGAGCTTATTAAAGGTATTAAAGCTGCATGTTCTGAAGTTAAAGCTACACTATATTACCAAAAGTATTCGCTCACCCATTCAAATGATCAGAATCAGGTGTTCTAATCACTTGGCCTGGCCCCAGGTGTATAAATTCAAGCACTCAGGCATGCAGACTGTGAAACAAGACATTTGTGAAAGAATGGGCCGCTCTCAGGAGCTCAGTGAATTCCAGCGTGGAACTGTCATAGGATGCCACTTGTGCAACAAATCCAGTCGTGAAATTTCCTCGCTCCTAAATATTCCACAGTCAACTGTCAGCTCTATTATAACAAAATGGAAGCGTTTGGGAAAAACAGCAACTCAGCCACGAAGTGGTAGGCCACGTAAAGTGACGGAGAGGGGTCAGCGGATGCTGAAGCGCATAGTGCAAAGAGGTCGCCGACTTTCTGCACAGTCAATTGCTACAGAGCTACAAACTTCATGTGACCTTCAGATTAGCCCAAGTACAGTACGCAGAGAGCTTCATGGAATGGGTTTCCATGGCCGAGCAGCTGCAGCCAAGCCACATATCACCAAGTGCAATGCAAGGCGTCGGATGCAATGGTGTAAAGCACGCCGCCACTGGCCTCTAGAGCAGTGGAGACGCGTTCTCTGGAGTGATGAATCACGCTTTACCATCTGGCAATCTGATGGACGAGTCTGGGTTTGGAGGTTGCCAGGAGAACGGTACATTTCAGATTGCATTGTGCCAACTGTGAAATTTGGTGGAGGAGGAATTATGGTATGGGGTTGTTTTTCAGGAGCTGGGCTTGGCCCCTTAGTTCCAGTGAAAGGAACATTGAATGCTTCAGGATACCAAAACATTTTGGACAATTCCATGCTCCCAACCTTGTGGGAACAGTTTGGAGCGGGCCCCTTCCTCTTCCAACATGACTGTGCACCAGTGCACAAAGCAAGGTCCATAAAGACGTGGATGACAGAGTCTGGTGTGGATGAACTTGACTGGCCTGCACAGAGTCCTGACCTGAACCCGATAGAACACCTTTGGGATGAATTAGAGCGGAGACTGAGAGCCAGGCCTTCTCGACCAACATCAGTGTGTGACCTCACCAATGCGCTTTTGGAAGAATGGTCAAAAATTCCTATAAACACTCTCCTCAACCTTGTGGACAGTCTTCCCAGAAGAGTTGAAGCTGTAATAGCTGCAAAAGGTGGACCGACATCATATTGAATTCTATGAGTTAGGAATGGGATGGCACTTCAGTTCATAGAATGAGTAAAGGCAGGTGAGCGAATACTTTTGGTAATATAGTGTATCTATGAAGAGTTACGTAGAGTACAAACTCCTCAAACAGATGTGCGACGAAGAGTTGACACATGCATATCACTCTCAGATCACATTATTCTAAGAGCACAAAGACAACTGTCAGGACACCCAGAGGAGGAAGAGGAAGAACCTTGGCCCGATTTTGGATCAATCCTAAACTCCACAAGTTCCCTATCGAGGTCTCATCAATCAAAGCATAGTTCTGTCAGCTCCAGTGTCCTCTCATTCAAAAGAAACGAGGCTGTGGCTGAAGCTGCAGCTGCTCAAGAAGTTCTGGCGGTGTTGGATGAACAAGAAAAGGAAACAACAGAACTACAAAGACTAGAGGCTGAAGATAAACAGCTACTGGCACAGTTTGAATCTGAGAAGCTAGCCAGACAACAAGCAATTCAAGAAAGGCGCAGAAAGCTTGATCGCCTAGAAGAAGTAAAGAAACTAAATGCTGCAAGAGCTCGAGCAAAAGTCTATGATCAAGCTGGAAACTGCAGTACACTTAACCTACTGAATGATGTTGAACCAGCAGTAGAATTTCAAGTTTCTGACCCCAAAGTTCCATTATTCACTCCTCAACCTCAACCAATCACACCCCAAACCCTTAATGCTTCAAGTCCACCTTCCATTTCACAATCTAAGCCAGTGATAACCCAAACCCTTCATGCCTCAAGCCTCTCATTTGTTCCCCAATTCCCACCAAACACAGGTCAAGCTCACTTTTCAACCCTGCAGCCCGCATCACAGGTTCCAGTGACTCAACCGCACATAGTACAGGTACAGAATGGCTCCGATGCTGCTTTGGTCAGTGCACTAGCGGAAGCTATCAGTGCCAGTCGTCTCCCAACACCAGAGCCTGCAGTATTTACTGGAGATCCATTGAAGTTCAATGATTGGCGCCTGTCATTTGTAACATTAATTGACAGGAAAAACATTCCCAAGAACGAAAAATTGTATTACCTAAGGCAGTATCTAGGTGGCACTGCAAGAAAGGCTGTGGAAGGATTTTTCCTACTAGGAACAGAGGCAGCATATGACTCAGCATGGCAACTGTTGGAAAAACGCTTTGGAGACCCATTCATAATAGGGAAGTCCTTCAGAGATAAGCTGCACGGATGGCCAAAAATAAGCTCCAAAGATGGCTGTGAGTTAAGAGAATTTGCAGACTTCCTTCAGAGCTGCGAAGCTGCAATGCCCCACATCAAAACATTAGAAGTCCTAAATGACTGCAATGAAAGTCAAAAAATTCTGTTGAAACTGCCAGACTGGTTGGTGTCCAGTTGGAACCGCAAGGTGATGGAAAGCAGACTAGCAAATGCCAGATACCCATCATTCAAGGAGTTGGTTGACTTCCTGTCAAAGGAAGCAGATCTCGCCTGTGATCCCATCTCATCCATTCAAGCAGTCAAGAGGATGGAAGGTGAAAGACAAAGGCAACACCGTGGTCAAACTATTCAAGCAAAGACACTGTCCACAAACACAGCACAGCATAATATTCCAATGTGTGATTTCTGCAAAAGAACAGGACATGTCCTTGCCAACTGTAGAAAGTTCTGTGAAAAGACAGTCCAAGATCGTGTTAAGTTTGTGCAGACAGAGAGGCTTTGCTTTGGGTGCTTGAAAACAGGTCATCACTCAAGAAGGTGTGACAACAGAAGTACATGTGAAAGATGTCAGAAAAAACATCCAACATGTTTACATGTTGATAAGTCTCCAGAACGTCAAACATTTGTATCTCCAAAAGGAGACAACAACTTAAAGGACAAAGCAGTCACTGAAGGAACAGTTTCGACAGGAACTGCTAATAGAGTCATGCAAGAAGGCCTAAGCACACAGACATCCTCAATCGTGCCAGTCTGGGTCTCATCCATAAAGCAACCCGATCAAGAAATTCTGGTCTATGCTCTCTTAGACACGCAGAGCGATACAACTTTCATCCTGGATGAAGTGGCTCGTGACCTCGACACAAGGAAGGAGAATGTTTGTTTGCGGCTTTCTACGATGTCTAACAGGTCAACAGACATACCTTGTCAGAAATTGACAAATTTGCAAGTCAGAGGATATAACCTAGACAAGAGAATTCCACTGCCACCACTTTTCACAAGAGAGTTTATTCCGGCAGACAGGACACACATTCCAACTTCCCAGACCGCTCAAAGGTGGCCTCACCTAGAACAGCTTGTTGACAAGATCCCACCACCTTTAGATTGTGAAGTAGGCCTCCTAATTGGTTATAACTGTCAGCAAGCCCTCCTTCCAAGGGAGATCCTGTCTGGTGAAGAAAACTATCCCTATGCTCAGCGCACAGATCTCGGCTGGAGCATCATCGGTTGCTTTAATACAGCAAGTAATTACAGTGATGCAATAGGAACAAGCCACAGAGTCATAGTGCATCAAGTGACACCTATCATGCAACCTTCATTAAAATTAAGAAGCGAGGTGCACTTTTCATGTAAAACTCATGTCAAGGAAATCAGTCCAACAGACATAATCAAGGCTCTGGAATCTGATTTCACAGAACAAACCACAGATGACATACTGGTTTCACAGGAAGACCTTCTCTTTTTGTCCGAAGTAAAGGAAGGTATCAGGCAGAAAGAAGATGGCCACTTTGAAATCCCACTTCCTTTCAAGACAAATAAACCTGATCTTCCAGACAACAAACTATGTGCAGTTCACAGACTCTCCACTTTAGAACGACGACTGAGGAGAAATGAGCAGTATTATAAGGATTATGTCCAGTTCATGAATGACATAATCACTCGTGGAGATGCTGAAAAGGTTCCACAAGCTGAACTTGAGAACCAACCTGCGTGGTACATCCCGCACCACGGGGTTTATCATCCCCATAAACCTGGGAAAATCCGTGTGATTTTCGACTGTTCAGCAAGATTTCAAGACACCTCTCTAAATGATAATCTCTTAACTGGACCAGATCTGACTAACACATTAGTTGGAGTCCTATGCAGATTCAGAAAAGGGCCAATAGCTATAATGTGTGATGTCGAAAGGATGTTTCACCAGTTTCATGTGGCGAAAGAACATCAGGACTACTTAAGGTTCCTCTGGTGGGACAACGGTGATCTGAATTCCAAACCCTCAGTGTACCGGATGAAGGTGCACCTTTTCGGGGCAGCTTCCTCCCCTGGTTGCTCCAACTTCGGATTTAAACATGTGGCATCTCAGGGTCTTGGAAGGTTCAGTGAAGACTCCATCAAGTTCATACAACGAAGCTTTTATGTAGATGATGGCTTAATAAGTGTAAATACACCAGCCGAAGCCACACATCTGATTGAGGAGTCAAGAGCTTTGTGCAGAACAGGAAATCTTCGGTTGCACAAGTTCGTATCCAATAACAAAGAAGTACTTGCCACAATACCACCTGAAGAATGCGTGCAAACCAAAGGTCTGGACATTGCCCTCGGAGAACCTCATATTGAGCGAGCACTTGGAGTTCAGTGGTGCGTTGAAGCAGATGAGTTTCAGTTCAGGGTTGTGGTGAAGGAGAACCCACTGACGAGAAGAGGGGTTCTTTCGACTGTTGCCTCTGTTTATGACCCTTTGGGGTTCGTAGCACCTTTCATTCTAGTTGGCAAACAAATCCTTCAGGAGCTGTGCAGAGACAAAGTAAGCTGGGATGAAGATCTCCCTGAACACATTTTACCAAGATGGGAGTCATGGCTTAAAGATCTGTCTCATTTGGCTGCCCTGAAGATCCCAAGAAGCTACTGTCCATCAAACTTTGGAAAAGTCAAGCAATATGAGCTTCACAACTTCTCCGATGGAAGCTTTAATGGATATGGTGCATGTTCATACCTCCGAGCGACGAGTGAAACAGGACAGATCAGTTGCTCATTTGTCATAGGGAAGGCGAGGGTAGCCCCAACCAAATTAATGACCATCCCGAGGCTTGAGCAGTCGTCAGCTGTCACTTCAGTCCATAATGGCAAGGTCATCAAGAAGGAGCTTGAGATAGAAAATCTGCAAGAGTATTACTGGACTGACTCAAAGGTGGTTATTGGTTATGTGAACAACGACGCCAAGAGATTCCACACGTTTGTTGCTAACCGGATTCAGCGCATAAGATCTAACACTAATCCTGAACAGTGGCGATATGTCAGCTCTGAAAATAACCCAGCCGACTGCGCCTCAAGAGGGCTAGGTGGGGTTCAACTGAAAGAGTCTGACTGGCTGCGAGGACCAGACTTTCTTTGGCAGCAGCATCTTCCACCTCAAGAGAAGATGGTGGGAGAAATCGAAACAACTGACCCTGAGCTTCGCAAATCTTATGTTCTTGCAGTAAAGATGAAAGAAGAAAAATCAGTGGTGAATCGCCTCACTAAATTCTCTGACTGGTCTAGAGCAGTGAAAGCTGTTGCTAGGCTCAAGAGATTTCTCAGAGAGTTCAAAGGCTTTCAGCCAAGAACAAATAAAGCAACCAATCTTGAAGAACGAAGAGAAACATAAATCTTTATCATCAGGTTGGTGCAAGAAGAAGCTTTCGCTGAAGATATACAAAGGTTAAAGCTCCCGAAAGAATACCCCCTGAGCAAACACAACAAGTTACATCAGTTGAATGCTTTCCTAGATGAAAACAATATTCTCAGGGTGGGAGGACGCCTATCCAAAGCAGCTTTACACCGCGATGTGAGACACCCGGCAATACTTCCGAAGAAATCTCATGTGTCATCCTTGCTTGTTAAGCATCATCACGAGCAGGTTCTTCACCAAGGAAGAGGCATGACAATGAACGAGTTGCGTGCAAATGGGATATGGATCATAGGATGTGGAAACGTGGTCTCCTCACACATCTATAGATGTGTAAAATGTAGGAGATACAGAAGAACAACTGAGGTTCAACAAATGGCAGATCTGCCAGAAGAGAGAACTGAGACATCCCCTCCCTTCACTTATTGTGGTCTTGATTGCTTTGGCCCCTTCATTGTAAAGGAAGGAATAAAGGAGTTAAAACGATATGGATTATTGTTTACCTGTTTGTGCTGCAGAGCTGTGCATATAGAGTTACTAGACGACTCAACAACAGATGCTTTCATGAACGCACTAAGAACATTCATAGCCATCAGAGGACCAGTACGCCAACTGAGATGCGACCAGGGAACAAATTTTGTAGGTGCCAGGAGAGTGTTTTTTGAGCTATTAAAGGGGATGGATCAAGAACAGCAAAGAAAGATTGGCTGTGAATTTGTAATGAATGTTCCATCAGCGAGCCATATGGGCGGCGTTTGGGAACGTCAAATCCGAACGATTCGAAGCATCTTGACAGTCATGCTTGACCAATCTGCAAGCAGACTCGATACTGCAACTTTGAGGACTTTTCTATATGAAACTATGGCCATAATCAACAGCAGGCCACTGCGTGTTGAACATCTTCACGATCCAACCGGTCCAGAACCTCTCACACCTAATCATATATTGACCATGAAGTCATCAGTTATTCTGCCTCCACCTGGAGGGTTCTGTGCAGAAGATCTGTATTTGAGTAAAAGGTGGAGAAGAGTGCAGTTTCTGGCCAATGAATTTTGGCAAAGATGGAAACGGGAGTATCTGCTAAATCTCCAACAAAGGCAGAAATGGCAAAGAAAATCACGAAACTCACAAGTAAACGACATAGTGATTCTACAAGATGACAACTCACCAAGAAACGAATGGAAGCTTGGCAAGGTCGTGGAAGTTCAGCCCAGCTCAGATGGCATGGTGAGAAAGCTGAAGCTGCTTGTCAGCAACACTACATTTGAGAAAGGAAAACAACATACCAGAGCTATTCACCTGGAAAGGCCCATCCACAAAGTAGTTACCTTGATAGAGGCCAACTAAGTCACACACAACTTCACATTCATACAGACTCACTCATTTACACATTCTGTTACTATATTTGTCCTAGAAATCCCTCATTTCAAGTTAATGAGTGATTTGGTGGGAGTGTAAGTGCTGTTATATTTGTGTTAAAATATTAATTCATAATTTCATGATGTTAAATAATTGAGATAAAAACAATAGATGAGCAAAATCATTTCACCTTGAAAGGTGTGTGTGTTATAAGACAAAACATGAGTTAATTTCATCCTGTTCATCAATTTGTTACATGGGTGCTGTTGTTTTTGGCCCGGAACCAATGTTTATTACCTGTGCGCTGCCACGGCAGGATTAATTGATGCTATACTGCTAAGCATGGACCGATGTGTGTCAAGAACCTCTCTTCATGACAAGCGGCTAACGAGGTATTTTCTTTGTATTAGCGATGCATTTTGTTTATGTTCACAAACACGACATTTATACTTTTATTTACTTCATGTACAGTTTTTGTTATGCGCTGATATATATTTGTATTACTGTACTAACAGTTCTCACGGCATGAACGATGGAAGAAGAGTCAAATAAATGCCAGTAAAGAGAAACCGATCCGTGTCTGTCGTGACGAGAGCTACAGGTTATCCGTAGCAAACTTCCACCCACACAGTGCACGTTCTCAAGGAAATGAAGCGCTCTCAGTGGGCGTGGCTTCAGTCCCTCTGCTTTATGAACTTAAATTGTCTTGACAAATTCTCAAGAGAAAGTAACTGTCCCGGACACATCTCGTCTACAGACATTTGTCCTCAGAGGTAAGCTGGTTGGACGTTTGGTTGATTAGACATAATAGACTTAATACAAAGTTTTATTAAGGTTACAGTGGCGATTAGAGTCATCACTTGAAGTTTGTATTGAGGTAACACAGTTACAGTAGGTTAATCATAGGAGTTTCTCTTGTAATTATTGAATTAAATGTATTAAAAAAGACCGAAAAATATAGAAACACCAGAAACGAATTTAAATGGCAAGAGCGAAATCATATTCTACCAATACATTTAATAGTATTTTTGTTGTTATTGACCTCAACAGCTTTTATTAGATATCCAAAAAAGGTTCAAAAAAGGCAACTGGACTTGTAGATTTTTAGAGAAGACGTTTCACCACTCATCCGAGTAGCTTCTTCAGTTCTAGGGGACTGGTTTGAAAGTCTGAGGTTTAAATAGGAACTCCTCCTGAAAAAACTTGCTTGTTATGCTAATAACCAAAAACTGGTGCAGCTAATTTCCATTAACGACTGGGTACTTACCTGTAGTTGAGGGGGGACTGTTTTTGTCCCTGTCCTCTTCCCCTTTAAATGGTTCTCTAACGACTCTTGTCCGTCTGAGGCTCCAGTGTCAAGGTGTGAATCAGACTGAAACTTAAAACAGAAGTTAAAACTGTATTGTAAATAGATGGCAGATTAAATCTCAGTCCACCTCCTCTGTTTAGTGAAGGTTTTTCCAGTCTGACACAGATGGCTTCTTTTACTCCTCTTTCAAACCATCGGTCTTCTCTGGCTAAGATAGATAGATAGGTTTTATTTGTCACATGCACAGTTATACATAGTACAATGCACAGTGAAATGTATTGTTGTACCTGCAGCCAGTAGTAAAACGTTGGCAGTGGACGTTGGACGTTGTTATCTTCAAAGGAGTGTCCTTTGTCCTTCAGGTGTAGGTGGACCGCTGAATCGTTTCCTGATGAGCTGGCTCTCCTGTGCTGGTACATGTGTTTATGGATGGGTTGTTTAGTTTACCCAATGTATAAATCTGTTCACTCCTCACTGCACTGAACAGCGTACACCACATTACTCTGTTTCTGCCTGGGTGTTTTGTCTTTTGGGTGGACCAGTCTTTGCCTAAGTGTGCTTCCTGGTTTGAAATAAACTGGAATATGGTGATTTCTGAAAATTCTCCTGAGTTTCTCGGACACTCCAGCCACGTAGGGGATGACGATGTTTTTCCTTTTGTTGCTCTCCTCCTCTCTGTCCTTTTTGGGGTATCTTCTTGAGCCTTTAACAAAGGCCCAGTTGGGATATCCATATGTCTTAAGTGCCCGTTTAATGTGTTTTTGCTCCTTCTCCTTGCCATCCAGTCTTGTGGGTACAGTCTGTTCACTGTGCTGGAGCGTTCTGATGACCCCTAGTTTGTGCTCCAGGGGGTGGTGGGAATCAAATAATAAGTGCTGACCAGTGTGGGTGGGTTTTCTATACACTTCAATGTTGAGGCTTCGGTCTTCTTCCACATGCTCCAGACAGTCCAGGAAAGCCAGACTACCTCCGCTGATGTCCTCCCGAGTGAACTTGATGTTGCTGTCCACTGCATTGATGTGCTGTGTGAAAGATTCCACTTCCTGCGTCTTGATTTTAACCCAAGTGTCGTCCACGTACCTGAACCAGTGAGTGGGGGCGTTTCCTGTGAAAGAGTTCAGGGCTCTGGTCTCGACCTCCTCCATGTAGAGATTGGCCACAATAGGTGACACTGGTGACCCCATTGCACAGCCGTGTTTTTGCCTGTAGAATCCTCTATTAAATTGGAAATAGGTGGTCGTCAGGCACAGATTGAGTAACACTCAGAGTTGGTCTGGGGTGACGGTGGTCCTACCAGCTACGGGGCAAAGACACACTTAGGCAAAGGCTAAGTCCAGTTGCCTTTTTTGAACCTTTTTTGGATATACCATGACCTGGATGACAGAGAACCTTCACAGACAGCTTTTATTAGAAATAGCCTACTGAAAACAGTGACTTCACCTTCGTCTGAACTGATGGATGTGAAAGGATCGTTTTATATTTAATTTTGACTTCATAAATGTTGTCCTTTTGAGAAACTTTTTTGGTAAAGCCACTCTCTATGGAGTGAAATTAGTCTCAAATGCGTGTTCCATGATCCACACGTGAAACATTCACAAATGCTTACAACGATTTGTGTGTGAACTTGGGAAGGGTCACAAATGCGTACCGAGCAATCTGAACGTGTGTGATTGTGTTGCAAATTCACATCTCACATCTGACACAAAGGTCATTATTTTCGTTTTCAAAAGACTTCCTGTTTTTACGAGTGTCCAAGCCTACGCATACGGATCGGATACGGACAGGAGTCGGAGTTTTGAGGCTATTTTCACGCTGCTCAGATCCGCACGTCCACAAATGCATGGTGCCTTTAAGTGTCAGCGGGAAAATGGGAAATCTGGGCTTTAGGCGAAGTGAGATATTGCCTACCTTTCCTTTAGGGAAAATCAATCTTAACTGATATAACTAGTTTCTCGTTTAGTTACAACACTGAACTCAACGGATGACCACGTACATATTAATATATATTTTTCAATTTAAGATTATTTAAACATTTTTAAAAAATCTTTGGTCCAATAAGTCTTTGGTACAGGCTAAAAGGCAACAAACTAATATTTTATCATAAGCTCCGTGATCATGTTTTGGATGGATGGCAGTATCTAATGCGCTGCTAATTCCATTCACTGGTAAATGTAACGACTATCAATGCTAATGCTTATTATGGTATGTCACAGTTAATATAGAGCTGTTACAGTCCCTGACAAAAAGTCTTGTCGCTTATCCAAGTTGTAGGAACAACAAATAATAACTTGACTTGTAGTTGATCAATTGGAATCAGACATGGCTCATATGAAAGGCAAAGGCCTCTAGATTATGCTTACACCTTATCCTCTCCACCTGACATTTGGATACATTGAAGATGTCTTCCACCTCAGCAGCAGACTTGCTCTTCAGGCCCTTGATAAGCAGCACTTTGGTCTGTGGTTGAATCTTTGGTATGTTGTCAGAGGTCAGGTTGCACTTCACATGAAGGTCTGGTGTGCTGGAGTTCTTTTTAAACACATCTGGTTAAGTTATTTAAAGACACGGCAAGACTTTTGTCCTTCCAAAAACAGATGTTATGGGCTTTACCAATGATGCAGGGGTGGAGCAGCTATTTTAAAAGTGGGGGGGGGGGCGGGTTCCAGGGGTATCACATGAGCACCTCAACCACCTTTGGTCCCTGTTTCAGTCTCCAAAAATAATGCAATGCATTTCTAGATTTTCATCATGAGGATATGCAAATAATATTGCATTCAAAATTATTATATATAGCACAATAACCCAAGATATATATTCACAAACAATCACATACCATGGTATTAAGCAATTAATTTATGTTTTATTAGGAACAAGTGTGAGTGACAAGAACACTCTCCTCTCATGTTCTCCCCTTCTTCTTCTCTTATGTTCTCTCTCTCTTCTCTCCTGTTCTCTCCCTCATCTTCTCCATGCTCTCCTTTGTCCTGACTCCTGGACTTCCCTTCCTCATCCTACATAAAGAACTCAATGTTAACATTCCTGAACATGGAAGTGTTGAAATATATATTGATGTATATCATCAATATTATTGATGAGGAAACATTCCTTTCTTTTGTTGTTCTTTTATCTATTAAGTATTTCACATATATGTTGTTGTTCTAATCTGTTTTAACTAATCTTTCATCCTAGCCTTTATCATACTCTATATTATTATTTCATTCCTCTTATTATTTAAGATTTTAATAGTTTTATTACATTTCATTGTCTTCATTTCTGTTCTTTTCTACTTTCTGAGAGCAGTAACAGGGATGAGTTGATGTAGGGGATTTTCTTCATTGAAAAGAAGGTTTTAAACTCCAACAAACAGCTTTAAGTTACATAAATGAACACCTACATGGCATTAATGCAAGAATATGCATAAAATTGAATTAGCGCATTTATGGATTGACAGCTTTCTGTTTCCCTCCTGTCACCTAATTACATGACAACTTGAGTGGAAAAATAAGTCAATCTTCTGCTGCCTCTTCCTTTTTGGCATTCCTAACACAAAGAATAATGATAATGTTGAATAATATCTAAATCAGTGGCTAAGTCAGTTACCATTAACTTTACTGGGCTTGCATTAACTTTGCCACCTGCCTTGCTTTATTTTAGCTGACATGCCACAAAGCAAGACATAATTTAGTTATTTACAGAGAAAACTCTACATTATTAACTTGTTAAATTACCGTTTCATTCGTCTGCTCTGTTCGCTGTCTGCGGCAGTGATTGACGGCAGTGATTGACGGCAGCTCAGCGTTAACATGTAACTGTTTACTTTCCCGGGCGGCCGGGACGAGTGGTTTTGGTCAAATGGCTGTGGTTGGCTGGATGGCTGTCAATCAATCTAACTTGACCAATGGGTTTTCATCTGGGGGACTGACGTGCACTCCATTTCGGTATGCTGGTACATTGCCAGGGCGGGCAAACGGTTTAATACCTTAGGAAAAACTGTGTGGGGGGGGGGAGTGGTATGATCCAGAGAGGTGGATCATATCACTGGGGGGTCGGTACTGCATTTCCTCGTTAAAATATTATTTTTAAACCACATACTGTCTTCGATTGTGCTATTTTTTGTCATCTTATCAACTCTATTTTTAGGGGTGCTGGGACAATGTTTAGGGGTGCTTGAGCTCAAACATGGTAGGACTCAACTGAGCCGGTTAAATAGACGTCTAAATTCATGATTCTTGAGTCTCCTTTGGTGGGCGGTTCAATGAGCCGGATCCCGAAACTGTGAGACTCACCATTAAGTCGTTAAATTTCAGCATACACACACCTTGGAAACAAATGATTTCAAGTTTCAGCATCATTGTAAAATTCACAGTTACAGGGTTTAATTCCAAATTATTGTCATAGGACGCAATACATTAAGTAACTGCCCCCTTTAGTTTTCTTACCTGCCTATTTTGGTGTTTGTACTGCTTCAGGTGAATAAAGTTTCCATTTCCTCTGCGGAATCTGTCTCCTGCATCCTTTTTTAACATTGTAACAGAAGTTGTGTCATAACCAGAAAAGTTTCAAAATTTTTCACAAGATTCAAATCATTTATTGTTTTCATTACTACACAGGATCATTGCTGTAGACGTACAATGGAGAACTGCTGTGGTCTGCTAGCTACGTGGAATGTACCAGGTACTGGTAACAAAAGGAGTAATAAAACAAACTGACAAAATGTGTGATTTTCTCTGCAACATTATTCATTGACACAATCTTCAAATTCAAAGCCCTTAATAAGATGACTATTATTCTGCTATTATATTATTCTCCTTGTGCTGCCTTCTCCTTGTGCTGCTTACCTTGTCGTGGTGGGGAAGCTTGTGTGTCTCTTTGACCCAGGTAACTATACCGACTGAGTCCTAGCCCCCAGTAGGTTCAACCATGTTGGACAGGTATCCTGGATAGAGTGCAGACAAAAATCAACACCTGGTCCTCCAGCCTGGGGGTTGGGCGTGGGGCCAACGACCCCACCCCATAAAAACACAACATTTTATGGAAACTAAGACAATAACCACTACCACGGACCTAGCAGTGGACTTAAGCCAACCCATTGGCAGTATGAACTCTCCTGATGAAAGTCTCCGGCAGGAAGTCAGGAGAGGGATAGATAGTCTACTCAGGCCCAAAGCAAAGATATGCCTAGGCGCATGAAATGTCCGCATCATGTTCGCTGTTCCAAAACAGCACAGGTCATTAGTGAAATGAACACCTTGTTGACTTCTGCCTTAACAATAACTGTGTTATCGGTGGCACTGATGGCCATTGACTAGGTGATGAGGAAGACAATGGCCGATAAACTCAGGGGCGTCCAGTGGACTTTGTTTTCCCAACTCAAAGACCTAGACTTTGCCAATGACCTTGCTGTTCTTTCCTCTAAACATACTCACCTGCAGGAGAAAACTGACAAACTCAACCAGTATGCAAAGCAAACAGGACTGAACATCAACGCCTCCAAAACACAAGTAATGTGCATTAATGCCACTCCAGATACGCAAGTCACGGAGGATGGAGAAACCCGCGACCACGTGGAAGAGGTTACTTGCTTGGGAAGTCAGAAAAGAAAACTCAACACCAAAGGACATTAGAGCAAGGTTAGGGAAGGCTCACAGTGTTTTTGTAAACCTCTATCCTATCTGGAAGTCAAAGAAGTACAGCCTCAGAACAAAGGTCCGGCTATATAACAGCAATGTGAAATCTGTGCTGTTGTAAGATTCAGAATGCTGGCAAGTGACTGCAAACAACATGAAAAAGATCGATGCCTTCCACAATAGATGCCTCTGAAAAATTTGCCACATCTTCTGGCCTGAGAAGATCTCAAACAAATACCTGCATAGGATGACCAAGTGCACCAGCGCTGTATCAGAAATCAAACAAGACCAATTAAGATGGTTGGCACATGTGTTTAGAATGGACCAGGATCGAAAACCAAAGGTTGCCTTGAGATGGTTCCTAGCTCAGAAGAGAAGTCAAGGTCGCCCCAAAACAACCTGGTGACAAACCGTGACATCTGAGCTAAAGGAGATGAACCTTACATGGGGCTAGGCACAGCATACGGCGCAAGACAGGTCCCAATGGAAGCACATCGTCAAAGGCTTGTGTCCCACCTGGGACGAAGAGGATTAGTAGTACATAATAATATCAATCTTCACATTGTTTGACATGGTCATGTTTAACTATTGGCTTAGTTTGTGTGGCTGAAACTGAACAATTCTGTACAGATGATAGCTCAATTGTCAATTGCGACTGTTATCAACCATTTTAAAAAAAAAAAGTCTATCTATCTAAATCTAAAATCTAAATTCTTTGTGTATCTGTGTCAGTTCCTCTGAAGAGCATTGAGGTGGAGCTGGAGGTGAGGGATCATGTGGCTACAGTGGTCTCCACTCTCAACTACGAGAACAAGGAGGACAAACCACTAGAGGCTGTTTTTGTCTTTCCTCTGCCTGGAGATGCTGCTGTCTGTCATTTCAGTGCTAAGATTGGACAGACACAGATTGTAGCTGAGGTGAAGGAGAAAATGACGGTGAGCTGGACAGAATGATTTACTCTGTGTAAAGGAGCTGAATAAGAAACAGTAAACACAGTGAATGTTCCTGACATGTGTCTCCTGTACTCATACAGGCTCGTGAGCATTATGAAGATGCACTGAGCTCTGGTAAGCAAGCCTTCCTCTTGGAGGAGAGTGAGCAGAGTCCAGATATCTTCTCTCTGAGTGTGGGCAGTCTTCCTCCAGGAGAGAGCGCCTCCATCAGGCTGGAGTACGTCGCTGAGCTAGCTGTGCAGGCTGATGATGGGCTGAGGTTCTGTCTGCCTGTTGTGCTCAACCCTCGCTACCAACCTCAAGGTAGGACAAGCAGCCAACAGTTTGACCAGGAACTCTTAACTGCAGCTTAGTGTACACAAGCAGATGGTTTTGATGCAAAATAGATTATCACTGTAAAAATATATTTTAAAAACCCGGTCCATTTGGTCAGTGTCTTTTTAACAAAACACACTGTTATCACACTAGACAATTAGATAGTTGGATAAAAAATAATTCCTCTTTTTTTTCACATTTCTAACATGTTCACAGGAAGAGAAGGTAGTGGAGGTGGGAATGTCCAGGTGACCTCTGTCCCAGCCTCTCTGGTGCCCTACAGTCTGTCTTTTTCTGCCCGACTGTCCTCTCCTCGTCCAATCTCTAAAGTAGAGTCCAGCTGTTTCTTGGATCCTCTCCAGTACCTCAACACTGATCAAACCCAGGCCACTGTAGGTAGAGTGACAATGTGTCTGCTGTGTGTTGTAGTTTCTCATTACGACTTCATTTATATTTGTGTGTCTTGAACTGTAGATCAAATTGGCAGCAGGACACAAGTTTGACAGAGATGTTGAACTGTTGATTTATTACAAAGACGCCCATCAGCCCACTGCTGTGGTGGAGGCAGGACAGGCCTCTGCCAAGTCTGGTGAGTTCAAGTTGGTCAGGTTATTAGTTTACAAACATAATGTTCCTTATCCTCCAAATGATGATGAGTTGGAATAAATGACAAAATGTGTGGTCATTTTTCTGTCCCTGTCATGTTTCAGGATCTCTGATGGGTGATCCAGTGGTGATGGTGAGCCTGTACCCTGAGTTTCCACAGTCTGTGATGTCTTCAGTCCCCTCATGTGGAGAGTTTGTGTTCTTATTAGATCGATCAGGGAGTATGGCTATGCAGATGAGCAGCAAGGGTCATCAGACTGGCATTGGCAGTGCCAGGGTATTTATCATGTTATTTCTCTAAATCTCTCATAGTGTTCCTCTCATGCAGTGGTCTTCACTATATTTTCTTTCTTCCTGAAGGATACTCTGCTGCTTCTGTTGAAGAGCTTACCAATGGGCTGCTATTTCAACATTTACAGTTTTGGGTCCAGATATGAACACATCTTCCCGTATGTCAATCATTCATATCAGTCAGCCAAATAAAGGCCTTTCTATCTTTTAAGTAGATGTATGTGTGCATTGGTGCCTGTATTTGTGTGATGGCAGTGAGAGTGTGGAGTACAACCAGAAGAACATGGAGGAGGCTCTGAAGAAAGTTGAGGAGATGGAGGCTAATCTGGGAGGAACAGAGATACTGCAGCCACTTCAACATATTTACATGCAGCCCTGCATTCCCAGTCAGCCGAGACAGGTAAGAGACCACAACCTAAATGCAACCTTTACCCTAAAACCGAGTCTAAACAGGTGTGAGGTTGTACAAATGCCTCTCACAAATGCTATCTTTTGGAGTTTGTCACACACTTCACATGAATGTCTGGCTGTGCTGTGCCATGGTCCTTTTTTGTCCTGTTCTGTTATAACTGTTAACCCGTGACCATAATGTTTGGAAATAACATGCTTGGTGTGTTGTGACTTCACTGGAGCCCTCCTTCTGGGGATCATCAGGCCATTATAATATCAGGTCAAGATTTATTTAATGTAAATTAATGGTGAGGGCAACCTGTGTGTCTGCCTCACAGAGAGGGTGTTAACTACTTCCCTACCTACTACTCCACATCTCCACACGTGATTCCTATAACATACATGTTTCTCTCTGAACTAAAGCATAAGTTCATCATTGTTACTGTAAGGCTCACATGTCTGCTGTCTTTTTAAACAGTTTGCATATACTTTCTACATACTTACCACACCTCATTCTTTACACTTTACAACCCCTTTGTATCCTCAGCAGAAACTAACACAGTTCTCAGCACATGCTATGTTTCTGGCTGTGACACTATGCAACTTATGTGTAAACTCTCCTCCCTAGCTGTTTGTCTTTACTGATGGAGCGGTGGAGAACACCAAAGAAGTCATTGATCTGGTTAAGAAGAATTCAGGTTCCCACAGGTGAAAGCACAAAAACACCCACAGTATTTCCACACTGTCTTCCATGTGTTGAGTGGCTCTAAATCAACCTGCTGTATTGTAGGTGTTTCTCTTTTGGGATTGGAGAAGGGGCCAGCTCTGCTCTTATCAATGGCTTGGCCAAGGAGGGAGGAGGTCACGCTCAGTTCATCACAGGAACTGACAGGATGCAACCAAAAGTGAGTAAACACAATGAAGATGCAGCAGTAAATCTGTGACTGGACAGAGACCATGGTTCCAGTCAGTAAAAACTCAGTGTCTCTCTCAGATGTTTGAATAGATTTTTACAGTTCTGCATTATTTTCCAGGTGATGCAGTCGCTGAGGTTTGCTCTGCAGCCAGCTGTGGTGGACATCTCAGTCACATGGGATTTACCAAAGAGAGTGTCTGTCACTGTCCTCTCTCCACCAATCACAGCTCTTTTCCAGGGTCAGAGGTCACTGGTTTATGGCCAGCTCACTGGAGAGGTAGGAGCAGCTCCATGTCGTGTTGTGTTTCAGTCATCAGGTATGTGATGACAGTAATGAACATGATTTCTAACACTGTAATGCTTTCTCAGAGTCCAGAGGCAGCAGAGGGCTGTGTGACGGTGAAGTACAGCCTGGCGGGTCATCCCTCTCACAACCAGCTGCACTTCAGTCTCAAACCTGCAGGAGACACTGGGTAAAGCAGGTTTTCATTCAGACAGCACTATTCTGTTTCAATCCTGACCTTAAAATGAGTTTGATTATTTAGAAAAAATCTAACTCAACAGCAGCAGGCTGTGAGAAACATGACACTATTTGATAAAATACATTCAGCCTGGTTAGATGGTGACACACACAAAATAAAAATACATGTTATTTATCTACATTTATTGTTTCGGTGCAGGCTCGGACACAAGCTCTGTCCTATATAATCAAAGTTTATATGGTAACTTTAAATGAATATTCATACATTTAAAGTAGTGACAGATGTGTGGACTGAATAAAAAAATGGAGCTGGTGTTCTGAACTCACCTGGCTTTGGATTGGTTGTAGGTGTGAATTATATTCTCTTTGTTTGTGTTGTTACTGTGATCTGTCTTGTTTCTCAGCCAGTGTGTGGTGGGTTTGACTCCAGCTCTCTGTGACCCTGAACAGGATACGACGATAAACTGACAAACATCAAAACAATGAGTGTTTCCTTTTCCCTCTTGTCTACAGATTAACAATCCACAGGTTGGCTGCTCTCACTATGATTCGCTCTCTGGAGATGAAGGAGAGAGAGGATGGAGGAGTGAAGAAGAAGGCGGTGGAGCTCAGTGTCCATTCAGGAGTGAGCAGTTCTTTCACTGCCTTCATTGCTGTCAACAAAAGCTGTGGTGAACCGATTCAAGGACCTCTGGTGCGCAGAGACATTCCAACACCTGGTGAGATATGTTCCAAAAGTACATAAAAACTGATATTCTTTGCCCCTGTTCAGATCATTTATGAAAATGCATCATGGGTGATTAAAGTACAGGTGTGAACACACCCAAGATGCATCCAGAATGTGTTTGACATCAAGTTGCTCAGACCACAATTAAAGGTGGTATTTGTATTTTATCTTTAAGTGTAGCAGAATGTCATTCAAGTAAATAAAACACTTGTATTTTCTCTAAATACAACAAACCAACCCATTTCTAGGCCTGAAGTGAACTTCAACTCATTTAAATAAAAGTGTACAGTATTTGTATTTTTGTTCTGCTATGTTGCTACAATCATTGACAGGTTGTTACTTAAAGCAGTAAGTGAAGAAGGTTCAGTTTTGTGTTTGTGTTTTTTTTTTAGTGCAGTGCCCGTCGGAAGTATGTATTCCTATAGTGGGAGCCTACAGGTGCTGTGTATGAGGATTAGTGGAAATATTAGAGCGGAGAAAACCTATTTTACCGATATATTTTACATTTCTTATCCAAACAACGTCAAACTCAGCAGTGCACATCTTCGTGCCCGTAGCGAGACACCTGCCCAGTTTCAAATCAATCGGGCCAACGGTTCGCGAGATATGCGTGCCACAGACATACACACACACACACAGACGCTTCTTGATTTATAGATAGATATTATGAAACAGCATTTAAACACTACTTGTAATGACTTGTGAGTCACTGTAATAAACACTGACACCAGTAATTTAGTTGATATATTTAATGTTCATGAACTGTATTGTCATCATACTCTTATATTATTTGTTAGGTAACTTCACAAGTCCCATCTTAGGTGCACCAATACTGTTAAAGTAATGAAGAGATATTTCACCACAGTGCAAATTGTTGCTCTTTTGTGTGTATTTAAGGTCGGGGTGTTGGTTTTCAAGGCTTATTCTCTCGTTTGAAGGCAAAACTAGGTGGTTCAAGAAATCTTCCTCAAAGGACTGCTGCTCCCTCCAACCCTGATAATGATTGTAAGTATGCATACTGGCCCCTTCAATCATTCATGGGTTGTCAAGTATTATTGTTTGACGTTCTTTAACAAACTAACAACATTTTTATTGTCTTGTCTCAGTTGTTCTTTTGACAGATTGTCGTCTTCCTCCCTTGAGGGACTGTCCACTTGGTGGTGGTAAATGGCCTTGCTTTTATATAGCGCTTTTCTACCTATTGGTACTCAAAGCGCTTTACAGTCACCGATTCTACCCATTCGCTCAAACAAGCACACACACATTCACACACCAGTGCCACGCACTGGGAGCAACTGGGGGTTCAGTGTCTTGCTCAAGGACACTTTGGCATGTGGCACATTCCGGAGATCGAACCGCTAACCCTCTGGTTTGTGGACAACCCGCTCTACCTACTGAGCCACAGCCGCCCCTATACACCTGATTGTGCATAAAAGTTTCTTTGGCTTTAGAAATACGTAACACTTCTATCAGCTGAAGAAAAAAAAAATCATGAGGGAACTTTGTTATTTCATATTCAGTCCGTCAGCTGAAATGACCTAAATTTGTATGAATGCTGTAATGTCTTCCACGACTTCAGTGTAATGACTATAACAATACTACCACAGACTGCGGCTGAACATTTAAAGTTTATTACTAAAGAATACATCCTTACAGCAACAGGCTAACAACCACAATAGAGAGCTTATCGATACCCATAATTCAACAGGTGCTCTCACTACGGGTCTCATCCAAGGCCAACGTACACAACAGAAGCCATTTTTAAAAAGACATCCATCTGCACATTGTTCATTTTTATATTTTTATCATGGTTATAGCAATAATCTTATAGAACCTTACAGTAACACTAACTCATAGATATTTCATGGATATTTGTTTTGAGTGAAGCAATTTAAGATATGACATGACTTTGTTAGTAAATCAGCAGCTCCAGTGCCAGTATTAGTAGTACTATAAACAGGCTGGTACATTTCTGACACAAAGTACAAAGACGAGCTGGCAAAGAGGGAAGGAAACACAGATACTAAATACAAGGGGAACAATGAGACACAGGTGAGATACATCAGGTCAGGGCTAACAGTCAGGGGCAGCAACCACAAGGTGGAAGTAAAGACATCTGACATGACAGTTAGTAACATTCAAAATAAAACAGGAAATGCCCAAAACGCAAAGATACAGTTGGTCACAGTTGACAAAACATTTCAACAAACTTTTAGAGGTCACCTCGATGACTACGGTATTTGTATTGTTTCAGTGTTAGACACTTTACAGACATGTTTTGATTCGTATAGGAGCTGATAACAATAATTAATGGATGTTTCATGGACACTTTTTGTTTCGACTGATTTGACTTTATTACTAAATCAGTGCAATACCAACAACATTCATGGATATCCCGTGGATACTATTTGTTTCAACTGAGCTGGAGATTAATTGAGATTAAATCATTTTAAATACTATATGACTTTGTTATTAAATCAGTGCATATCAATACCATCATATCCAGATCCAGTATTGATTAATGCAGAAGACTACTGTGTCAGTACTGAAGGTACTTTAGCCTCAGTGAATGTGGTCACCGTGTTTGTGTTGTTTCAATGAGTCATTTGTAATTTTCTACTTGAGCAAACTGATACAAATATCTGAAAACAAATTTTGCTGCAAATGTTACTCTCATCATTTTCTAATGCTAGATAGTTTGTGGTTCAATACGTGAATATATACACACAGGCTTGAGTTTGACAAATAAATGACACACACTGATGTTCAGCATGTAGTATCAAGTCATCAATAATAATAATGTGATTACAGTAGTACCATCAGCAGGGATAAATTGATCTCGTTTTTGATTATTTTCCTCTGACTTGGTGTGTGCTGCAGAGGAGAAAGTGACTCGGCCCCAGCATCCTCAGAAAGACCCTCTGCTGCAGCTGATCTCCCTCCAGAAGGCCTCTGGCTCCTGGCTGCTTGATCCAGCTCTGGCTGCTGCACTGGGGAAGACCAGAGAGGAGGTGGAAAAGTCAAAACCTGCACTGGTGGGTTGTTGTCAAAGACAATGAGTCAAATAAATAGTGAAGTTTATTTTAAAACTGTGTGTTGCATGAACACATAGGAAATACTAATGTGTATTTTAGTACATCATGCTATCATACTCGTAGAAAGTTAGATCAGAGCCACTGGTCAGCATTTTCTATTGAGGTATTTTGTTCATCTTCTTGTTCTGTCTGTTCCATGTGTTTTTCTTTCATCTGGTGAATTAGATCAATGAGGAAGTGTGGGCCACCATCCTGGCTCTGATCTGGCTTCATGGTTTCAAGATGGATTCAAAGGAAGAGTGGGAGCTTCTGGCTATGAAGGCTGTGTCATGGCTCAGTGCTCAGAATGGTAGTGACCTTAATACTAAGAGCTCAACCGTTGTTTTAACAGTGTAACGGTTCAAATCAGCTGTTTGTGTTCTTGTCTTTTTCAGCAGCATGTGCACCAGAGTGTGTGGAAGCTGGAAATGGACTGTTGTGTTGCAGCGTGCAGAAAGATGCTCTGGGGCTCTGAGGGTTTTATTAAAGTGGCTTCACCTTCAGGATTGATACACAGAAGCAGATCTGCTCCAGCCTACAGCCTTTGTTTTATCTATACTATACTATCTAGCCAGTAATAACTGAATACAGATCATTCCATGTTTTCATTTTTATTTGTTGTTTGATCTTCTGAACTTCAACCTATTTGGGAGAAATGCATAAGTACTTTGAATAAAATAAGCCTCACTGGTTTTCACGCCTGCTCTGTTTACTGTGGGGTAAAAACGTGACATTAAGTGAGTTTTGTGTTGCAAACTTCCTCCCACATGGTGCATGTTCTCAAGGAAATGAAGCGCTCTCAGTGGGCGTGACTTGAATGTTTCACTTCAGTCTGAGTTTATAAAGTTGTTCTACTTCATGAACTTAAATTGTCTTCACATATTCCAAAGAGAAAAGTACCTGTCCTGGACACATCTTGTCTATAAACATTTGTTCTCAGAGGTAAGATTTCATCTGGTACATAGTACATATAAGGAGTTTAAGATGGTTAGACATTTGATTGATTAGACATAATAAGCTTAATACAACGTTTAATTAAGGTTACAACTGTGATTAGAGTGTAATCACTTGAAGTTTGTATTGAGGTTACACAGTCAGACATCTGAGCTGTTTTAATCTGTGGGTAGTTTAAATAAATAAGTAACATTGAGGAAAAAAGTGAAGATGGCAGTAGGTTATTCATTAGAGTTTCTCTTCTAGTCTTTTAATAATAATTTCTTATGTACAAACAACATGGATCGAATATCTTAAAAAAGACTAAAACAATAGGTTCAGGTGCAAATAGAGAAGATGTCGAAACACAAGAAAAAAAGGAAAACAAATTTAAATGGCAAGAGTAAATTCATATTCTACCAGTCCATTTAATAGTATTTTAGTTATTAGTGACCTCAGCAGCTTTGATCAGAAATACTGAAAGCACTTCGTTTGAACTGCTGAATGTGGAAGTTACTAACCAGGAAGTTTTATATTTAGTTTTGACTCCATAAAAGTTGTCCTTTTGAGAAACCTTTTTGGCAAAGCCACTCTCCTACACCATGCCGTAAAACTTCAGCATACACCCACTGGGGAAACAAATGATCTGAAGTTTCAGCATCGTTGTAAAATTCTCAATTGTCAGGTTTAATTCCAAATCATTGTCATGGGACGCAGTATATTAAGGAGCTCCGGAGGTTTTCAGATCTGCTTCACTTCACTAAATCCCCAGGACAGTTCATGAACACTTATAAAACTTTATACATTATTATTTTATATAGTAGAAGTTGACTCTTTGCTGTAGAGTTTACTGTTTACACTCCATTTAATGTTTGAATATCTTTGGGAATTGTAAGTGTCTTGTGATTTTTGACAACATCAAGCTAAAAGATACAGAGGATGGGGTGGTAAGAGTGGAAGAATGTTAAAATGTTTGAAATAATCATGTAGTGGAGTTGGAAATGGTTTAAGCTACAGATTGAAATGTCTTATGATGGAGAGTTCAGTTCAGGTTCTCATGACATTATACAGCCACTACATTAACTAAACAAGTCACCAAGTAAAAACCATTCTCCATTACTATTAATATAAATATCTAAAATTCTATGGTAGAGAATACTGTGGGGTAAAACTGTGACTGAAGAGTTTCCTGTACAACACAACCTGCTGGTAAGAAGATAAAATATAAATTTAGATAAATAGGCCAAGTAAAGGTAATGTTTCCTTGCTTTGCTTCCTGTGTTTTGTTGCTCTGTGATCATCTGCTCTTCTCAGTTTCCTTTCCTTTGTGTATTAAGACTGTGTTTCTGCTATTTGTCCTTGTTCAGTGATGGTTGAGTTTATGCTATCTTTTGTTTACTCTGTGACACTTTCTCATGCAGTTTAGCCCTTTAGTTTTCTTACCTGCCTGTTTTGGTGTTTGTACTGCTTCATGTGAATAAGGTTTTCATTTCCTCTGTGGAATCTGTCATCTGCCTCCTTTTTTAATATTGTAACAGAAGTTGTGTCATAACCAGAAAAGTTCGAACATTTTTCACGAGATTCACATCATTTATTGTTTTTATTACTACACAGAATCACTGCTGTAGACGAGCAATGGAGAACTGCTGTGGTCTGCTAACTTCCCAGAATAAACCAGGTACTGGTAACAAAAGGAGTAATAAAACAAACTGACAAAATGTGTTGTAATTTCTGTCACATTTTTTTTCATTGACACAATCTTGAGATTCAAAGCCCTTAATAAGTTCTGCGTTGAGGCACATAATAATACCAATTTTCACATTGTTGACTTAGTGGCTAAAACTGAAATATTCTGAACAGAAGACAACTTAATCAGTGTAATCCACCATTGTTTAAATGTCTGTATCTAAGTTCTCTGTGTTTCTGTGTCAGTTCCTCTGAAGAGCATTGAGGTGGAGCTGGAGGTGAGGGATCATGTGGCTACAGTGGTCTCCACTCTCAACTACGAGAACAAGGAGGACAAACCACTAGAGGCTGTTTTTGTCTTTCCTCTGCCTGGAGATGCTGCTGTCTGTCATTTCAGTGCTAAGATTGGACAGACACAGATTGTAGCTGAGGTGAAGGAGAAACAGCAGGTGAGCTGGACAGAAAGATTTACTCTGTGTAAAGGAGCTGAATAAGAAACAGTAAACACAGTGAATGTTCCTGACATGTGTCTCCTGTACTCATACAGGCTTGTGAGGATTATGATGATGCACTGAGCTCTGGTCAGCAGGCCTTCCTGTTGGAGGAGAGCAAGCAGAGTCCAGATATCTTCTCTCTGAGAGTGGGCAGTCTTCCTCCAGGAGAGAGCGCCTCCATCAGGCTGGAGTACGTCACGGAGCTGGCTGTGCAGGCTGATGATGGGCTGAGGTTCTGTCTGCCTGCTGTGCTCAACCCTCGCTACCAACCTCAAGGTAGGAAAAGCAGCTGTTTGACGAGGAACTCTTTTATCAGTGCTAGCAGCTCAGCTCTAGGGAAGGCAAAGGCAGTATTTGTCAGTTGGTTGGCTTGGTCCAGAATCAAATATCTTTACATCCATTTGATGGACTGGCATACAATATTGTACAGATATTCAGAGATAATCAGTTGATGATCTCCTGGTGGTTCCTCAAACATGACAGAATCAAACATGTATGATTCCAGTAACTGGGCGTATGACTTAATGTCAGCATGTCAGCATGGATTAGTCACTATGAGGATGTTGATCTGCAGCTGTAAGTGTTAAATTCAACATGACACCTTACATCCTTACAACTGTCCACAGCCTCTAGAGTAGCTGTATTACTGCTGCAAAGATTTACATTTATTTACACTTTGTTTGTAACATCTCTAACATGTTCACAGGAAGAGAAGGTAGTGGAGGTGGGAATGTCCAGGTGACCTCTGTCCCAGCCTCTCTGGTGTCCTACAGTCTGTCTTTTTCTGCCCGACTGTCCTCTCCTCGTCCAATCTCTAAAGTAGAGTCCAGCTGTTCCTTGGATCCTCTCCAGTACCTCAACACTGATCAAACCCAGGCCACTGTAGGTAGAGTGACAATGTGTCTGCTGTGTGTTGTAGTTCCTCATTCCATCTTCATTTGTATTTGTGTGTCTTGAACTGTAGATCAAGTTGGCAGCAGGACACAAGTTTGACAGAGATGTTGAACTGTTGATTTATTACAAAGACGCCCATCAGCCCACTGCTGTGGTGGAGGCAGGACAGGCCTCTGCTAAGCCTGGTGAGTTCAAGTTATTAGTTTACAAACATAATGTTCCTTATGCTCCAAATGATGATGAGTTGATATAAATGACAAAATGTGTGGTCATTTTTCTGTCCCTGTCATGTTTCAGGATCTCTGATGGGTGATCCAGTGGTGATGGTGAGCCTGTACCCTGAGTTCCCCCAGTCTGTGATGTCTTCAGTCCCCTCATGTGGAGAGTTTGTGTTCTTATTAGATCGATCAGGGAGTATGGATATGCAGATGAGCAGCAAGGGTCATCAGACTCGCATTAGCAGTGCCAGGGTATTTATCATGTTATTTCTCTAAATCTCTCATAGTGTTCCTCTCATGCAGTGGTCTTCACTATCTTTTCTATCTTCCTGAAGGATACTCTGCTGCTTCTGTTGAAGAGCTTACCAATGGGCTGCTATTTCAACATTTACAGTTTTGGGTCCAGCTATCAACACATCTTCCCGTAAGCCAGTCATTTATGTTATTTGGCTGATTAAGGGCCTATCTTTGGTATTAAGTAGATCAGGATCAGAATGCCTCCATTGTCCTTGACCTTAACATGTCATGAAGACCTTGCAGGAGATAATGCACATGATGATGATGTGAACCAGGACTTCACAAACTGGATTGCACATCATTTCAGTTAACACGCACATCCCAAGGGACAGTACAGTCATCATTTTTGTTTACTCTACTACATCTTGGTCTTCTGAGATTGTGCGAGAAGAACCACCATCAGCTCAACATCAGGAAGACCAAGGAGAGAGCTGGATCTGTGGCACAGCAGGAAGCCTCCACCATGGGTGGGATGTAGTGGAGATGGTGGACACCTACAAGTTCTTCCAACTCTCTCGTCCTCTTTATGCTGAGCTGAGGAATCTTACAGTCTAAAAGCACTGAGGCTTGTTCTTGTCATCAGACTTCATAACACTATATCACAAGTATCAAGTTACTCAACAGCTACTGACAATGCTTAAAACATACACCACTTTCAGTAATCAGCTATTGTACGATTAATTGTTGTTATCACAAAATGGGATTCACAAGTAAACTCCACATTGATGTCTCTTATTCTATTCCTTCTATGTCTATTGGAACAGCAATAAGGTCTATCTGATGTCAGATTGTCTCGTCTTATCTTGTCTCGTTTGTGTGATAACAGTAAGAGTGTGGAGTACAACCAGAAGACCATGGAAGAGGCTCTGAAGAAAGTTGAGAAGATGGAGGCTGATCTGGGACCAACAAAAATCTTCAAGCCGCTTCAACATATTTACATGCAGCCCTGTATTCCCAGTCAGCCAAGACAAGTAAGACCCACAAACCCTCAAAAAGTTGTCTGGCCCTAAAACAATAGACACCCAAGTTTAATATTCCACAGGAGTTTGACCCCCACAAATCAGTGAAAACAACAACATGCTTTTCTCATTCTTTACTCTTTACCCTAAAAAAACCCTTTGTATCTTCAGCAGAAACTAACAAGGTTCTCAGCACATGCTATGTTTCTGGGTGTGACACTATGCAACTTATGTGTAAACTCTCCTCCCTAGCTGTTTGTCTTTACTGATGGAGAGGTGGGGAACACCAAAGAAGTCATTGATCTGGTTAAGAAGAATTCAGGTTCCCACAGGTGAAAGCACAAAAACACCCACAGTATTTCCACACTGTCTTCCATGTGTTGAGTGGATCTAAATCAACCTGCTGTATTGTAGGTGTTTCTCTTTTGGGATTGGAGAAGGGGCCAGCTCTGCTCTTATCAATGGCTTGGCCAAGGAGGGAGGAGGTCACGCTCAGTTCATCACAGGACCTGACAGGATGCAACCAAAAGTGAGTAAACACAATGAAGATGCAGCAGTAAATCTGTGTCTGGACAGAGACCATGGTTCCAGTCAGTAAAAACTCAGTGTCTCTCTCAGATGTTTGAATAGATTTTTACAGTTCTGCATTATTTTTCAGGTGATGCAGTCGCTGCAATTTTCTCTGCAGCCAGCTGTGGTGGACATCTCAGTCACATGGGATTTACCAAAGGGAGTGTCTGTCACTGTCCTCTCTCCACCAATCACAGCTCTTTTCCAGGGTCAGAGGTCACTGGTTTATGGCCAGCTCACTGGAGAGGTAGGAGCAGCTCCATGTCATGTTGTGTTTCAGTCATCAGGTATGTGATGACAGTAATGAACATGATTTCTAACACTGTAATGCTTTCTCAGAGTCCAGAGGCAGCAGAGGGCTGTGTGACGGTGAAGTACAGCCTGGCGGGTCATCCCTCTCACAACCAGCTGCACTTCAGTCTCAAACCTGCAGGAGACACTGGGTAAAGCAGGTTTTCATTCAGATAGCACTGTTCTTTCAATCCTGACCTTAAAATGAGTTTGATTATTTAGAAAAAATCAAACACAACAGCAGCAGGCTGTGAGAAACATGACACTATTTAACAAACTACATTAAGCCAGGTTAGATGGTGACACAAAATAAAAATACACATTATTAATAGTTTCGGTGCAGGCTTGGACACAAGATTTGTTCTTGTATAATCAAAGTTTTTATGGTAACTTTAAATATATGAATATTGTAGTGACAGAGCTGTGGACTGAATAAAAATCTGGAGCTGGTGTTCTGCACTCACCTGGCTTTGGATTGGTTGCATGAATGAATGATATTGGTTTGACTCTGTGACCCTGAACAGGATACGACGATAAACTGAAAATGTCTGAGTGTTTCCTTCTCTCTCTTGTCTGCAGATTAACAATCCACAGGTTGGCTGCTCTCACTATGATTCGCTCTCTGGAGATGAAGGAGAGAGAGGATGGAGGACAGAAAGATGGAGGAGTGAAGGAGAAGGTGGTGGAGCTCAGTGTCCAATCAGGAGTGAGCAGTTCTTTCACTGCCTTCATTGCTGTCAACAAAAGCAGTGGTAAAGTGATTCAAGGACCTCTGGTGCGCAGACGCATTCCATTACGTGGTGAGATATGTTCCAAGTAATTGTAACATAATTTAGTTGATATATTTAATATTCATGAACTATATTGTCATCATGCTCTTATATTATTTGTTAGGTAACTTCAGAAGTCCCATCTTAGGTCCACCAATACCACGTAAGTAAAACCCTGAATGGCTGTCCAATGTATACTGCTGACAGTAAATAACTGTTAAAATAATGCAGAGATTTTTCACCACAGTGGAAATTGTTGCTCTTTTGTGTGTATTTAAGTTGGCGGTGCTCAAGCTAGCGCTACGACCTGTGCAGGGCGATTCTCTCATTTGAAGATAGAGTCAGGTGCTTCGCCAAGACGTTGTATGGTTAATGGTTACTGCCCCCCACCTGGTGCTACAACTTTCTCAAAATATGGTGAGTAAAAGTTTCTTTGCCTTTAGAAACACCTAACACTTGTACATCAACTGAAGAAAAGAAACATGCGGGTACTTTGTTATTTCATATTCAGTCCTTCAGCTGGTCTAAATTTGGATTAATGCCCTTTTAAAAAGACAGTAACCTTCAGATTCTTAATTTTTATATTGTTTGTTTTGAATGATTTGACTTTGTCACTAAATCAGTGCATAAACAATACCAGTGAATGTTTTAGCAGCTCCAGATCCAGTATTGATTAATGCAGTGTGAAATGTAATGTGTTTCAGACAAGAACCTGTGTCTAAAGTATTGTGTATGCATTTGCTATTCTAACAAAACATTTCTTTTGACAAAGCAGGATATTCCAACAATAGAGAGTATTATTGTAGACTTGAAGGTCCCCTCCATGGATGTATTTGTTTTAATGCACTTCGCAGACATGTTTTGATTCTTATAGAATCTATAGGGATGTAGCGTCAGTATCAGGGCCAATCCAGGCATTTTCTGTATCCGGCTTCAGTCAAGCCCAATTGTTCATAGTTATTTATTTTAGGTCTGCCATAAACCAAAACCACATACCTGTAGCATCAAAAAAATACAGTCTAATGTCAAAACAATTTCATCCTCTTCTGTTTTAACGGCAGTTAGCTATCGTCTAAGCTGATGAGCCAAAATCCTGTGAATAAACATAGCTGCTGTGTGGGAGCGTTTTACTATGGAAAGTGAAGTCAGTCAGACTGAGATTTGTAAATTGTGCAATGGGGATGTTTTGCAAGGTGGTAGTAGGAAACCGTCGTTATGTTTAAGAAATGTTTCCTAGTGTAAGCGTCGAGGTAAAACATAATGGTGTTAGATGACCAGCTCATTTCTGGAGCAGAGCACACAGGTTTTGACCGTGAGACACGACCTCGCTACATCAGCTTTGACAGCCATATTCTATTCTAGACAATGCTGGCAGTGCTATTCCAGTAACACTGTGTATACGTGATCAAGGAGAATATAGGAAAGATAAAACCCTTTATAAATCTGCAGGAGAGGGCATTTTAAATATTAAAAGATCTGTATCACAACAACTTGATCGGGACATCCCTATAATCTTAGAATAATAACTCATGGATATTTTATGGAGCATTTTTACACAAGCATACACAGATTCACACACCATAGCCACATACTGGTGAGCAATACAGAGTGTTATTCCATTCTTAACGGACCCAACCGTACAGCCGTATTTGTTTCAATGCACTTTACAGACATGTTTTGAGTCTTATAGAATTTTATTAAACTGACTGATTTGACTTTGTTACTAAATCAATTCATACACAATACAAGCAAATATTTTAGCTGCTCCAGATTCAGTATTGATTAATGTAGTGCCAAACTGAAGCTGTTTCCAATAGGAACCAGCTTCAACAAGAGTAATTCAAATAGAGACACCTATTCCTCTCTTGTAGGGCGCCTCCATAGATGCGGTATTTGTATTGTTTCAATAGCACTTCACAGACATGTTTTTTCTCATAGGAACTTGTAACGACTGATTTGACTTTGTTACTAAATCAGTGCATAAACAATACCGGTGAATGTTTTAGCAGCTCAAGTGATGTTCAGCATGTAGTATCAAGTCATCAATAATAATAATGTGATTACATTAGTACCATCAGCAGGGATAAATTCATCTCTTTTTTGATTCTTTTCCTCTGACTTAGTGTGCACTGCAGAAGAGATTGCCACTCAGCCCCAGCAGGCTCAGGAAGACCATCTGCTGCAGCTGATCTCCCTCCAGAAGGCCTCTGGCTCCTGGCTGCTTTATCCAGCTCTGACTGCTGCACTGGGGAAGACCAGAGGGGAGGTGGAAAAGTCAAAACCTGCACTGGTGGGTTGTTGTCAAAGGCAATGAGTCACATAAATAGTGAAGTTTATTTTAAAACTGAATACAGGAAATATTAATGTATGTTTTAGTACATCGTGTCATCATACTAGTAGAAAGTAAGACCAGAGCCACTGGTCAGCATTTTCTATTGAGATATTTGGTTCTTCGTCTTGTTCTGTCTGTTCCATGTGTTTTTCTTTCATCTGGTGAATTAGGTCAAGGAGGAAGTGTGGGCCACCATCCTGGCTCTGATCTGGCTTCATGGTTTCAAGATGGATTCAAAGAAAGAGTGGGAGCTTCTGGCTATGAAGGCTGTGTCATGGCTCAGTGCTCAGAATGGTAGTGACCTTAATACTAAGAGCTCAACTGTTGTTTTAACAGTGTAACGGTTCAAATCAGCTGTTTGTGTTCTTGTCTTTTTCAGCAGCATGTGTACCAGAGTGTGTGGAAGCTGGAAATGCACTGTTGGGTTGCAGCGTGCAGAAAGATGCTCTGGGGCTCTGAGGGTTTTATTAAAGTGGCTTCACCTTCAGGATTGATACACAGAAGCATATCTGCTCCAGCCTACAGCCTTTGTTTTATCTATACTACTATCTAGCCAGTAATAACTGAATACAGATCATTGATCTCCTGGGTGTATTGTTATAAAAACATAAATTTACAGAATCATGCTAAAGACATTAACTAAAATGAATTAGTACTTTTACTAGAATAAGCCTCCGTGGTTTAATTTTAGATTTCATACATGCTCTGTCCAACAGAGTAATTGTTTTTAATTAACACCACATAACACCATATTTAAGAAGCTGACGTCAACATGTGGATTCCCTTTCAAGAAAATAAATGATATTAATCCTGTTCTATATTTCTGAATAATATGTAAAATAAATCACACTTAATCTCAGCTTCCCCATCTGTATAATATGAGACCACTGTAACTAACTACACACTCCCACAACACTCTGAAGATGAGCAACTACCATGACAGCTGTGTCTATTCCTATTTTTTCCCACTAGGTGGAGATGGCATATAGGGATTGTTTTTGCCACATGTTACTCTGCACTGCAAAAAAAAACATCAAATTTCTGGCCCTGAGTTTTTTTTTTCAATGTTAAAAAAATCAACCTCAAAAAACTCAAACTCAAAAATAAATTCAACCTCAAAAAAAAATTCAACCTCAAAAAATTCAACCTCAAAAAAAATTCAACCTCAAAAAAATTCTACCTCAAAAAAAAAAATACAACCTCAAAAAAAAAAAAAAAAAAAAAAATACAACCTCAAAAAAATTTCAACCTCAAGACTCAACATCCGGGTAACCAGGGAGAAGCAATCGATCTCTGTCTCAATTCATTCAACGTCCTGCCAATAGGTGGTTTGCAATTCCGATGACGCGCAAAATTCAGGTGAGGGCCAGGAAGTGGAGAATGGTAATTAAAAATGATGGAAAGTCGAGTACGCAAAATCTTTGAGCGAGCCTGCACGTAGCAGGTATTATGAAAAAGGATATGACCCATGCACACTAAGGTGATTTTTCCTACTTGTGTCGTATCGAGGCCATCGACATCACAAATTATCTCGTCTTACCGCTAGCCAAATGAAGGCATACAAGTGGTTGGACCAAAGCAGCACTGAATGACTCCTGTCTTATTTTTGCCCTGGTGAGTAAATGTAATTCACTCTCTTTACATTGCTGTTTCAATTTTAATGTAACGTTACATGAATGTACCACTGGCATCAGGCTATAAGCTAGCTGGCTAACTGTAGATAACTGGTTTCTACATAATGTCTCTAGTATATCCAAAAAGTTTCAAAAAAGGCAACTGGACTTGTAGATTTTTAGAGAAGACGTTTCACCACTCATCCGAGTAGCTTCCGGATGAGTGGTGAAACGTCTTCTCTAAAAATCTACAAGTCCAGTTGCCTTTTTTGAAACTTTTTGGATATACCATGACCTGGATGACTGAGAACCTTCACAGACCTAATGTTTCTTGGTCAACCATTCTCAGAGGTCTAGTGAGACACCGTTGAAAACGTGGGTCGTGGCTAAGGACAACAGAGAATTTGTTACAGCACGCTGCAGTTGTATTGGCTGTGTAAGTCATAATAATATGGTATCGTAGAGGACTGAGTTACTTAATAGTATCACTGTGAAAAACAGATCTTATCTGTAAATGCATAATTCCTTTTCTCTGTCCTTTTTACCAACAGATTGTCAGAATCCTTCTCACATGTTGGAGCAGTTCTGTTTGCCATTGAAGCTGGTGTTAAAATGAAAGAGTGAATGTTGTGCAAATGTTTATATGTTCTCATGTCTATACATGTATGTCCATAGGTTTTCATGTGACCACAACAGGTCAAAATCTTATCACAAAAAAATAAATGAGTTTCTGAAATATGCCAAGGCCACTTTGTGATGTCAATTTAAATAACTGTTATGAATTAAGTATGGCAGGGTGATAACTCAATCTTTCACTGGAAGCATATCAGGTTAATTTGGGGATATTATGACACAGTTTTTAAACAAAGTATGAAATATTTTTAATACCTATCAGTAAGAAGACAAATATAAAAACACATGTACAATATACAGAGGTGTCAAAAGTACATACATTCTTGATCAGTTGGAAGAACAGATACTTGTGTAAAATCAGACTAAAATTGATTTACTCAAGTAATAGTATTGAAACATTTAAAACATTTTAATTTCATACATAGAATATATTTGGCAAAGAGGGCGAGAAGGAGAAAGATAGGTTAGTTGTATAATTTACAAACTGTATTCATCAAGATGGTGGTAATTGTTTAGGCTGAATTCTGAGGTAAACAATTACATGGGTATGATACGTGGTTATCAAAACAGTTAATGTAACATGGCTACATGCAACCTCCATGTATTATCCTGTATTCGGTGCAGGTCTCTTCTGCATCAGTGTTGGTCTGATCAGCTTTTCTGGCCCTCAATCTTTCCTCACGTTGACGTGATGCCTCTGTCACTGGTTTACCTCTCTGGTAGCCAAGATGAACCGTAGGAGACCAGTCTGGAGAGTTTACATCTGTGACAGCACTTGGGCAGCCTAGATCAAATAAATGTGATTAACACCATGTACTGAGAGGAAGAAGGGATAACTGTCGTTTACGTCATGTTATATAGTCTATAAAATAATTCTCCACCGTCCATAGGGCCATCTCAATCACAGATCTGACAATATTTGTTTGTTAGATGATTCTGACCAGACTACAAGACTGTATTGTACATAGATAGACAATGACATCAATGTGAGAACCACTGGTCGTGATAGCTAACGTTAGCTAGCAATGCTAAAAACAAAGACACTAGATCGCCACATAGCTTAACGTTAGAACTCCACGGGGTAATCACAAATGTATAGCTATATATACAGCCATGTTTCCAATAACATTATAATACCCTGCTCTGTATTTTGACAGTAGACAGCCCTGTAAGTAGCTTAATTACTGGAGCCTTACCTTTCACAAAGTGGTCGCCGCAGACACAGGCGCTGTCGGACTCCGCTCTCCCTGATTGAAGACGCGGACTAAAGAAGTTTTTCAGTCAAGTTCGTCGCCGTTTTTCGATCAGTTTTTTAAATTGATCCCCTTTGTAGGTGACCACATTGGCAATCCTAAAGAAACTTTCTTGTTTTCCCCGGTTAGACCGGTTCTCTTGTACAGCCATATACTGCACAAAATTTGGGCATTTTCCTGCCGTTGTCCTGCCGGTGTCCTGCCTGCAAGACACTTCCTGCCCCCTATCCGCAAACCACCTGTTGGCGGGACGTTGGATGAATTGAGACAGAGATCGATTGCTTCTCCCTGGTTACCCGGATGTTGAGTCTTGAGGTTGAAATTTTTTTGAGGTTGTATTTATTTTTTTTAGGTTGAATTTTTTTAGGTTGAATTTTTTTTGAGGTTGAATTTTTTGAGGTTGAATTTTTTTTTTGAGGTTGAATTTATTTTTGAGTTTGAATTTTTTGAGGTTGATTTTTTTTTTTTAACATTGAAAAAAAAACCCTCAGGGCTAGAAATTTGATGATTTTTTATTCTTTTCATGCTGAAAAAATTCAACCTCAGAAATTTAGGTTCAACCTCAGATGGCACCGAAATACTTCCATAGAACAAGCTCTGTATGTTGAAGGCAGGTTATATCTCAGTCCAGTGTCCACTGTCTCAGTCTACTTCCACTGTTCAGAGAAGGACTTCCCAATTTGGCACAGATGGCTTCCTTCACTCCTCTCTCACACCATCTGTCTTCTCTGGCTAAAATGTGGATATTGTTGTCCAGAGTGACTGATGAGCTGCAGATTAAGAATCTAACTTTTCTCAAGGTATTTCTCTGTTACTCCAGCCACGTGGGATGACAGCAGAGGTGGAAAAAGTACTAAAATATCGTACTCAAGTAAAAGTACCAATACTTGGATGAAATATTACTCAAGTACAAATGAAATTACCCATCTGAAAAATTACTCAAGTAAAAGTAATAAGTAGCTAATTTAAAATGTATTTTAAGTAAAAGTTACTTAGTTACATTTAAAAAAAAAAGAAAACTGTAGAACGGGGCGGGGGATCTCTCCCATGTAGTGAAAATAGGACAAGGGGTCATACATCCAAAACTGTTTAGTTTTTAATTAAAGAACACTCTATATAAATGTATAAAAATCTATACAAATGTATACACATGTAATGACAACATAACACATGTCACACATGACATGTAAGACCCTTAGAAAGGTATAATGTGCAATTTTAGTTCTGACTAGGGTTGCCAACCGTCCCTTGAAAAACGGAATCGTCCCGTATTTAGAAATAAAAGCACCCGTCCCGTATTGAGCTGAAAAGGGACGCACTTTGTCCCGTACTACTGTGAGAGTCAAAAAATAGTCAGTAAAATGCCAATGGAAAATGAATAACAGGACGCTTTATATGAAAATTTACGGTAAACTTGTTCCCAGGCCCTGTCCTTCTCTGTGACCAATGAGCTGACAGCACATTCACACACGAGTATGACGATACAGAATACGCTCCTCCCATTGGTTGAGGTAGGGCCTACTGTCGCTCGCGGAGAAGATAGCGGAAGACAACAAAGCAGCATGGGTGACAGTGAGACAGACGCCGACACTGATTTAAGGAGCAGTACACCAAGTTCAAGCAACAATGCGATTTGTACTCCAAGAAAAAAGCAGAAAGGAATGCAGAAATACAGAGAGGATTGGGAAAAAGATAACACCTGGGTGGAAAAAGTGCGCGATAACTTCTATAAAGCGCACTGCACAGTGTGCCGGCGCACTTTTTCCATAGCCCATGGTGGACTGACTGATCTAAAGCAACATGCTTCCAGTGGTGGGCACATGCGAAGCATAAGGGACAACAAAACTAGGGGAACCCTAGACCAATTTGTTGCATACAGTTATAGACTTTGAGGCACAAATATGTTTACGATGTTTATAAGTTTTCTACAGACTCTGTTTGCACTTTCGTTATTGCACTAAAAATTAGCACTATTACTGGATGAATGTTCTGCTTTATATCTATTGTTTTATTATTAATTTCTTTTAAGTTAAGCAGGACAGGTTTCTGTTTAAAAGAGATAGGCCTACTTATTTTATTCAGTGAATTTTGTTATTTTGTATTAAAGGGAATTGCTGGATAATAATTAGTTTTCCATGTGTTCATGTCACTCAAAAATATGCATCTAATTCAATTCAGGTTTGAGTCAAATAGTTAAAAAATGCCCTGATGAAGGCCAATATGGCCGCAACGCGTAGGCTCATGTGCTTTTAATCAGTCCTTGCCATGTTAAATTAAAGGCTTTTTTTTGATACTTTTTCAACTGCAGAGTGCCTCTGTATTTTCTTTTTTTGAGTTAAAAAAATAGTTTGACTCACAAAAAAGGGGCTAAAAAGATTCACCACGCCAGGAAGGGTGAATGCAATCGGGTCGGCCGGACCTGCCATGAGGTGTCCCTTATTTTTTTTTCAGGAAGTTGGCAACCCTAGAAGTTCTGACCCTCCGATAAAACTTTTTCAAACAATCAACTGTCAATCAAACTGTCTCTGAACCGTCGTCGCTCTTCTGATCCACCTCCATCTCGTTCTCAATCTCCTACAGAAAGACTTGGCGCTTGGTAGTGGTAGCCTACATGCTGACCATACGTCACTCACTACGTGGTTCCGGGCGCGATTTTTTTTTTCGGTTTTCGTTAGTCAACGTTTTTTTTTTTTACTCAGTAACGGATGGGATTTGTAATGTAGCGAAATACAATACTTCGCTCAAAACGTAATCAAGTAAAATTTAAATTACCGATTTTAAAAACTACTTGAAAAATACAAAATACACAAAAAAACTACTCAATACAGTAACGTGAGTAAATGTATTTCGTTACTTTCCACCTCTGGATGACAGTGTTCCTCAACTTATTGTTCTCCTCTGTCCATTCTGGGATATATTTTGAGCTTTTGACAAAGGCTCATTTGGGATAGTTACATGTCTTGAGTGTTTGTGTTTGATGCATTATCTGCCGTGGGGTTCCGATGCCACCCCGTTTGTGTTCCAGGTGGTGGTGTAAATCAAATGTATGGTCTGTGTCTTATTCGGACATTTATTCGGACATTGTCTAACGGAACAGATGCATTATTAAACCACGGCCAAGGATATCAGGAAACATTTTTGTGCGCGCTGCTTTCCATCACTTGAAGTAATTTTAGCTCGAAATGATTAGATCGATTCATTCTCAGCGTTAAGCTATACCGCTGTAAGTCTGGCTGCGAGAACAATCATTTTCACGCTGATAGTCTAAAGTTTAAACTATGGCCACAGCTGTATGACCGACAGCGCACTCATACTCATGCGTGGATTTTAACGTTTATGTCCCTCATTATTTTATTTCTTTATTTATTTTTTTCTTTTGGAGACATTGCTACTCATCTGTGGCTTCTTTGATTCACTCAAGAAGTCAGTTCAGATCAAATAATGAAGTCACCAGGGGGGTGGTGACATTGGATATGAAGATATTACAGACTTCTCGCTATATTTGTTGTATTCAGTAAAAATGAGTAAATGCGTGGGGATATAGTGTTGAAGCTTTTGTAGTCCAAGAAGGCCAAACTCTCCAATGGCGACCACTGCATGCATTAACTACAATACTTTAAATCATCTGCATACATCAAACATTTGTACATTCAAAAATTGTCAGGTCGCTGCAAAATGAACGACATTAACACATAAGTATGTAGAAAACCATTGTTGTTGTTTTTGTGTTTTGTTTTCTCTCTTACGTGCACTTCGGCAGAAACTCATATCTCCACTCATTCGGTGCTCTACTGTAGGAAAATCGAGCGCACCCCAGAAGTGACTTCAGTCAGTCCCGTTGCACTGTGGGGCGTAAACTCTTCCTGCTTTTTATAAACAGACTTGCACCATAGATCTGCAGTGAAATTGTCCCGGACTCATCTCGACTAAAATCATTTCCTCAGAGGTAAGATTTCTTCAGTTGTTCATTTATTTCAGCAGCCCAAGATGACTCACTGTATCACAGCACTGGCACGAAAACCTCTGGATGCTGATGACACAGGATACACGGATCGTGTAGATTTGCCTAAAGAAGCCTATGAGATTAAAGTTAGAAAAAGACGAAAACAAGAAGTTGTTTTTGTTATTATTATTTATTTATCGTTGTGTTTTTGCTTTGAGCAAACGAAACGGCCGAAGAAACGTTCAAACCAAGAATATGGAATAATAATGATCTTGTTTTCATTTCCAAATTTGCCACAGAGTTTTATGGAAATCTTTATTCTTCCAGTTTTGACCCTAACAGCTGTCAGACCGTCATTAGCAAAATCGAAAAATGGTTGCAGGTAATGGGATTTCAAGCAAACATTAAGGGCCTTAGAATTTTCAAATAATGTGCTGGAAAGATCTCAGAAATAAGTCTCTAGTGCTGGGGTGTCAAACTCATTTTATTTCAGGGGCCACATACAGCCGAGTCTGATCTCAAGCAGGCTGGACCGTAATAATAGCATAATAACCTAAAATAACAATAAATCCAAATAAGTACAAGTACATTATGAATATGTTTACATTTAATGAACCATCTTTTTACAAATCATTTTATGAACAAGCTGAAATTTCTTCTTTCACAAGGTTTTAATTGTCTGCTGCTCTGCCCACAGAGCAGCAGACAATTAAAAGCCGGCAGCATTTACTTAGTTCATTTAGATTGTAGGTTAATTATCATAGGGCCTCTAAATGTGTTTTTAACACACGCCACCTGCTTTTTAGTTCTCGGTCTCAGTGTGACTAAAGCAGTATGAAAAACATAGTAGGAATAGCAGTTACTTTTATAAGGGCTTCTCTGACAACTGACAAGAGCTTTTATCTACAGGAATAATAAAAATGTGCATTTGTAAGTTAATGATATGGGCCTTAACATGGAGCCTTGAGGAACACCACTGGTGATGGGGCCAGACGAGAAAGGCCAGTGTTCCAGCTTTCATAGACGGTGATCTATCTGTTAAGTAGCTTTGCCTTAGACCCATACTTATTACAGGAGGTCAGACAGAGTAGGGTTTCATTCACCAGTTATCTGTTTGGCCCGGAGAAACTGGTTGCAACCCTTGAAGCTTGAAGATATCGTCACAAGAATGTTTATGATTAGTGAGGAATCTTTGGGATAACATGAATGGAAAAGACATTTGACCAAGTCAGCATTTGCATCACAGCACTGGAGAATTAATATGGTAAACACATGCAGTGACTATAGAGTCATTAATAGCTTAGATCAGATTAGATCTGAAGATATTCATGTGGGCATATTTATAATTGACAGTGATAAAGGAATTAATGTTTTTATTTCATTTTCATTGTTGTGAAATGGCAGTAACTATCAGCATACAATAGCAAGTCCTTTACTGTCCTTTCTCTACAGGTACAATGGAAAAGTGCTGTGGTCTGCTAACTTCCCAGAATGAACCAGGTACAAAGTCATCTGAAAAAAGAGACATTATCTATAATTTTCTCTGTAGGATTCTCTCATTCATGTAACCTTTTAATTTAAGTTATAATGGCTATTATACCCATAGCCAGACTGTTGTAGTTATCTTTAACTATCAGCTTGGTAAAAGGTTAAACTCATGTCTGTGGCGAAATCTTAACAATTCTGTAAAGAAGACACCTTAGTTAGTGTAATCCATCATTGTTTAAATGTCTGTATCTAAGTTTTCTGTGTTTCTGTGTCAGTTCCTCTGAAGAGCATTGAGGTGGAGCTGGAGGTGAGGGATCATGTGGCTACAGTGGTCTCCACTCTCAACTACGAGAACAAGGAGGACAAACCACTAGAGGCTGTTTTTGTCTTTCCTCTGCCTGGAGATGCTGCTGTCTGTCATTTCAGTGCTAAGATTGGACAGACACAGATTGTAGCTGAGGTGAAGGAGAAAAAGAAGGTGAGCTGGACAGAAAGATTTACTCTGTGTAAAGGAGCTGAATAAGAAACAGTAAATACAGTGAATGTTCCTGACATGTGTCTCCTGTACTCATACAGGCTCGTGAGGATTATGATGATGCACTGAGCTCTGGTCAGCAGGCCTTCCTGTTGGAGGAGAGCGAGCAGAGTACAGATATATTCTCTCTGAGTGTGGGCAGTCTTCCTCCAGGAGAGAGCGCCTCCATCAGGTTGGAGTACGTCACTGAGCTGGCTGTGCAGGCTGATGATGGGCTGAGGTTCTGTCTGCCTGCTGTGCTCAACCCTCGCTACCAACCTCAAGGTAGGACAAGCAGCTGTTTGACCGGGAACTCTTACCTTTATCAGTCCTAGCAGCTCAGCTCTTAGGAAGGCAAAGGCAGTATTTGTCAGTTGGTTGACTTGGTCCAGCATCATAATTAAACATGACATAATCCATACAACTGCCCACAGCCTCTAGAGTAGATGTGTTACTGCTGCAAATATATACATTTATTTCGTTTCCAGGAAGAGAAGGTAGTGGAGGTGGGAATGTCCAGGTGACCTCTGTCCCAGCCTCTCTGGTGCCCTACAGTCTGTCTTTTTCTGCCCGACTGTCCTCTCCTCGTCCAATCTCTAAAGTAGAGTCCAGCTGTTCCTTGGATCCTCTCCAGTACCTCAACACTGATCAAACCCAGGCCACTGTAGGTTGAGTGACAATGTGTCTGCTGTGTGTTGCAGTTCCTCATTCCAACTTCATTTATATTTGTGTGTCTTGAACTGTAGATCAAGTTGGCAGCAGGACACAAGTTTGACAGAGATGTTGAACTGTTGATTTATTACAAAGACGCCCATCAGCCCACTGCTGTGGTGGAGGCAGGACAGGCCTCTGCTAAGCCTGGTGAGTCCAAGTTGGTCAAGTTATTAGTTTACAAACATAATGTTCCTTATCCTCCAAATGATGATGAGTTGGAATAAATGACTAAATGTGTGGTCATTTTTCTGTCCCTGTCATGTTTCAGGATCTCTGATGGGTGATCCAGTGGTGATGGTGAGCCTGTACCCTGAGTTCCCCCAGTCTGTGATGTCTTCAGTCGCCTCATGTGGAGAGTTTGTGTTCTTATTAGATCGATCAGGGAGTATGGATATGCAGATGAGCAGCAAGGGTCATCAGACTCGTATTAGCAGTGCCAGGGTATTTATCATGTTATTTCTCTAAATCTCTCATAGTGTTCCTCTCGTGCAGTGGTCTTCACTATCTTTTCTATCTTCCTGAAGGATACTCTGCTGCTTCTGTTGAAGAGCTTACCAATGGGCTGCTATTTCAACATTTACAGTTTTGGGTCCAGCTATGAACACATCTTCCCGTATGTCAATCATTCATTACAGTCAGCCAAATAAAGGCCTTTCTATCTTTTAAGCAAATGCATGTGTGCATTGGTGCCTGTATTTGTGTGATGGCAGTGAGAGTGTGGAGTACAACCAGAAGACCATGGAGGAGGCTCTGAAGAAAGTTGAGGAGATGGAGGCTAATCTGGGAGGAACAGAGATACTGCAGCCACTTCAACATATTTACAGGCAGCCCTGCATTCCCAGTCAGCCGAGACAGGTAAGAGACCACAACCTAAATGCAACCTTTACCCTAAAACCGAGTCTAAACAGGTGTGAGGTTGTACAAATGTCTCTCACAAATGCTATCTTTTGGAGTTTGTCCCACACTTCGCATGAATGTCTGGCTGTGTAGTGCCATGGTCCTTTTTTGTCCTGTTCTGTTATAACTGTTAACCCGTGACCATAATGTTTGGAAATAACATGCTTGGTGTGTTGTGACTTCACTGGAGCCCTCCTTCTGGGGATCATCAGGCCATTATAATATCAGGTCAAGATTTATGTAATCTAAATTAATGGTGAGAGCAACCTGTGTGTCTGCCTCACAGAGAGGGTGTTAGGAGCTTGCTAAAGGCCCTTAAAGAGGCCCTTAAAGCCTCTAAACTACTTCTCTAACGACTACTCCACACCTCCACACGTGATTCCTATGGCATACATGTTTCTCTCTGAACTAAAGCATAAGTTCATCATTGTTACTGTAAGGCTCACATGTCTGCTGTTTTTTTAAACAGTTTGCATATACTTTCTACATACTTACCACACCTCATTCTTTACACTTTACAACCCCTTTGTATCCTCAGCATAAACTAACACAGTTCTCAGCACATGCTATGTTTCTGGGTGTGACATTATTCAACTTATGTGTAAACTGTCCTCCCTAGCTGTTTGTCTTTACTGATGGAGAGGTGGGGAACACCAAAGAAGTCATTGATCTGGTTAAGAAGAATTCAGGTTCCCACAGGTGAAAGCACAAAAACACCCACAGTATTTCCACACTGTCTTCCATGTGTTGAGTGGATCTAAATCAACCTGCTGTATTGTAGGTGTTTCTCTTTTGGGATTGGAGAAGGGGCCAGCTCTGCTCTTATCAATGGCTTGGCCAAGGAGGGAGGAGGTCACGCTCAGTTCATCACAGGAACTGACAGGATGCAACCAAAAGTGAGTAAACACAATGAAGATGCAGCAGTAAATCTGTGTCTGGACAGAGACCATGGTTCCAGTCAGTAAAAACTCAGTGGTTCCAGTGTCTCTCTCAGATGTTTGAATAGATTTGTACAGTTCTGCATTATTTTCCAGGTGATGCAGTCTCTGCGATTTGCTCTGCACCCAGCTGTGATGGACATCTCAGTCACATGGGATTTACCAAAGGGAGTGTCTGTCACTGTCCTCTCTCCACCAATCACAGCTCTTTTCCAGGGTCAGAGGTCACTGGTTTATGGCCAGCTCACTGGAGAGGTAGGAGCAGCTCCATGTCATGTTGTGTTTCAGTCATCAGGTATGTGATGACAGTAATGAACATGATTTCTAACAGTGTAATGCTTTCTCAGAGTCCAGAGGCAGCAGAGGGCTGTGTGACGGTGAAGTACAGCCTGGCGGGTCATCCCTCTCACAACCAGCTGCACTTCAGTCTCAAACCTGCAGGAGACACTGGGTAAAGCAGGTTTTCATTCAGACAGCACTGTTCTGCTTTCAATAGAGATTATTTAGAGACTCTTTATGGCCCTGAACACTGAACAATGTAGCTGGACTGAAAAACATCAAAACTGTTGTGTGTTTCCTTCTCTCTCTTGTTTGCAGATTAACAATCCACAGGTTGGCTGCTCGCACTATGATTCGCTCTCTGGAGGTGGAGGAGAGAGAGGATGGAGGACAGAAAGATGGAGGAGTGAAGGAGAAGGTGGTGGAGCTCAGTGTCCAATCAGGAGTGAGCAGTTCTTTCACTGCCTTCATTGCTGTCAACAAAAGCAATGGTGAAGCGATTCAAGGACCTCTGGTGCGCAGAGACGTTCCAACACCAAGTGAGTGTTTGTTCCAAATGAAAATGAAAACTGATATTCTAACTAAGATCTTTGAGGAAGTAGATAGCATGAAAGTCAGAGAAACTTCTTTTATAAATCACTTTTAGTGGATTTTATTTTTGGATGAGAGCATTAACTGTGTGTTTCTGTGTCCACATCTTTTAATGTGTTCAAATGTATTTTTGTTTTATAATCTTGAAGTGTTTTGGAGTGCCCCACAACCCATGATGTCCCTTTGCCGTTTTACCCCAACAGTTTATGATTGTAAGTAAATGGAATACAGTAAATGAATGTAAACACTGAACAAACCAACACACTTCTGTGGCTGAATCAAACCTTAACTAATTTGCGGCTTTAATGAGAAATACAGCATGTACAACAGGAGCTATTTCCTCTCCTTTACTTTGATAATTAGTGATACGTGCTGATTCGTAAACTATCAGTCATGTGTTTGCATGTGTCCATCTTCAGGTTTCCACATGACTGCGTGTTTCTGTATTTAAAGCATTGCACTTGAAAACATACACACAGAGCCTACAGATACCCGCACTTTAGATGATATGCTTTGTTTAGTATGTTTTGTGTCCTGAAATCTTTTTTAAATCATATATATATATGTTGTCATTTGTTAATTAATTCAGGCTTCATGGATGATGATTGTGGCCCAGAACTTGATTGTAAGTAAATGTGTTTGGAAAACACACAAAGCCTACAGATACCAGCACTTTAGATGATATGCTTTGATGATGATATGTTTTATATATATATATGTTGTATTTTGTTAATTAATTCAGGCTGCATGGATATTAAGGGTGCCCCAGATTTTGATTGTGAGTAAATGTGGTTGGAAAACACATGTTTGTTCTTTGGATAAAATGAATGAATCGTTTTTAGTATAATCTTAACAACTCCTACACTTTAAATAGTACTTGTAATAATAATTTTTTGCTTTGTAATTCTAATGAAATGTATTGACCTCCTACTCTTCTTTTTTTTCTACTAAAACCTATCAGACATTAACATGCTGGGGGCTCCATTAAGGAGTAAGTACAGCTGTGAAACAAATATCTATGTTTTCTGTGAATACAGTAAATGTATGCGTGTGCACATCTCTTCGCATGTTAAAAGTAGCATGTGTGTGATAATTTAAATACTTGAACAACCTCAATATTTTAAATATTATTTTTAAGCTAGCAGGTAGATGATTACCCAGGAATGTCTTTAGCTCATATCTTTTTATATCCTATAAATCTATTGTCCTTCGTTTCCAGGGACCATGTGTTCTCCTTCAGCACCACTGCCACCGCCACCGGGGAGTAAGTAAAAAGCTGAATAGGATACCAACAGCGCGTGAACACTGAACAAACCAACATATTTCTGTTGCTGAACTGAACTTTAACGTATTTGCAGCTTTATTGCAAAATCAGTGTGTTGAGTAGAAATAATTTTGTCCTGCTTTGCTTTAAAGTCACCAACTGGCTGTTGCCTTAAGCATCAAGTGAAGAGGGTTCAGCTATTATCATTGTAGGTGACATTTAGAGTAGGGCTGTGAATAGATCAAATCATTAAATTGCAATTAATTGCATGTTTATCACACTTTACATGGATATTTAAGTTCTTATTACTCTTATGAGCATGGGAGTGGATAAATATTCTTGCTTTGTGCAAAAGTATTGTTATTAGTGTAACCGTTCACAACAATGAGAAATTTTATCCAGAACATTCCCTAGAATAAGCCAGCTACCTATTTTGCTATTGGTGTTGTAAGTTTGTTGCTTGTATAGTTGCCCAGACGTCTCCTCTGGTATTTGAGACTCAGCATAGTCCGGCGTTAGTGCAATTAACATCGGTCCTGATTTCTCAAACTACAAGACAGGCTGAGCTCCCAGAATGTGCGTCAAAAAACTTTCAAAGGAATGTGCATTACTATGTCATCGGCCCTTTGACTGACTTATTTGGAGTGTTACTAAACAGCGTGTACTTCAACTGTTAGTTTGTAAGCCACTGGAATAACCTCAGAAAGGGCAGGATTAGTCTCAAATACTCCAACCTTTCACTTTAGGTTAGTATTAAAGTAACGATTAAATAAATAAATCCAAATAGGTATTAAAGGTTTGTAGTTCTACAGAGTTCTACAGAGGTTGGCAACATTCACTCTTTCCATTAACATGAAAAGCTTATATGGTCAAAAGAAAAGAAAATTAAACACAAAGTACTGCACACAGTCTAATCTCATTCTAAGAAAAAAGGGTTTACAAAAGGGCGTTGGTGAGGAAAAGAATGTAGGTGTGTGTGCCAGAAAGAACGCAGGTAATGAGCACATGTTCATGGAATCCACCCCTGCACATGTTTAGCTATGTTTGACGCATGTTCATAACCTGCGTCTTTGATCCTAATGGAGAATGGTGGCCGGGTAGAGAGGATTGTTAGTTCACATCCGAGACCTTGTGTTTGCTTGAAATTAAGCGATGTAGCTCCGCCAATTACTCAATAACTTGGCAACAATAACTCAGTGGATACACCAGATATGTATACTGACAATAGTTCAGCCAGTCCATGTCCTGTAAGTTACTTCTCTCCAGATGAGTGCTCGACTGATAACATCTAAGTAAACAGTTAGACGCCAGTGGATCAAATGTCTATAGAATCAAAGTTTTCAAATCAAAGTCGAAGTTTCGCACATGCCTGCTCACACAAAGGATTTTTTTACTAATTTCATTAGTGTAGAACAACACTGAAGTCTGCACAACTAAGACATAACACAAATGGTATTGTCCTCAAAGTAGCCACAGTTTACCTGATGACAGCTTTGCACACTATTTTAAATATCTTAACCAGCTTTCTTGAGGTCACCACCTGGAAAACTCTTGAGCCTGGTGGTTGAATTTCTTGCTCCCATGCCATCAGCGACTGGGTGTTGTAAAAACATTCACTGAATATGGTATATCAGGACCATTTTGAGTTTTGAGGGACTTCCTTCAAACTTTTGGCAGCAAGAGGTAAAGGTCACCTTGCTCATAAATCAAGAGTTTCATATTTGCATATTTGCTTTACATACTGCAGATAGGAAAATATATAAAAAGTCATTATGTTCCACATTATATATATATATATATATATATACACACACACACACACACACACACACACATTAGAATAAATCTGCTAGTTAATAATGAATTAATTAATGCTAAAAAATGCAACTTTTTGTCAGATCATAAAGACCCTCTGCTGCAGCTGATCTCCCTCCAGAAGGCCTCTGGCTCCTGGCTGCTTGATCCAGCTCTGGCTGCTGCACTGGGGAAGACCAGAGAGGAGGTGGAAAAGTCAAAACCTGCACTGGTGGGTTGTTGTCAAGACAATGAGACAAATTAATAATGGAGGTTATTATTCAAAAAGGTTCCATGGTGGCTTGTGTGAACACACAAACAATACAAATGTTATTCTTCTTGTTCATCCTGTTCCACTTGTTTTACTTTGATCTTATGAATTAGGTCAATGAGGAAGTGTGGGCCACCATCCTGGCTCTGATCTGGCTTCATGGTTTCAAGATGGATGCAAAAGAAGAGTGGGAGCTTCTGGCTATGAAGGCTGTGTCATGGCTCAGTGCTCAGAATGGTAATAGCCTTAATAATGCATGCTGCACTACTGTTTCTTACGTGTACTGGTTGAAATCAGCTGTTTGTGTTTTGTTTCAGCAGCATGCGTGCCAGAGTGTGTGGAAGCTGGAAATGCACTGTTGGGTTGCAGCGTGCAGAAGGATGCTCTGGGACTCTAAAGTTTTCATGAAAGCGCATATATTCACAATAGTTACATAGAAGCACTGCAGATACTAGTTTATTATTATTGATATAATATAAAAAGAGTTATGCTATTCTCAGCTCTTAACTGAGTCCTTAGTGGTTTCTTCAACATTTAATAGAATTTTGCATGTTCAAAAATGTTACAGGGGTCAGGCCTGTTCTCTCTACAGTTGCCTGAAATTAAATTCATTCTTTTGCACTGATTACTGATTCTTACTGATTTGCACTTTCATTTGATGGAAATTCTGACCAATCCATCTTGAAATATATCAGAATTGATACAGATTATGTCTAACTGATCACATGGAAATAGTGACATATACAGTCATTGTGGAAGATGTGGTTGTGTGTGTGTTGTGGTGCATTGAGTGGATTCCTGGGTGCACCTTTCTGCATGGGGAAACTAGTACTTGAATAATAACTTGGCGCTGACTAAAAATAATTTGATTCAGTCTGCCTTTTATGTCACTTTGTGCCTTGAAAAGCTGAAAATTAAACTTGCTTTGGAAAAATTAGTCTCATCTTAAATTTTGATTTCACACCTGCTCTGTTCATTGTACTGTAAAAACTTTGTGACACCAAGTATACTTGCAAACCTCATTTGTTCATTTCGCATAAGAAGAGATCTGACTTTTTTGCTTTTGAGTTGAAGATTAAACCTCAACTAAAAAGGTTCAGTTTTGTTTGTTTAAAAACTAAGCAATGATTGGAAAAGGGACCATGTCATAATGTCAATTAAAGGGTAAAACATCCTCTTAGCGGGGGCGGCACAGTGGTGTGGTGGTTAGCACTGATGCCTCACAGCGAGAAGGTCACCGGTTCGAATCCATGGGCTGGCTGGCCTTTCTGTGTGGAGTTTGCATGTTCTCCCTGTGTCTGCGTGGGTTCTCTCCGGGTACTCCGGCTTCCTCCCACCATCCAAAAGACATGCTCACTAGGTTAATTGGTGATTCTAAATTGCCCGTAGGTGTGAGTGTGAGTATGAATGGTTGTCTGTCTCTGTGTGTGGCCCTGCGATGGACTGGCGACCTGTCCAGGGTGTACCCATGCCTCTCGCCCGATGATAGCTGGGATAGGCTCCAGCAGACCCCCGTGACCCTTAACAGGACTAAACGGGTATAGAAGATGATGAACATCCTCTTACCTGACTTGACCAGTGAATTGACCATAATGCTGCATGGGAGAGCAAACGAAAGTCGCAGCAGACTTAATTGCATTGGAGATTAAGACCCTGAAAATAATCACAGAACTTTATTCTTGAATCTTGGATGGATATCCATGTTTGACAGATTTCTTCTAACATCTCTGGCTTCAAAATACTGGTACTGGAAAAGGATTTGAGATCACTTGGTTTTGTATGTATATGCATGGCCAGTGTCCTCGCAGAATGATACAACAGGTTTATGAAGGCAGCTTATTGTCTGTGACCCGAATTTAAAAGTCCAGTGTGGAGAATTTCTTTTAAAAAAGTGTTCGCAGATTGCAACCAGCCGAAAAATCCTTGCTCCAACCTCCCCTATTATCAGACTTTCATGTATTATCAGGTATACACTGTTCAGGCATATAACATTGACCATCTTGTGACAATTCAGTGTTCTGCTGGGAAACTCTTGGACCTGGCATTTATGTGGATGTTACTTAGACATGTACAACCCACCTGGACCAGACCAGGTGCCCCCACCCCATAGGAATGACACTCCTTGATGGCAGCAGCCATCCCCAGCAGGATGCAGCCTGACACAGACACACACACTAAAACGGTTTAGGAACAACTAAAAAACATGAAAAACAACACAAGGTGTTGACTTGGCCTCCAAATTCACTAGATCCCAAACTGATCAAGTAGCTGTGGGATGATCCACAGAGGCCCCTCCCCTCAACCCACTAACAACATTCTGTTGCCAGACACCACAGGACATCCTCAGAAGGCCCATGTCCATTCTCTGATGTGTCACAACTGTTTTGGAGGCACAATGGAGACCTACACAATATTAGGAAGGTGGTCATTATGTTATGCCTAATCGGTGTATCGTGTACTTGCATCAGATTCTACATGTATGCTTGATTCAGATGTGTGTATGTATGTTTATCTCGTTCCTCCTGCTGCTCTCTCTCCTTTTTCTGTCTCTACGTGGCAGACCTCAAGCAGATGGTTCCCACCACCATCTGAGCTGGATTCCGCTCAAGGTTTCTTCCTGTTAAAAGAGAGTTTTTCTATGCCATCGTCGTGCTTTCTCTGAGGGTTTCAGGCCCGGTTTTGTAAAGCAACACTTTGTATTGTTATTGGCGTAATATAAATACAATTGAATTTAATTGAATCTCTCTCCAAGAAGGCGGGAGAACCCACGTCTGTTCTGGGCTATTGTAGAAACATGGTGGCGAAACATGGCAAATTTGTGAAGGAGGTCCCACCCTCCGTATATAGGGACCTTATTGTTCCCCCCAGGGATTACACTGTTTTAGAGACACTCTTGGATTTTTGCCATCTGAGGGTTCTTGGAGGGTTCTTTTTCTACTTCTCACATTAATTAAACAGATAAGCAAATTGCCTACTGCAACTCATAAATTGCAACGCATGCATTCTGTTTGGAGTTTCCCCCACACTAGGGAAAGGTTATGTTGTGTCCTAGGCCAGCTGTCATGCTCAAGGCTAGCTCTAGGTTTTCCTGCCCCATGCTGAAGCTACTGGCTGAGCTGATTACATGCTGCCCTGCTGCCCTTTTATGGGTTTATGGGTTTATTGGTGCAATTCCTGTTTCATGTTAATTACTAAATCCCTGGAATAGTAGATCCAAGATCAAATATACAGTAAAATCAACAAATTCAGGTGGTAAAGACCACAGTATGGCTCTTGGTGGATGTTTCATGATGGTATTATCATGTATGAATTTCTTATTTACCTCATATTGCTTGAGAAAGATAAGAAAACATTTATGCGTGAACATGGCACATGGAGATATTGCCTGAGTTCTGGTTCAGCACGAAACATAACAATACTTACAAAAAGGTGACAGGTGAGAAGTGTAGTCTCCTCAGCCATGTCTTTTACCCATACCATTGCGGGTGTGGCTGGTTCAATAATTAAACCTGTTAACCCCAAAGAGATCTGCACTGCCACTGCAAGATCAGTGTGGGTGCAGAGGGACACAACAGTGAGGCCAAGACATTAAAAGGCTTAGATTTGGAACCACTGGTGTAATGTTTGGGATGCGTGTGGGCTACTGGTTGAACCACTTAAACTGCAATAAACTCTTCAGGTACACATGCTAATCATGTGTTTGAGAATGTGACAAACAAAACTGTAGTTATGCATTAAAAAGATGGACATCCTACCTTTGAATTATGTTTCACTGTCATCTAAGTGGCATCTTGAGTTCTAACTGGTGTGGAGTTTTAGGTTTTTAATTTCAGAACGTCTACCCACCTGTAACTTCTACCATCAAACAGGCTACAGGAATTTTATCATTCATTCATTATTCAGGCTAATTCTGGCTTCAGTTTTCACTCATAGTTTTTTGTTTTCCTGAGCTGTGAGCTATAATAAACTAATCTAATGTAACTAATGTAATATGTATTTGTCCCATTAACTGTGGCCTAAAAGTGTTCTGTAGTGCCTGTAATGTGTGGCAGCTGAACATCCAAAAACACACCACTCACACACCTCCTGTTCCCATGTCTGCATTCAGCGAGGAAGTTGAGCATGACATTGGAGTTTTTCAGTGATCCAGGTCATGGTGTATCTCAAGAACAAAGGAAAAAAGGGAACTGGACTTGAGTGTTTTTGAAGAAGTTTCACCACTTATCCAAGTGTCTTCTTCATTCTAAATGGCCAATGCGGTATCAGAATTTAGGTTTGTGGAAAAACAGTATACCACCCAGGTTAGTCTGAGCAACATCCTGTAATAGCAGGTGAGTATCTGGATGATAACAGACCCTGGTCATGATTGCTTCAAGTGTGCAACACTTGTGGGCGTCCTTAATAACAACTAAATTCCCCACCAGTCGTTTAGAAAGAAAGAAGCTACTTGGATGATGGCGAAATGTCTTCAAGAAATCCCAACAAGTCATGTTGCCTTTGTTTTAACTTTGTTGTTTGGACACACACACGTCTGGAAGTGCGCAGCCAGAGGTAACCTTTTTTCCCCATCAAGAAATCTCTGCACTGGCTCAAAACCCCTTGCCAGTGAGCTCCACCTTGTGGGCGAGGGAAGGTGCAGCATGGACAGACTGTGCCAAGGTTAGGATAAGAAGCGCACAATTTATTTGCCAATTTAATCATCAAAAACTTGAGAATAATTTTTAACCACTTCTCGTTACATATTTATTAACCTTTCATGTTTATGGAGAGAGAAGATCTAGGTAGAAGCACATTCTTCACATAGACAGGAATAAGTTTATTCCAACTGAAGCTAAAGGTGTAAAGAGAGAGGCGCTGAAGTCACTGTAACTTTGGAGACAGGCGAGATCATGTGAGGTACACTTAAAGCATGCCAAATTGTCAGGTAGGTGCATGCTCCAACAGAGATTTGCAGCATGTCTTTAACGAGTTAATATCAGTGACGGGACACAATGAGGAGTTAAACAATCAAGCCATGTTTTATGAAAAATTACTAAACGAGTATTAAAAGCATGTTACATTTTAGTCCACATACTTTAAAGATTAGGGCAGGTTTGTCGATGAGTTCCTGTATTGAGAAACACATTTAACTCGATGCAGAAGTGCTCTAATTCAGCAAATAATTTACAAACGAATTCATGCTTACCTTTTCTGTAAACTCGTTTCAAATAAAAAAAACTACATTTAAGACTTTCATAAAGAAGAACACTGTGGTGTGACATGATTGACAGTTGGAGGAAGTGCAGCGCAACCGAGGAGGATAATAAGGCACCAAATGGAGCAGATCATTTGTCTGAATTTGATAAAACATATACCGCAATGATTTAAATACTATTTGATAAAGTGCTTCTATAATCTATCTATAATCAGTATTAGTACCCTGTATTACATGTAAAGGTACATTAAGGTGGTAATTACAGATTTCAGTTTAAATAAGTCAACAGCTAATGCAGAACAAAGTACAAAAAAAAAAAAATAAATGGTGAAGAGGCTATGGCCCAAGTACTGGATGAAAGCTCAAGTGTCATCAGACAACAGCTGACGGATTGCTTTTCTAATGCTGCAATTTCACATTCAAAGCGTAGAACTGTCAAAACACAAGCTGACTGTCTGTGAAGTGAAATGGTAAGTAAAAGCCATACATTTATCAAAAGTGTGTCTACAAAATAAGGCAACGCTATTTGTTGGCAGAAGATCAGTTCGATCCACTTGCAGAGAACAGTTAGATAATGTAAAGGGTGGCACGCGACAGTTTGCACACCTCCTCTCAGAGAGGTAACCAAATCCTTTGACTGTGCCCTTTAGTGACCACCAGTACATACACGGGTCACCAGATCAGTCCAGACTGGAATATGTAAGGTTGTCAGACTGAAAAACAAGAAGAACCAACCCATTTGTTTGTGTTCTTACTTGGCTTATAGCTGGGTTATGTACAGCACAACCAGGAACGATAATAAGGCACAAAAGCTAATATTTCTCCGTGATGGTTAATCTCTATGGATATGGACAACAGAAAGCTTACATTACAAAGATTTAAACGCAATGTTGATTAAGTACAGTACAATGCACGTATAAGGTGGAGTAAAGCTTCTGTGTACCAACCACTTAACCACTTAAACAAAGTCCCAGAGCGTCTTTCTCCACGCTGCATCCCAACAGTACGTTTCCGCCGTCCACACACTCTGTCACACATGATGCTGAAAAAAACAACAACAAAAAAAAAAAAATAGATCAAACATGACTGAATATAGACAGACAGGTGATTTTGAACAGTAAACACTAATAAAAACAGCATTTCAGTAGTAATTATTAAGGTCACTACCATTCTGAGCACTGAGCCATGACACAGCCTTCATAGCCAGAAGCTCCCACTCTTCCTTTGAATCCATCTTGAAACCATGAAGCCAGATCAGAGCCAGGATGGTGGCCCACACGTCCTCCTTGACCTAATTCAGAATAAATGAACGCACATGTAGATTGCAGACTCTCGACCGCAGCTCATCAGATACTGCCCTGACAATGAGATTAGCTGCTGATCAGCTGCTAATCTGTTTTGTTATTTATTTTTGGCCACGTGTGAGGCCCTCTGTCATCTTTCGTTCTCTGTTGCTACAGCCTAAATATGTATTGTCTTATAAGTGACCATATCCCACCGGTGCAGGTTTCAGGGTTTCCACCTCCTCACTGGTCTTCCCCAGTGCAGCGGTCAGAGCTGGATCAAGCAGCCAGGAGCCAGAGGCCTTCTGGAGGGAGATCAGCTGAAGCAGAGGGTCTTTATGAGGCTGCTGGGGCCGAGTGGCTGCACTCCCATAATTGCAAATGATGTTTTGGAGGAGAAGAATCACAAATGTCAACACCAAACAATCTGCACTCAACTGCGTAGTGCACGAATCATGTTATGGATTCCAGATAAACTACTGTTTTAAGGAGACACTTTTAATATAATCGAATAAAGAAAAAAACAGTACGGCACACTGGCTTACCGCTGCTCTGAGCTGAGGTACTCTGACCACCTTTGAAGTGGAGGCCAATCCTGCTGAAAGCTATATTAGAAAAGAGAGTCCAATCAAATCATGTTGATAGTTTAGCTCACATACAAAAAATAATGAAGTGTAGCCAGACAATACAAAAAAAAGGCATTTAATGAACAGATATTGCCCCACCATTGCCACGGCACCTGGATTTCATTATGGAGCGCATTTCAGCCGAGAAAACTAGTCTTACAACCAATCAGAGCAAGAAATGACGAGACCAATGCTTCTTGACAATTGCCTTAAGTGCTGTTAACTGTTTGTCTTTTGAAGTTATTTCGCTGGCATTATTGCAACAGACGCGATGGCTAGATCTAAACATGTTGCTCCCTGACGGCAGCCATTTAGTTGTAAACAAAATCAACTCAATGTACTCAGTGTATGACTGTATCGTTGGGAAATCTCCTGTCTACACCATATGTCCCATTGTGTGCGGGTGAACTTTGGACCGGCTTCCAGACTACACAGATAGCAGGATTCATGGAAGCAGGGACTGACTACTTTGCCTTAACAACTTGGGACGGAAATCTTTTAATGGCATTATATAATAGGTAATCCGCAAACATTAGATGTATAAAATATATTTTCTACTCCACATAAAAGAGAGTCGGCATCAGCAATGCATTTCAGAGATGGAGCTAACACTTTTGTCCTCAGGCTGGATTCCACCTTGCCACACTGTCCTGGACAGACAGCATACTAACATTATTTTCCTGAAATATCAAAAACATATTGTAGAGGTTGGCAAGTTTGGTTTGGCAGATTTACAGTAAAAGCATATGTGGTATCTTGCATGTTTCTTCTTCTGCTGCCCATTTGGAGCTGTGGCTAATTCAGTTTCAAGTTTATGATGCAAAGAAAACAGAAAGAGGAAGGTAATACTGTACTAGACTAGAATAAGAATCCCAATCATTATCATTAAACAGCATATGGAGATGATGAATATGTCTACACTAATCAGCAGTAGGAATTTAAGATAGAGAGGGGAGAGCTCCAGGATTTCTGCTTAGCTTAGCATTATTTGGAAATGCCCCGATTGATATACAAATGTTATGTTGTACATTTTATACTTATAAAGGAAGTGGTTTACCTGATATCAGTCTTGCTTTGAAAGAGCCACCTGAAGAGAAAATTGTAAAAAAAATAAGAAAAAAAGAAAAAAAAAAAGAACACAGTAAATCTAAATCCTCCAGTTTTTGTGCCTGTTAAACCCAGCTAACGCACTGACTATTTCAAAACAAGACGGAAAGGAAGACTGGAGTTATCAAAGACAAAAAGAGTGCTGTTTGTTAGCCAAAGGCTTGTGGGTGCGGCTAATTCAATTTCACTTAGCTAGTTTGAGTCTTACATCACAGTACGTCATCTCAAAAGGCTTTACAGGTTTACAAAGAAAGCAGGATGATAATTCTCTCACTGCTAATTACATGAATGATAGTACATAAAGAACATATGCACTTTATCAGTGTTTTTTTAAATATAATTATTCATTGTTCTGAGAAGCGGAATCTATATTCTGATCATGAAAAACAAACCATAATAATTTTGTTCTTAACCTGATTTTAATTGAGTCAGACCACGCCGAAAGAGTTTTAAAATATCACTATGAAGGAATATATTGCAAAAAAATAGACCCACCAAGTCTGTTGCCTTATAATACATTATAGTAGTGCTGTGACTGAAAGTATAAATGCAATTAAAATAACTGTACAAACAGATAAAGATTTTAATTAGATGATTAAGATCTCATGATTTATTTTAAACTCACGCAAGGTCCACGAGAAAAACTCAATGTCATTCTTAACAGAGAACTGCATTGTTTTCCTGTATTGTATTCTCTTTTTCATTATAGTTTTTCTCAAGTGTGCTGTTGCTTTACTGCTACATTTGTAAATACAGACTTATGTTCAAAAGCAAAACATTCACAATCAACTCACAGTTTACTACATACCAGTATTGTGAAGACACGGCTCATCCAACAAGTCATACTGTTTCAAAAACACTTTGAAGTAACAAAGAGAAAAAGAGAGTACAACATTAAATCCAGGGTATTGTACAGCAGCTGATAAATAAAGCAACATATTTAAGTGTAATACTCACTGCGTGTGTCTTTGAGCATCAGAGGTCGCTGAATTGCCTCACCACTGATTTCATTGACAGCAATGAAGGCAGTGAAAGAACTGCTCACTCCTGAATGGACACTGAGCTCCGCCACCTTCTCCTTCACTCCTCCATCTTTCTGTCGTCCATTCACTCTGTCCTTCATCTCCAGAGAGCGAATCATAGTGAGAGCAGCCAACCTGTGGATTGTTAATCTGCAGACAAGAGAGAGAAAGAAACACTCAGTTTTGATGTTTGTCAGTTCAGCTACATTGTTCAGGGCCATAAAGAGTGTCTAAATAATCTCTATTGAAAGCAGAACAGTGCTGTCTGAATGAAAACCTGCTTTACCCAGTGTCTCCTGCAGGTTTGAGACTGAAGTGCAGCTGGTTGTGAAAGGGATGACCCGCCAGGCTGTACTTCACCGTCACACAGCCCTCTGCTGCCTCTGGACTCTGGGAAAGCATTACAGTGTTAGAAATCATGTTCACTTCTGTCATCAGATACCTGATGACTAGGGGTGCACACAAGTCACGGTTCGGTACGTACTGACTGAAAAAAAGACAAACAACGAAAAACCACCTCCTGTTATAAAGTAAAAAATAAAAGTAAAAAGTAGACATATCAGGGTCATGCTGTCTTATGTGCGTTAGCATGTTTGATATGTTTCACTGGTGATTTAAATGAAGCCGGCGACTCTTCCAACTCCACACTTCTCTTAGCACATCTATGCTTCACACTTAAACGGCACCATTCAAACATCTTACATCTCATTCGGCAGAGAAACAAAACGTACTTGACCACTGGCAAGCAGCGCAAACTAAGGCACTCAGCCACTCAGAGCACGCAGAGAAACAAAACTTAACCGACTCATAACCGAGGCTCGTGGATCCCTGCTTAACCGAGAGTCATGAGCCACTCACTCGGTACAAACAGGTAACTGTAATAATCTGTTCTTAGGTGTTTACTATGCTTTATTATGTCTCGAGTGAATGTACTGGAAACACTTTCTTTTAGCAATTGGGCCATTCTGGGTCAAGTGACTCAAGCGACTCGCACAACCCGGCTCATATCAGTGAGTGACTCAGAATGATACTAATCCCTCGAAAGATCCGGGTTTTACACTACTACTTGGCCGATTACATTTCTTCTTAGTCTGTTTTTCTTCTTCTGTAGGCTAATGACGTTTGCTGGCAGCTCATTACTGTCACCTGGATTGAAGTGACGACTCGACTTTTTATTTTTTACACTACTCACTCAGACGTATTCGCCATATGAGTGAGTGCACCGAACCGTGACGCCCGTACCGTGACACCGCCGGACGAATACAAATACTGTTACACCCCTACTGATGACAGAAACACAACATGACATGGAGCTGCTCCTACCTCTCCAGTGAGCTGGCCATAAACCAGTGACCTCTGACCGTGGAAAAGAGCTGTGATTGGTGGAGAGAAGACAGTGACAGACACTCCCTTTGGTAAATCCCATGTGACTGAGATGTCCATCACAGCTGGGTGCAGAGCAAATCGCAGCGACTGCATCGCCTGAAAAATAATGCAGAACTGTAAAAATCTATTCAAACATTTGAGAGAGACACTGAGATTTTACTGACTGGAACCATGGTCTCTGTCCAAACACAGATTTACTGCTGCATCTTCATTGTGTTTACTCACTTTTGGTTGCATCCTATCAGTTCCTGTGATGAACTGAGCGTGACCTCCTCCCTCCTTGGCCAAGCCATTGATAAGAGCAGAGCTGGCCCCTCGCCCAATCCCAAAAGAGAAACACCTACAATACAGCAGGTTGATTTAGATCCACTCAACACATGGAAGACAGTGTGGAAATACTGTGGGTGTTTTTGTGCTTTCACCTGTGGGAACCTGAATTCTTCTTAACCAGATCAATGACTTCTTTGGTGTTCCCCACCTCTCCATCAGTAAAGACGAACAGCTTGGGAGGAAAGAATGGCATGGTATTGTCATTGGCAAGCGACATATGTAAAACCTGTCTTTGTCTGTGTGTGTGTGTGTTTGTGGGTGTGTGCAAGTGTGTGTATGTGTCTCTAACTTGTCTCGGCTGACTGGGAATGCAGGGCTGTCTGTAAATATATTGGAGTGGCTTCAGTATCTCTGTTCCTCTCAGATTAGCGTCCATCTTCTCAACTTTCTTCAGAGCCTCCTCCATGGTCTTCTGGTTGTACTCCACACTCTTACTGTCATCACACAAATACAGGCACCAATGCACACATACATTTACTTAAAACATAGAAAGGCCTTTATTTGGCCGACTGAAATGAGGGAATAACTTACGGGAAGATGTGTTGATAGCTGGACCCAAAACTGTAAATGTTGAAATAGCAGCCCATTGGTAAGCTCTTCAACAGAAGCAGCAGAGTATCCTTCAGGAAGATAGAAAAGATAGTGAAGACCACTGCATGAGAGGAACACTATGAGAGATTTAGAGAAATAACATGATAAATACCCTGGCACTGCTAATGCGACGTTCACGGCTACCGTCATCAATACGGAAACGCATACTCCCTGATCGATCTAATAAGAACACAAACTCTCCACATGGAGTGACTGAAGACATCACAGACTGGGGGAACTCAGGGTACAGGCTCACCATCACCACTGGATCACCCATCAGAGATCCTGAAACATGACAGGGACAGAAAAAAATATCACAAATCTGCTTATATTATTTATTTTAACACATCATCATTTGAAGGATTTAAAAAAAAAAAAAAAAACAACAACAACTAATAACTTGACCAACTTGGACTCACCAGGCTTAGCAGAGGCCTGTCCTGCCTCCACCACAGCAGTGGGCTGATGGGCGTCTTTGTAATAAATCAACAGTTCAACATCTCTGTCAAACTTGTGTTCTGCTGCCAACTTGATCTACAGTTCAAGACACACAAATATAAATGAAGTTGGAATGAGGAACTACAACACACAGCAGATACATTGTCAGTCTACCTACAGTGGCCTGGGTTTGATCAGTGTTGAGGTACTGGAGAGGATCCAAGGAACAGCTGGACTCTACTTTAGAGATTGGACGAGGAGAGGACAGTCGGGCAGAAAAAAAAAGACTGTAGGGCACCAGAGAGGCTGGGACAGAGGTCACCTGGACACCGGCTACTTCACTCCCTGTACACAACACCAGACAAATTAGAAATAAATTGTCTGAGTTGAAACTCTGAAAGACATAGGGAGACCAGAAAATTAACAGAAAAGCAGAATAAGAAGTCCAGAATCATTTTATAAAGTACTTACAAAACAACTAAAACAGTTTTGCAATCGATCAAGCCTTAAATGTTGGTGCTACAGGTGTTCCAACTTTTCTTGAATTCTGCCAACACCCTCTGTCTGCATAAAAGTAGTGTTGGAACACACTGTATTACCATACCCTCATGCATTATTTGTGTGGTGTGGTGTGGTGCTTTAAAAATGTCGAGAAAAAGGCAGTTAGCGATGGAAGAAAGGCAGACCATTGTAACACTTAAAAATGTAGATATTTCCTACAGAGAAATTACAAAAGTCAAGGTGTTAGTGAGTACAGTTTCCTTAACCATCAAAAGGCTGTCAGAAAAAAGTCGGGTAGACCCAGAGCCACAACAAAATCAGAGGATAAGTTTGATAAAAGGCTCACAGGATAACAGCTTCAAGACTAATAGTGGTTGAAGTAAGCAAGTCTCAGTTCCTGCTGTGAAGAGAAGACTTTGAGTTGCAGGTTTGGTTGGCCGAGCTGCAGCAAGAAAACCATTGCTAAGATGTCAGAATAAGAAAAAGAGGCTTGCCTGGACCTTGAAACACCACCAGTGGACTACTGACGACTGGAAGAATGTGTTATGGACTGAATGGTCCATTCAACACATGGATGCCTCAAATTTTTGAAATCTTCGGTTTATCATGCAGGATTTTTGTACGCCGTCAAGAAGGCAACAGGATGGTTCCTCAGTGTGTGACATCAACTGTCAAATGTGGAGGAGGAAGCATGATGATCTGGTGTTGTTTTGCTGGATCCAGGGTCAGTGACTTGTGCAGAGTGGCAGGTGCACTGAACTAAAACGGCTACCACAGCATTCATTAGCACCACGCAGTACCCTTTGGTATACGTCTAGTTGTTCAGGGCTTCCTCCTACAAGCAAGATAATGACCCAAAACCTAAGGCCAAGCTATGACAGAACTACCTTAGGAAAAAAGAACAAGATGGCAAGCCTGAAAACATGGAGTGGCCAGCACAGTCTCCAGACCATGACCCCGTCGAGCTGGTTTGGGATGAACTGGACAGAAGAGTGAAAGCAAAGCACCCCACAAGTGCCACACATTTATGGGAACTTCTGAAACAGAGTTGGGAAGAACTTTCTGAAAAAATGTTTTATTTCAATCTTATAAAGAACGCGTGTTCAAATGATATATCTGCCAAAGTTGGCTTCATTTATGAGCTTAATATTTCGGTTTTTAAATTGATTCCATGTTTTTATTTATTTATACTTTTACTTCAGTTGTTTACTGAACATTTCAAATTACAATGAGACATTAAACTGCATAAATGCAAATAAAAAAAAACTTAAAATATTGAGGTGTTTTAAAACTTTTAACCAGTAATGTGTGTGCGAGTGCGTGTGTGATTTCATATAGCATTGGTTCTACGTCCTGTTACTCCTTTAGCTCAGGATTTCTCTTCGTTGTTAAGAATCATGTGTTTGTGTGAACAGCTTTATGTCATCAGCCGTGCTCTGAAAATCACTAATGAAAAGTAATTTCTGGGAAGTCAGAAAACAGAATATGATTGCTGCAATAAAAACATTTGTTTGCACAGGTGAGGACAAGATAACAGCTGCTTGTCCTACCTTGAGGTTGGTAGCGAGGGTTGAGCACAGCAGGCAGACAGAACCTCAGCCCGTCATCAGCCTGCACAGCCAGCTCAGTGACATACTCCAGCCTGATGGAGGCGCTCTCTCCTGGAGGAAGACTGCCCACACTCAGAGAGAAGATATCTGGACTCTGCTCGCTCTCCTCCAACAGGAAGGCCTGCTGACCAGAGCTCAGTGCATCATCATAATCCTCACGAGCCTGTATGAGTACAGGAGACACATGTCAGGAACATTCACTGTGTTTACTGTTTCTTATTCAGCTCCTTTACACAGAGTAAATCTTTCTGTCCAGCTCACCTGCTGTTTCTCCTTCACCTCAGCTACAATCTGTGTCTGTCCAATCTTAGCACTGAAATGACAGACAGCAGCATCTCCAGGCAGAGGAAAGATATAAACAACCTCTAGTGGTTTGTCCTCCTTGTTCTCGTAGTTGAGAGTGGAGACCACTGTAGCCACATGATCCCTCACCTCCAGCTCCACCTCAATGCTCTTCAGAGGAACTGACACAGAAACAAAGTAAAAGCATCAAAGCTTACAAATAGTTAATACTTAATTGTACTGTACAAAATGACTCAATTTTTCTGTCTCTGTGTTGATTAGAAAGTGAATGTATTTTTTGATGTTTGGCAACCTCTCATTTACCCATTTCCTTCAGGACAGTTAGCAGACCACAGCGGCTCATTGTACCTATGCGACAGATAACAAACACAGAGGTTTACATTTTATTAAAGAATTCTATTAAGTAAATGCTGCCTAAACATTTTACAAATATTAATATAAAAAGTCACGAAAGAACAATCCAAACCTTTTTTTAAATCCCATAATGCTACTATAATAATAAGAATTATATTAATATTATAATAGGGTAAATCGTAAAAAATAATGAAAACTAAATGATCTGAACCATTTCTTGTCATCCTAGGTCTCTTGCATGAATCGTGCCTTGACCTGACACAGATTAAAGCTTGTCGCAGATGCATTTTTAAAACTTGGCATTCATCAATACTGTCCAGTCTTGACCTCAAATTAAGATCGCACTACAAGTAAACCAGTGTGCAGAAAAACCTACTTGCAATTTCTGCTGCCAAAATAATGATGGAAAAGAAAAGCTTTTTTTTTTTTGTAGACAAAGAAATCGGTCGACATTGACATTAATTGATAGTTTTAAGTGATTGAATAACTATTATGTTCCCACGCATTTACTCATTGAATACAACGTATCCTGAAGTCTGTAATATCTTCATATCCAATTTCACCACTCATCCAGGTGACTTCATTAATTGATCTGAACTGACTTCTTGAGTGAATGAAATAAGCCACAGATGAGTAGAAATGTCTCCAAAAGAAAAAAATAAACAAATAAATAAAACAATGAGGGACATAAACGTTAACATTCACGTATGAGGTACTATGAGTGCGCTGTCGGTCATACAGCTGTGTGGCCATAGTTTAGACAACTGGCAGCGTGAAAATGATTGTTCTGTTTACGACGGGGTGTTTGATTGATTCTCGCAGCCAGCTACTTATACAGCGGTATAGCTTAACGCTGAGAATGAATCAGTCTAATCATTTCGAGCTAAAATTACTTCATGTGAAAGCAGCGCACACAAAAAGCCCTCACGTTTCCTGATATCCTTCGCCGTGGTTTAATACTGCCTCTGTTCCGTTTGGTCAACGTCCCAATAAACGACACGACCCTCGATTGTTGAAGACTCATCATCCTAAACTGCTTTGTAATAATTCTTACCTTTGGGATATACGTGTCCCGGAAGAATTATTATTCTCCTGTTGATATTAGAGACCTCTTTCTGAAACAGAGCCACGCACGTTTGTACCTGAAGGCGGAGGACGTCCAATTTACTGCATTTCAGGCGATAACCCCATGTCGACATGTAAAAAGAGCGGTGGGCGGGGCTTCAGCAGAAAGCCAGCAAGGAGCCTGCTCCCATGCTTAGCGGTTAAACAGACTCAACGACAAAGACGCTGAAAAGTCAAAAGAAGTCCGGAGGAATAATGAGACAGCAGCTGCCACCTCTGCTACCAACCTGTAGCCTGTTAGAAGTCCTTACAACAAGTGTTGCTCGATGTGTGTGAGGGAGGATGAGGATAGACATTTTGCCTGAGGTGACAAATATTCAAAGAACACCAATTTAAGCCATATGATGTGTTTATTTAGTTACTCTCCCAAAACCAATGACACAATATGAAATATGAATGTCAGTTATTAATTTACCTTTACTTCTTATCTGAACCCCTGTGCTCAGTTCTTTCAGTTTAGCAATGAAATCACAAAATATTCACAATGGACTTAAAAATCAGCATTAAAGACTTAAAAAAATAAAATAAAAAATGATTCAGTGGTTGGATGAAGGGCAAAATAATTGGTCATTAACAACTCAAGGACACACAGCACAGCTTTCAACCTACCTGTATCAATAATGACACTGTTGAGATAGTGGACCCCTTCAAGTATCTTGAAGGGGTCTCACCCTGAACAGTTAACTGAACTTTGAACTACACACCAGTGATATCCACAAATGCTGCCAAAAAAGACTCTGATATTTGCAAACTAAAAGCACCTTCTGCTGCTCCCCACCCTCTGTTGTTGCTCTACAAAAGTGTAATTCAACTCCTCTATTGTTCCCCGTTTCTTTAAGACGTTAACTGCATCCAAAAGGAACAAATTCATACACATTACCCCCTCTACCCATTTTTCACACTGCGCGCATCTGGTCGCAGATGCAGATCCCTGGCCTGAAAACGTGGACGTTATGGCCAGGGATCTGCAGTTTTGTCCCCTCCTTCATAGCAGCAGTAAACAAAATACCCCATTAATTGTACATAGGTTATAGATACAGGTATGTGTGTATAAATGTGTACATGTTGTGGAAGTTCTCTGTATATATGTATTCGTGAGGCTCTATACAGCCTGTGGTAACAAATTTCGTTTAAGGACAATAAAGAATGTATCTATCGATCAGTGCAAGCAATAAAAAAAATAAGGCACAAATATTAAGGTACAGAAACGTGACAAAAGCCATAGTGCAAAGCTGTAAATACTGTGCTGATAAAGTGTGTACCACTTTAATAAAAACTTCAGAGTCCCAGGGCGTGCATTTGTGAGTGTGAATGGTTGTCTGTCTCTGTGTGTTGCCCTGCGATGGACTGGTGACCTGTCCAGGTCAGGGTGTACCCCTGCCTCTCGCCCGATGACAGCTGGGCTAGGCTCCAGCAGACCCCCGTGACCCTTAACAGGACTAAACGGGTATAGAAGATGAATGAATGAATGAATGAGTCCCAGGGCATCCTTTTGAATGCTGAAACCCAACAGTCTATTTCCAGCCTCCACACATTCTCTCACACGTGATGCTGGAAAACAAACAAACAAGGAAATTGATTATGGACCACCAGCCGATTTAAAAAAGCTTACATTGTTAAAACAGAAGTTCAGTGGTTATTATTACCATTCTGAGCACGAAGCCATGACACAGCCTTCACAGCCAGAAGCTCCCATTCTTCGTTTGCATCCATCTTCAAACCATGAAGCCAGATCAGAGCCAGAATGGTGGCCCACACTTCCTCGTTGACCTAATTCACCAGATCAGATAAACTCAGATGTTGATTATAGACACCACACCTACCAGACACTGCCCTGCGAGATGCGATTAGGTGCTTTAAAGATTTAAAGAGTCTTGTATGCCATGTCTTGTATGTGACAATAACCAACCAATGAAGGTTTCAGGTTTTCCACCTCCTCTCTGGTCTTCCCCAGTGCAGCAGCCAGAACTGGATCAAGCAGCCAGGAGCCAGAGGCCTCTTACAGAAAAATCAGCCTCAGCAAAGGGTCTATGTGTGGTTGCTTTGACTGTGTGTCTGCATTCCCATAATTACAAATGATTTGGCTGCTCACCATGCATGATTAGGGATTATAGGAGCAAGCATGTAAGCAAATCTGCTTTCATACTGAGTTTCAGTTTCCAGACAGATACAAATTTCATACATATTGCAAGATGTCTGTGTAGCAGAGATCTGATTGAATTATACACCGTTCAGGCATAACATTATGACCACTGACAGGAAAAGTAAATAACATTGACCATCTTGTGACAATGTTCTGCTGGGAAACTTTTGGACCTGATAAATACAGAAAAACAAACGTGAATTATATTTAAAGGCTTCTAAAATGTAAAAATACATCATAAAGAATAAGAGGAATCTCTGGTTGCAGCATTGGAAAACAGACTGCTGCTCCATAGCTGCACTAACAAAAGATCCTCCATCACTTAAACATACTGTACACCTTTCATCCGGAACATTATGACCACTGACAGGCGAAGTAAATAACATTGACCATCTTGTGACAATACAATGCTCTGCTGGGAAACTTTGGGACCTGGCATTAATGTTGATGTTACTTAGAATGAATGATTGAATGACTGGATTGATTCTTACTTACACCCCATAGCAATGACACTCCTTGCCATCCCCAGCAGGATGCAGCCTGACACAGACACACACACAAAAACAGTTTAGTAACAACTAAAAAAAAAAAAAAAACATGAAGAACAGCACAAGGTGTTGACCTGGCCTCCACAGAGGTCCCTCCCCTCAGCCCACAGGACCCAAAGGCCCCCACTAACAACAGTCTGTTGCCAGGCACCACAGGACACCCTCAGAAGGACCATGTCCATTCTCTGAGGAGTCACAACTGTTTTGGAGGCAGAATACACAATATTAGGCAGGTAGTTTTAATTTTCTGGGTGATCAGTGTATATTGAAAAAAAGGACACTGCACACTGTGTATGCTCCAAGTGCAATTTATTTATTTTAAACAGGCAACGTTTCGATCCTATGGGATCTTCATCAGCACCACGTGAGGTGACAATTGGCATAGCATGTGCTCAAAGGCACTGGCTTACAATCATTAAACCAAAAGAATGATCAAAATTAGGTGTGTATCACAATTAGCAAACACTTAAAAAGAAAATCAAAAGAAGTTTTTGATAGTACACATTGATATATACATATACACAAGTACATTACAAGCAAATTCATATATAAACTTTTGAATGTAGAGAGTGAACAATCAAAGGAAAGGCCTAAGGTGAAACTCCATATTGAGGCCCTTAGGAGACAGTGTATTTAGCATATATATATAAAATGCCTCCCTCCTAAGGAGAAGATTGTCAATGTCTCCTCCACGTCTGGGGGTGGAAACATGTTCAATACCAATGTATCTTAAGGTAGACAAATTATGTTTAAAAGCATTAAAATGAACAGCCACTGGGTTCTTTTGGTCATTTGATCTTATGCTGCTTCTATGTTCTGAGATCCGTGATTTAATGCAGCGTGTAGTCTTACCTATATAAGCAAGGCCGCAAGGGCACTTTATCATGTAGATCACGTTCTTAGTGTTGCATGATATGACCCCTTTTATTTTTAGTGTCTTCCCTTTGTGTGGATGGCAGTATGTTTTACACTTATGGGTGAAATTACACTGCGCACACTGTGCGCACCTGTAATTTCCATCGGGAGGTGGTGGGAAAAACTGCGGGGGCTTATCAAGTGGTTGGTCTGCTCTGACGATCATATTGGAGATATTGGGTGAGCGCTTATAGGCAAAACGAGGAGGGTGTCCAAATGACGCATCCTTCAGAGTAGGATCGGAACTTAGAATGGGCCAGTGTTTCGTAAAATATTTTCAAATTCTCTACTTAGTGGAGAATATTGCGAAACACATGTTAATCTATTGTCAGTTTTGGCCTGTTTTTTTCCTCCCAGACATTCCTCTTGATCCATATCTTTAAAACGGCCAGAGGCCGATTGGATCCAAGACTCTGCGTAGTCCCTTTCCCTGAAGCGCTGAACCATTTGGGCATTGTGTAAAGCATATTCTTGGTCAGAGCTACATATACGGCGTATTCTGTTAAACTGACTGATCGGTAAGCTTATTTTTAAACTGGTGGGATGGTAACTTCTCCCATGTAAAATAGTGTTTTTATCAGTAGGTTTTTTTGTACAAATCGGTTTTTAAAGTATCACCATCTTTGGAGATCAAAAGATCTAGGAAACTGATTTCACTGTGGTTAAAATCTCCAGTGAACCTGAGATGCTCACTTTTATCATTAAGATATGCTTGAAAGACAGACAGTTCACTGGATGTACCCAACCATAGAAGGAAAATATCATCAATGTATCTACGCCACATTAAGATCTTATGGTAGAAGGGGTTAACATCAGGATTAAGTACAAACATTTTTTCGAAAAGGCCCACAAATAAATTAGCGTAATTGGGTGCCATCGTGCTGCCCATTGCAGTGACTTTAATCTGTAAGAAGTCATTTTTAAACATGAAGAAGTTCTTTTTTAACACAATTTCTGTTAATTGTTTGACAATTGTTTGATCAGTGTATACTCACTTAATATTTGTGTCTATTTTTAATTTTTTTTGCCACCCATGGGTTAATTTATTCTTGTCCATTCTTGACATGTTTCAACTCATTTCAAAAGTCCATGGACACAGATGAGCCTACTTCTCATGGTGAGCTAAAGGTTTCCCATTATGTCCAGTAGACCAAAACAGGTTGTGACATTCCTAAACCTCTCATTCATACACATCTGAAACTTCAGATCCTTTAAGCTTAGCTCAGTAGATAAGTGAAAACCAGTGATTAGTGTCAAACTGCACATACATCATTCTGTGACAGAGATGTAAGTAAAATATATTGAATATTTTGATAATGTTTGTGAGCTTGTTAAACAGCTACAGTATGTGGCCACAAATTAATTCTGAGACATAAATAAAAAAAAACACCAGACATCAGTTAGAACAAAAAACAAACAAAGCTTTGCGTTACTGGGTTTAGTTTTAATATTTCATTCAAAGCAGCAATAAATTGTGCAAAAACTTCCATTGTCTTGTAACATTTCTCATCTTGTATAGACGGCAGTGCAAATAATGCAGCACACAGGTACATGGTGCAAAGTACTGTTGATGCGCGAGGAGGCAATAAGTATGCTTCTGTGTACCAATTCTGGAGAAGTTGTTTAAGTGAAATCCTCAAATCCCCAAGGCATTTCTTTGCACGTTGCAGCCCAGTAGTACATTACCAGCTTCCACACACTCGGTCACACATGGCGCTAGAGAAACAACACAAAACAATTCATCAGATTAGCATACATCCTGATTGACTGGATGAACAATTATGGTTATACTTATTACCATTCTGAGCACTGAGCCAAGATGCAGCCTTCATAGCCAGAATCTCCCACTCTTCTTTGGCATCCATCTTGAAACCATGAAGCCAGATCAGAGCCAGGATGGTGGCCCACACTTCCTCATTGACCTAATTCACCACATCAGCAGTAACAATATTATATACTAAATTAAGTAAGACGGCATGCTCACACACTTTTATGACTTAATAAGAGCCTTCCTCACAAACTTTGCCATTAAATGTAGTTTAAAATAACCTCCATTATCTATTTGACTCAGTCTTTGACAACAACCCACCGGTGTAGGTTTTGACTTTTCCACCTCCTCTCTGGTCTTCCCCAGTGCAGCAGCCAGAGCTGGATCAAGCAGCCAGGAGCCAGAGGCCTTCTGGAGGGAGATCAGCTGCAGCAGAGGGTCTTTCTGAGGCTGCTGGGGGAACATGACTTGCTCCTCTGCAGCCTCCGCTAAGTCAGAGGAAAAGAAAATATAAGGAAAGATAAAAAGATCCCTTTATTATTTTCAATAATCTCATGCTAATGATTTGCATCCATGTAAGATGCATTGTTGGCATGTGGAACCGCTAACCCTCTGGTTCATGGACAACCCTCTACCTGCAAAGCTAACCATGTGTCTGCTACTCAAACTGGGAAGCACTGATGTGGACTGTAATCTGAGGTGCTGTTAACTGATGATCTCTGAACTCATCCTCTGCAGCAGAGGGAACTCTTGGTCTGCCATTTCTTGACGGTCCTCATGAGAACCTGTTACATCTCAGCATTTGACCTTCATGTTCTAAGTATCGATGGACTGTTGTTTCTCTTTACTTAGCAACACTTGAACTGTACACCAACACTACCTCAAAGTGTGCAAAGCTGTCATCAGGTAAACTGTGGCTACTTTGAGGAGTATGAGATTTGAAACATGTTTTGGGTTGTTTCCACTTTTTTCACTACATGATCCCATTTATGTCTTGTCATAGTTTCCCTGGAAGAGAAGGTGTGTTCTTTATTACAGTGAATCACAAGTTACTAAGAGTGGAGCTAAAATGTACAGGTTGTTGTCAGTGTTTACACTAATGTACTGTATTAATAAAATTAAGAAAACACCGTGTTGGTGTAGCATTCAGCTTTTTACTTACCTACACGCGCTGAACAACGCAAATAGCGACCTGAAGAAAGAAAGATAAGTTTTCTACTGTCATTGCAACATAACACATTACCACTGCTGAAGGTAATACATACATATAAACCAATCAGCCACAACAATATGACCACTGACAGGTAAAGTAAATAACATTGACCATCTTGTGAAAATCCAGTGTTCTGCTGGGAAACTTTTGGACCTGGCATTCATGTGGATGTTAGTTAGATATGTACCACCCACCTAGACCAGACCAGACACCCCCACCCCATAGCAATGACACTCCTTGATGGCAGCAGCCATCCCCAGCAGGATGCAGCCTGACACAGGCACACACACAAAAACAGTTTAGGAACAACTCAAAAAACATGAAAAACAGCACAAGGTGTTGACCTGGCCTCCAAATTCACTAGATCCTAAACTGATCAAGTATCTGTGGGATGATCCACAGAGGCCCCTCCCCTCAACCCATAGGACCCAAAGGCACCCACTAACAATATTCTGTTGCCAGACACCACAGGACACCCTCAGAAGGACCATGTCCATTCTCTGAGGAGTCACAACTGTTTTGGAGGCACAAGAGAGATATACACAATATTAGGAAGGTGGTCATAATGTTATGCCTGATCTGTGTAACTGCTCTGTCTTCCTCACTTGTTGCTGTATACAACTGTATGTCACCTACAGTATGTTCAGGACTGCTGTAACAAGTACATACAGTGGCCCATGATGTTTCCCATGTTTATCCATTTACTATATTGACAGAAATGTCCTGATGTTACTTACGCTTCCTGCACCTCTTCATCGGGGATCCCATGAAGTCTTTAAGAAAAGAAAACAGTATGAGAACAATACATTTCATGGGAATTACTTAACAAAACATATCAGCCAAACTACTGGCTTCTACAATTATTGAAGTAACCCACAAGTTATAATGAGCGTCTTTAACGTGTACAATTTGTTTTATAACATTTAAAGTATCACTTAAAACAAATATAGAAGAATTGTCTTCACTTACTGCTTTAAGCAACAACCTGTCAATGACTGTAACAAGTTAACCAGACCAAAAACAACTCTTACTGTACCCACTGTATTTCACATTAAAGCTGCAAATAAGAATGTGTTGGTTTGTTCAGTCTTGACATTCATTTGCTGTATTCATAGAAAGCACAGTGTTGGTATCTTATTCAGCTTTTTACTTACTCATAGACCTACAGTAACTGAGCCCTGTAATAATAAACAAAGGATAATACACTGTAAGATAAAAAAAGTGAGCTCAAGACATTCATCTACTGTATTTATAGAAATAAAACAGTGTTGTTAACCCATTCAACTTTCTACTTACTTAACGATGCAGAACCACAGGCAATGCCTTTGTAAGGAAATCGAAGATTGAGAAAAATATCAATATTACAAGTGTTTTGGTTTGTTCAGTGTTTACATTAATTTAGTGTATTCATAGAAAACTATGATGTATTTTTCAATCCCATTTACTCACCACTTAAAGATTAAAAAACCAAACAGATTTTAGGTCAAGACCAGAACTAAACACACAAACATAAGAAGAGCTATGCACACAACAATGCACAATGAGCACAGAATAAATGCTGGCCAAAAATAACACTCAGTAATCACATACTGTGATTCAGTGATACTTTCAAAGATTTGAGTTAGTTGCTCACACTCACTTGGTGTTGGAACGTCTCTGCGCACCAGAGGTCCTTGAATCGCTTCACCATTGCTTTTGTTGACAGCAATGAAGGCAGTGAAAGAACTGCTCACTCCTGATTGGACACTGAGCTCCACCACCTTCTCCTTCACTCCTCCATCTTTCTGTCCTCCATCCTCTCTCTCCTTCATCTCCAGAGAGCGAATCATAGTGAGAGCAGCCAACCTGTGGATTGTTAATCTGCAGACAAGAGAGAGAAGAAAACACTCAGACAGAGTTTGATGTTTGTCAGTCCAGCTACATTGTTCAGTGTTCAGGGCCATAAAGAGTCTCTAAATAATCTCTATTGAAAGCAGAACAGTGCTGTCTGAATGAAAACCTGCTTTACCCAGTGTCTCCTGCAGGTTTGAGACTGAAGTGCAGCTGGTTGTGAGAGGGATGACCCGCCAGGCTGTACTTCACCGTCACACAGCCCTCTGCTGCCTCTGGACTCTGAGAAAGCATTACAGTGTTAGAAATCATGTTCATTACTGTCATCACATACCTGATGACTGAAACACAACATGACATGGAGCTGCTCCTACCTCTCCAGTGAGCTGGCCATAAACCAGTGACCTCTGACCCTGGAAAAGAGCTGTGATTGGTGGAGAGAGGACAGTGACAGACACTCCCTTTGGTAAATCCCATGTGACTGAGATGTCCACCACAGCTGGCTGCAGAGCAAATCGCAGCGACTGCATCACCTGAAAAATAATGCAGAACCTGTAAAAATCTATTCAAACATCTGAGAGAGACACTGAGTTTTTACTGACTGGAACCATGGTCTCTGTCCAGACACAGATTTACTGCTGCATCTTCATTGTGTTTACTCACTTTTGGTTGCATCCTGTCAGTTCCTGTGATGAACTGAGCGTGACCTCCTCCCTCCTTGGCCAAGCCATTGATAAGAGCAGAGCTGGCCCCTTCTCCAATCCCAAAAGAGAAACACCTACAATACAGCAGGTTGATTTAGATCCACTCAACACATGGAAGACAGTGTGGAAATACTGTGGGTGTTTTTGTGGTTTCACCTGTGGGAACCTGAATTCTTCTTAACCAGATCAATGACTTCTTTGGTGTTCCCCACCTCTCCATCAGTAAAGACAAACAGCTAGGGAGGAGAGTTTACACATAAGTTGCATAACAACAGGGTTCTATGGTAAAGAATGAGGTGTGATACATATGTACAAACTAATTAAAACAATAGCAGACATGTGACTCTTCCAGTGACAGTGTCAAACTAGAATAACCACTTCATGGTTTCTGAATTGACCGCAACTCTCTATCAAAAACTCGAGGGGTTTATACTGCTGTCAAACCTTGCGGCAAAATCCGAACCACTTTCTGAAGCAGTCACGTGGTACAGCCGGGTAGCGAGGCTTCGGACGTCATTATTTTCGGCCCCTCCCCTAAATGAAGCAAGCCTCGATTTGCGCTTCACGGAAACGTCCCCTCCATTACTCAACACACGCTTCGAAGCCTCGGCACGTCTCGTAACATCATTACAATATAGTGTATGTATGTCTGTGGAGAGTCTTGGTCATCCTTGAGTATGAAAGGATTATCCCGATTGCGCTTCAACTCAACATGTAGGCAACACAACATTATTCCCAACAGCAGCCTGGGTTTTACAGTTAAGGGCCACAAAGCTGAAAATTGTTCAGATGGGAATCCTCTGCTCTGAAAGACAGTTTAAATTCATTCTTTATTTGAATTCATTCTTGACCTGATGTTTGAGGCAATGATATTACAGTGGCCCAATAAAGTCCTGAAGGAAATCTACAAGTCTGTGGAAAAGGCACGGACATCACAACACATCAACGGCAAGGAACGCCAGCCACATTAACTCCATTACAGTCAGGGCTTAGCATTTATTGCAGAACAGGATCATTTACAAGGAGAAAAAGGATCATGACACAACACAGCCAGACATTCATGAGAAGTGTGTGACAAACTCCAAAAGATAGTTCCACCAACTGCATAAGGACGTCAAGAGATTGAACTTTCCAGCGTCACCAGAGCAGATACTGTACAAGTGATAGACATCATGACAGCAACAGAGTCAGCCATAAGTAACAACAAAATAATTGACACAGAGCTAGAAGGTTGAAGGCTATAAATAAACTAGGGTATCACCATCTTGACAGATGAATGATGGATATCCCAGAAACACAATGCCTCAAATGACAGTGTGCTTTGGATTTTATTGTAAGAGATCTGATGCTATTATTACTGGAGGAGACATCTGCACAACCTGTCCAACCTGTGTGTGTGTGTGTGTGTGTGTCTCTTGCGGAATACTAACATTGTGGGGTCTTTTTGTTCCACAGCTTTTTGAGGGTAAAAACCTGTTAAGACTTTGTTTTACACTAAAGGTTACAATGAGGTAATGATTACGGTTAGAGTGAGGGAAAGAATTATTTCAATGTAAAGTCGTTTAAGAGATAGATAGATGGTGTGTGTCTCTTACCTGTCTCGGCTGACTGGGAATGCAGGGCTGCATGTAAATATGTTGAAGTGGCTTCAGTATCTCTGTTCCTCCCAGATTAGCCTCCATCTCCTCAACTTTCTTCAGAGCCTCCTCCATGTTCTTCTGGTTGTACTCCACACTCTTACTGTCATCACACAAATACAGGCACCAATGCACACATACATCTACTTAAAAGACAGAACGGCCTTTATTTGGCTGACTGATAAGAATGATTGACATACGGGAAGATTTGTTCATAGCTGGACCCAAAACTGTAAATGTTGAAATAGCAGCCCATTGGTAAGCTCTTCAACAGAAGCAGCAGAGTATCCTTCAGGAAGATAGAAAAGATAGTGAAGACCACTGCATGAGAGGAACACTATGAGAGATTTAGAGAAATAACATGATAAATACCCTGGCACTGCTAATGCGATGTGAACGCATACTCCCTGATCGATCTAATAAGAACACAAACTCTCCACATGAGGCGACTGAAGACATCACAGACTGGGGGAACTCAGGGTACAGGCTCACCATCACCACTGGATCACCCATCAGAGATCCTGAAACATGACAGGGACAGAAAAATGACCACACATTTTGTCATTTACACCAACTCATCATCATTTGGAGCATAAGGAACATTATGTTTGTAAACTAATAACTTGACCAACTTGAACTCACCAGGCTTAGCAGAGGCCTGCCCTGCCTCCACCACAGCAGTGGGCTGATGGGCGTCTTTGTAATAAATCAACAGTTCAACATCTCCGTCAAACTTGTGTCCTGCTGCCAACTTGATCTACAGTTCAAGACACACAAATATAAATGAAGTTAGAATGAGGAACTACAACACACAGCAGACACATTGTCGCTCTACCTACAGTGGCCTGGGTTTGATCAGTGTTGAGGTACTGGAGAGGATCCAAGGAACAGCTGGACTCTACTTTAGAGATTGGACGAGGAGAGGACAGTCGGGCAAAAAAAGACAGACTGTAGGGCACCAGAGAGGCTGGGACAGAGGTCACCTGGACACTGGCTCCTTCACTCCCTGTAAACAACATGAGAGACAACTGGGAGTCACATGGTTTTTGTTTGGGCTGGGAGGTTATGTGAAGCTGGTGGCTTCAGATGGGATGCACATTACACACATAAGGTCTTTGGCACCAGCTTCTCTGTTGTTGCAGGAAACATTTGTATGTAAATGTTAATGTGCAGTTTTACGTTGTTTCTATCTCCTTTTCATTTTTCCTCTCAGGATTTCTCTTCATCGTTAATTGATTTTAATGTTAATGGTCAATAGCAGTTTCTACACATGAAAATACATGAAGAATGATGTGTTTCTGTGAACAGCTCTATGACTTCAGCTGCGCTGTGAAAATCATCAATGAAAAGTCACTTTTGGGAAGCGAGAAAACAGAAAAGGATTGCTGCAATAAATTGTTTGTACAGGTGTGGACAATGGAACAGCTGCTTGTCCTACCTTGAGGTTGGTAGCGAGGGTTGAGCACAGCAGGCAGACAGAACCTCAGCCCGTCATCAGCCTGCACAGCCAGCTCAGTGACGTACTCCAGCCTGATGGAGGCGCTCTCTCCTGGAGGAAGACTGCCCACACTGAGAGAGAAGACATCTGGACTCTGATCGCTCTCCTCCAACAGGAAGGCCTGCTGACCAGAGCTCAGTGCATCATCATAATCCTCATGAGCCTGTATGAGTACAGGAGACACATGTCAGGAACATTCACTGTGTTTACTGTTTCTTATTCAGCTCCTTTACACAGAGTAAATCTTTCTGTCCAGCTCACCTGCTGTTTCTCCTTCACCTCAGCTACAATCTGTGTCTGTCCAATCTTAGCACTGAAATGACAGACAGCAGCATCTCCAGGCAGAGGAAAGACAAAAACAGCCTCTAGTGGTTTGTCCTCCTTGTTCTCGTAGTTGAGAGTGGAGATCACTGTAGCCACATGATCCCTCACCTCCAGCTCCACCTCAATGCTCTTCAGAGGAACTGACACAGAAACACAAAGAACTTAGATACAGACATTTAAACAATGATGGATTACACTGATTGTTACACTTTAGCCACAAATAAGGCTACCTGTTAACTGACTAATAGTTAAACACAACAGAGGTTTTAGAGTAAAGTAGTAAGACTGTGTACCTGGTTCCTTCTGGGAAGTTAGCAGACCACAGCAGTTCACCATTGTACCTGTACAGCAAGGACATGTGAGGACTTTCTGTTACTGTGACTTCCAACTCTTGCAAATCATTATTAATGTATTGCTGTCAATTGTAAATAAACCAATGAATGGCAAAAACTTCCTCTTTGCTGTTGTCTGTACACTCTGATGATTGTCCCCAGCTCGCTCCATTAGATGTTAGACTTATCAGTCTGTATCAGGTCCATGTCCTGTAGTGGTTCACCTCCTACCTAACAGATAGATCATTTTCTGACAAAACTGGGAACCTCCTCTCCTCATCTGATCTCTTCATTGTGGTGTTCCTCAAGGCTCCATTCTCTTAATTTAACAAAAATACAGTCTACTAATATTGCTATGCAGACGACACACAGCTGTATCTCCTGTTAGTACCCGTTGATACCAGTAGTGATGGGTCCCATGGACTGCCTCCAGGATGTGAAATATTGAATGGCAATAAAATGTTTACAGTTAAATGACAGATGTAAACAAGATCAAATTGGTCTTAGTTATTTAGTCTGACTTAATTGGAATATACAGCTAATGACTTAGGGCCTATGGCTCCTAATCTTCATGCCTATGCCAACATTGGTATCAGATGCACCTTTCCGGTTTCATTTTGTGCAATGATCATCTGATCATCACCAGAATGGTTGGATCATCAATGAGCCACATCAATGCTGCCTTGAAAAAAAATTAAAAAAAATAATAATAAAAAAAAAAAAAATAGACCAACAGTTCTGATTCAGATTCAACTTTTCGAACAACTCTGGCCTGTAATTATGAACTGGCCAGTCATCCTTGTCTCACCTGAAGCTGCTGCAGAATGCTGCTGCTAGACCATTACTGTATCTGATGGGAGAAAACGCCTGTAACGCCTGGGGCTTCATTTACACACCAGAAAACTCAGATTTTCAGACGTGCCTCTCTTTACAGATTCTATAAAGTGTTTCCCCCTTGAGAGAGTTTAAACTACGTGACAGTCAAATGTTTTCACAAGCCTTTCGGTGTCCTTTCAGTTTCACTTTTCTTTTCCTTTAAATTAGGTAAACATCAGAAGACAGCTTACCAATGAGGACTAGCGATGACAGGACAGTTCCAGGTGTCTCGGGTCAGTCTATAAAGCTCCAACAACTTGTCAGTACACAAAACACTGACGTAAGCTAGGGTATGCTCGATTTCCTTAAAGAAGGAACACAAGGTGGGCGGGGCAGGAAATCGAATCACCCCACAACGCTGAGAAGGGAAAAGGTTAGGCAGTTAATTCATATGTTTGTATTCTTTATAGCCTGTTGGCTAAAGCCCTCTGCATGCTTGTGTGTTATTGAGGGCTCACTGGAAGCTGCAGACAGTGTGTCCTAAAGTCCTGTCCTTATACCCCAGGGCTGTCCACGGTGTCATCATTTTATCGCGTTTAAGAGAGCTTCAAAAAACACACTGACCTCAAATATCGCTGCAACTGTTGCAGTTAGGGTTGCCAACTTCCTGAAAAAAAATAAGGGACACCTCATGGCAGGTCCGGCCGACCCGATTGCATTCACCCTTCCTGGCGTGGTGAATCTTTTTAGCCCCTTTTTTTGTGAGTCAAACAATTTTTTTTTAACTCAAAAAAAGAAAATACAGAGGCACTCTGAAGTTGAAAAAGTATAAAAAAAAAGCCTTTAATTTAACATGGCAAGGACTGATTAAAAGCACATGAGCCTACGCGTTGCGGCCATATTGGCCTTCATCAGGGCATTTTTTAACTATTTGACTCAAACCTGAATTGAATTAGATGTATATTTTTGAGTGACATGAACACATGGAAAACTAATTATTATCCAGCAATTCCCTTTAATACAAAATAACAAAATTCACTGAATAAAATAAGTATCTCTTTTAAACAGAAACCTGTCCTGCTTAACTTAAAAGAAATTAATAATAAAACAATAGATATAAAGCAGAACATTCATCCAGTAATAGTGCTAATTTTTAGTTCAATAACGAAAGTGCAAACAGAGTCTGTAGAAAACTTATAAACATCGTAAACATATTTGTGCCTCAAAGTCTATAACTGTATGCAACAAATTGGTCTAGGGTTCCCCTAGTTTTGTTGTCCCTTATGCTTCGCATGTGCCCACCACTGGAAGCATGTTGCTTTAGATCAGTCAGTCCACCATGGGCTATGGAAAAAGTGCGCCGGCACACTGTGCAGTGCGCTTTATAGAAGTTATCGCGCACTTTTTCCACCCAGGTGTTATCTTTTTCCCAATCCTCTCTGTATTTCTGCATTCTTTTCTGCTTTTTTCTTGGAGTACAAATCGCATTGTTGCTTGAACTTGGTGTACTGCTCCTTAAATCAGTGTCGGCGTCTGTGTCACTGTCACCCATGCTGCTTTGTTGTCTTCCGCTATCTTCTCCGCGAGCGACAGTACCTCAACCAATGGGAGGAGCGTATTCTGTATCGTCATACTCGTGTGTGAATGTGCTGTCAGCTCATTGGTCACAGAGAAGGACAGGGCCTGGAAACAAGTTTACCGTAAATTTTCATATAAAGCGTCCTGTTATTCATTTTCCATTGGCATTTTACTGACTATTTTTTGACTCTCACAGTAATACGGGACAAAGTGCGTCCCTTTTCAGCTCAATACGGGACGGGTGCTTTTATTTCTAAATACGGGACGATTCCGTTTTTCAAGGGACGGTTGGCAACCCTAGTTGCAGTAGTGGCAAGTGGAATCGTTTCAATGGGTATATTAACTTGGTCTAATCAGACATTGTCACACCGGCAGAGACTGGTCACACGGTGGCATGTTTTTGTGTGCGTGTGATATGTTGCCATCTAGTGGTCACTAGTGTTATTGCTCCCCGAGATCACAGAAAAGGAAGACAATCACATTTCACTATACATCATCATATATTATTAAAGACATTTAATGATTATGTGTTCAGGCTATTTTGACTGGCAGTACACATTACAAATCTAAATCTGAAGAAAGTTGTTCAGAAATTTAAAGAGCTCTGAATCACATACACATTAGTATTAAATATTATTTTTAGAATTTAATCCAACATTGTTGTTGGTCTGTAAGTTACTGTACAAGCATTAAAGTATTAAAGGAGTGAGCAGCACTAAATTTGCATTTTCTTTGCGTTTCAAGCTGCTGTTCTATTTAAATGCTGACTCTACAGAAGTTAACTCACCTGCATATATGTTTCTGTGGCAACTCACATCCTCCAGCTGCTTAGCATAGTCTCCAGCTCTTGTTTCAAAGTCATAGCTGGGTGAGCCTGCAATGAACAAGATTAAATACAGAGTAAAAATACCGTAACGTAAATAGGATAACCTGAATACATCCAACCTGGAAGGAGTAACATTTTTAAAAGCACCTGACTTTTAAAAATGTTACTCCATCCAGGAGTAACATTGTAAACAAATAATTTCAAACAAAAAAAATTCTGTGTTGTGTTTGGAGAAAATGATGCATTAAAATACAATATGACAGCCAACACACCCACCATGAGAAATCTGCACGTCAGTTACAAAACGCTCTTTGCGAGAAAATTTGTGTGGGATGACAGCAAGATCAGCAATACTCCTCATGATGTCATTCCAGAGGGTTGCCACCTCATCAGGACGTTCCAGGTCCCTAACAACATCTGATGGTACAGTGAGGATGATGTTGTCAAACTCCAACTCTGCCCAGGGTGAAGGAGCTGTGCACAGCACCGACCAATCAGCTGCTGTTGTCACTCCTGAAGGGAAGCATGTGGATGCTGCGGTATAATAAACTCAGAGCTTTGAAATATTGTAATTACTCATCAGCACTGTAGACAAATCATTAGGGAGGAGACAAGGAGCCAAAGCTTCCTTCTCTGGTCTCCACATCTCATCTCATATGTTATTTGTCATGTTATCCCATGCCTTTTGCAACTCAAGGCAAATGCTTTCCTTTGAGTGTATAATAGATCTATCCATTTTTTTTCCCCAACTTGCCCAAATGTGCTCAGTGAGGTTGAGGTCCAGACTTTGAGGGGGCCAGTCCATCATTTTCAGGGTTCCAGCAGATTACTTCTGTCACAGAGAGTTACAGCAGTAGTGTTGAATGTTTAGGGTCATTGTCCTAAAATTATCATTCGACAATAAATCCAGACCCAATAAGCCGTTTTATCGGTAGTCCATCCATCCATTCATCTTCTATACCCACTTAGTCCTGTTAAGGGTCACGGGGGTCTGCTGGAGCCTATCCCAGCTGTCATCGGGCAAGAGGCGGGGGTACACCGTGGACAGGTTGCCAGTCCATCGCAGGGCTAACACAGAGACAGACAACCAGTCACACTCACACCTACGGCCAATTTAGAATCACCAATTAACCTAATGAGCATGTCTTTGGACGGTGGGAGGAAGCCGGAGTACCCGGAGAGAACCCACGCAGACACAGAGAGAACATGCTAACTCTACACAGAAAGGCCCAGCCGGCCCATGGATTCAAACCGGTGAAGCTTCTCGCTGTGAGGCATCAGTGTTAACCACTTCGCCACCGCCCCTAATAAAAGTGTTATCTTTCCATATTAATGCAATGCAATATCACTGTGGGGACAAATAATTAAGGAGTAGGTGTCCACGACATTTGTTCACAACACTGTGGTCTGACCTGCTGTTTGTGCATTTATCCTGATCCTTTGGTTGTAGACAACAGTCCTCGCAGGGATTTGCTTGAGGTGGCAGTAGGGCATCTGGATCTGGACAAACATTATATAGGTCTTTCACCAGAGAGAGGAGAAAGTGGCCCTGGGGACTCCTCACAGGGTTGTTCTCACTCACCTTGAAACAAACATATATCGTCATTTAGAAAACACAACTCTTTGTGTCTCATGAGGTTTCTCCGACGAGCCTAATCATTCACTATGAGGTGCAGGTTAGAGGAATTATGTAATGGTGCATAAATTATTCAGCTCCCTGACCCTCCTAAAAGTCACTTATCTGCTCTCAACTTCACATTTACTGCCACCCTTTCACCACCAAGACCAGCAACACATTGCAGACGATAGCGGAAGTGCTTGACGCTCATGGCCTGGCTTTTCACACAGGCCTCATAGAGACCATTACCGATTGTGTTCACCAACAAGCTCAAACCCAGTTTGTTCAGGATCCTGTTTCCTGAAACACAGGAGACACATATATCTGACTAACTCAGGTACCAGCATTTAAAAATGTCAAACACAATCAGAACTACAAGACCCATTTAGGACATGTTTAGGGCTGCTGCTTATCCCAGAGTAGAGATGTAAAAGATGTTTTTAAAAGAAAGACCTAACACCTGTCTTTAAACATTCTGTAGCCAACTGGCCAATCGATGTACAGGAGATAATATTTTTAAATATATATAATATATAATATATATGAGTGAGTCAAATTCCCAAACGTTTATTATTCATATGGACTGAGGTATTAGACTTACTGACACACAAACTGCCCCCTTCCCCAGTCTAATTTGACACCACCAGTTGTTCTGCCCCCTTTGCAAGTGCAGTGTGACAGTTTGATGGGAGGTAGCTGGATAGAAGACACAGAAGGTGGAGATCTTTCTGATACACCAGTTTGCTGTTCATTGTAAATCAGTAATCTGCGCTCATATTTTGACGCTGGTTGTCCTTGACTGACTTGGTTGGTTGATATGATCTGATAGTGACTGCAAAAATTCCTTTCCTTTAAATTCTTTTCACGGTCTTAACCCAGATACGGGAAGCAACACACAGAGACATTTCAGAAAGCCTGCACATCCCATCATGATGCACTGGTGATTGACACATCACAACAGCAGATTGGTCCAACAGCACAAAAAAACTGTACAGCAGAACTTTAGTTTATATTCTAAAAACATGAGAACATGTGATCTTCTGAATGTCAGACATCTTTTGGGTGAACAGGGTTTGGCAAAACTGTCTGATGTGCAGTTTTTTTTTTTTTGCAATGAGTGCTGCTATGACAGATAATGATAAATTTAAAATTATGATAAATTTGTAGGTGTGTTGCTCATCAGCTATTCTTGTGAGATCAGTTACACCACAGGAAGTAGAATGTGTCCTACTTGATGTCTCTGTCTTCATACTGCATCCCTGCAGTCACCATTGTCATGTCACTGCAGAGGTACAGTAGGCTAACCATCTTGTAGCTGCTTCAAAGATGCAGATTTAAGAAACTAAATACGTAAAAGATGATTGTCTGCCCGTAAATAAACACATTTCTAAATGTTTTCTAAATAGTTAGGTCACTGTATGTTTGGACACTGACACATTTTTTCTTATTCTGACTGCTTACAAAACACATGTAAGTTACAGTTATATAATGAATATGGACTTTAGGCACAGACTCCCTGCTTTAATTCTACGAGTTAAAAGAAATGGTTAAAACTCAAATATATAGGAACTTCCACCATTTTTATACATATTTTCAGGAGCTCAAATGGAGTTGGACAGATTAACTTAATCAGAAACGACTAGCCTTCTCCATGCAGCTGATGTGTTCACCACTTTTGTTCGTGGTTACCCCAGCTTGAGCTATGTATTCTTTCTATCCACAGTATGAAGGTGTTGAAGGCCATCCCCACCCCACAACCACTATTGGATTAACCTTTACTAGTGTATTTTTTAAAACTGTTTATATTTCAAGTTGTATTTGCTTCCCTGTGTCTGAGCCCAGTACCAGGAGTGTCCACCAATCAGCAGGCCTCCTCCCTCTGCCACAAAGTCTTGGATTTCCTTCACATGCTCATCGCTGTATGCTGTACACACAAACACACTCAGGTCTTTCCTGAATTCTGTCTTCTCACTCTTGAGACCAGACTCGGTGACAATGTTGACTGCTGGAGCAAAACCAACGACTCCATCCCACCCTTGGTCCAGCCAATGAACAGGATTGTTCCAAAATGAAGCCAGTGTCTGGAATAAAAAGAGCTAATTTAAAGCTGAGACCATGGTTAAATAAGTCGTATGCAACATTACCTAGCGCAATGCAGGTCAACAACTAAAAGACACCTTAAGTTAATATGTAGACTAACAAATGAGAAAATCAATCATATTTTACTCTATGAGAGGTCATCTGCTGTATCTATAACATGGCTGTATTTTAGAAATGATAGATGAAAATGTTTTCATTGTATAGTAGTTTGCAGTTAAGAGTTTGACTGATTCAAACTTCACCTCCATTTATGATCTGGTTTATGAGGCTCTCATGCGTTGCCACAATGACCCGTCCCCGCCCATAGTATGCTCCTGCCTGTCCATCTTCAGTGGTCCCAATGGGGAAGGACAGAGGGCCATGAACTAGAACATCGGAAGCTACAAAATCTCCCTGGAGGTTAAACTCTAAAATCCCTTTGAGTAAGAACTCCAAGTCCTCCTCAAAATTCTTACCAATACTGTATGAAGAAGAGAGAGAAAAGCCCATATGGGTGATAATGGTGAAGCAAGAAGGAGAACACAATGCACGCTGTAATTAAACATTTTTCAGATAAATAGAAAAACTGCAACGTTAAATGAAACAGAAGTATACACTTACTCTATAGCCTTCCAATGGGATGGGATTTCTGGGTAAACAGGCAGGTTCTCTGTCGCTCCATAACCTGTTCCAAAGTAGATGCCAGCCACTCCTGCCACTTTATTCCCAGGAAACTGGAGAAATGGGTTCTCATTGCTGTGACATGAAGCCCAGTACCACGCTTGCCCCGCTATCAGCACTCCTCCTCCAGCTTTCAGAAATGCCACCAGGTCTTTTGGGTCTGAACCCACGCTGTAGGCATCTGTCACATACACACCAACTCCTGGATTGTCACTAAAGGCCCCCACAACTTCTACTTGGAAGCTGGATCTACTGATGTGATCAGCGACTGCCTTGACATTTTTGTGCACCCCTACAGAGATGTTTTCAGATCCATCTTCTCTCAGCCAGGTCAGAGCGTTCTCTATCAGAGCTGGAAAGGGGGTAAGAAAGGCTTCATGACCCAAGACCACAACCCTTCCACGGCCGTACAGAGAGGCAGCCATCAGGACCTGGTCTTGGCTGTTTATTGCTAAAGGGAAAGCATGGTCTCCAGTGAGCACCAGGTTACAGGGAACAGCGGAGCCACGTAGGTCCAGCTCACTGATACCTCTCATTAGAGAGGTGTAGGGCCCTTTGGGATAGGACTGCATAGGCTGGTTGGACATGGTGTGGCGGAAGAATGCTCTGAAATTTGGGTGAAAAGGTGGAGGGCAGACAAAAGAGCCACTGAATGTAAGCTGTGTTAGTGAGTGAGGTTAAACCCTATGTGCCGCCCTCAATATATATACTGAATATATCTTGGCATTAAGTTAAACGCCTTCTTCTCATCAAAACTCTGGAGACAGTCATCAGTTTATCCACAGGTTTATTGACTTGAAAAAAGGGTGAAACTGAGAACGCACAAACAGACAGGCAAATTGGTTACTGTAAATCTCTTGTACATACGCTATAAACATGTTTTCATCATGAATTAAATCACTCACTTTTAAACCTTTTTAACTCACTCATGTTTATCTGTATTGTGTATATATCGTTTTTAAACTATCACTTTAGTTAGCCATAACTTTCTTATTCTTAACATGTTATCGATCTTTTACTGTACTGTAAACTCCCGCTGTCTATACACGTAGTATATGTTAAATTAAATCAATAGAGACTCGCTTGGAATCAACTGAGAATTGTTATCGGCATTTTTTCTTAAAACTTCACAAAACCTTTGTAATGACAAATAATGAACCGTAATTAAACATAAGAATATACAACAATAATACATACCGACGATGCTTCGTATAGCATAAGATGTAAACGGTTATTCGCTCATGTAAACGGACAGCTTCGCTGTTCCCTAGGTAACGTACTTCTAACAGATATCGAACGTGACTTCTTCTCTCCACCTGCTGCGTCTCACTAAGACACCATCGCCCACTAGTGGTGGTATTATGAACCTACTAAACTATAAAACAAAACGATGGTAACAGAACACCCTAGATCAGGGGTCGGCAATTAAGTTTGGCCTCGGGCCAAATATTTTCCAAGCCATTACATGGCGGGCCACAACCAAAACAATGGCTAATATAATGAATTAATAGGGGAGGAGGGGTGATAATGAAAATGATAGGCGATCTTGAAATGACGGAGCAGACGCACTGAGACATTCAAGCGGGCTGATGTAGGTTAAATTTGTGGACTGACCATTGGGGGCGCTATTAATTATATGCCTGTTTGTTAAAAAAAAAAAAAAAAAAAAAAAAAAAAAAAACATTTCCACTTGTTGCTGTTAGCTGTCCGAAAAAATGGCACTATCAAAACATCGCAAGAGACTGACTCACCAAAATCTCGAGAACTGCCTGAGGATTAAAGTGACGTCTATTTCACCAGATATCCAGAAAATAGTGGCCAGCGGGAGATGCCACTTTTCACACTAGGTGAGTAATCTAAACCAGCTATTGTGTCTAAAATCTGAACTGTAGCCTATTTTTAATGAATGTCTCGTTGTAGGCTAGGCATAATTCAGGCCTACAGTAAATGTAGCACGTCTGCTCTGTCGTTTCAGGGGCCGAGCACTCCAGCCCATGGTCGAGTGGATTCAGATTTTTTGCTCTGATTTGCTCCGATTTGACAGTGCAATGCATTGTTATAAGTTTACATTTTTGGTGCCACCACAGTCATAGAAAGGCCTAGCCTAAATAACACGCACGCTACGTTTGAAATTCGTGTTTTACTTTTCACAGTTCTATGTACGTAAATGCCTATGTTTGATGTCTGGCTTGTTTGAAGAAAGTCGTGTTTTAATTTTCACAATAATATGAAGCCTGTCCGTTGTTTGAATGACAACTTGTGTTTTAGAGACGAGTTTGGAGTTTCAGCACCAGGCACTGTCCACTGACTTCATTTGTTTTTGCATGTTGAGCGTTCGCGCTGCACCTCGCTGATGTGCGTATTCACTCTCGTATCCAGTTAAACAAATACGCATTTAGATTGAGGAAATTTTTCTGTTCTGGAAAATGAAGTTTCCAAATAAAGAGCATTTTTGAGACTGGCAGTCCAATTTTTAAAAAGTATATTTTATATTTTTATTTTCTTTCTCTAGTTCAAACAATCTCACGGGCCAGATGTCTTTGCTTGCGGGCCACATCTGGCCCGCGGGCCGCCTATTGCCGACCTATGCCCTAGATGGCTGATCTTGTTAGGTTGTCCTGTGAAAAGAGATGACACAACTTCAAATATTTTATACATCTACAACAATAAAGATACAACATTAAAATCTCAGTCTAAAACTGATTTAGAGATGACCAGCAGTACCCATCAAGGTTGCAATTTTTTTTTTCAAAAGACAACACAGAAAAATAACAAATGGACTTTTACCTGAAAATCAGTTTAGTCGTCAGGAGATAGACTTCGATTGAAGTACAGCAGTTATCCAAACACAACACTTCCTAAGAGTGTATGTCTGACAAGAGAGAGAAGTAGAGAGCACTATTTAAAGAACATGGGAACATGAGGAGGGACTTTAGTAAACTCAACCCACTTTGACTAGATGATAGATGAGATCACATCAGAGGCTACTTCCAATAGAGTAAGACTGGGACATGTACAACTCTCAATTGCTGTTTTATTTATATATATATATAGTATATATATTGACTCCCTTCATTGTCTACCTTTATAACTTCTTCATGTCTTGCTTCAGTTCCTTCCTGACATGCAGGTTTTTTGGCACTGGTTTTTATTAACATAATAGGTCCTGCGTCGCTGAAAAGCCAGTTCCTACTTCTTCACCCTCATTTTTTAAATGAGATAAAAATCAATTCGTATGGATGTTACTTAGACATGTAGCACCCACCTAGACCAGACCAGGCACCCCCACCCCATAGCACTCAAACTAATTGATGAAAAAAATAAAATAAAAATAAACAGGATTCTTAAATTTGCAAAACATAAACGAACATTGGCTCAAACAGATGGGACTCAATTTATAGTGTACCATCAGTTACATCAGATACTTTCTGTGTCTAGTTAAAATTTTCATGTGCTGACATTAAAAAACTAAATGTTCAACATAATATTTTTTAAAATGCAGAAACATCTGTAGTTACATTAGCATCTCCCAAGCTCTCGAACCAGGAACATTAGAACAAAATAAGAACATATTAAATGAGGCAGCACGCCCTTAATCTGGATGGTAAATATGATGAGAGAGAAGATAATCCTTTCATTTATCTCACAGTGTTCATGCATGTATTGTTGGAGAAAACATTGGTTCCCAAACTTTTTCTGCTGGGACCCTCTTTTGGTACATAAGAAAATTAATATTTCAATTACATTAATCAAATGACAAGAAGAAAACTAGACAATTCCCCTGCGGGAAATCGCGAGAGTGATGCAGTGGCCGCAGCAGTCTGCGATACCATGCTATATTGCTGTGATAGTACGATGCTACGATGCTATGATGATGCTACTATGCCAAGATGCTACAATGCTATGATGCTAAGATACTAAGATGCTATGATACTAAGATGCTACAAAGCTAAGATACTATGTTGCTACGATGCTAAGATGCTACAATGCAATTATACCAAGATGCTATGATGCTTTAATGATCACCTGTTCATATAGTCATAATATAATCCTGGTGAAAATATTTGCGACTTACGTTGCAAATAATTTCATGTTTGACTGCAAAAAGTAATGGTCAGGTCAAGACAGGTATGAAAGTATTCGCGACTTACGTCGCGAATGTCTTTACTAAGTAGCATGTCTTTACTACCATGAGCAGCAGCTATAACAAAAAGCACAACTCAAATAGTCATTTAAGGCCTGGTTCCTTCTGACTGGATGGGTGTGAGTTTGATGTCATGCAGGGTACAACAAACCAAACAGGATGAGGAGGATGCAGTAGGCCTGGCTGAGAGAGAGAGACACTGAGAAGGGTCGTCCTTTACGCCCTTCTACAAACTGAAGGGCAGGTACAGGCAGCAGAGCCCTCCCAGCTCCACCTGAAAGCCAGCATCAAATAAGGAAGAGAGTGGGAGGGATCTCACTAGGATCCCCAGACAAAGAACGAGCAAATCGTAACAATTGATCGTTAATCATAATAATTTTAACAATAAAACTCATTACTCCTACCTGAGCAATAGTTTAACAGTTTACGGCACAGTCTTACAGTTAGAAATACAATAATATTAAACTTAACACATCCAGGCTGTAACAAGGAATCAGCGATGAAGTGAAGACCTTCAAATTGTCCTGCGAGTCCAGCTCTTTGTCTCATGTTGGACGTCACTGCAGTCTGTCTGGATCAGCTGGAGGAAAACTATAGGCAGACAAATAGACATGTCAAATAATGTTATGTAACATACTTAATATAACTCTTATGAGTGTTCAACAGCTCATTATTTATTTCATTAAAAACATCATATTATATTAAATTACTCCAATTATATATATACTGTCATTAATGTTGTTGCAAGCCATAAATGTTTCCTACTTTATGTGGTGGAATAATATATTTTTCAGTTTGACACAGTTTAAAAATATCTTCCCTTTAAATTGTAAAACTTCAACATTATTACTGTGATAAGCTCCCGCTAGCAACGCAGCGAATTAGCCGGCGGCTAACCCCACTAGCCTCCGTGTTAGCTCACGGCTAACTGCCGCGGCTAATTCGTGTTTAACTCCCGCGGGTCCGCGGTTAAATCCCGGTTAGCTAGCGGTTAGCTCGAGGCTAACTCCGCGGTTGAGTCCGCGGCGTTAAGGTAGCGGCTAGCTAGCTCCGTTAGCTCCGCTAGCTTGCTAACATACATGAGCTATGCTGGAAGGCTAGTCGTCGGCTAAATCACTGGGCGGCTAGTCGTTAGCGTCTGTTAGCAGTTTAGCTATTCACTGACCTAAGAAGATGAAGGAAACGGGTCAGGGATGTTGTGTCAGGAGTTTCAGCAAAGCAGCCAGATATAATTTGTGTTTAAAATAAAGGAAAAGGTCAAACATGAAGTTGTCATTCAGTCAATGAGAAGAGCTATAGCTAAGAGGCCCAGCAGCTGTGTGAAAGCACCAAGGGAGACAGGGATGGTTTGGGGGGTTTTAATGTTTTGGCAGATCATGTTTTCCACTGAGAGCTCTTTTCCCGCCTCTCGTCCCCTTCTGCTGCGTGTGTAAAGGTTGAATTATGCTTCCGCGTAGTGATCACGCAATGGTCACGCAATGGTCACGCAATGGCCACGCAGTTGCTTGGACGCAGTGTGAGACCGTGATGGTTCTGCGTGGGGTTTACGTGTCGAAATGCATGCCACACCGGTAGAGGGCGCTATGGTTTTTTGTGACCGACCGACCGAGACTCTTGTGACGTATCTCGCCTTGTAGATTTACCTTCCGGCTTTTGTCGTGGTCACAGTGAACGATGGACACCGAGACAGAGAGACTGGCGTTGGAGCTCCAAATTATTGAAGCAGAGGAAGAAATTCTTATATTGCAAATTAGGGCACGACAAAGGAGACAAAGGAGACAACAGCGGAGGTGGTCTGTACGCCCTTTGAACGTACCCAGGCAGAGGACCGGCGAATATGTGACTCTTGTGCGACCAATGCGAGATCTGGACCCAGAGACGCACTTCAGATATTTCCGAATGTCGGCGGAAAGGTTTGACGACCTACTTCGGCGTGTCCAGCCCTTCATACACCATCAGAGCACACATAGCATGCCCGTGGATGCCGCTGAAAGACTGGCCGTGACGCTGAGGGTTTTGGCTTCGGGTGGAAGCCAACAGGCTGTAGCGGCAAGCTACAAACTAGCTTCCTGCACGGTGTCCGGCATTCTGTCCGAAGTTTGCAAAGCGTTGTGGGAGGCATTGCAGCCAGAATTCCTGCCCTGTCCTACTACTAGCCAGTGGGAAGCGATTGCTGGTGATTTTTGGCACCTCTGGAACTTTCCAAATTGTGTTGGGAGTTTAGATGGAAAGCATGTCACGATCAAGGCACCGCCGAATGCCGGGAGTGATTACTTCAATTACAAAGGAGCTCACTCCATCGTGCTCATGGCTACTTGTGATGCAAGATATCGCTTCACCGTGGTGGACGTTGGAGGGTACGGACGGGAGAGCGATGGTGGTATTTTCCAGCGCAGCACATTTGGAGAAATGTTGCTCAAAGAAAAACTGAATCTCCCCCCGCCAGCTGTATTTCCTGGCACCATGACCAAGGCCCCGCACCTGATCGTCGCTGATGCTGCTTTCCCTCTGCACAACAATATCATGCGCCCCTATGGAGGTATGTAACAGACTATACTCCACACACTTTACATTGTCCTTTAAAACCATAACATCTCATGTATGCGAGTGTGCTGTATTTTCTCTTTTCGTGTATAGTCAAATATTTGTAACTGTGGTACAATCATGTTCCTAACTTGCAATATTTGTTTTAATAGGGAGACTATTGGGAATAGAAAAGAAGACCTTCAATTACCGCCTCTCCAGAGCCAGACGGGTCATTGAAAACGCCTTTGGGATCATGGCAGCACGGTGGCGAATTCTGGGCCGGGCGATTGAGTTCCGACCTGACAAGGCTGTGGATGTCACCAAGGCGTGTGTTGTTCTTCACAACTACCTGTCCTACACAGACGCAGCGAATGTACCAGAACGCCGCTATGCACCACCCCAATTTACAGACACAGAATCTGCCGGAACTGTACAGCCTGGTGAGTGGCGCAGGGAGGTGGATGGAGATTCAAACCTGACACCCGTAACTCGTCAAGAGATGACCAGTCGCCGTTCTGGTCCAGCTGCATTGGGTGTACGGGAGGCCTTGACAAGATTCTTTCTGTCGCAAGAAGGAGCTGTGCCATGGCAGGCTGACATTGTCTCACGTGGGACACTTGAACAGTGATGCTGTGAAAGTCAAGTACTAGAAGTGAAACAGTGATGATTGTATGTGTTGAACTTGTGTAAATAAACATCCACAATTTTTCAGAACTTGGTGTTTGATTTCTTTGTGCAAAAGTGGCACGGTGCAAACAACAAAAGTTAAAGTATTAAAAGTTTAGTTAAACAGTTAAACTGTGTATAAAGTCAAGTTAAAGTACTAAAAGTAAAACGGTGATGCTTATAAACATCCACAATTTTTCAGAACTTGGTGTTTTATGTCTTTGAGCAGAAATGACAAGGTGCAAACAATAAAAGTGATAGTTTGAAAAGTTTACTTAAACAGTTAAAGTGTAACAAGTCATGTTAAAAAACAAGGTGCAAAAATATGAAATTAAATACAAACACAATGAGCTATATACAAGTGCAAAAGAGCAGTGCAGTGATAATAGCAGTGAGTTCACTCCTGCGAAATGTTCAAATTAAGGCTGTGACTCTGCTGCAGCGTCGGTCTTTTTAATTTCTTCTCGTACCAACATGTAAAGACTGTCCATACACCCAGACCTGAGCTGGGGCGCCACCCTCCGCAGCATGTCCACCAAGACCAGGCCGAACCGTGACAGCTCATCTGAGGATGCTGCCATCCTTTCCTCCATTTCAGCTCTTCTCTTCTTGAGCTGCTCCAGCTCAGCCGACCGCTGGTTGATGTAATCATCATTGTCCTTCTTTTTCCTCTTTTGGCCCACCCGGGACAGTGGAGACTGACCTGGGGAGCCCAGGGATGGCCGGGGCAGTTGAGACTGACCGGGGGAGCCTGGGGGTGGCCCAGCTGGTGGACAGGGGAGCTGGGGAGACACTAGTTCTTCTGAGTGTTCTTGTGGTGGCAGGGAGACAGATGATGTTGATGGGGGAGGTTCAGGCGATGATGATGGGGTAGGCTCAGACGATAATGGTGATGGCTCAGCCGATGGGGGAGACTCCGACAAAGGACACGGAGACAGACTGGATTCTGTGGGGGTGGGTGAGGCCTGTGGTAAAGAGAGAACAAAGATAAAAGTTACATACAGTTTTACAATATTATTGTATTGCCAATCAGTCGAAGCACAACACACTGTGAACACAACACTGTTTTGCACTCTGATGAGACTGCTAGTGTGTTAGCAAGCCCAAACAAAGGCTGACCAGACATCGTATGGTCACATAACAATACTATTACAATTGGTCTACTGCTAGACGTTTTTGAAAATGGTATGGATTCTATTAACTTGAAAGCTGAATACTACTCAAACAATGTGCAACAAAAACAGAAGGTGAACACAATAGGATGGGGTTTGATGAGACTGCTAGTGTGCTAGCAAGCCCAAACAAAGGCTGACCAGACATTGTATGGTCACGTAACAATGCTTTTGATTACCTACGGATTACTAGCGAGTAAAAAAAACAGTTTACAGCCATGAAGGCAAAAGTTATATATATGTTGTTGCCAATCATTTATCACACCGTGAACACAACAGGCTATGTTTTGCACTCTGACGAGACTGCTAGTGTGCTAGCTAGCCCAAACAAAGGTTGACCAGACAAATATTTACCTTGGCAGGAAAATTCGATGAAGTGGCCCGGTGTTTGATGTGCGGGCTCAGCCAGGACAGCATATGATAAACAAGAGGGAATTTCTTCCCCCCTGCATCGCCGCTGCATGCCGACATCGATTTTCGGACACGGACAAACCGGTCCCTCACATTCTTCCACTTCGTCTTGCATTCCAGCACCGACAACCCGAGGTTTCGAGCGACCTGCTCCCAGGAGTTGACGGCCATCTGGTGGTCCTTGTAGTTGCGAGAGGAGACTTCGTACAGGTTCGGGTGCTTGCGAACCTCCTCCGCCAGACGCTCTTCCATGTTGTCCATTGTAAACTGAAGACTTTTTAAAAATGGCGGTGTTTATGAGTGGAAACCGGAAAAGCGGTCTCCAGCGGATGTAGTTAGCGGACCAATCACAGCCAATGCCGCTGCGTTGCTGCTGCGTTGCTGTTGCGTCGCCTCGACGCGCGTCGAGGATTTTTGGGAGGTGCGCGTCTGGACCTTGCGTAGGACGCACGGGGGTCCGCAAGGACGCAATAGGTCCGCAATAGGTCCGTACGCACGGACGCACTGTGTCAACGCGGAAGCATAAATTCGGCTTAAGCTGGTTGGGGTCTGGTTGTCATGGCTACCAGGGTCAACTGCTCCTGTTAGAATGTCAGTTGGAAGACGGGGAAAGAGAGAGAAAATGCTGAAAAATCGCCTCGAACAGGAAGGACTTGTGGCCAAACCGTATTTCCAATCATTGAACCGACTTAACTTTGGGCATCTTGAGGCTTTCCTGAACGTCTACATATGCAGTTTGTGTGTAAAATGAAGAAATGTGACCTATTTAAAGCAATTCAAAGAAAGGTTACTTCTGCTTTCCTCCAGAAATTTCCCTGCCTTTTTAACATGGCAGTCTATGGAGCTGTGGGTGGGTGTTGCTGGCGCATCTTTGTGTCTGACGCCAAAACTATAAGACTTACAGCTTTAGCATACGAATTTGAGTGAGAAGACACATTTTCCTACGTTTCTATGTATAAATTATGTCTGTCGTGTGAAATTTGTGGCCACGGGAGCAGTTTCTGTGCAGTTTTTTGACTAACTTTCTTCTCCCCTCCTCACTCTAGCTGATGATGTCATCCACTCTAGCACAAACATTCCGCGCAATACACACCCATTATAAACCCTGAAATTTGAGTAAAAACCTACACAACTCTGAGGCTTCATAGTTTAAAAACGGTAAAAGTTGTCGATACGTGAAGTGAATCTCTGAAGAGAAGGCTAGAGTACCTACGTTTTAAAGTTTAAATGAAGTCTCTCGGTTAAAGTATGCCAGAGCAGTTCATTGTTGAAAATGTCTGTTGAATTTTTTTTCTTTTCGGGCTTCTCCATTCATTTCAATTGGGAAATTTGTCGCAGTTTTTTCACGACTATGTCGCGAAAAAATCTTGTTTGAAAGAACTGTATAGAAGCACACCGAGTCCGATCGAGACGCACGTTTTGATGTATTTTGTGTCTGTGTGCGACGAACGGTATTTGAGTTGAAAGGTTTCGAAAATCGGCGGTGGAAAAAGTTTAATAATAAAAAGAAAAAACGTAGTGAAGAACAATAGTTTGCAGTGCTTCGCACTGCAAACTATTGACTCCCATAGCTTTGCTATGAGGGTCAATAGTTTGCATTGCGTAGCACTGCATCACTAATAAAAAGAAAAAACTGCAAACTATTGACCCCCATAGCTTTGCTATGAGGGGGTCAATAGTTTGCATTGCAGGCACTGCATCACTAATAAGACTATAAGTTATTGATTCTATTTCCATGTAAAAGGTAATATGCTGTGTTCACAACTTTTTCCCACCGTACAAATATGTCATTGCGTGTTCATAGTCAAGTGTGTCTTCCTCTGGAAAACTAACATATTTTCCTTCATAGTGAGACTGAGACTTAGATGAACTTTATTCATCCACAAGGGAAATGAGTGTAGTGTGAGTCAGGATCAGCTAATGAAGGCAACTCACTGCAAGTGTGTGTGTGTGTGTGTGTGTGTGTGTGTGTGTGTGTGCTCGCTTGCACCTCCTGAAGCTTTTTGGGTGGTATTGCACTTCCTGTCCCACACACACTTATTCCAAATATGGTTGGGTGCCACCCACTTCCTCTTCCTCATTACAAAGGATTTATGCAGAGAGAGAGTTACCTTTCAAAATAAAACAGAAAGTCATGAGGAGAGAACAGAAACAAGACACAAACTCAGCATGATGCAGTGTGACAATAGGATGATCCACAAAGGCCCCTCCCCTCAACCCACAGGACCCAAAGGCCAATACTAATAACATTCTGTCGTCAGACACCAGAGGACACCCTCAGAAGACCCATGTCCATTCTCAGATTCAGATTCAGAGAACTTTATTTATCTCAACAGGGCAATTCATTTGTAAGTAAAACATGACAGCTTTTTGATAATGTTTGTGAGCTTGTTAAACAGCTACAGTATGTGGCCACAAATTCATGTTGATAGATGTAAATATAAAAATACCAGACATCAGTTAGAACAAAAAACAAAGCTTTGCGTTACTGTGTTTAGTTTTAATATTTCATTCAAAGCAGTAATAAATTTAACAGAAACTTCCATTGTCTTGTAACAGTTCTCATCTTGTATAGACGAGAGTGCAAATAATGCAGCACACAGGTACATGGTGCAAAGTACTGTTGACGTGCTAGGAGGCAATAAGTATGCTTCTGTGTACCAATTCTGGAGAAGTTGTTTAAGTGAAATCCTCAAATCCCCAAGGTATTTCTTTGCACGTTGCAGCCCAGTAGTACATTACCAGCTTCCACACACTCGGTCACACATGGCGCTAGAGAAACAACACAAAACAATTCATCAGATTAGCATACATCCTGATTGACTGGATGAACAATTATGGTTATACTTATTACCATTCTGAGCACTGAGCCAAGATGCAGCCTTCATAGCCAGAATCTCCCACTCTTCTTTGGCATCCATCTTGAAACCATGAAGCCAGATCAGAGCCAGGATGGTGGCCCACACTTCCTCATTGACCTAATTCACCACATCAGCAGTAACAATATTATATACTAAATTAAGTAAGACGGCATGCTCACACACTTTTATGTTTTAATAAGAGCCATCCTCACAAACTATGTCATTAAATGTAGTTTAAAATAACTTCCATTATCTATTTGACAACCCACCGGTGCAGGTTTTGACTTTTCCACCTCCTCTCTAGTCTTCCCCAGTGCAGCAGCCAGAGCTGGATCAAGCAGCCAGGAGCCAGAGGCCTTCTGGAGGGAGATCAGCTGCAGCAGAGGGTCTTTCTGAGGTTGCTGGGGCCGAGTGGCTCTCTCCTCTGCAGCACACACTAAGTCAGAGGAAAAGAAAATTTAAGATAAAAATATCCCTTTATTATTTTCAATAATCTCATGCTAATGATTTGTATCTATGTAAGATGTTTATTTGTCATAGTCAAGCCTGTGGTTATACATTATATTCAGTCTCATATTTACCCTCAGAAAATGACAATTGCAGATTTTTCTCTATTTATGGTGTGACGGCCCCAGGGCCTTTGCTGTGTTGGTGCTTGTGTTGGTGTTTGTGTTTCTCTTTTGTCTTCCAGGGTGCTGGTAGCTGGTTGGCCATTATGGGATTGGAGGCAGCTGGCCACTGTCTCCAGACCCATAAAACCCCGCCTTATTTGTTATGGTCTCAGAGCCGGGCCATAACAATGGACTGATATTTGTATCATTTTCAGATTTAAAGGTATATATCCAGCAATCAAAATGTGTTGGAAGGACCTGACACTGACAGGTGACACCAAGTTAAATTGTTGTTTGGTACATTCTGCTGCTTTACCAGTTTAACTATTTCTGGATGACACTCAAATGGCCACAGAATGAGTACATGTCTGCAAAGTATGCACCACTGAAACAATGCAGATTATTTTCTCACATCAGACAATAGCCAACGGGTTCCCTGACTGGGGAATGACAAGACCTTTCCATACAAAATCCATTAATCAGTTTATTAAATGTACACTGAATTGGGCGCTACATTCAGTCACTGCTGGATGTACTCATTCATTCAGACAAGGGCACTCACACGTCGGTGCCAAGTACTGGGAGCGACTCAATGTTCAACGTCTTGCTCAAGGAAACGTCGGCATGTGGAACTGCTAACCCTCTGGTTCATGGACAACCCTCTACCTACTAAGCCACCCATGTGTCTGCTACTCAAACTGGGAAGCACTGATGTGGACTGTAATCTGAGATGCTGTTAACTGATGATCTCTGAACTCATCCTCTGCAGCAGAGGGAACTCTTGGTCTGCCATTTCTTGACGGTCCTCATGAGAACCTGTTACATCTCAGCATTTGACCTTCATGTTCTAAGTATCGATGGACTGTTGTTTCTCTTTACTTAGCAACACTTGAACTGTACACCAACACTGCCTCAAAGTGTGCAAAGCCGTCATCAGGTAAAATGTGGCTACTTTGAGGAGTATGAGATTTAAAACATGTTTTGGGTCGTTTCCACTTTTTCACAACATAATCCCATTTATGTCTTGTCATAGTTTTGTGGTCTGAAGTGTTCAGCACTGTAGAAAACAGTCAAGAAAAACCCTGGAAGAGAACGTGTGTTCTTTATTACAGTGAATCACAAGTTACTAAGAGTGGAGCTAAAATAAAGTACAGGTTGTTGTCAGTGTTTACACTAATGTAGCCGACTGTATTAATAAAATTAAAGGAACAGTATGTAAGAAATGTATTTCAATTAATCATAAAATGGCCCTGATATGTCACTAGACATGAAGAAATCATGTTCATTTCAAATACTTATATCACTGACAACAGTGGTCCGGCCAGGATGTTGTCATTTAAAAGTGAAAGTTGCAGCCCTCAACTGATGTTGATGTTGTCATGTTGTGTTTTGGCCTGAGGCGCCACCCTCAAGCTATCGACTAATCACGAAGTCAGTTTTGTCATCCGGGTTGCCAGCTCTGCTCTAGTTACCGCAGCTGCAGCTACGAACGTGTCGGATAAAACATGTATAACGTTACGAAACCTAAGACCTCGTTATGAATCCGAACTACGTCGTGACAAAGTCCGAAATAAAACAAGGATTTGCATAGGAGATGCCTTTGAAAGATGGAGACGGCTGAAAACGGAGAAGAATTTGAAGACAGACACCAACGTTGCTAATTTTCTCCTGGCTAACTTACTTGTACATAATGTAAATGGACATTTCAAATATTCACGCTAGTCGAACAAAGTTATGCATGTTCGTGCAAAGTTACGTTAGCGCATACAGAGAGGTGGGTCATTGAATTTAAAAGGTAAGGAATTGTTTGGGAAATAAAAACGGCAAGTCGTCATTGCTAACATTAGCAATGCATTATGAGCCCGTTTCTCTGTCACTATACTGAAACGCCGAGGAAAACAACATTAGCACGTCGATTATGGCAATGTGAAACGTAATTGAGACGTATTGAGTAGCCTAACGTTACCTCGGTAACCTGGCAACCTCGAGTCAGGGGGGAGGTTGGAGGGGATACACCGTTCTACAGTATTTTGAAAGTGATTGCAGTACCAGTTTTCGCCAGTTTTCGCCACAATCTTACATACTGTTCCTTTAAGAAAACACTGTGTTGGTGAAGCATTCAGCTTTTTACTTACCTTCACGCGCTGAACAAAGACCAATGCGACCTGAAGAAAGAAAGATAAGTTTTCTACTGTCATTGCAACGTCACACATTACCACTGCTGAAGGTAATACATACATATAAACCAATCAGCCACAACAATATGACCACTGACAGGTAAAGTAAATAACATTGACCATCTTGTGACAATCCAATGTTCTGCTGGGAAACTTTTGGACCTGGCATTCATGTGGATGTTACTTAGATATGAAGCACCCACCTAGACCAGACCAGACACCCCCACCCCATAGCAATGACACTCCTGGATGGCAGCAGCCATCCCCAGCAGCATGCAGCCTGGCACAGGCACACACACGCAAAAACGGTTTAGGAACAACTCAAAGAACATGAAAAACAGCACGAGGTGTTGACCTGGCCTCCAAATTCACTAGATCCTAAACTGATCAAGTATCTGTGGATGATCCACAGAGGCCCCTCCCCTCAACTCATAGGACCCAAAGGCCCTCACTAACAACATTCTGTTGCCAGACACCACAGGACACCCTCAGAAGGCCCATGTCCATTCTCTGAGGAGTCAGAACTGTTTAGGAGGCACAAGGGAGATCTACACAATATTAGGACGGTGGTCATAATGTAATGCCTGACTGGTGTAACTGCTCTGTCTTCCTCACTTGCTGCTGTAAACAACTGTATGTCACTTACAGTATGTTCAGGACTGCTGTAACAAGTACATACAGTAGCCATGATGTTTCCCATGTTTATCCATTTACTATATTGACAGCAATGTCCTGATGTTACTTACGCTTCTTGTTCTTTTTAGATCTCGGGGAATGCATGAAGTCTTTAAGAAAAGAAAACAGTATGAGAACAATACATTTCATGGGAATTACTTAACATCAGCTAAACTACTGGCTTCTACAATTATTGCAGTAAACCACAAGTTATAATGACGTATCTTTAACGTGTACAATTTGTTTTATAACATTTAAAGTATCACATTAAACGATAATAGAAGAACTGTCTCCACTTACTGCTTTAAGCAACAACCTGTCAATGACTGTAACAAGTTAACCAGACCAAAAACAACTCTCACTGTACCCACTGTATTTCACATTAAAGCTGCAAATAAGAATGTGTTGGTTTGTTCAGTCTTGACATTCATTTGCTGTATTCATAGAAAGCACAGTGTTGGTATCTTATTCAGCTTTTTACTTACTAAATGCTGGCATCATAGCACTACAGGATCCGATTCCTGCAATAATAAACAAAGGACAATACACTGTAAGATAAAAAAGTGAGCTTAAGACATTCATCTACTTTATTTATAGAAATAAAATATAGTGTTGTTAAATCATTCAACTTTCTACTTACTTAACGGTGAAGAACCACAGAGGTTTCCTTTGTAAGGAAATCGAAGATTGAGAAAAATATCAACAAAACAAGTGTGTTGGTTTGTTCAGTGTTAACATTCATTTAGTGTATTCATAGAAAACTATGATATATTTTTCAATCCCATCTACTTCCTACGGCGTTGACGTTCACAACCAAAGGCCATACCCACTGGGGCAAAATGGCTTCCAGTTAAATACACTTAAAGTTTAAAAAACCAAACAGATTTTAGGTCAAGACCAGAACTAAACAGACAAACATATGAAGAGCTATGCACACAACCATGCACGATGAGCACAGAATAAATGCTGGCCAAAAATAACACTCAGTAATCACATACTGTGATTCAGTGATACTTTCAAAGATTTGCGTTAGAATATCAGTTTTCATTTGCTCACACTCACTTAGTGTTGGAACGCGTCTGCGCACCAGAGGTCCTTGAATCGCTTCACCACTGCTTTTGTTGACAGCAATGAAGGCAGTGAAAGAACTGCTCACTCCTGATTGGACACTGAGCTCCACCAACTTCTCCTTCACTCCTCCATCTTTCTGTCCTCCATCCTCTCTCTCCTTCATCTCCAGAGAGCGAATCATAGTGAGAGCAGCCAACCTGTGGATTGTTAATCTGTAGATAAGAGAGAGAAGGAAACACTCAGACAGAGTTTTGATGTTTGTCAGTCCAGCTACATTGTTCAGTGTTCAGGGCCATAAAGAGTCTCTAAATAATCTCTACTGAAAGCAGAACAGTGCTGTCTGAATGAAAACCTGCTTTACCCAGTGTCTCCTGCAGGTTTGAGACTGAAGTGCAGCTGGTTGTGAGAGGGATGACCCGCCAGGCTGTACTTCACCGTCACACAGCCCTCTGCTGCCTCTGGACTCTGAGAAAGCATTACAGTGTTAGAAATCATGTTAATGACTGTCATCACATACCTGATGACTGAAACACAACATGACATGGAGCTGCTCCTACCTCTCCAGTGAGCTGGCCATAAACCAGTGACCTCTGACCCTGGAAAAGAGCTGTGATTGGTGAAGAGAGGACAGTGACAGACACTCCCTTTGGTAAATCCCATGTGACTGAGATGTCCATCACAGCTGGCTGCAGAGAAAATCGCAGCGACTGCATCACCTGAAAAATAATGCAGAACTGTAAAATCTATTCAAACATCTGGGAGAGACACTGAGTTTTTACTGACTGGAACCATGGTCTCTGTCCAGTCACAGATTTACTGCTGCATCTTCATTGTGTTTACTCACTTTTGGTTGCATCCTGTCAGTTCCTGTGATGAACTGAGCGTGACCTCCTCCCTCCTTGGCCAAGCCATTGATAAGAGCAGAGCTGGCCCCTTCTCCAATCCCAAAAGAGAAACACCTACAATACAGCAGGTTGATTTAGATCCACTCAACACATGGAAGACAGTGTGGAAATACTGTGGGTGTTTTTGTGCTTTCACCTGTGGGAACCTGAATTCTTCTTAACCAGATCAATGACTTCTTTGGTGTTCCCCACCTCTCCATCAGTAAAGACAAACAGCTAGGGAGCAGAGCTTACACATAAGTTGAATAACAACAGGGTTCTATGGTAAAGAATGAGGTGTGATACGTATGTACAAACTAGTTAAAACAACAGCAGACATGTGACTCTTCCAGTGACAATGTCAAACTAGAATAACCACTTTGTGTTTTCCTCACTGCAAACCAGTAATTTTGCAGTTTACATCAATGCCTTTCCAGACTCTTACATTTAGTAAATAAAACCCTAGAGGCACTCTTTGATTTTTCTGATTTAGAGATACATTATATAAATAATGTTAAGTGTAGTTATTCTTGTTGTGCTGTATGTCTATTGTATTAGTATTTTAGTTCCAAGAGAAATACACTATATTGCCAAAGTATTCACTCATCTGCCTTATACATATATGAACTTAAGTGACATCCCATTCTTAGTCCATAGGGTTTAATATGACGTTGGCTCACCCTTTGCAGCTATTACAGCTTCAACTCTTCTGAAAGGCTTTCCACAAGGTTTAGATGTGTGTTTAGTATTGACAACTCCTCCGTTTCACCCTCCCCCCAGGTTAAGAGTCTGGGTGTCATCCTTGACAGCACACTATCCTTTCAATCCCACATCAAAAACATTACTCGGTCTGCCTACTTCCACCTACGTAACATTAATCGCCTCCGCCCCTCCCTTACCCCCCACACAGCCGCCATCCTTGTTCACAGTCTTGTCACTTCCCGTCTGGATTATTGCAACTCTCTCCTCTTTGGCCTTCCACACAAATCCCTCCATAAACTTCAACTAGTCCAGAATTCAGCTGCCTGCATCATAACTCGAACCCCCTCCATTCACCACATCACTCCTGTCCTTCAAGAGCTTCATTGGCTCCCGGTTCAATTTCGCATCCAATCCAAAGTCCTCCTGCTTACTTTCAAGGCCATTCACAACCTCACCCCCCCATATTTGTCTGATCTCCTCCATGTTCCCACTCCCTCCCGCTCTCTACGATCCTCTTCCTTCATACATCTGTCTGTCCCTACTGCCCGTCTTACCACCATGGGGAGCAGAGCATTCAGCCGCTCTGCTCCCCGTCTCTGGAATTCACTACCACTCCAACTCAGAAATATTGATTCATTTCCCCTTTTCAAATCACAACTCAAAACATATCTGTTTAAAACTGCCTATTCCACCTGATGACAAAATTGACAATATTTTATTCTTCTGCTGTCGTTTCTTATGAATGTATGTACGGTGTCCTTGAGTGCCAAGAAAGGCGCCTTTAAATAAAATGCATTATTATTATTATTATTATGGGAGTTGTTGACCATTCTTCCAGAATCGCATTTGTGAGGTCAGATGCTGATGTTGGAAGAGAAGGCCTGGCTTACAGTCTTCACTCTAATTCACCCTAAAGGTGTTCTGTCGGGTTGAGGTCTGGACTCACTCAAGTTCTTCCACACCAAACTTGCTCATCCATGTCTTTATGGACCTTGCTTTGTGTCATGTTGGAACAGGAAGGGGCCATCCCCAAACTGTTCCCACAAAGTTGGGAGACTTGGACTTGTTGCATAGGTGGCATCCTATCACAGTACCACACTGGAATTCACTGAGCTCCTGAGCTCCTTTCTCAAATGTTTGTAGAAGCAGTGTGCATGCCGAGGTGCTTGATTTTATACACCTGTGGACATAGAAGTAGTAAGAGATCTGATGCTATTATTACTGGAGGAGACATCTGCACAACCTGTCCAACTTGTGTGTGTGTGTGTGTGTGTGTGTGTGTGTGTGTGTGTGTGTGTGTGTGTGTGTGTGTGAGTGGGTGGGTGTGTGTGTGCGTGTTCTCGTATTTATTAAATTGTTGCCAACTCTTGCGGAATACTAACGTTGTGGGGTCTTTTTCTTCCAGAGCTTTTTGAGGGTAAAAACCTGTTAAGACTTTGTTTTAAAGCAAAGGTTACAATAAGGTAATGATTAAGGTTGGGGTGAGGGAAAGTATTATTTCAATGTAAAGTCATTTAAGAGCAGAGGTGGGTAGAGTAGCCAAAAATTGTACTCAAGTAAGAGTACTGTTACTTTAGAATAATATGACTCAAGTAAAAGTAAAAAGTATTGTCACCCTGTGTTACTTGAGTAAGAGTAAAAAGTAATGGGTGAAAAAACTACTCAAGTACAGAGTAACTGTCGAGTAACCTCTTTTATTTATCAGGTCAAATAATGTCAAATAATGCACATGATGCATGCACAAAAATATATTATGGCAATGATAATTTTCAGAGCCGGATAATTCCCTTAGACAACTGAAACAGTTTATAATAAACAATAATAAATAAATAATATAATAACTTAAATCTTTACACAGTAACATAAATTTTAAAATAAAATACATTATACATTGCATGCCGTCGCCATCGTTTTGTTTCTGTGCTCTTTTCCGCCTGTTTGCCGCGGGGAGTGTGTGTGCGGTCATGTGATGGCTCGGCTCTGCCTGATTGGTGAAACGGAGTTAGACGTCGCTAGTGGCTACATTTGATTGGTGAGATGCAGTCATGTGATAGTCACAGAGCCTCTGGGAAGTCCCGACCTTAAATCATTGCTCTCCCCATATAAACAAAACAGACCATGCGGCAGACGGATCGATAAAAAAAAAAAAAAAAAAAAAAGTAGCGAGCAGAATCAGCCCAATGTAACGGAGTAAAAGTACCGCTCCTTCTTCACAAATGTACTCAAGTAAAAGTAAAAAGTATGCTGCTTTGAAACTACTCATAGAAGTACATTTTTTCCAAAAAGCTACTCAAGTAAATGTAACGGAGTAAATGTAGCGCGTTACTACCCACCTCTGTTTAAGAGATAGATAGATGGTGTGTGTCTCTTACCTGTCTCGGCTGACTGGGAATGCAAGGCTGCATGTAAATATGTTGAAGTGGCTTCAGTATCTCTGTTCCTCCCAGATTAGCCTCCATCTCCTCAACTTTCTTCAGAGCCTCCTCCATGGTCTTCTGGTTGTACTCCACACTCTTACTGTCATCACACAAACACAGGCACCAATGCACACATACATTTACTTAAAAGATAGAAAGGCCTTATTTGGCTGACTGTAATGAGCGAATAACTTACGGGAAGATGTGTTCATAGCTGGACCCAAAACTGTAAATGTTGAAATAGCAGCCCATTGGTAAGCTCTTCAACAGAAGCAGCAGAGTATCCTTCAGGAAGATAGAAAAGATAGTGAAGACCACTGCATGAGAGGAACACTATGAGAGATTTAGAGAAATAACATGATAAATACCCTGGCACTGCTAATGCGATGTGAACGCATACTCCCTGATCGATCTAATAAGAACACAAACTCTCCACATGAGGTGACTGAAGACATCACAGACTGGGGGAACTCAGGGTACAGGCTCACCATCACCACTGGATCACCCATCAGAGATCCTGAAACATGACAGGGACAGAAAAATGACCACACATTTTGTCATTTACACCAACTCATCATCATTTGGAGCATAAGGAACATTATGTTTGTAAACTAATAACTTGACCAACTTGGACTCACCAGGCTTAGCAGAGGCCTGTCCTGCCTCCACCACAGCAGTGGGCTGATGGGCGTCTTTGTAATAAATCAACAGTTCAACATCTCTGTCAAACTTGTGTCCTGCTGCCAACTTGATCTACAGTTCAAGACACACAAATATAAATGAAGTTGGAATGAGGAACTACAACACACAGCAGACACATTGTCACTCTACCTACAGTGGCCTGGGTTTGATCAGTGTTGAGGTACTGGAGAGGATCCAAGGAACAGCTGGACTCTACTTTAGAGATTGAACGAGGAGAGGACAGTCGGGCAGAAAAAGACAGACTGTAGGGCACCAGAGAGGCTGGGACAGAGGTCACCTGGACACTGGCTCCTTCACTCCCTGTAAACAACACGAGAGACAACTGGGAGTCACATGGTTTTTGTTTGGGCTGGGAGGTTATGTGAAGCTGGTGGCTTCAGATGGGATGCACATTACACACATAAGGTCTTTGGCACCAGCTTCTCTGTTGTTGCAGGAAACATTTGTATGTAAATGTTAATGTGCAGTTTTACGTCGTTTCTATCTCCTTTTCATTTTTCCTCTCAGGATTTCTCTTCATCGTTAATTGATTTTAATGTTAATGGTCAATAGCAGTTTCTACACATGAAAATACATGCAGAATAATGTGTTTCTGTGAACAGCTCTATGACTTCAGCCGCGCTGTGAAAATCATCAATGAAAAGTCACTTTTGGGAAGCTAGAAAACACAAAGGGATTGCTGCAATAAATTGTTTGTACAGGTGTGGACAATGGAACAGCTGCTTGTTCTACCTTGAGGTTGGTAGCGAGGGTTGAGCACAGCAGGCAGACAGAACCTCAGCCCGTCATCAGCCTGCACAGCCAGCTCAGTGACGTACTCCAGCCTGATGGAGGCGCTCTCTCCTGGAGGAAGACTGCCCACACTCAGAGAGAAGATATCTGGACTCTGCTCACTCTCCTCCAACAGGAAGGCCTGCTGACCAGAGCTCAGTGCATCATCATAATCCTCACGAGCCTGTATGAGTACAGGAGACACATGTCAGGAACATTCACTGTGTTTACTGTTTCTTATTCAGCTCCTTTACACAGAGTAAATCTTTCTGTCCAGCTCACCTGCTGTTTCTCCTTCACCTCAGCTACAATCTGTGTCTGTCCAATTTTAGCACTGAAATGACAGACAGCAGCATCTCCAGGCAGAGGAAAGACAAAAACAGCCTCTAGTGGTTTGTCCTCCTTGTTCTCGTAGTTGAGAGTGGAGATCACTGTAGCCACATGATCCCTCACCTCCAGCTCCACCTCAATGCTCTTCAGAGGAACTGACACAGAAACACAAAGAACTTAGATACAGACATTTAAACAATGATGGATTACACTGATTGTTACACTTTAGCCACAAATAAGGCTACCTGTTAACTGACTAATAGTTAAACACAACAGAGGTTTTAGAGTAAAATAGTAAGACTTTGTACCTGGTTCCTTCTGGGAAGTTAGCAGACCACAGCGGTTCATCATTGTACCTGTACAGCAAGGACATGTGAGGACTTTCTGTTGTATCAATACATGTAAGGGACAGTTACTGTGACTTCCAACTCTTGCAAATCATTAGTAATGTATTGCTGTCAATTATAAATAAACCAATGAATGGCAAAAACTTCCTCTTTACTGTTGTCTGTACACTCTGATGATTGTCCCCAGCTAGTTCCATTAAATGTTAGACTTATCAGTCGGTATCAGATCTGTGTCCTGTAGTGGTTCACCTCCTACCTAACAGATCCTGGGAACCTCCTCTCCTCATCTGATCTCTTCATTGTGGTGTTCCACAAGGCTCCATTCTCTTAATTTAACAAAAATACAGTCTACTAAAATTGCTATGCAGACGACACACAGCTGTATCTCCTGTTAGAACATGTTGATACCAGTGATGATGGGTCCCATAGACTGCCTCCAGGATGTGAAATATTGAATGGCTTTCGTTTTGTGCAATGATCATCTGATCATCACCAGAATGGTTGGATCATCAATGATCCACATCAGTGCTGCTTTGAAAAAATAAAAATAAATAAAAAAAATAGACCAACAGTTCTGATTCAGATTCAACTTTTTGAACAACTCTGGCCTGTAATTATGAACTGGCCAGTCATCCTTGTCTCACTTGAAGCTGCTGCAGAATGCTGCTGCTAGACCATTACTGTATCTGATAGGAGAAAAAGCCTGTAATGGTAATCCTGCCTTGTTAAGAGCAAGAGTAACGCCTGGGGCTTAATTCGCCTTTAGCTAAGCCCCGCCCCCCTTAGTTACTGTTGCTACGTCCGACATTCTCTTCTGGGCTGTGGTTTTCTGGTTATCTATAAGGCTCTGGTATCAACATGGCTTATGCTGTGACAGCTCTTCCTGCTGAACTTTTGTCAAACTTTTATAAAGCAGCAAATAAAGTGTCCGATAGAAGTAGGCAAAAGGGGCGGCAATATGCGTTCGAAGGCTATATTCAGGACATACAAGTGAAAGGCAACGAACAACAAGGCATCCAAATAGAGGCAAAAGCATACCGGTCACAGTCAAAAAATGAACCACCGCATATCCTATTAATCGAGACGGAGGCTGGGACTGAGGAGCAACACTGTTCATGCAAAGCTGGGTACGTCTCTATTCACTTCTATAATCGTTATTACGAAGCAAACGGACTAACGTTACGCACGTATAACGTTGTATTTCTTCAGCGTGTGCTAGCGTATGAACAACTATGCAACTTAAGCTGTAACGGTGATGTTTTGATGTTTTGACTTCGGTTTTGGGAAGGGGAAAAACGGACACCCCCTTCCAACCTTTCTGGGAAACGCGTATCTGTGTTACAAGTGCCCCAGGCACAACGTTTAACCATATTTTTGATAAACTACGACAGTATAACCTGCCGAGACCGAAAATATGAGACGCCTGCGTTAAAGTCAATGGAGCGCTGTGAAAAAGTGTCGGACCCCTGTGGGAGCTGGCTGCGCTGTGATTGGTCAATCTACATTCTAGGGTGTAGCTTAGCCAAAGGCGAATTTACACACCAGAAAAGTCAGATTCTCAGACGTGCCGCTCTTCACAGACTCTAGAAAGTGTTTCCCCCTTGAGAGAGTTTAAACTACGTGACAGTCAAATGTTTTCACAAGCCTTTCAGTGTCCTTTCAGTAAGACTTCAAGTTTCACTTTTCTTTTTACTTTTTGTTTTAATTTTTTTTTTTTACTTTTAATAACACAAACAGCATATCAGAAGAAAGCTTACCTGTGAGGACAAGCGATGACAGGACAGTTCCAGGTGTCTCGGGTCAGTCTATAAAGCTCCAACAACTTGTCAGTGCAGCAGCACACAAAGCACTGACGTAAGCTAGGGTACGCTCGATTTCCTTAAAGAAGGAACACAAAGTGGGCGGGGCAGGAAATCCAATCACCCTACAACGCTGAGAAGGGAAAAGGTTAGGCAGTTAATTCATATGTTTGTATTCATTATAGCCTGTTGGCCCCTAAAGCCTTCTGCATGCTTGTGTGTCCTAAAGTCCTGTCCTTATACCCCAGGGCTGTCCACGGTGTCATCATTTTATCACGTTTAAGAGAGCTTCAAAAAACACACTGACCTCAAATATCGCTGCAACTGTTGCAATAGTGGCAAGTGGAATCATTTCAATGGGTATATTAACTTGGTCTAATCAGACATTGTCACACCGACAGAGACTGGTCACACGGTGGCATGTTTTTGTGTGCGTGTGATATGTTGCCATCTAGTGGTCACTAGTGTTATTGCTCCCCGAGATCACAGAAAAGGAAGACAATCACATTTCACTATACATCATCACATATTATTAAAGACATATAATGATTATGTGTTAAGGCTATTTTGACTGGCAGTACACATTACAAATCTAAATCTGAAGAAAGTTGTTCAGAAATTTAAAGAGCTCTGAATCACATACACATTAGTATTAAATATTAGTTTTAGAATTTAATCCAACATTGCTGTTGGTCTGTAAGTTACCGTACAAGCATTAAAGTAATAAAGGAGTGAGCAGCACTAAATTTGCATTTTCTTTGCCTTCCAAGCTGCTGTTCTATTTAAATGCTGACAAATGCTGCAAAGGTAAAAGATGCTGTACTAAAGGCTTAAGAGCTTGTGGCTGAAGCGTATCGCCAAAAGTTCAGAAGCTGGAAAAAAAATGGGAAAACAAACATATGTGGAATTTGCAAGGGATTTGGGACTACATTTTAATCGTTGGTGTAAAGCAGCTGAGGTAGAGACCTTTCCAACTCTATGTGACCTGATACTAGTAGAACAATTTAAACAGGCTGTACCAGACCATATTGCCACTTATATCACTGAACGGAAAGTTACCACTCCCAATGAAGCAGCAGTTTTAGCTGATGAATATGTGTTGACTCATAAACTTATTTTTGGTGAGAGATTGTGTAGGGAAAAACAGCACTTTAATGGTGACAAACCGCAGAGGATGAATGGGCTTCCATGGATGGAGCCACAACTTCATGGTAAAGGGGGAACAGATGTGTGTCATTACTGTCACCAAAAGGGTCGCTGGAAAAGAGAGTGTCCTGTGCTGGGTGCGAAAGATAGATCTGCTCAGGTTAAATCAGCTGGGTTGGTAGCACAAGTACATAGACCTGTGACCTCAGCTTCAGAGTTAATAGCACCTTTTGACATGAAAATTCAAACAAGTGACATCCCTGAGGCTGATTTGTGTTATCAGATATTCATCTCTGATGGTTCTGTAAAGCTAAAGGATGGGGACAAGGAAGTCTCAGTTAAAGTGTTGAGAGATTCAGGAGCCATGCACTCTTTTGTGAGGGAGGCCATCTTGCCTTTTTCTCCACAGTCGGACACAGGAGGTTCTGTGCCCTGTAGAGGTTTGGCGCTTCAAACCCTTTTTGTTCCTGTGCATAAGATGTTTTTATCTTGTGGTTTCTTTCAGAAGGAGGTGAAAGTTGCTGTGCGGGCTGAACTTCCAGTGAGGGGAGTTGACATCATCCTGGGTAATGATCTGGTAACTGATGGTCGTATGTGGCCGGATGATGTAAGGCCTGTTTTGACACCGAGAGCCCAAGCTTCAGTACAGGATGAGCAGCAACATCTGCCATGTCCTCCTGTTTCGGCTCATCTAGGGGGTGCTGTTTCATCTCTGGTATCAGTTTATCCAGAACAGACAGATTTGTCATGTTCTTCTTTAAATCCTCTGGAGGTAACTCCGCCAGATCCCACTGTGGCACTGATGGGGGTGCGGCAGCAAGCAGAGGAAGGCGATGAAAAGCCCTCGGTGGTGTGTGCTGTGACTCGCCCCATGGCTACAGCATTGCCTGACAGTGGGGTAACTGGGGACCTAACAAAAGTTTTGTCCTTTGCTGTGCCAAAAGATCTTTGTGTTTCTCGTGCAGAACTGGTGCAGGAACAGAAAAAGGATCCATCTCTGAAAGACCTGTATGAGTTGGTGGTGCCTTCCTGTCAGGTGGGAAACATTAGACAGGGTTATGTGCTCCAGGATGACCTGCTGTTGAGGGTTTGGGCTCCTCATGGTGTTGGGATTGGTGGGGATCCCATTGTGCAAGTGGTACTACCTGAAAAATTTCGAACATCAATGATTCAGACAGCACATGATAATATCGCCGGTCATATGGGGGTAACGAAGACTTACCATCGGGTGCTACAGCATTTTTTCTGGCCTCGGGTGAAACGTGATGTTTCCAAATATATAAAGACATGTCATTTTTGTCAGATTACCAGTAAACCAAATCAGTCCTTGAAACCAGCGCCTTTGTGTCAAATTCCTGCAATGAGTCAACCTTTAGATCATTTGATACTGGACTGGAGGAAGAGATGTATGTTGATGCGGTGGGCATTATTTTTGCTGGTATATCATTTAGATATCCGTCACATTAAGGGTAGAGACAATAGGGTGGCAGATACATTGTCGCGTGCACCCGTGTTGTAACATGTCCCTTTATGTGCCCGTTTCTGTGTTCCTCTCTTCTGTTTTCAGGCCACGGTCCCATTCTCATGTTCTCTTAAAGATGCTTCTTCTGGATCCAAGTTGCTGGGTCATGGGAAGGTGGAGTGTTGGTGGGATAATGGGGGGAGAGGGGATTTTTTTTTTTTCTGTGTGACCTGTTATGTTTCTTTAGACAGTTTATAATATGATGTTCCAGTTGACTAATTTAGTGATGACAGGAGTAATGTGTGTATTTTTTTTTTTTTTTTTTGTTTGTTTTTTGTATCTCACCAGAGGGGTATTGCACAAAACTAGAATAGAGAAATCCAGGATAATTGAGCAAGCGCGGCTTGATTTATCCTGCTCGGCGCATCCTGGCTTAATTGGTGTGCAACCAATTAAGCCAGGATGCGCCGAGCAGGATAAATCAAGCCGCGCTTTGCCGAGCCAGGATTAAAAGGCGCGGCTATGTTAAACCAGATGAAGATAGCTGGGATAAGTGCGCATTCACGGGATACTTAAACAGACCTCGCGATCGCTCACAGAATCACTGATGAGAACATAGATAAAAGTCGCGCGTCATACTTCACAGCCGCGGAACAACAGCTCCTGATGCAGTTTTACGAAGAGGTGAAAAATTCAATACGAAAAAAGGCAATACTATTGCCATAATTACACAACGCGAGAAAGCATGGCAGACAATAGCGGACCGGCTTAATGCGTAAGTAGTCCAAAACTGTACAATTAATAAACAGTGCTCCATTGGAAAGGACTAAAGGAGTTACTTTTCAAGTTACTCAGGAAATGTAGAGTATGATTAAGTGCAAACAAGTATCCACAATGTGTGTGTTTAATCTATTTTTCTCATGTTACGTTTTTATCTATTTTATCTTTAATAAAGAACAAACTTGTCTGGCCATAAAAGGGCCTGGCAGCAAGTTAAAATTAAATATAAGAACATTTTGCAGGCTGGTAAGTGACTTTAAATAAAGGGAGGCCAGTGATGGAGGGGATCAGGGAGGGACAGTAACCGACTCTGTCCCAGCCACAGAAGCTGTCCGCTTCATACAAGGTACATATTGTAGCACTACTGCACATGGAACACAATCAAATCAATAAATCAATCAATAATTTGTTTTTGTTTTTTTTTAAAAACTAGAAAACATTGTGGTGTCCTCCCTCTTTCATGAATGTAAAGTAGAATTTAAAAGAGCCACCAATGCTAAGCAAAATGCACACAACAAAAAGTGACATTTAAGATCTTTTATTAACTAAAGAGAGGCTAAATCCAAAAATTAAGTGAAAAAACTTGCAATATATTGCTCCCTCCCGAGTCTGCCATTAGTGTTGTCTGGGAAGATGGGAGCATTTTCCCAGTCAACATCAACAGCCACTCGGGGGGCCTGCAATGTTATGCAGTACTATACATGCAGCCATAACGTCACAGGCCGTGTCCGGGGGAACCCTCAGGTAGTGCAGGCACTGAAACCGAGATTTCAGAAGGTCGAATGTCATCTCGATTCGAGCCCTTGTTTTATTGTGTGCATGGTTGTAGGCCTACTGTGGTGGGGTTTGGGGGTCCGCAAGGGGAGTCAAGAGGAATGACTCGCAGGCGTATCCTTTGTCTCCCAGCAGCACACCAGAGAATTCGCCTGACAATACAAGATATCATTTAGAAAACACAGCAGAGTTACACACACAATGTCCAAGGTGCTTACAGTACAAATAAAAAAAAAATGTGTGGCTTACCTTGTGAAAGCCACTCGTAAATTGGACTAGCCCAAAAGACTCTGGAGTCGTGCACTGAGCCAGGCCACTTTGCCTCTAAATTGCTCACAAGGCAGTCAGCATCACAGATCATCTGAAATGTTAAGTTGTAATGTATTAAGGTCATTAAATGCACAGAATTAATTTCTGTAGGCCATAACCACAAATCACTCTTACCTGAACATTGATGCTGTGGAAGGATTTCCTGTTGATGTAATCCTTACATGTGTGCAATCCACTGCATCAATGACGTTAGGGAAAGCTGTAACAAAGAATAGTGAGTATCCAACTGTGACTGATCAAATTAGAAACTAATGGTTGCACATTGAAATTGAGGTTACCTGCAGTCTTGTAAAACTCCTCCTTGATGTAGAGGGGTCTTCTGTGGCCAGGGAAGGCGATGAATATGTTGCTAAATGATTTCAGCACCAGACAAACACGTCTTATTGTGCGGCAAATGGTTCCTTAATTGAGGTTCTTCTGCATCCCCAACAGAATAAAGGAAGCTCCCACTTGCAAACCATCTCAGTGTAACACAGACCATCTGTGGTACAGTGAGAGCATGGCTTCACGCAGTCTGGTGCTGTATTTTTGGACCCAGCAGCCTACATAAATATCTTAGTCCATCACCTGAGATCAATTACTGCAATAAAACACATATTTATGAAACCTCTGACAGCAATTTGACAAGCAGTCTTCATTAGCATAGCAATATAACACTTGGCCTGAGTAATAATACTACCACTTAAATCAATATAAAAAGACTATTGAAATTACAAACAGCCAACAGATTTAAATGAAATGAGAAATGACTATATATATATATATATATATATGTAATATTTTAATACAGGATAATTAAAATGATGCAACATACTTAGAAAGACCATGGACATGCTGTAAAACACATTAATTCCTCACAGGATTGACGTTGGAAATACAGGTGGATTACCAGGATTAATCTTAGCCTGGCTGTTAGCCTGGTCTGGAGCAGGCTAGCTGCAGAGAATAAATCACCATAGTAACTTGGCCGGGTTAAGTTTGAGCTGCTTTCATGCAACCGACTTGAGGCTAAATTAAGCCGGGATAACCAACATATCCCGGCTTAATCCCTTATCTTGGTTTTGTGCAATACCCCTCAGCTCTTGTTTCGGTTTTCTAAAGTCATAGCTGGGTGAGCCTGCAATGAACAGGATTAAATACAGAGTAAAAATACCGTAACGTAAATAGGATAACCTGAATACATCCAACCTGGAATGAGTAACATTTTTAAAAGCACCTGACTTTTAAAAATGTTACTCCATCCAGGAGTAACATTGTAAACAAATAATTTCAAAAAAAGAAATTCTGTGTTGCATTCAAATACAATATGACAGCCAACACACCCACCATGAGAAATCTGCACGTCAGTTACAAAACGCTCTTTGCGAGAAAATTTGTGTGGGATGACAGCCAGATCAGCAATACTCCTCATGATGTCATTCCAGAGGGTTGCCACCTCATCAGGACGTTCCAGGTCCCTAACAACATCTGATGGTACAGTGAGGATGATGTTGTTAAACTCCAACTCTGCCCAGGGTGAAGGAGCTGTGCACAGCACCGACCAATCAGCTGCTGTTGTCACTCCTGAAGGGAAGCATGTGGATGCTGCGGTATAATAAACTCAGAGCTTTGAAATATTGTAATTACTCATCAGCACTGTAGACAAATCATTAGGGAGGAGACAAGGAGCCAAAGCTTCCTTCTCTGGTCTCCACATCTCATCTCATATGTTATTTGTCATGTTATCCCATGCCTTTTGCAACTCAAGGCAAATGCTTTCCTTTGAGTGTATAATAGATCTGTCCATTTTTTTTCCCAACTTGCCCAAATGTGCTCAGTGAGGTTGAGGTCCAGACTTTGAGGGGGCCAGTCCATCATTTTCAGAGTTCCAGCAGATTACTTCTGTCACAGGGAGTTACAGCAGTAGTGTTGAATGTTTAGGGTCATTGTCCTAAAATTATCATTCGAAAATAAATCCAGGCCCAATAAGCCGTTTTATCGGTAGTTTAATGGCCAATTCAGCGAAAACAACTGAAGATTAATTGACTTGAGTTGATGTTCAAATTTAATGTCCTGTACCGTCCATCTCTTGTTCACCTTCCTTTCTCTTCATGTAGGTCTTCAAGCCAGGACAGAGGTACAGACCGGTACTGATCCACTCAACATTTTCTGACACACAAACAGAGCAAATGGTATATTGAGGTCTATGTAAATCAGATATAATAAAAGTGTTCATTCATTCATTCATCTTCTATACCCGCTTAGTCCTGTTAAGAGTCACGGGGGTCTGCTGGAGCCTATCCCAGCTGTTATCGGCAAGAGGCGGGGGCACACCGTGGACAGGTTGCCAGTCCATCGCAGGGCTAACACAGAGACGGACAACCAGTCACACTCACACCTAATTTAGAATCACCAATTAACCTAATGAGCATGTCTTTGGACGGTGGGAGGAAGCCGGAGTACCCGGAGAGAACCCACGCAGACACAGGGAGAACATGCCAACTCTACACAGAAAGGCCCAGCCGGCCAATGGATTCAAACTGGTGACCTTCTCGCTGTGAGGCATCAGTGTTAACCACCTCTCCACTGTGTCGCCCCTATTAAAAGTGTTACCTTTCCATATTAATGCAATGCAATATCAGTGTGGGGACAAATAATTAAGGAGCAGGTGTCCACGACATTTGTTCACAACACTGTGGTCTGACCTGCTGTTTGTGCATTTATCCTGATCCTTTGGTTGTAGACAACAGTCCTCGCAGGGATTTGCTTGAGGTGTCTGGATCTGGACAAACATTATATAGGTCTTTCACCAGAGAGAGGAGAAAGTGGCACTGGGTTGTTCTCACTCACCTTGAAACAAACATATATCGTCATTTAGAAAACACAACTCTTTGTGTCTCATGAGGTTTCTCCAACGAGCCTAATCATTCACTATGAGGTGCAGGTTAGAGGAATTATGTAATGGTGCATAAATTATTCAGCTCCCTGACCCTCCTAAAAGTCACTTATCTGCTCACAACTTCACATTTATTGCCACCCTTTCACCACCAAGACCAGCAACACATTGCAGACGATAGCGGAAGTGCTTGTCTCTCATGGCCTGGCTTTTCACACAAATATGTTTTTAAAAGAAAGACCTAACACCTGTCTTTAAACATTCTGTAACCAACTGGCCAATCGATGTATAGGAAAGAATATTTTTAAAAACAATATATATGAGTGAATCAAATCCCCAAACGTTCATTATTCATATGGACTGAGGTATTAGACTTACTGACACACAAACTGCCCCCTTCCCCAGTCTAATTTGACACCACCAGTTGTTCTGCCCCCTGTGCAAGTGCAGTGTGACAGTTTGATGGGAGGTAGCTGGCTAGAAGACACAGAAGGTGGAGATCTTTCTGAAACACCAGTTTGCTGTTCATTGTAAATCAGTAATCTGTGCTCATATTTTGACGCTGGTTGTCCTTGACTGATTTGGTTGGTTGATATGATCTGATAGTGACTGCAAAAATCCCTTTCCTTTAAATTCTTTTCACGGTATTAGCCCAGATACGGGAAGCAACACACAGAGACATTTCAGAAAGCCTGCACATCCCACCATGATGCACTGGTGATTGACACATCACAACAGCAGATTGGTCCGAAATATGAATCACCTCTGATGTTTTACTGTATTCTTTATGCATAAAGAGAATGCAGCAGGATTTTATTTGCGGCCAATACTGCGAGATCAGCTATTCTTGTGAGATCGGTTACACCACAGGAAGTAGAATGTGTCCTACTTGATGTCTCTGTCTTCATACTGCATCCCTGCAGTCACCATTGTCATGTCACTGTAGAGGTACAGTAGGCTAACCATCTTGTATCAAAGACGCAGATTTAAGAAACTAAATACGTAAAAGAAGATTGTTTGACCGTAAATAAACACATTTCTAAACGATTTCTAAATAGTTAGGTCACTGTATGTTTGGACACTGACACATTTTTTCTTATTCTGACTGCTTACAAAACACATTTAAGTTACAGTTATATAATGAATATGGGCTTTAGACACAGACTCCCTGCTTTAATCCAACGAGTTAAAAGAAACAGTTAAAAATCAAACATATAGGAACTTCCACCATTTTTATACATATTTTCAGGAGCTCAAATGGAGTTGGACAGATTAACTTAATCAGAAACGACTAGCCTTCTCCATGCAGCTGATGTGTTCACCACTTTTGTTCGTGGTTACCCCAGCTTGAGCTATGTATTCTTTCTATCCACAGTATGAAGGTGTTGAAGGCCATCCCCACCCCACAACCACTATTGGATTAACCTTTACTAGTGTATTTTTTAAAACTGTTTATATTTCAAGTTGTATTTGCTTCCCTTTGACAGGTAAGTATCTTGTATAACGTCATATACACATGTGCTCAACATACATTGTCATTTTATATTATCATGCCAGTGAACTTGCCAGACTGTTGGAACTCAACATCTTTGGGTGCATCATCATACCTGAGAAATCTGTTATGGATTTTGCCCCTGGTGTGTCTGAGCCCAGTACCAGGAGTGTCCACCAATCAGCAGGCCTCCTCCCTCTGCCACAAAGTCTTGGATTTCCTCCACATGCTCATCGATGTACGCCGTGCACACAAACACACTCAGGTCTTTCCTGAATTCTATCTTCTCACTCTTGAGACAAGACTCGGTGACAACGACTCCATCCCGCCCTTGGTCCAGCCAATGAACAGGATTGTTCCAAAATGAAGCCAGTGTCTGGAATAAAAAGGGCTAATTTAAAGCTGAGACCATGGTTAAATAAGTCGTATGCAACATACCTAGCGCAATGCAGGTAAACAACTAAAAGACACTTTAAGTTAATATGTAGACAAATGAGAAAATTAATCATATTTTACTCTACGAGAGGTCATCTGCTGTATCTATAACATGGCTGTATTTTAGAGATGATAGACGAACATGTTTTCATTGTGTACTAGTTTGCAGTTAAGAGTTTGACTGATTTAAACCTCACCTCCATGTTTATGAGGCTCTCATGCATTGCCACAATGACCCGTCCCCGCCCATAGTATGCTCCTGCCAGTCCATCTTCAGTGGTCCCAATGGGGAAGGACAGAGGGCCATGAACTAGAACATCAGAAGCTACAAAATCTCCCTGGAGGTTAAACTCTAAAATCCCTTTGAGTAAGAACTCCAAGTCCTCCTCAAAATTCTTACCAATACTGTATGAAGAAGAGAGAGAAAAGCCCATATGGGTGATAATGGTGAAGCAAGACAATGCATGCTGTAATTAAACATTTTTCAGATAAATAGAACAACTGCAACATTAAATGAAAGAGAAGTATACACTTACTCTATAGCCTTCCAATGGGATGGGATTTCTGGGTAAACAGGCAGGTTCTCTGTCGCTCCATAACCTGTTCCAAAGTAGATGCCAGCCACTCCTGCCACTTTATTCCCAGGAAACTGGAGAAATGGGTTCTCATTGCTGTGACATGAAGCCCAGTACCACGCTTGCCCCGCTATCAGCACTCCTCCTCCAGCTTTCAGAAATGCCATCAGGTCTTTTGGGTCTGAACCCACGCTGTAGGCATCTGTCACATACACACCAACTCCTGGATTGTCACTAAAGGCCCCCACAACTTCTACTTGGAAGCTGGATCTACTGATGTGATCAGCGACTGCCTTGACATTTTTGTGCACCCCTACAGAGATGTTTTCAGATCCATCTTCTCTCAGCCAGGTCAGAGTGTTCTCTGTCAGAGATGGAAAGGGGGTAAGAAAGGCTTCATGACCCAAGACCACAACCCTTCCACGGCCGTACAGAGTGGCAGCCATCAGGACCTGGTCTTGGCTGTTTATTGCTAAAGGGAAAGCATGGTCTCCAATGAGCACCAGGTTACAGGGAACAGCGGAGCCACGTAGGTCCAGCTCACTGATACCTCTCATTAGAGAGGTGTAGGGCCCTTTGGGATAGGACTGCATCGGCTGGTGGGACATGGTGTGGAGGAAAAATGCTCTGAAATTTGGGTGAAGAGGTGGAGGGCAGACAAAAGAGCCACTGAACGTAAGCTGCGTTAGTGAGTGAGGTTAAACCCTAGATGGCTTAACTTGTTAGGTTGTCCTGTGAAAAGAGATGACACAACTTCAAATATTTTATACATCTACAACAATAAAGATACAACATCAAAATGTCAGTCTAAAACTGATTTAGAGATGACCCGCAGTACCCATCAAGCTTGCAATTTTTTTTCAAAAGACAACACAGAAAAACAACAAATGGACTTTTACCTGAAAATCAGTTTAGTCGTCAGGAGATAGACTTCGATTGAAGTACAGCAGTTATCCAATCACAACACTTCCTAAGAGTGTATGTCTGACAAGGGAGAGAAGTAGAGAGTACTATTTAAACAACATGGGAACATGAGGAGGGACTTTAGTAAACTCAACCCACTTTGACTAGATGATAGATGAGATCACATCAGAGGCTACTTCCAATAGAGTAAGACTAGGACATGTACAACTCTCAATTGCTGTTTTATTTTATATATATGTGTATATATATATATATATATATATATATAGTATTGACTCCCTTCATTGTCTACCTTTATAACTTCTTCATGTCTTGCTTCAGTTCTTTCCTGACATGCAGGTTTTTTGGCACTGGTTTTAGTTAACATAATATGTCCTGCATCGCTGAAAAGCCAGTTCCTACTCATTTTTTAAATGAGATAAAAATCAATTCATATGGATGTTACTTAGACATGTAGCACCCACCTAGACCAGACCAGGCACCCCCACCCCATAGCACTCGAACTAATTGATGAAAAAATAAATAAACAGGATTCTTAAATTTGCAAAACATAAACGAACATTGGCTCAAACAGATGGGACTCAATTTATAGTGTACCATCAGTTACATCAGATACTTTCTGTGTCTAGTTAAAAATTTTCATGTGCTGACATTAAAAAACCAAATGTTCAGCATAATATTTTTTAAAATGCAGAAACATTTGTAGTTACATTAGCATCTCCCAAGCTCTTGAACCAGGAACATTGGAACAAAATAAGAAGATATTAAATGAGGCAGCACGCCCTTAATCTGGATGGTAAATATGATCAATCAATCAATCAATCAATATTTATTTGTATAGCACCTTCCAGCACCCAAAGGAATGCACAAGGTGCTTTCCAGGGTAAAAATAAGAACAAAAGCAATATTACTAAAACAACTAGACAGTTCCCCTGCGGGAAATCGCAAGAGTGATGCAGTGGCCGCAGCAGTCTGCGATACCATGCTATATTGCTGTGATAGTACGATGCTACGATGCTATGATGATGCTACTATGCCAAGATGCTACTACAATGCTATGATGCTAAGATACTAAGATGCTATGATACTAAGATGCTACAAAGCTAAGATACTATGTTGCTACGATGCTAAGATGCTACAATGCAATTATACCAAGATGCTATGATGCTTTAATGATCACCTGTTCATATAGTCATAATATAATCCTGGTGAAAATATTTGCGACTTACGTTGCAAATAATTTCATGTTTGACTACAAAAAGTAATGGTCAGGTCAAGACAGGTATGAAAGTATTCGCGACTTACGTCGCGAATGTCTTTACTAAGTAGCATGTCTTTACTACCATGAGCAGCAGCTATAACAAAAAGCACAACTCAAATAGTCATTTAAGGCCTGGTTCCTTCTGAGTGGATGGGTGTGAGTTTGATGTCATGCAGGGTACAACAAACCAAACAGGATGAGGAGGATGCAGTAGGCCTGGCTGAGAGAGAGAGACACTGAGAAGGGTCGTCCTTTACGCCCTTCTACAAACTGAAGGGCAGGTACAGGCAGCAGACCCCTCCCAGCTCCACCTGAAAGCCAGCATCACATAAGGAAGAGAGTGGGAGGGATCGTCACACCCCCACCAGGATTATATTATGACTATATGAACAGGTGAATTATTATGATTAACGATCAATTATTACAATTTGCTCGTTAATCATAATAATTTTAACAATAAAACTCATTACTCCTACCTGAGCAATAGTTCAACAGTTTACGGCACAGTCTTACAGTTAGAAAAACAATAATATTAAACTTAACACATCCAGGCTGTAAGGAATCAGCGATGAAGTGAAGACCTTCAAATTGTCCTGCGAGTCCAGCTCTTTGTCTCATGTTGGACGTCACTGCAGTCTGTCTGGATCAGCTGGAGGAAAACTATAGGCAGACAAATAGACATGTCAAATAATGTTATGTAACATACTTAATATAACTCTTATGAGTGTTCAACAGCTCATTATTTATTTAATTAAAAACATCATATTATATTAAATAACTCCAATTATATATATATACTGTCATTAATGTTGTTGCAAGCCATAAATGTGTCCTACTTTATGTGGTGGAATAATATATTTTTCAGTTTGACACAGTTTAATTTAAAAATATCTTCCCTTTAAATTGTAAAACTTCAACATTATTACTGTGATAAGCACCCGCTAGCAAGGCGGCGAATTAGCCGGCGGCTAACCCCACTAGCCTCCGCGTTAGCTCACGGCTAACTGCCGCGGCTAATTCGTGTTTAACTCCCGCGGGTCCGCGGTTAAATCCCGGTTAGCTAGCGGTTAGTTAGCGGTTAGCTCAAAGCTACCTCCGCGGTTGAGTCCGCGGCGTTAAGGTAGCGGCTAGCTAGCTCCGTTAGCTCCGCTAGCTTGCTAACATACATGCGCTATGCTGGAAGGCTAGTCGTCGGCTAAATCACTGGGCTGCTAGTCGTTAGCGTCTGTTAGCAGTTAAGCTATTCACTGACCTAATAAGATGAAGGAAACGGGTCAGGGATGTTGTGTCAGGAGTTTCAGCAAAGCAGCCAGATATAATTTGTGTTTAAAATAAAGGAAAAGGTCAAAAATGACTGAGAAGTTGTCATTCAGTCAATGAGAAGAGCTATAGCTAAGAGGCCCAGCAGCTGTGTGAAAGCACCAAGGGAGACATGGATGGTTTGGGGGGTTTTAATGTTTTGGCAGATCATGTTTTCCACTGAGAGCTCTTTTCCCGCCTCTCGTCCCCTGCAGCTGCGTGTGTGAACGTGTGTAAGCTGGTTGGGGTCTGGTTGTCATGGCTACCAGGGTCAACTGCTCCTGTTAGAATGTCAGTTGGAAGACGGGGAGAGAGAGAGAGAAAATGCTGAAATATCGCCTCGAACAGGAAGGACTTGTGGCCAAACCGTATTTCCAATCATTGAACCGACTTAACTTTGGGCATCTTGAGGCTTTCCTGAACGTCTAGATATGTAATTTGTGGGTAAAATGAAGAAATGTGACCTATTTAAAGCGATTAAAAGAAAGGTTACGTCTGCTTTCCTCCAGAAATTTCCCTGCCTTTTTAACATGGCAGTCTATGGAGCTGTGGGTGGGTGTTGCTGGCGCATCTTTGTGTCTGACGCCAAAACTATAAGACTTACAGCTTTAGCAGACGAATTTGAGTGAGAAGACACATTTTCCTACGTTTCTATGTATAAATTATGTCTGTCGTGTGAAATATGTGGCCACGGGAGCAGTTTCTGTGCAGTTTTTTGACTAACTTTCTTCTCCCCTCCTCACTCTAGCTGATGATGTCATCTACTCCAGCACAAACATTCCGCACAATACACACCCATTATAAACCCTGAAATTTGAGTAAAAACCTACACAACTCTGAGGATTCATAGTTTAAAAACGGTAAAAGTTGTCGATAAGTGAAGTGAATCTCTGAAGAGAAGGCAAGAGTACCTACGTTTTAAAGTTTAAATGAAGTCTCTCGGTTAAAGTATGCCAGAGCAGTTCATTGTTGAAAATGTCTGTTGAATTTTTTTTTTTTTCGGGCTTCTCCATTCATTTCAATTGGGAAATTTGTCGCAGTTTTTTCGCGACTATGTCGCGAAAAAATCTTGTTTGGAAGAACTGTATAGAAGCACACCGAGTCCGATCGAGACGCACGTTTTGATGTATTTTGACCTGTGTGCGACGAACGGTATTTGAGTTGAAAGGTTTCGAAAATCGCGTAGGAAAAAGTTTAATAATAAGAAGAAAAACGTAGTGAAGAACAATAGTTTGCAGTGCTTTGCACTGCAAACTATTGACCCCCATAGCTTTGCTATGAGGGGGTCAATAGTTTGCATTGCGTAGCACTGCATCACTAATAAGAAGAAGAAAAACGTAGTGAAGAACAATAGTTTGCAGTGCTTCACACTGCAAACTATTGACCCCCATAGCTTTGCTATGAGAGGGGTCAATAGTTTGCATTGCAGGCACTGCATCACTAATTAAGACACAGCTGCACCGCAAAAAGGTGCACAAAGTGCATTCAAGTGTAAAAACAAGAATAAAAGCAATACTACTAAAACAAAATTAGAACACGACTGTAACATAAAGGAGCAACAGTCCCAGTTAGTGGCTATGTGTGAAATACCAGCCTGAATAAATTTGTTTTTAACTCTGACCTAAAAGTTGTGAGCTCAGTGGCAGATTGAATATGAGCTGGGAGAGCGTTCCACAGTTTAGGGCCTAAGACAGCAAAAGACCGCCCCCCCAAAGCCTTGTACTTGGACCTAGGGATGACCAAGGTGGTGTGATCTGCGGAGCGCAGATTCCTAACTGGGTTGTACAGGGTTACAAGTTCACTAAGGTAGGCCGGGGCCAAGCCATGAATGGCTTTAAACACAAATAAAAGGACTTTGAAGTCCACCCTGTACCGCACCGGGAGCCAGTGAAGGGAACAGAGGACTGGTGTGATGTGTGAGTGTTTGGAGGTGCCTGAGAGGAGGCGTGTTGCTGCATTCTGTAAAGTTGGAGCTTTTGGAGGAGAGAATGGTTAAGTCCAGCATAAAGGGCATTGCAGTAGTCAATCCGCGAGCTGATGAAGGCATGAATAGCCTTTTCGAGGTCAGGTCGGGACAAGAATGGTTTGACCTTTGCAAGGAGTCTTAGATGGAAAAAACTCGCCTTTACCACTGCATTTATCTGTTTGACGTATTTTAGTCCATTGTCAAATATAACACCCAGGTTTCTCACAGAGGGAGCGAATTGAGGTGTTACAGGATCAAAACAGGGTGAATTTTGTGGTGAGTCGGGGCTGAAAAGAATATACTCAGTTTTCCCTTCATTTAAATGAAGGAAGTTCTGGGCGAGCCATTCTTTGATATCCTGAAGACAATTATGAAGAGGTTCCAGTGCAGAACGGTTACTCAGGATCACTGGAAGGTAGATCTGGAGGTCGTCGGAGTAGAAATGGAACTGGATGTTGTGTCTGGTGATGAGTTGTCCAAGTGGCAGCATGTACAGTGCAAACAGAATAGGCCCCAGAATGGAACCTTGGGCCACTCCAGTTGACAGAGGGGTAGATGACGATGAAAAGTTATTTAGCATTACTGAGAAAGTCCTGTTTGTGAGATATGATGAGAACCATTTGAGCACCGTCCCCTGGAGGCCGACAGTGTGTTGAAGCCGGGAGATGAGGATGGCATGATCCACGGTGTCAAATGCAGCAGTCAGGTCCAGTAGCACCAGAACCACTGAGCTTTGATGAGACAGAAGATAATCCTTTAATTTATCTCACAGTGTTCATGCATGTATTGTTGGAGAAAACAACAGTGGTTCCCAAACTTTTTCTGCTGGGACCCTCTTTTGGTACATAAGAAAAATAATATTTCAATTACATTAATCAAATGACAAGCAAAAAAAATAAATAAAAAAGACTACAAGTTATGAATACTATTGTTCCGTTTAGCAAGTTTTCCATGTAAAAGGTAATATGCTGTGTTCACAACTTTTTCCCACTGTACAAATATGTCATTGCGTGTTCATAGTCAAGTGTGTCTTTCTCTGGAAAACTAACATATTTTCCTTCATAGTGAGACTGAGACTTAGACCACAAGGGAAATGAGTGTAGTGTGAGTCAGGATCAGCTACTGAAGGCAACTCCCATTTTTGGCCAGATGAGGTCCCCATAGAGGAAACCCTTTTAAATGAATAAAGGAGCTATTCTAGAGGTGCCTGTGCATTTTTTAGCATTGGCCCATAATGCATGTTTTTCACTCAATACAGGTGTGTGTGTGTGTGTGTGTGTGTGTGTGTGTGTGTGTGTGTGTGTGTGTGTGTGTGTGTGTGCGTGTGCGCGTGTGTGTGCTGGTTTGCACCTCCTGAAGCTTTTTGGGTGGTATTGCATTTCCTGTCCCACACACACTTATTCCAAATATGGTTGGGTGCCACCCACTTCCTGGTCCTCATTACAAAGGATTACAAAGGATTTATGCAGAGAGAGAGTTATCTTTCAAAATAAAACAAAGTCATGAGACAAGAACAGAAACAAGACACAAACTCGGTGCAGTGTGACAGTAGCAATTTCCCCATTGTGGGACAAATAAAGGTTTTCTTATTCTTATTCTTATTCTTAGGATGATCCACAGAGGCCCCTCCCCTCAACCCATAGGACACATTAATAAGATTCTGTCGCCAGACACCACAGGACACCCTCAGAAGACCCATGTCCATTCTCAGATTCAGATAACTTTATATATCCCAACAGGGCAATTCATTTGCAATTCATTGGTAAATAAAACACAACAGCTTTTTGATAATGTTTGTGAGCTTGTTAAACAGCTACAGTATGTGGCCAATAATTCATGCTGATAGACGTAAATATAAAAATACCAGACATCAGTTAGAACAAAAAACAAACAAAGCTTTGCGTTACTGGGTTTAGTTTTAATATTTCATTCAAAGCAGCAATAAACTGAACAGAAACTTCCATTGTCTTGTAACATTTCTCATCTTGTATAGACGAGAGTGCAAATAATGCAGCACACAGGTACATGGTGCAAAGTACTGTTGACGTGCTAGGAGGCAATAAGTATGCTTCTGTGTACCAATTCTGGAGAAGTAGTTTAAGTGAAATCCTCAAATCCCCAAGGCATTTCTTTGCACGTTGCAGCCCAGTAGTACATTACCAGCTTCCACACACTCGGTCACACATGGCGCTAGAGAAACAACACAAAACAATTCATCAGATTAGCATACATCCTGATTGACTGGATGAACAATTATGGTTATACTTATTACCATTCTGAGCACTGAGCCAAGATGCAGCCTTCATAGCCAGAATCTCCCACTCTTCTTTGGCATCCATCTTGAAACCATGAAGCCAGATCAGAGCCAGGATGGTGGCCCACACTTCCTCATTGACCTAATTCACCACATCAGCAGTAACAATATTATATACTAAATTAAGTAAGACGGCATGGTCACACACTTTTATGCCTTAATAAGAACCATCCTCACAAACTATGTCATTAAATGTAGTTTAAAATAACCTCCATTATCTATTTGACTCAGTCTTTGACAACAACCCACCAGTGCAGGTTTTGACTTTTCCACCTCTTCTCTGGTCTTCCCCAGTGCAGCAGCCAGAGCTGGATCAAGCAGCCAGGAGCCAGAGGCCTTCTGGAGGGAGATCAGCTGCAGCAGAGGGTCTTTCTGAGGCTGCTGGGGCCGAGTGGCTGTCTCCTCTGCAGCACACATCAAGTCAGAGGAAAAGAAAATTTAAGGAAAGATAACAAATATCCCTTTATTATTTTCAGTAATCTCATGCTAATGATTTGTATCCATGTAAGATGTTTGTCATAGTCAAACCTATGGTTATACATTATATTCAGTCTCATATTTACCCTCAGAAAATGACAATTGCAGATTTGTCTCTATTTATGGACTGATATTTATATCAGTTTCAGATTTAAAGGTATGTGTCCAGCAATCAAAATGTGTTGAAAGAACTTGACACTGACAGGTGACACCAAGTTAAACTATTTCTAGATGACAGTCAAATGGCCACATTTAAATTTAATTTCAAGAAGTACAGCTGAAAAGAATGAGTACATGTCTGTAAAGTAAGCACCACTGAAACAATGCAGATTATTTTCTCACATCAGACAATAGTCAACGGGTTCCCAGACTGTGGAATGACAAGAAATACCTTTTTAAGCCTTTAAATTCAAAATCCATTAATCAGTTTATTAAATGAACACTGAATTGGGCACTACATTCAGTCACTGCTGGATGTACTCATTCATTCAGACAAGAGCACTCACACGTTGGTGCCAAGTACTGGGACCAACTCAATGTTCAACGTCTTGCTCAAGGAAACGTCGGCATGTGGAACCGCTAACCCTCTGGTTCATGGTCAACCCTCTACCTACTAAACTAACCATGTGTCTGCTACTCAAACTGGGAAGCACTGATGTGGACTGTAATCTGAGGTGCTGTTAACTGATGATCTCTGAACTCATCCTCTGCAGCAGAGGGAACTCTTGGTCTGCCATTTCTCGACGGTCCTCATGAGAACCTGTTGCATCTAAGCATTTGACCTTCATGTTCTAAGTATCGATGGACTGTTGTTTCTCTTTACTTAGCAACACTTGAACTGTACACCAACACTACCTCAAAGTGTGCAAAGCTGTCATCAGGTAAACTGTGGCTACTTTGAGGAGTATGAGATTTAAAACATGTTTTGGGTTGTTTCCACAATTCAATGTTCTGCTGGGAAACCTTTGGACCTGGCATTCATGTGGATGTTACTTAGACATGTAGCACCCACCTAGACCAGACCAGACACCCACACCCCATAGCAATGACACTCCTTGATGGCAGCAGCCATCCCCAGCAGGATGCAGCCTGACACAGACACACACACAAAAACAGTTTAGGAACAACTGAAAAAACATGAAGAACAGCACAAGGTGTTGACCTGGCGTCCAAATTCACTAGATCCTAAACTGATCAAGTATCTGTGGGATGATCCACAGAGGCCCCTCCCCTCAACACATAGGACCCAAAGGCACCCACTAAAAATATTCTGTTGCCAGACACCACAGGACACCCTCAGAAGGACCATGTCCATTCTCTGAGGAGTCACAACTGTTTAGGAGGCACAAGGGAGATCTGCAAAATATTAGGAAGGTGGTCATAATGTTATGCCTGATTGGTGTAACTACTCTGTCTTCCTCACTTGCTGCTGTAGACAACTGTATGTCACCTACAGTATGTTCAGGACTGCTGTAACAAGTGTAGCCCATGATGTTTCCCATGTTTATCCATTTACTATATTGACAGCAATGTCCTGATGTTACTTACTTTTCTTTTTCATCTTAGGTCTCGAGGATTTCATGCAGTCTTTAAGAAAAGAAAACAGTATGAGAACAATACATTTCATGGGAATTACTTAACAAAACATATCAGCTAAACTACTGGCTTCTGCAATTATTGCAGTAACCCACAAGTTATAATGAGCGTCTTTAACGTGTACAATTTGTTTTATAACATTTAAAGTATCACATAAAACGATAATAGAAGAACTATCTCCACTTACTGCTTTAAGCAACAACCTGTCAATGACTGTAACAAGGTAACCAGACCAAAAACAACTCTTACTGTACCCACTGTATTTCACATTAAAGCTGCAAATAAGAATGTGTTGGTTTGTTCAGTCTTGACATTCATTTGCTGTATTCATAGAAAGCACAGTGTTGGTATCTTATTCAGCTTTTTACTTACTAAATGGTGACATCATAGCACTACAGGATCCGAGTACTGTAATAATAAACAAAGGACAATACACTGTAGACATTAAAGTTGTTTAAGACATTCATCCACTGTATTTATAGAAATAAAACATCGTGTTGTTAACCCATTCAACTTTCTACTTACTTAACGGTGCAGAACCACAGAGGTTGCCTTTGTAAGGAAATCGAAGATTGAGAAAAATATCAACAAAACAAGTGTGTTGGTTTGTTCAGTGTTTACATTCATTTAGTGTATTCATAGAAAACTATGATGTATTTTTCAATCCCATCTACTCACTACGGCATTGAGGTTCACAACCAAAGGCCATACCCACTGGGCAAAACAGCTTCCAGTTAAATACACTTAAAGTTTAAAAAACCAAACAGATTTTAGGTCAAGACCAGAACTAAACAGACAAACATATGAAGAGCTATGCACACAACCATGCACAAAAATAACACTCAGTAATCACATACTGTGATTCAGTGATACTTTCAAAGATTTGAGTTAGTTGCTCACACTCACTTGGTGTTGGAACGTCTCTGCGCACCAGAGGTCCTTGAATCGCTTCACCACTGCTTTTGTTGACAGCAATGAAGGCAGTGAAAGAACTGCTCACTCCTGAATGGACACTGAGCTCCACCATCTTCTCCTTCACTCCTCCATCTTTCTGTCCTCCATCCTCTCTCTCCTTCATCTCCAGAGAGCAAATCATAGTGAGAGCAGCCAACCTGTGGATTGTTAATCTGCAGACAAGAGAGAGAAGGAAACACTCAGACAGAGTTTGATGTTTGTCAGTCCAGCTACATTGTTCAGTGTTCAGGGCCATAAAGAGTCTCTAAATAATCTCTATTGAAAGCAGAACAGTGCTGTCTGAATGAAAACCTGCTTTACCCAGTGTCTCCTGCAGGTTTGAGACTGAAGTGCAGCTGGTTGTGAGAGGGATGACCCGCCAGGCTGTACTTCACCGTCACACAGCCCTCTGCTGCCTCTGGACTCTGAGAAAGCATTACAGTGTTAGAAATCATGTTAATGACTGTCATCACATACCTGATGACTGAAACACAACATGACATGGAGCTGCTCCTACCTCTCCAGTGAGCTGGCCATAAACCAGTGACCTCTGACCGTGGAAAAGAGCTGTGATTGGTGGAGAAAGGACAGTGACAGACAATCCCTTTGGTAAATCCCATGTGACTGAGATGTCCACCACAGCTGGCTGCAGAGCAAATCGCAGCGACTGCATCACCTGAAAAATAATGCAGAACTGTAAAAATCTATTCAAACATCTGGGAGAGACACTGAGTTTTTACTGACTGGAACCATGGTCTCTGTCCAGACACAGATTTACTGCTGCATCTTCATTGTGTTTACTCACTTTTGGTTGCATCCTGTCAGTTCCTGTGATGAACTGAGCGTGACCTCCTCCCTCCTTGGCCAAGCCATTGATAAGAGCAGAGCTGGCCCCTTCTCCAATCCCAAAAGAGAAACACCTACAATACAGCAGGTTGATTTAGATCCACTCAACACATGGAAGACAGTGTGGAAATACTGTGGGTGTTTTTGTGGTTTCACCTGTGGGAACCTGAATTCTTCTGAACCAGATCAATGACTTCTTTGGTGTTCCCCACCGCTCCATCAGTAAAGACAAACAGCTAGGGAGGAGAGTTTACACATAAGTTGAATAACAACAGGGTTTTATGGTAAAGAATGAGGTGTGATACGTATGTTCAAACTAATTAAAACAACAGCAGACATGTGACAAACTAGAATAACCACTTTGTGGTTTCCTAACTGCAAACCAGTAATTTTGCAGTTTACATCAATGCCTTTCCAGACTCACACATTTAGTAAATAAACCCCTAGAGACACTCTTTGAGTTCTTTTTATATAAGTGTAGTCATTCTTGTTGTGCTGTATGTCTATTGTATTAGTATTTTAGTTCCAAGAGAAATACACTATATTGCCAAAGTATTCACTCATCTACCTTACACATATATGAACTTAAGTGACATCCCATTCTTAGTCCATAGGGTTTAATATGACATTGGCCCACCCTTTGCAGCTATAACAGCTTCAAGTCTTCTGAAAGGCTTTCCACAAGGTTTAGGAGTGTGTTTATGGGTTAACCATTCTTCCAGAATCACATTTGTGAGGTCAGACGCTGATGTAGGAAGAGAAGGCCTGGCTTACAGTCTTCACTCTAATTCATCCCAAAGGTGTTCTGTCGGGTTGAGGTCAGGACTCACTCAAGTTCTTCCACACCAAACTTGCTCATCCGTGTCTTTATGGACCTTGCTTTGTGTCATGCTGGACCAGGAAGGGCCCATCCCCAAACTGTTCCCACAAAGTTGGGAGACTTGGACTTGTTGCATAGGTGGCATCCTATCACAGTACCACGCTGGAATTCACTGAGCTCCTGAGCTCCTTTCTCAAATGTTTGTAGAAGCAGTGTGCATGCCGAGGTGCTTGATTTTATACACCTGTGGACATGGAAGTGATTGGAACACCTGAATTCTATAATTTGGATGAGTGAGTGAATACTTTTGCCAATATAGTGTATGTATCTCATGTGTCTGTGAAGAGGCTCGGTCATCCTTGAGTATGAAAGGATTATCCTGATTGCGCTTCAACTCAACATGAAGGCAACACAACATTATTCCCAAAAGCAGCCTGGGATTTACAGTTAATTGTTCAGAAGGCAAAGAATCCTCTGCTCTGAAAAACAGTTTAATCCCACCATCATTTTACTTGAATTCATTCTTGACCCAATGTTTAAGGGAATGATATAACAGTTGTCCTGAAGGAAATCTGCAAGTATCGCTGTACGAGTGATAGCAACAATCACAGCAATAAAGCCAACAACAAAAACGTCAAGTAATAACAAAATGACTGACACAGAGCTAGAAGGTTGAAGACTATAAATAAACTCGGACATCACAATCTTGACAGATGAATGATGGATATCCCAGAAACACAATGCCTCAAACGACAGTGTGAAGAGGCATTTGTACAACCTATACAACCTGTCCAACTGGTGTGTGTGTGTGTGTGGGTATGTGTGTGTGTGTGTTCTCGTATTTATTAAATTGTTGTTAACTGTTACGGAATACTAACGTTGTGGGGTCTTTTTCTTCCACAGCTTTTTGAGGGTGAAAACCTGTTAAGACTTTGTTTTAAAGTAAAGGTTACAATGAGGTAATGATTAGGGTTAGGGTGAGGGAAAGTATCATTTCAATGTAAAGTTGTTTAAGAGATAGATAGATGGTGTGTGTCTCTTACCTGTCTCGGCTGACTGGGAATGCAAGGCTGCCTGTAAATATGTTGAAGTGGCTTCAGTATCTCTGTTCCTCCCAGATTAGCCTCCATCTCCTCAACTTTCTTCAGAGCCTCCTCCATGGTCATCTGGTTGTACTCCACACTCTTACTGTCATCACACAAATACAGGCACCAATGCACACATACATTTACTTAAAAGATAGAAAGGCCTTTATTTGGCTGACTGATATGAATGATTGACATACGGGAAGATGTGTTGATAGCTGGACCCAAAACTGTAAATGTTGAAATAGCAGCCCATTGGTAAGCTCTTCAACAGAAGCAGCAGAGTATCCTTCAGGAAGATAGAAAAGATAGTGAAGACCACTGCATGAGTGGAACACTATGAGATATTTAGAGAAATAACATGATAAATACCCTGGCACTGCTAATGCGATGTGAACGCATACTCCCTGATCGATCTAATAAGAACACAAACTCTCCACATGAGGTGACTGAAGACATCACAGACTGGGGGAACTCAGGGTACAGGCTCACCATCACCACTGGATCACCCATCAGAGATCCTGAAACATAACAAGGACAGAAAAATGACCACACATTTTGTCATTTACACCAACTCATCATCATTTGGAGCATAAGGAACATTACGTTTGTAAACTAATAACTTGACCAACTTGAACTCACCAGGCTTAGCAGAGGCCTGTCCTGCCTCCACCACAGCAGTGGGCTGATGGGCGTCTTTGTAATAAATCAACAGTTCAACATCTCTGTCAAACTTGTGTCCTGCTGCCAACTTGATCTACAGTTCAAGACACACAAATATAAATGAAGTTGGAATGAGGAACTACAACACACAGCAGACACATTGTCACTCAACCTACAGTGGCCTGGGTTTGATCAGTATTGAGGTACTGGAGAGGATCCAAGGAACAGCTGGACTCTACTTTAGAGATTGGACGAGGAGAGGACAGTCGGGCAGAAAAAGACAGACTGTAGGGCACCAGAGAGGCTGGGACAGAGGTCACCTGGACACTGGCTCCTTCACTCCCTGTAAACAACGTGAGAGACAACTGGGAGTCACATGGTTTTTGTTTGGGCTGGGAGGTTATGTGAAGCTGGTGGCTTCAGATGGGATGAACATTACACACATAAGGTCTTTGGCACCAGCTTCTCTGTTGTTGCAGGAAACATTTGTATGTAAATGTTAATGTGCAGTTTTACTTTGTTTCTTTCGCCTTTAATCGTTCCTCTCGGGATTTCTCTTCATCATTAATTGATTTTAATGTTGATGGTCAATAGCAGTTTCTACACAAGAAAATACATGAAGAAAAATGTGTTTCTGTGAACAGCTCTATGACTTCAGCCACGCTGTGAAAATCATCAATGAAAAGTCACTTTTGGGAAGCTAGAAAACAGAAAGGGATTGCTGCAATAAATTGTTTGTACAGGTGTGGACAATGGAACAGCTGCTTGTCCCACCTTGAGGTTGGTAGCGAGGGTTGAGCACAGCAGGCAGACAGAACCTCAGCCCATCATCAGCCTGCACAGCCAGCTCAGTGACGTACTCCAGCCTGATGGAGGCGCTCTCTCCTGGAGGAAGACTGCCCACACTAAGAGAGAAGATATCTGGACTCTGCTCACTCTCCTCCAACAGGAAGGCCTGCTGACCAGAGCTCAGTGCATCATCATAATCCTCACGAGCCTGTATGAGTACAGGAGACACGTCAGGAACATTCACTGTGTTTACTGTTTCTTATTCAGCTCCTTTACTCAGAGTAAATCTTTCTGTCCAGCTCACCTTCTTTTTCTCCTTCACCTCAGCTACAATCTGTGTCTGTCCAATCTTAGCACTGAAATGACAGACAGCAGCATCTCCAGGCAGAGGAAAGACAAAAACAGCCTCTAGTGGTTTGTCCTCCTTGTTCTCGTAGTTGAGAGTGGAGACCACTGTAGCCACATGATCCCTCACCTCCAGCTCCACCTCAATGCTCTTCAGAGGAACTGACACAGAAATACAGAGAACTTAGATACAGACATTTAAACAATGATGGCTTTCACTGATTGTTACACTTTAGCCACAAATAAGGCTACCTGTTAACTGATTAATAGTTAAACACAATAGAGGTCTTTGTACCTGGTTCCTTCTGGGAAGTTAGCAGACCACAGCGGTTCATCATTGTACCTGTACAGCAAGGACATGTGAGGACTTTCTGTTGTATCAATACATGTAAGGGACTTCCAACTCTTGCAAATCATTCTTAATGTATTGCTGTCAATTAACTTAATTGTAAATAAACCAATGAATGGCAAAAACTTCCTCTTTGCTGTTGTCTGTACACTCTGATGATTGTCCCCAGCTAGTTCCATTAGATGTTAGACTTATCAGTCTGTATCAGATCTGTGTCCTGTAGTGGTTCACCTCCTACCTAACAGATAGATCCTTTTCTGACAAAACTGGGAACCTCCTCTCCTCATCTGATCTCTTCATTGTGGTGTTCCTCAAGGCTCCATTCTCTTAATTTAACAAAAATACAGTCTACTAATATTGCTATGCAGACGACACACAGCTGTATCTCCTGTTAGTACCCGTTGATACCAGTAGTGATGGGTCCCATGGACTGCCTCCAGGATGTGAAATATTGGATGGCTTTCATTTTGTGCAATGATCATCTGATCATTACCAGAATGATTGGATCATCATTGATCCATATCAGTGCTGCCTTGAAATAAATAAATAAATAAATAGACCAACAGTTCTGATCCAGATTCAACTTTTTGAACAACTCTGGCCAGTTATCCTTGTCTCACTTGAAGCTGCTGCAGAATGCTGCTGTTAGACCATTACTGTATCTGATAGGAGAAAACGCCTGCAATGGTGATCCTGCCTTGTCAAGAGCAAGAGTAACGCCTGGGGCTTCATTTACACACCAGAAAACTCAGATTTTCAGACGTGCCGCTCTTCACAGACTCGAGAAAGTGTTTCCCCCTTGAGAGAGTTTAAACTACGTGACAGTCAAATGTTTTCTCAAGCCTTTCAGTGTCCTTTCAGTTTGAGACTTTAAGTTTCACTTTTTTTTAAAAAACTTTTAATAACACAAACAGCACATCAGAAGAAAGCTTACCTGTGAGGACAAGCGATGACAGGACAGTTCCAGGTGTCTCGGGTCAGTCTATAAAGCTCCAACAACTTATCAGTGCAGCAGCACACAAAGCACTGACGTAAGCTAGGGTACGCTCGATTTCCTTAAAGAAGGAACACGAGGTGGGCGGGGCAGGAAATCGAATCACCCCACAACGCTGAGAAGGGAAAAGGTTAGGCAGTCAATTCATATGTTTGTATTCATTATAGCCTGTTGGCCTCCAGAGTCTTCTGCATGCTTGTGTGTTATTGAGGGCTCACTGGAAGCTGCAGACAGTGTGTCCTAAAGTCCTGTCCTTATACTCAAGGGCTGTCCACGGTGTCATCATTTTATCGCGTTTAAGAGAGCTTCAAAAAACACACTGACCTCAAATATCGCTGCAACTGTTGCAATAGTGGCCAGTGGAATCGTTTCAATGGGTATATTAACTTGGTCTAATCAGACATTGTCACACCGACAGAGACTGGTCACACGGTGGCATGTTTTTGTGTGCGTGTGATATGTTGCCATCTAGTGGTCACTAGTGTTATTGCTCCCCGAGATCACAGAAAAGGAAGACAATCACATTTCACTATACATCATCATATATTATTAAAGACATATAATGATTATGTGTTAAGGCTATTTTGACTGGCAGTACACATTACAAATCTAAATCTGAAGAAAGTTGTTCAGAAATTTAAAGAGCTCTGAATCATATACACATTAGTATTAAATATTAGTTTTAGAATTTAATCCAACATTGTTGTTGGTCTGTAAGTTACCGTACAAGCATTAAAGTATTGAAGGAGTGAGCAGCACTACATTTGCATTTTCTTTGCCTTCCAAGCTGCTGTTCTATTTAAATGCTGACTTCAGTGTAGACCAGGCACAGTTTCTCTACAGAAGTTAACTCACCTGCATATATGTTTCGAGGGCAACCCACATCCTCCAGCTGCTTAGCATAGTCTCCAGCTCTTGTTTCGGTTTTCTAAAGTCATAGCTGGGTGAGCCTGCAATGAACAAGATTAAATACAGAGTAAAAATACCGTAACGTAAATAGGATAACCTGAATACATCCAACCTGGAAGGAGTAACATTTTTAAAAGCACCTAACTCTTAAAAATGTTACTCCATCCAGGAGTAACATTGTAAACAAATAATTTCAAACAAAAAAAATTCTGTGTTGTGTTTGGAGAAAATGATGCATTCAAATACAATATGACAGCCAACACACCCACCATGAGAAATCTGCATGTCAGTTACAAAACGCTCTTTGCGAGAAAATTTGTGTGTGATGACAGCCAGATCAGCAATACTCCTCATGATGTCATTCCAGAGGGTTGCCACCTCATCAGGACGTTCCAGGTCCCTAACAACATCTGATGGTACAGTGAGGATGATGTTGTCAAACTCCAACTCTGCCCAGGGTGAAGGAGCTGCGCACAGCACCGACCAATCAGCTGCTGTTGTCACTCCTGAAGGGAAGCATGTGGATGCTGCGGTATAATAAACTCAGAGCTTTGAAATATTGTAATTACTCATCAGCACTGTAGACAAATCATTAGGGAGGAGACAAGGAGCCAAAGCTTCCTTCTCTGGTCTCCACATCTCATCTCATATGTTATTTGTCATGTTATCCCATGCCTTTTGCAACTCAAGGCAAATGCTTTCCTTTGAGTGTATAATAGATCTATCCATTTTTTTTCCCAACTTGCCCAAATGTGCTCAGTGAGGTTGAGGTCCAGACTTTGAGGGGGCCAGTCCATCATTTTAAGAGTTCCAGCAGATTACTTCTGTCACAGGGAGTTACAGCAGTAGTGTTGAATGTTTAGGGTCATTGTCCTAAAATTATCATTCGAAAATAAATCCAGGCCCAATAAGCCGTTTTATCGGTAGTTTAATGGCCAATTCAGCGAAAACAACTGAAGATTAATTGACTTGAGTTGATGTTCAAATTTAATGTCCTGTACCGTCCATTTCTTGTTCACCTTCCTTTCTCTTCATGTAGGTCTTCAAGCCAGGACAGAGGTACAGACCGGTACTGATCCACTCAACATTTTCTGACACACAAACAGAGCAAATGTTATATTCAGGTTTATGTAAATCAGATATAATAAAAGTGTTCATTCATTCATTCATTCATTCATCTTCTATACCAGCTTAGTCCTGTTAAGGGTCATGGGGGTCTGCTGGAGCCTATCCCAGCTGTCATCGGCAAGAGGCGGTGGTACACCCTGGACAGGTCGCCAGTGCATCGCAGGGCTAACACAGAGACAGACAACCATTCACACTCACACCTACGGCCAATTTAGAATCACCAATTAACCTAATGAGCATGTCTTCGGACGGTGGGAGGAAGCCGGAGTACCCGGAGAGAACCCACGCAGACACAGAGAGAATATGCCAACTCTACACAGAAAGGCCCAGCCGGCCCATGGATTCAAACCCGTGACCTTCTCGCTGTGAGGCATCAGTTTTAACCACCTCGCCACTGTACCGCCCATAATAAAAGTGTTATCTTTCCATATTAATGCAATGCAATATGACTGTGGGGACAAATAATTAAGGAGTAGGTGTCCACGACATTTGTTCACAACACTGTGGTCTGACCTGCTGTTTGTGCATTTATCCTGATCCTTTGGTTGTAGACAACAGTCCTCGCAGGGATTTGCTTGAGGTGGCAGTAGGGCATCTGGATCTGGACAAACATTATATAGGTCTTTCACCAGAGAGAGGAGAAAGTGGCCCTGGGGACTCCTCACAGGGTTGTTCTCACTCACCTTGAAACAAACATATATCGTTATTTAGAAAACACAGCTCTTTGTTTCTCATGAGGTTTCTCCAACGAGCCTAATCATTCACTATGAGGTGCAGGTTAGAGGAATTATGTAATGGTGCATAAATTATTCAGCTCCCTGACCCTCCTAAAAGTCACTTATCTGCTCTCAACTTCACATTTACTGCCACCCTTTCACCACCAACACCAGCAACACATTGCAGACGATAGCGGAAGTGCTTGTCTGTCATGGCCTGGCTTTTCACACAGGCCTCATAGAGACCATTACCGATTGTGTTCACCAACACGCTCAAAGCCAGTTTGTTCAGGATCCTGTTTCCTGAAACACAGGAGACACACATATCTGACTAACTCAGGTACCAGCATTTAAAAATGTCAAACACAATCAGAACTACAAGACCCATTTAGGACATGTTTAGGGCTGCTGCTTATCCCAGAGTAGAGATGTAAAAGATGTTTTTAAAAGAAAGACCTAACACCTGTCTTTAAACATTCTGTAGCCAACTGGCCAATCGATGTACAGGAGATAATATTTTTAAATATATATAATATATAATATATATGAGTGAGTCAAATTCCCAAACGTTTATTATTCATATGGACTGAGGTATTAGACTTACTGATACACAAACTGCCCCCTTCCCCAGTCTAATTTGACACCACCAGTTGTTTTGCCCCCTTTGCAAGTGCAGCATGACAGTTTGATAGGAGGTAGCTGGATAGAAGACACAGAAGGTGGAGATCTTTCTGATACACCAGTTTGCTGTTCATTGTAAATCAGTAATCTGCGCTCATATTTTTACTCTGGTTGTCCTTGACTGACTTGGTTGGTTGATATGATCTGATAGCAAAAATTCCTTTCCTTTAAATTCTTTTCACGGTCGTAACCCAGATACGGGAAGCGACACACAGAGACATTTCAGAAAGCCTGCACATCCCATCATGATGCACTGGTGATTGACACATCACAACAGCAGATTGGTCCAACAGCACAAAAAAACTGTACAGCAGAACTTTAGTTTATATTCTAAAAACATGAGAACATGTGATCTTCTGAATGTCAGACATCTTTTGGGTGAACAGGGTTTGGTAAAACTGTCTGATGTGCAGTTTTTTTTTTTTTGCAATGAGTGCTGCTATGACAGATAATGATAAATTTAAAATTATGATAAATTTGTAGGTGTGTTGCTCATCAGCTATTCTTGTGAGATCAGTTACACCACAGGAAGTAGAATGCGCCCTACTTGATGTCTCTGTCTTCATACTGCATCCCTGCAGTCACCATTGTCATGTCACTGTAGAGGTACAGTAGGCTAACCATCTTGTAGCTGCTTCAAAGATGCAGATTTAAGAAACTAAATACGTAAAAGATGATTGTCTGCCCGTAAATAAACACATTTCTAAATGATTTCTAAATAGTTAGGTCACTGTATGTTTGGACACTGATGCATTTTTTCTTATTCTGATTGCTTACAAAACACATGTAAGTTACAGTTATATAATGAATATGGGCTTTAGGCACAGACTCCCTGCTTTAATTCAACGAGTTAAAAGAAATGGTTAAAACTCAAAAATATAGGAACTTCCAACATTTTTATACATGTTTTCAGGAGCTCAAATGGAGTTGGACAGATTAACTTAATCAGAAACGACTAGCCTTCTCCATGCAGCTGATGTGTTCACCACTTTTGTTCGTGGTTACCCCAGCTTGAGCTATGTATTCTTTCTATCCACAGTATGAAGGTGTTGAAGGCCATCCCCACCCCACAACCACTATTGGATTAACCTTTACTAGTGCATTTTTTAAAACTGTTTATATTTCAAGTTGTATTTGCTTCCCTGTGTCTGAGCCCAGTACCAGGAGTGTCCACCAATCAGCAGGCCTCCTCCCTCTGCCACAAAGTCTTGGATTTCCTCCACATGCTCATCGCTGTACGCTGTACACACAAACACACTCAGGTCTTTCCTGAATTCTGTCTTCTCACTCTTGAGACCAGACTCGGTGACAATGTTGACTGCTGGAGCAAAACCAACGACTCCATCCCGCCCTTGGTCCAGCCAATGAACAGCATTGTTCCAAAATGAAGCCAGTGTCTGGAATAAAAAGAGCTAATTTAAAGCTGAGACCATGGTTAAATAAGTCGTATGCAACATTATTTAGCACAATGCAGGTAAACAACTAAAAGACACCTTAAGTTAATATGTAGACTAACAAATGAGAAAATGAATCATATTTTACTCTATGAGAGGTCATCTGCTGTATCTATAACATGGCTGTATTTTAGAAATGATAGATGAAAATGTTTTAATTGTATACTAGTTTGCAGTTAAGAGTTTGACTGATTCAAACTTCACCTCCATTTATGATCTGGTTTATGAGGCTCTCATGCATTGCCACAATGACCCGTCCCCGCCCATAGTATGCTCCTGCCAATCAATCTTCAGTGGTCCCAATGGGGAAGGACAGAGGGCCATGAACTAGAACATCAGAAGCTACAAAATCTCCCTGGAGGTTAAACTCTAAAATCCCTTTGAGTAAGAACTCCAAGTCCTCCTCAAAATTCTTACCAATACTGATGAAGAAGAGAGAGAAAAGCCCATATGGGTGATAATGGTGAAGCAAGAAGGAGAACACAATGCACGCTGTAATTAAACATTTTCAGATAAATAGAAAAACTGCAACGTTAAATGAAACAGAAGTATACACGTACTCTATAGCCTTCCAATGGGATGGGATTTCTGGGTAAACAGGCAGGTTCTCTGTCGCTCCATAACCTGTTCTAAAGTAGATGCCAGCCACTCCTGCCACTTTATTCCCAGGAAACTGGAGAAATGGGTTCTCATTGCTGTGACATGAAGCCCAGTACCACGCTTGCCCCGCTATCAGCACTCCTCCTCCAGCTTTCAGAAATGCCACCAGGTCTTTTGGGTCTGAACCCACGCTGTAGGCATCTGTCACATACACACCAACTCCTGGATTGTCACTAAAGGCCCCCACAACTTCTACTTGGAAGCTGGATCTACTGATGTGATCAGCGACTGCCTTGACATTTTTGTGCACCCCTACAGAGATGTTTTCAGATCCATCTTCTCTCAGCCAGGTCAGAGTGTTCTCTATCAGAGCTGGAAAGGGGGTAAGATAGGCTTCATGACCCAAGACCACAACCCTTCCACGGCCGTACAGAGAGGCAGCCATCAGGACCTGGCCTTGGCTGTTTATTGCTAAAGGGAAAGCATGGTCTCCAGTGAGCACTAGGTTACAGGGAACAGCGGAGCCACGTAGGTCCAGCTCACTGATACCTCTCATTAGAGAGGTGTAGGGCCCTTTGGGATAGGACTGCATAGGCTGGTTGGACATGGTGTGGAGAAAAAATGCTCTGAAATTTGGGTGAAGAGGTGGAGGGCAGACAAAAGAGCCACTGAATGTAAGCTGTGTTAGTGAGTGAGGTTAAACCCGAGATGGCTTAACTTGTTAGGTTGACCTGTGAAAAGAGATGACACAACTTCAAATATTTTATACATCTACAACAATAAAGATACAACATTAAAATGTCAGTCTAAAACTGATTTAGAGATGACCAGCAGTACCCATCAAGCTTGCAATTTTTTTTTTTTCAATACACAACACAGAAAAACAACAAATGGACTTTTACCTGAAAATCAGTTTAGTCGTCAGGAGATAGACTTCGATTGAAGTACAGCAGTTATCCAAACACAACACTTCCTAAGAGTGTTTGTCTGACAAGGGAGAGAAGTAGAGAGCACTATTTAAACAACATGGGAACATGAGGAGGGACTTTAGTAAACTCAACCCACTTTGACTAGATGATAGATGAGATCACATCAGAGGCTACTTCCAATAGAGTAAGACTGGGACATGTACAACTCTCAATTGCTGTTTTATTATATATATATATTGTATATATATTGACTCCCTTCATTGTCTACCTTCATAACTTCTTCATGTCTTGCTTCAGTTCCTTCCTGACATGCAGGTTTTTTGGCACTGGTTTTTATTAACATAATAGGTCCTGCGTCGCTGAAAAGCCAGATCCTACTTCTGCACCCTCATTTTTTAAATGAGATAAAAATCAATTCATATGGATGTTACTCAGACATGTAGTACCCACCTAGACCAGACCAGGCACCCCCACCCCATAGCACTCGAACTAATTGATGAAAAAAATAAATAAATAAATAAACAGGATTCTTAAATTTGCAAAACATAAACGAACACTGGCTCAAACAGATGGGACTCAATTTATAGTGCACCATCAGTTACATCAGATACTTTCTGTGTCTAGTTAAAAATTTTCATGTGCTGACATTAAAAAACTAAATGTTCAGCATAATATTTTTTAAAATGCAGAAACATCTGTAGTTACATTAGCATCTCCCAAGCTCTCGAACCAGGAACATTACAACAAATAAGAACATATTAAATGAGGCAGCACGCCCTTAATCTGGATGGTAAATATGATGAGAGAGAAGATAATCCTTTAATTTATCTCACAGTGTTCATGCATGTATTGTTGAAGAAAACAACATTGGTTTGCACCTCCTGAAGCTTTTTGGGTGGTATTCACTTCCTGTCCCACACACACTTATTCCAAATATGCTTGGGTGCCACCCACTTCCTGGTCCTCATTACAAAGGATTTATGCAGAGAGAGAGTTATCTTTCAAAATAAAACTAAGTCATGAGACAAGAACAGAAACAAGACACAAACTCGGTGCAGTGTGACAGTAGCAATTTCCCCATTGTGGGACAAATAAAGGTTTTCTTATTCTTATTCTTAGGATGATCCACAGAGGCCCCTCCCCTCAACCCATAGGACACATTAGGCGCGTTCGACTTCATGCAGATCTGTGCAGATCTGACTTGACGAGATGCATGCTGGATTGAACAAGTTCATTTTAACCAATCATATTCGAGGTCTATAAGCAGAACAACCCAGCATGCATCACGTCAAGTCAGATCTGCATGAAGTCGAACGCGCCTATTAATAAGATTCTGTCGCCAGACACCACAGGACACCCTCAGAAGACCCATGTCCATTCTCAGATTCAGATAACTTTATTTATCCCAACAGGGCAATTCATCTGCAATTCATTGGTAAGTAAAACACAACAGCTTTTTGATAATGTTTGTGAGCTTGTTAAACAGCTACAGTATGTGGCCAATAATTCATGCTGATAGACGTAAATATAAAAATACCAGACATCAGTTAGAACAAAAAACAAACAAAGCTTTGCGTTACTGTGTTTAGTTTTAATATTTCACTCAAAGCAGCAATAAACTGAACATAAACTTCCATTGTCTTGTAACATTTCTGATCTTGTATAGACGGCAGTGCAAATAATGCAGCACACAGGTACATGGTGCAAAGTACTGTTGATGCGCGAGGAGGCAATAAGTATACTTCTGTGTACCAATTCTGGAGAAGTTGTGTAAGTGAAATCCTCAAATCCCCAAGGCATTTCTTTGCACGTTGCAGCCCAGTAGTACATTACCAGCTTCCACACACTCGGTCACACATGGCGCTAGAGAAACAACACAAAACAATTCATCAGATTAGCATACATCCTGATTGACTGGATGAACAATTATGGTTATACTTATTACCATTCTGAGCACTGAGCCAAGATGCAGCCTTCATAGCCAGAATCTCCCACTCTTCTTTGGCATCCATCTTGAAACCATGAAGCCAGATCAGAGCCAGGATGGTGGCCCACACTTCCTCATTGACCTAATTCACCACATCAGCAGTAACAATATTATATACTAAATTAAGCAAGACAGCATGCTAATACACTTTTATGACTTAATAAGAACCATCCTCACAAACTATGTCATTAAATGTAGTTTAAAATAACTTCCATTATCTATTTGACAACCCACCGGTGCAGGTTTTGACTTTTCCACCTCCTCTCTGGTCTTCCCCAGTGCAGCAGCCAGAGCTGGATCAAGCAGCCAGGAGCCAGAGGCCTTCTGGAGGGAGATCAGCTGCAGCAGAGGGTCTTTCTGAGGCTGCTGGGGCCGAGTGGCTGTCTCCTCTGCAGCACACATCAAGTCAGAGGAAAAGAAAATTTAAGGAAAGACAAAAATATCCCTTTATTATTTTCAGTAATCTCATGCTAATGATTTGTATCCATGTAAGATGTTTGTCATAGTCAAACCTGTGGTTATACATTATATTCAGTCTCATATTTACCCTCAGAAAATGACAATTGCAGATTTGTCTCTATTTATGGACTGATATTTGTTTCATTTTCAGATTTAAAGATATGTTTCCAGCAATCAAAATGTGTTGAAAGAGCTTGACACTGACAGGTGACACCAAGTTAAACTATTTGTGGATGACACTCAAATGGCCACATTTAAATTTAATTTCAAGAAGTACAGCTGAAAAGAATGAGTACATGTCTGTAAAGTAGGCACCACTGAAACAACGCAGATTATTTTCTCACATCAGACAATAGTCAACGGGTTCCCAGACTGGGGAATGACAAGATATACCTACTTTAGCCTTTAAATTCAAAATCCATTAATCAGTTTATTAAATGTACACTAAATTGGCCACTACGTTCGGTCACTGCTGGATGTACTCATTCATTCAGACAAGAGCACTCACACGTCGGTGCCAAGTACTGGGAGCAACTCAATGTTCAACGTCTTGCTCAAGGAAACGTCGGCATGTGGAACCGCTAACCCTCTGGTTCATGGACAACCCTCTACCTACTAAGCTAACCATGTGTCTGCCACTCAAACTGGGAAACACTGATGTGGACTGTAATCTGAGGTGCTGTTAACTGATGATCTCTGAACTCATCCTCTGCAGCAGAGGGAACTCTTGGTCTGCCATTTCTCGACGGTCCTCATGAGAACCTGTTACATCTCAGCATTTGACCTTCATGTTCTAAGTATCGATGGACTGTTGTTTCTCTTTACTTAGAAACACTTGAACTGTACACCAACACTACCTCAAAGTGTGCAAAGCTGTCATCAGGTAAACTGTGGCTACTTTGAGGAGTATGAGATTTGAAACATGTTTTGGGTTCTTTCCACTTTTTTCACTACATAATCCCATTTATGTCTTGTCATAGTTTCCCTGGAAGAGAAGGTGTGTTCTTTATTACAGTGAATCACAAGTTACAAAGAGCGGAGCTAAAATGTACAGGTTGTTGTCAGTGTTTACACTAATGTACTGTATTAATAAAATTAAGAAAACACTGTGTTGGTGTAGCATTCAGCTTTTTATTTACCTACACGCGCTGAACCACGAACAGTGAGAACTGAAGAAAGAAAGATAAGTTTTCTACTGTCATTGCAACATAACACATTACCACTGCTGAAGTTAATACATACATATAAACCAATCAGCCACAACAATATGACCACTGACAGGTAAAGTAAATAACATTGACCATCTTGTGACAATACAGTGTTCTGCTGGGAAACCGTTGGACCTGGCATTCATGTTGATGTTACTTAGACATGTACCACCCACCTAGACCAGACCAGACACCCCCACCCCATAGCAATGACACTCCTTGATGGCAGCAGCCATCCCCAGCAGGATGCAGCCTGACACAGACACACACACAAAAATGGTTTAGGAACAACCAAAAAAACATGAAGAATGTGTTGAACTGGCCTCCAAATTCACTAGATCCTAAACTGATCAAGTATCTGTGGGATGATCCACAGAGGCCCCTCCCCTCAACCCATAGGACCCAAAGGCACCCACTAAAAATGTTCTGTTGCCAGACACCACAGGACACCCTCAGAAGGACCATGTCCATTCTCTGAGGAGTCACAACTGTTTAGGAGGCACAAGGGAGATCTGCACAATATTAGGAAGATGGTCATAATGTTAAGCCTGATCTGTGTAACTGCTCTGTCTTCCTCACTTGCTGTAGACAACTATATGTCACTTACAGTATGTTCAGGACTGCTGTAACAACTACATACAGTAGCCCATGATGTTTTCTCTGTTTATCCATTTACTATATTGACAGCAATGTACTGATGTTACTTACTCTTCATGCACTTCTTCATCGGGGATTTAATTTCTTTAAGAAAAGAAAACAGTATGAGAACAATACATTTCATGGGAATTTTTTAACAAAAAATATCAGCTAAACTACTGGCTTCTACAATTATTGCAGTAACCCACAAGTTATAATGAGCATATTTAACGTGTACACTTTGTTTTATAACATTTAAAGTATCACATAAAACGAAAATAGAAGAACTATCTCCACTTACTGCTTCAAGCAACAACCTGTCAATGACTGTAACAAGGTAACCAGACCAAAAACAACTCTCACTGTACCCACTGTATTTCACATTAAAGCTGCAAATAAGAATGTGTTGGTTTGTTCAGTCTTGACATTCATTTGCTGTATTCATAGAAAGCACAGTGTTGGTATCTTATTCAGCTTTTTACTTACTAACTGCTGACTTCATAGGCTTACAGGATCTGTGTACTGTAATAATAAACAAAGGACAATACACTGTAGATATCAAAGTGAGCTTAAGACATTCATCTACTGTATTTATAGAAATAAAACATAGTGTTGTTAACCCATTCAACTTTCTACTTACTTAACGGTGCAGAACCACAGAGGTTGCCTTTGTAAGGAAATCGAAGATTGAGAAAAATATCAACAAAACAAGTGTGTTGGTTTGTTCAGTGTTTACATTCATTTATTGTATTCATAGAAAACTAAACTATGATGTATTTTTCAATCCCATTTACTTACTACGACGTTGAGGTGCACAACCAAAGGCCATACCCGTTGAGGCAAAACAGCTTCCTGTTAAATACACTTCAAGATTAAAAAAACAAACAGATTTTAGGTCAAGACCAGAACTAAACAGACAATCATAAGAAGAGCTATGCACACAACAACGCACAATGAACACAGAATAAATGCTGGCCAAAAATAACACTCAGTAATCACATACTGTGATTCAGTGATACTTTCAAAGATTTGAATTAGTTGCTCACACTCACTTGGTGTTGGAACGTCTCTGCGCACCAGAGGTCCTTGAATCGCTTCACCATTGCTTTTGTTGACAGCAATGAAGGCAGTGAAAGAACTGCTCACTCCTGAATGGACACTGAGCTCCACCACCTTCTCCTTCACTCCTCCATCTTTCTGTCCTTCATCCTCTCTCTCCTTCATCTCCAGAGAGCGAATCATAGTGAGAGCAGCCAACCTGTTGATTGTTAATCTGCAGACAAGAGAGAGAAGAAAACACTCAGACAGAGTTATCATGTTTGTCAGTCCAGCTACATTGTTCAGTGTTCAGGGCCATAAACAGTATCTAAATAATCTCTATTGAAAGCAGAACAGTGCTGTCTGAATGAAAACCTGCTTTACCCAGTGTCTCCTGCAGGTTTGAGACTGAAGTGCAGCTGGTTGTGAGAGGGATGACCCGCCAGGCTGTACTTCACCGTCACACAGCCCTCTGCTGCCTCTGGACTCTGAGAAAGCATTACAGTGTTAGAAATCATGTTCATTACTGTCATCACATACCTGATGACAGAAACACAACATGACATGGAGCTGCTCCTACCTCTCCAGTGAGCTGGCCATAAACCAGTGACCTCTGACCCTGGAAAAGAGCTGTGATTGGTGGAGAGAGGACAGTGACAGACACTCCCTTTGGTAAATCCCATGTGACTGAGATGTCCATCACAGCTGGGTGCAGAGCAAATCGCAGCGACTGCATCACCTGGAAAATAATGCAGAACTGTAAAAATCTATTCAAACATCTGAGAGAGACACTGAGTTTTTACTGACTGGAACCATGGTCTCTGTCCAGACACAGATTTACTGCTGCATCTTCATTGTGTTTACTCACTTTTGGTTGCATCCTGTCAGTTCCTGTGATGAACTGAGCGTGACCTCCTCCCTCCTTGGCCAAGCCATTGATAAGAGCAGAGCTGGCCCCTTCTCCAATCCCAAAAGAGAAACACCTACAATACAGCAGGTTGATTTAGATCCACTCAACACATGGAAGACAGTGTGGAAATACTGTGGGTGTTTTTGTGCTTTCACCTGTGGGAACCTGAATTCTTCTTAACCAGATCAATGACTTCTTTGGTGTTCCCCACCGCTCCATCAGTAAAGACAAACAGCTAGGGAGGAGAGTGTACACATAAGTTGAATAACAACAGGGTGTCATGGTAAAGAATGAGGTGTGATACGTATGTACAAACTAATTAAAACAACAGCAGACATGTGACTCTTCCAGTGACAATGTCAAACTAGAATAGCCACTTTGTGGTTTCCTAACTGCAAACCAGTAATTTTGCAGTTTACATCAATGCCTTTCCAGACTCATACATTTAGTAAATAAACCCCTAGAGGCACTCTTTGATTTTTCTGATTTAGAGATACATTATATAAATAACGTTAAGTGTAGTCATTCTTGTTGTGCTGTATGTCTATTGTATTAATATTTTAGTTCCAAGAGAAATACACTATATTGCCAAAGTATTCACTCATCTGCCTTATACATATATGAACTTAAGTGACATCCCATTCTTAGTCCATAGGGTTTAATATGACGTTGGCCCACCCTTTGCAGCTATTACAGCTTCAAGTCTTCTGAAAGGCTTTCCACAAGGTTTAGGAGTGTGTTTATGGGAACTGTTAACCATTCTTCCAGAATCGCATTTGTGAGGTCAGACGCTGATGTAGGAAGAGAAGGCCTGGCTTACAGTCTTCACTCTAATTCATCCTAAAGGTGTTCTGTTGGGTTGAGGTCTGGACTCACTCAAGTTCTTCCACACCAAACTTGCTCATCCATGTCTTTATGGACCTTGCTTTGTGTCATGTTGGAACAGGAAGGAGCCATCCCCAAACTGTTCCCACAAAGTTGTGAGACTTGGACTTGTTGCATAGGTGGCATCCTATCACAGTACCACACTGGAATTCACTGAGCTCCTGAGCTCCTTTCTCAAATGTTTGTAGAAGCAGTGTGCATGCCGAGGTGCTTGATTTTATACACCTCTGGACATGGAAGTGACTGGAACACCTGAATTCAATTATTTGGATGAGTGAGTGAATACTTTTGCCAATATAGTGTATGTATCTCATGTGTCTGTGAAGAGTCTCGGTCATCCTTGAGTATGAAAGGATTATCCTGATTGCGCTTCAACTCAACATGTAGGCAGCACAACATTATTCCCAACAGCAGCCTGGGTTTTACAGTTAATTGTTCAGAAGGCACAGAATCCTCTGCTCTGAAAGACAGTTTAATCCCACCATCATTTTACTTGAATTCATTCCAGACCTGATGTTTGAGACAGTGATATTACAGTGGCCCAATAAAGTCTTGAAGGAAATCTCCAAGTATCGCTGTACGAGTGAGAGACTTCATCACAGCAACAAAGCCAACAACAAAATAGTAAAGTAACTACAAGATGACTGACACAGAGGTAGAAGGTTGAAGACTATAAATAAACTAGGGCATCACAATCTTGACAGATGAATGATGGATATCCCAGAAACACAATGCCTCAAACGACAGTGTGAAGAGGCATTTGTACAACCTATACAACCTGTCCAACCTGTGTGTGTGCGTATGGGTGTGTGTGGGTGGGTGGGTGTGTTCTTGTATTTATTAAATTGTTGTTAACTCTTGCAGAATACTAACATTGTGGGGTCTTTTTGTTCCACAGCTTTTTGAGGGTAAAAACCTGTTAAGACTTTGTTTTAAAGTAAAGGTTACAATGAGGTAATGATTAGGGTTAGGGTTTGGGAAAGTATTATTTCAATGTAAAGTCGTTTAAGAGATAGATAGATGGTGTGTGTCTTTTACTTGTCTTGGCTGACTGGGAATGCAGGGCTGCATGTAAATATGTTGAAGTGGCTTCAGTATCTCTGTTCCTCCCAGATCAGCCTCCATCTCCTCAACTTTCTTCAGAGCCTCCTCCATGGTCTTCTGGTTGTACTCCACACTCTTACTGTCATCACACAAATACAGGCACCAATGCACACATACATCTACCTAACAGATAGAAAGGCCTTTATTGGCCCGACTGTAATGAGCGAATAACTTACAGGAACATGTGTTCATATCTGGACCCAAAACTGTAAATGTTGAAATAGCAGCCCATTGGTAAGCTCTTCAACAGAAGCAGCAGAGTATCCTTCAGGAAGATAGAAAAGATAGTGAAGACCACTGCATGAGAGGAACACTATGAGAGATTTAGAGAAATAACATGATAAATACCCTAGCACTCCGTATGCGATGTGAACTCATACTCCCTGATCGATCTAATAAGAACACAAACTCTCCACATGAGGCGACTGAAGACATCACAGACTGGGGGAACTCAGGGTACAGGCTCACCATCACCACTGGATCACCCATCAGAGATCCTGAAACATGACAGGGACAGAAAAATGACCACACATTTGGTAATTTATTCCAACTCATCATCATTTGGAGGATAAGGAACATTATGTTTGTAAACTAATAAGTTGACCAACTTGGACTCACCAGGCTTAGCAGAGGCCTGTCCTGCCTCCACCACAGCAGTGGGCTGATGGGCGTCTTTGTAATAAATCAACAGTTCAACATCTCTGTCAAACTTGTGTCCTGCTGCCAACTTGATCTACAGTTCAAGACACACAAATATAAATGAAGTTGTAATGAGGAACAACAACACACAGCAGACACATTGTCGCTCTACCTACAGTGGCCTGGGTTTGATCAGTGTTGAGGTACTGGAGAGGATCCAAGGAACAGCTGGACTCTACTTTAGAGATTGGACGAGGAGAGGACAGTCGGGCAGAAAAAGACAGACTGTAGGGCACCAGAGAGGCTGGGACAGAGGTCACCTGGACACTGGCTCCTTCACTCCCTGTAAACAACGTGGGAGGCAACTGGGAGTCACATGGTTTTTGTTTGGGCTGGGAGGTTATGTGAAGCTGGTGGCTTCAGATGGGATAAACATTACACACATAAGGTCTTTGGCACCAGCTTCTCTGTTGTTGCAGGAAACATTTGTATATAAATGTTAATGTGCAGTTTTACATTGTTTCTTTTGCCTTTAATTTTTCCTCTCGGGATTTCTCTTCATCGTTAATTGATTTTAATGTTAATGGTCAATAGCAGTTTCTTTTTTACATGCAGAATAATGTGTTTCTGTGAATAGGTCTGTGACTTCAGCTGTGCTGTGAAAATCATCAATGAAAAGTCACTTTTGGGAAGCTAGAACACAGAAAGGGATTGCTGCAATAAATTGTTTGTACAGGTGTGGACAATGGAACAGCTGCTTGTCCCACCTTGAGGTTGGTAGCGAGGGTTGAGCACAGCAGGCAGACAGAACCTCAGCCCGTCATCAGCCTGCACAGCCAGCTCAGTGACGTACTCCAGCCTGATGGAGGCGCTCTCTCCTGGAGGAAGACTGCCCACACTCAGAGAGAAAATATCTGGACTCTGCTCGCTCTCCTCCAACAGGAAGGCCTGCTGACCAGAGCTCAGTGCATCATCATAATCCTCACGAGCCTGTATGAGTACAGGAGACACATGTCAGGAACATTCACTGTGTTTACTGTTTCTTATTCAGCTCCTTTACACAGAGTAAATCTTTCTGTCCAGCTCACCTGCTTTTTCTCCTTCACCTCAGCTACAATCTGTGTCTGTCCAATCTTAGCACTGAAATGACAGACAGCAGCATCTCCAGGCAGAGGAAAGACAAAAACAGCCTCTAGTGGTTTGTCCTCCTTGTTCTCGTAGTTGAGAGTGGAGACCACTGTAGCCACATGATCCCTCACCTCCAGCTCCACCTCAATGCTCTTCAGAGGAACTGACACAGAAATACAGAGAACTTAGATACAGACATTTAAACAATGATGGCTTTCACTGATTGTTACACTTTAGCCACAAATAAGGCTACCTGTTAACTAATAGTTAAACACAACAGAGGTTTTAGAGTAAAGTAGTAAGACTTTGTACCTGGTTCCTTCTGGGAAGTTAGCAGACCACAGCAGTTCACCATTGTACCTGTACAGCAAGGACATGTGAGGACTTTCTGTTGTATCAATACATGTAAGGGACTTCCAACTCTTGCAAATCATTCTTAATGTATTGCTTTCAATTAACTTAATTGTAAATAAACCAATGAATGGCAAAAACTTCCTCTTTACTGTTGTCTGTACACTCTGATGATTGTCCCCAGCGAGTTCCATTAGATGTTAGACTTATCAGTCTGTATCAGATCTGTGTCCTGTAGTGGTTCACCTCCTACCTAACAGATAGATCCTTTTCTGACAAAACTGGGAACCTCCTCTCCTCATCTGATCTCTTCATTGTGGTGTTCCTCAAGGCTCCATTCTCTTAATTTAACAAAAATACAGTCTACTAATATTGCTATGCAGACGACACACAGCTGTATCTCCTGTTAGTACCCGTTGATACCAGTAGTGATGGGTCCCATGGACTGCCTCCAGGATGTGAAATATTGGATGGCTTTCATTTTGTGCAATGATCATCTGATCATTACCAGAATGATTGGATCATCATTGATCCATATCAGTGCTGCCTTGAAATAAATAAATAAATAAATAAATAGACCAACAGTTCTGATCCAGATTCAACTTTTTGAACAACTCTGGCCAGTTATCCTTGTCTCACTTGAAGCTGCTGCAGAATGCTGCTGTTAGACCATTACTGTATCTGATAGGAGAAAACGCCTGCAATGGTGATCCTGCCTTGTCAAGAGCAAGAGTAACGCCTGGGGCTTCATTTACACACCAGAAAACTCAGATTTTCAGACGTGCCGCTCTTCACAGACTCGAGAAAGTGTTTCCCCCTTGAGAGAGTTTAAACTACGTGACAGTCAAATGTTTTCTCAAGCCTTTCAGTGTCCTTTCAGTTTGAGACTTTAAGTTTCACTTTTTTAAAAAAAACTTTTAATAACATAAACAGCACATCAGAAGAAAGCTTACCTCTGAGGACAAGCGATGACAGGACAGTTCCAGGTGTCTCGGGTCAGTCTATAAAGCTCCAAGAACACACAGCACTAACGTAAGCTCGGGTATGCTCGATTTCCTTAAAGAAGGAACACAAGGTGGGCGGGGCGGGAAATCGAATCACCCTACAACGCTGAGAAGGGAAAAGGTTAGGCAGCTAATTCATATGTTTGTATTCTTTATAGCCTGTTGGCTTCGAAAGCCTTCTGCATGCTTGTGTGTTATTGAGAGCTCACTGGAAGCTGCAGACAGTGTGTCCTAAAGTCCTGTCCTTATACCCCAGGGCTGTCCACGGTGTCATCATTTTATCACGTTTAAGAGAGCTTCAAAAAACACACTGACCTCAAATATCGCTGCAACTGTTGCAATAGTGGCCAGTGGAATCATTTCAATGGGTATATTAACTTGGTCTAATCAGACATTGTCACACCGACAGAGACTGGTCACACGGTGGCATGTTTTTGTGTGCGTGTGATATGTTGCCATCTAGTGGTCACTAGTGTTATTGCTCCCCGAGATCACAGAAAAGGAAGACAATCACATTTCACTATACATCATCATACATTATTAAAGACATTTAATGATTATGTGTTAAGGCTATTTTGACTGGCAGTACACATTACAAATCTAAATCTGAAGAAAGTTGTTCAGAAATTCAAAGAGTTTTGAATTACATACACATTAGCATTAAATATTAGTTTTAGAATTTAATCCAACATTGTTGTTGGTCTGTAAGTTACCGTACAAGCATTAAAGTATTAAAGGAGTGAGCAGCACTAAATTTGCATTTTCTTTGCCTTTCAAGCTGCTGTTCTATTTAAATGCTGACTTCAGTGTAGACCAAGCACAGTTTCTCTACAGAAGTTAACTCACCTGCATATATGTTTCTGTGGCAACCCACATCCTCCAGCTGCTTAGCATAGTCTCCAGCTCTTGTTTCAAAGTCATAGCTGGGTGAGCCTGCAATAAACAAGATTAAATACAGAGTAAAAATACCGTAACATAAATAGGATAACCTGAATACATCCAACCTGGAAGGAGTAACATTTTTAAAAGCACCTGACTTTTAAAAATGTTACTCCATCCAGGAGTAACATTGTAAACAAATAATTTCAAAAAAAGAAATTCTGTGTTGTGTTTGGAGAAAATGATGCATTCAAATACAATATGACAGCCAACACACCCACCATGAGAAATCTGCACGTCAGTTCTAAAACACTCTTTGCGAGGAAATTTGTGTGTGATGACAGCAAGATCAGCAATACTCCTCATGATGTCATTCCAGAGGGTTGCCACCTCATCAGGACGTTCCAGGTCCCTAACAACATCTGATGGTACAGTGAGGATGATGTTGTTAAACTCCAACTCTGCCCAGGGTGAAGGAGCTGCGCGCAGCACCGACCAATCAGCTGCTGTGGTCACTCCTGAAGGGAAGCATGTGGATGCTGCGGTATAATAAACTCAGAGCTTTGAAATATTGTAATTACTCATCAGCACTGTAGACAAATCATTAGGGAGGAGACAAGGAGCCAAAGCTTCCTTCTCTGGTCTCCACATCTCATCTCATATGTTATTTGTCATGTTATCCCATGCCTTTTGCAACTCAAGGCAAATGCTTTCCTTTGAGTGTATAATAGATCTATCCATTTTTTTCCCCAACTTGCCCAAATGTGCTCAGTGAGGTTGAGGTCCAGACTTTGAGGGGGCCAGTCCATCATTTTCAGAGTTCCAGCAGATTACTTCTGTCACAGGGAGTTACAGCAGTAGTGTTGAATGTTTAGGGTCATTGTCCTAAAATTATCATTCGACAATAAATCCAGGCCCAATAAGCCGTTTTATCGGTAGTTTAATGGCCAATTCAACGAAAACAACTGAAGATTAATTGACTTGACGTTCAAATCTAATGTACTGTACCGTCCATTTCTTGTTCACCTTCCTTTCTCTTCATGTAGGTCTTCAAGCCAGGACAGAGGTACAGACCGGTACTGATCCACTCAACATTTTGACATACAAACAGAGCAAATGGTATATTGAGGTGTATGTAAATCAGATATAATAAAAGTGTTCATTCATTCATTCATCTTCTATACCCGTTTAGTCCTGTTAAGGGTCACGGGGGTCTGCTGGAGCCTATCCCAGCTGTCATCGGGCAAGAGGCGGGGGTACACCCTGGACAGGTCGCCAGTCCATCGCAGGGCTAACACAGAGACAGACAACCAGTCACACTCACACCTACGGCCAATTTAGAATCACCAATTAACCTAACAAGCATGTCTTTGGACGGTGGGAGGAAGCTGGAGTACCTGGAGAGAACCCACGCAGACACAGGGAGAACATGCAAACTCCACACAGAAAGGCCCAGCCGGCCCATGGATTCAAACCGGCGACCTTCTCGCTGTGAGGCATCAGTGCTAACCACCTCTCCACTGTGCCGCCCCTAATAAAAGTGTTATCTTTCCATATTAATGCAATGCAATATCACTGTGGGGACAAATAATTCAGTGTCCAACACTGTGGTCTGACCTGCTGTTTGTGCATTTATCCTGATCCTTTGGTTGTAGACAACAGTCCTCGCAGGGATTTGCTTGAGGTGGCAGTAGGGCATCTGGATCTGGACAAACATTATATAGGTCTTTCACCAGAGAGAGGAGAAAGTGGCCCTGGGGACTCCTCACAGGGTTGTTCTCACTCACCTTGAAACAAACATATATCGTTATTTAGAAAACACAGCTCTTTGTTTCTCATGAGGTTTCTCCGACGAACCTAATCATTCACTATGACATCAAATGAGGGTCAGGTTAGAGGAATTATGTAATGGTGCATAAATTATTCAGCTCCCTGACCCTCCTAAAAGTCACTTATCTGCTCACAACTTCACATTTACTGCCACCCTTTCACCACCAAGACCAGCAACACATTGCAGACGATAGCGGAAGTGCTTGTCTCTCATGGCCTGGCTTTTCACACAGGCCTCTTAGAGACCATTACCGATTGTGTTCACCAACAAGCTCAAACCCAGTTTGTTCAGGATCCTGTTTCCTGAAACACAGGAGACACACATATCTGACTAACTCAGGTACCAGCATTTAAAAGTGTCAAACACAATCAGAACTACAAGACCCATTTAGGACATGTTTAGGGCTGTTGTTTATCCCAGAGTAGAGATGTAAAATATGTTTTTAAAAGAAAGACCTAACACCTGTCTTTAAACATTCTGTAGCCAACTGGCCAATCGATGTATAGGAAAGAATATTTTTAAAAACAATATATATGAGTGAATCAAATTCCCAAACGTTCATTATTCATATGGACTGAGGTATTAGACTTACTGACACACAAACTGCCACCCTACCCAGTCTAATTTGACACCACCAGTTGTTCTTCCACCTTTGCAAGTGCAGCATGACAGTTTGATAGGTGGTAGCTGGATAGAAGACACAGAAGGTGGAGATCTTTCTGAAACACCAGTTTGCTGTTCATTGTAAATCAGTAATCTGTGCTCATATTTTGACGCTGGTTGTCCTTGACTGATTTGGTTGGTTGATATGATCTGATAGCAAAAATTCCTTTCCTTTAAATTCTTTTCACGGTATTAACCCAGATACGGGAAGCAACACACAGAGACATTTCAGAAAGCCTGCACATCCCATCATGATGCACTGGTGTTTGACACATCACAACAGCAGATTGGTCCGAAATATGAATCACCTCTGCTGTTTCACTGTATTCTTTATGCATAAAGAGAATGCAGCAGGATTTTATTTGCGGCCAATACTGCGAGATCAGCTATTCTTGTGAGATCCGTTACACCACAGGAAGTAGACTGTGCCCTACTTGATGTCTCTGTCTTCATACTGCATCCCTGCAGTCACCGTTGTCATGTCACTGTAGAGGTACAGTAGGCTAACCATCTTGTATCAAAGATGCAGATTTAAGAAACTAAATACGTAAAAGATGATTGTGTGCCTGTAAATAAACACATTTCTAAATGATTTCTAAATAGTTAGGTCACTGTATGTTTGGACACTGACACATTTTTTCTTATTCTGATTGCTTACAAAACACATTTAAGTTACAGTTATATAATGAATATGGGCTTTAGACACAGACTCTCTGCTTTAATCCAACGAGTTAAAAGAAACAGTTAAAAATCAAATATATAGGAACTTCCACCATTTTTATACATATTTTCAGGAGCCCAAATGGAATTGGACAGATTAACTTAATCAGAAACAACCTTCTCCATGCAGCTGATGTGTTCACCACTTTTGTTCGTGGTTACCCCAGCTTGAGCTATGTATTCTTTCTATCCACAGTATGAAGGTGTTGAAGGCCATACCCACCCCACAACCACTATTGGATTAACCTTTACTAGTGTATTTTTTAAAACTTTATATTTCAAGTTGTATTTGCTTCTCTGTGACAGGTTAAGTGTCTAATATAACGTCATATACACATGTGCTCAACATACATTGTCATTTTATATTATCATGCCAGTGAACTTGCCAGACTGTTGGAACTCAACATCTTTTGGTCCATCATCATACCTGAGAAATCTGTTAATGGATTTTGCCCCTGGTGTGTATAAGCCCAGTACCAGGAGTGTCCACCAATCAGCAGGCCTCCTCCCTCTGCCACAAAGTCTTGGATTTCCTCCACATGCTCATTGCTGTATGCTGTGCACACAAACACACTCAGGTCTTTCCTGAATTCTGTCTTCTCACACTTGAGACCAGACTCGGTGAAAATGTTGACTGCTGGAGCAAAACCAACGACTCCATCCCGCCCTTGGTCCAGCCAGTGAACAGCATTGTTCCAAAATGAAGTCAGTGTCTGGAATAAAAAAAGCTCATTTAAAGCTGAGACCATGGTTAAATAAGTCATATGCAACATTACCTAGCGCAATGCAGGTAAACAACTAAAAGACACCTTAAGTTAATATATAGACTAATAAATGAGAAAATCAATCATACTTTACTCTATGAGAGGTCATCTGCTGTATCTATAACATGGCTGTATTTTAGAGATGATAGACGAACATGTTTTCATTGTGTACTAGTTTGCAATTAAGAATTTGACTGATTCAAACTTCACCTCCATGTTTATGAAGCATTCATGCGTTGCCACAATGACCCGTCCCCGCCCATAGTATGCTCCTGCCAGTCCATCTTCAGTGGTCCCAATGGGGAAGGACAGAGGGCCATGAACTAGAACATCAGAAGCTACAAAATCTCCCTGGAGGTTAAACTCTAAAATCCCTTTGAGTAAGAACTCCAAGTCCTCCTCAGAACTCTTACCAATACTGTATGAAGAAGAGAGAGAAAAGCCCATATGGGTGATAATGGTGAAGCAAGAAGGAGAACAAAATGCACGCTTTAATTAAACATTTTTCAGATAAATAGAAAGACTGCAACGTTAAATGAAACAGAAGTATACACTTACTCTATAGCCTTCTAATGGGATGGGATTTCTGGGTAAACAGGTAGGTTCTCTGTCGCTCCATAACCTGTTCCAAAGTAGATGCCAGCCACTCCTGCCACTTTATTCCCAGGAAACTGGAGAAATGGGTTCTCATTGCTGTGACATGAAGCCCAGTACCACGCTTGCCCCGCTATCAGCACTCCTCCTCCAGCTTTCAGAAATGCCATCAGGTCTTTTGGGTCTGAACCCACGCTGTAGGCATCTGTCACATACACACCAACTCCTGGATTGTCACTAAAGGCCCCCACCACTTCTACTTGGAAGCTGGAATTTTTGTGCACCCCTACAGAGATGTTTTCAGATCCATCTTATCTCAGCCAGGTCAGAGCGTTCTCTATCAGAGCTGGAAAGGGGGAAAGATAGGCTTCGTGACCCAAGACCACAACCCTTCCACGGCCGTACAGAGAGGCAGCCATCAGGACCTGGTCTTGGCTGTTTATTGCTAAAAGGAAAGCATGGTCTCCAATGAGCACCAGATTACAGGGAACAGCGGAGCCACGTAGGTCCAGCTCGCTGATACCTCTCATTAGAGAGGTGTAGGGCCCTTTGGGATAGGACTGCATAGGCTGGTTGGACATGGTGTGGAGGAAGAATGCTCTGAAATTTGGGTGAAGAGTACAGCAGTTATCCAAACACAACACTTCCTAAGAGTGTATGTCTGACAAGGGAGAGAAGTAGAGAGTACTATTTAATCAACATGGGAACATGAAGAGTGACTTTAGTAAACTCAACCCACTTTGACTAGAATCTAGTCAAATATGTTAGTCTAAAACATTTATGTCGCACCTCCAAAACAAACAGCAAGACAAACATTCATCTTTACTTTTACTTTACATTTGCAACATACCCTCAGTTCAGCGGCACACGTCCACAGCCACGTACAACTTCAACAACAACTCATGACTAGTCTTTCTTAAAGAGACGGCGCTATTTTTTTACATTTATCAAATTTTTGTTGATAAAAATAAAAACAAAGACAGAGCTTTTAACACTGTAGCAACAATTAATATGACATATATATGTATATTCATTCATTCATTCATCTTCTGTGCCTGCTTATTCCTGTTAAAGGTCGTGGGGGTCTGCTGGAGCCTATCCCAGCTGTCATCGGGGTACACTCTGGACAGGTCTTGCAGTCTTGCAGTCTTGCATGTATATATATATCTATATATATATATATAGATAAATATATATGTGTGTATATATATATATATACACACATATATATTTGAGCTCCTGAAAATATATATATGTATATATGTATATGTGGATAGATCACTTTGACTTGGTCATTGTAAAAGTAGCTGGCAAGTCAAAAAACCATGGGCATATATATCTATATATATATATATATATATATGTATACATATATACACATATATATATGTTATATATATATGCCCGCACTGATATATATATATAAGACTAGATGATAGATAAGATTATATCAGAGGCTACTTCCAATAGAGTAAGACTAGGACATGTACAACTCTCAATTACTGTTTTTATTATAAATTTATATATATTTTTATATATTGTATATATACTGACTCCCTTCTTCATGTTTTGCATCAGTTCTTTCCTGACATGCAGGTTTTTTGGCAATAGGTCCTTCCAGTTCCTATTTCTTCACCCTCATTTTTTAAATGAGATCAAAATCAATTCATGTGGATGTTACTTAGACATGTAGCACCCACCTAGACCAGACCAGGCACCCCCACCCCATAGCACTCGCACTAGCTGATGAAAAATAAAACAAAAAAACAGCACGCCCTTAATCTGGATGGTAAATATGATGAGAGAGAAGTTAATCCTTTCATTTATCTCACAGTGTTCATGCATGTATTGTTGGAGAAAACAGTCTACTGTCTAGAAAGAAAAAATTCTGACTGTCAAGTAGTGTGAAAATGCAGAAGGCAGAACTCAAACACACTGTGTGACAGTTCAAAACATGTCACTTCTCAAGTAAACCACAAGGGCATATGTGAAACCACAAACAACTTTTCATAAATTACTCACTGTGGGTTGCTTATTTTTCCCTTCCTCATGACAGTAAATAAGGTCAACTATAAGTGAGAAAACAAACTCATATGTTATTATTATTATTATTATTATTATTATTATTATTATTATACTTACAACAGGACTACAAAATACTGTATCTGGACTATTACCTAACAAGAATTATTCATTCAATCATTAATCTGGGAGAGAGGTGGGAGTGCCCCATCTGATCTAGGTGGGAGGTATGTCTAAGTAACATCCACATGAATACCAGGTCCAAAAGTTTCCCAGAATCTACTTCTCCCCAAACCACAAATGATCCCAAGTTAAAAGAAGAAATGGGAGATTAACTGTATCACAACATTTTACTTTTCTCACAATAAATCGAGGAGAATTCAGTTTGAAAAGTTTCATTTGTCTTTGCTCTTAGCCAATGATCAGACCTTAGTAGTCAACTTTCTACATGCCTTTTCATTTAGGACCATCTAATACTGTGATGTTTAAACTGACAGAGAAAGTTGACTGGGTAAGAACAATTATTTGTATTGCATGACCGGGTGTAATGTTTGAAGCATGATTGGACCTGACTGTTTATTCTAGTGTTTGAGTCAATGGACGAACTGAAAAGTTGCTAATAACTACAGTAAAACATTGCTTCTCTTTTTAAAATACAACAGGTCTGATTAAAGGTTTCATCAACCGACACTTTCAATGTTCAATATAATTTTTCCAAATTTGTAGTGACAATAATAGCTCTCACACCAGGAACCACAAGAACACATTTTAACCCAGGAATCACCTCCTTGAGCAGGATGAGACATAAATGCAGAGCACCCTAGGGCTTACGAGATTGCTCTTGGGTGTCTTCACAATATGGTTTTCATATGTTGGGGCATTTAGCAGGTAAATGGTTGGTAGGGACCTAAAGCTGGGTAACAACAAAATTAATATTTCAATTACATTAATCAAATGACAAGAAGAAAAGAAGACTATAAGTTATTGATACTATTGTTCCATTTAGCAGGTTTTCCATGTAAAAGGTAATATGCTGTGTTCACAACTTTTTCCCACTGCACAAATATGTCATTGCGTGTTCATAGTCAAGTCTGTCTTTCTCTGGAAAACTAACATATTTTCCTTTATAGTGAGACTTAGACTTAGATGAACTTTATTCATCCACAAGGGACATGACTGCAGTGTGAGTCAGGATCAGCCAACGAAGGCAACTCCCATTTTTGGCCAGATGAGGTCCCCATAGAGGAAACCCTCTTAAATGAATAAAGGATTTATGCAGAGAGAGAGTTACCTTTCAAAATAAAACAAAAAGTCATGAGGAGAAAACAGAAACAAGACACAAACTCAGCGTGATGCGGTGTGACAGTAAGATGATCCCCTCCCCTCAACCCATAGGACCCAAAGGCCAACACTAATAACATTCTGTCGTCAGACACCAGAGGACACCCTCAGAAGACCCATGTCCATTCTCAGATTCAGATTCAGAGAACTTTATTTATCTCAACAGGGCAATTCATTTGTAAGTAAAACATGACAGCTTTTTGATAATGTTTTTGAGCTTGTTAAACAGCTACAGTATGTGGCCACAAATTCATGCTGATAGACGTAAATATAAAAATACCAGACATCAGTTAGAACAAAAAAAACAAAGCTTTGCGTTACTGTGTTATTAGTTTTAATATTTCATTCAAAGCAGCAACAAACTGAACAGAAACTTCCATTGTCTTGTAACATTTCTGATCTTGTATAGACGGCAGTCCAAATAATGCAGTACCACTGCACACAGGTACATGGTGCAAAGTACTGTTGACGCGCTAGGAGGCAATAAGTATACTTCTGTGTACCAATTCTGGAGAAGTTGTTTAAGTGAAATCCTCAAATCCCCAAGGCATTTCTTTGCACGTTGCAGCCCAGTAGTACATTACCAGCTTCCACACACTCTGTCACACATGGCGCTAGAGAAACAACACAAAACAATTCATCAGATTAGCATACATCCTGATTGACTGGATGAACAATTATGGTTATACTTATTACCATTCTGAGCACTGAGCCAAGATGCAGCCTTCATAGCCAGAATCTCCCACTCTTCTTTGGCATCCATCTTGAAACCATGAAGCCAGATCAGAGCCAGGATGGTGGCCCACACTTCCTCATTGACCTAATTCACCACATCAGCAGTAACAATATTATATACTAAATTAAGCAAGACGGCATGCTCACACACTTTTGTCTTAATAAGAGCCATCCTCACAAACTATGTCATTAAATGTAGTTTAAAACAACCTCCATTGTCATACTGGACTCATTGTCTTGACAACAACCCACCGGTGCAGGTTTTGACTTTTCCACCTCCTCTCTGGTCTTCCCCAGTGCAGCAGCCAGAGCTGGATCAAGCAGCCAGGAGCCAGAGGCCTTCTGGAGGGAGATCAGCTGCAGCAGAGGGTCTTTCTGAGGCTGCTGGGGCAGAGTTCCTCTCTCCTCTGCAGCACACATCAAGTCAGAGGAAAATAAAATTTAAGGAAAGATAAAAATATCCCTTTATTATTTTCAATAATCTCATGCTAATGATTTGAATCCATGTAAGATGCAACGTTGGCATGTGGAACCGCTAACCCTCTGGTTCATGGTCAACCCTCTACCTGCTAAGCTAACCATGTGTCTGCTACTCAAACTGGGAAGCACTGATGTGGACTGTAATCTGAGGTGCTGTTAACTGATGATCTCTGAACTCATCCTCTGCAGCAGAGGGAACTCTTGGTCTGCCATTTCTCGACGGTTCTCATGAGAACCTGTTACATCTCAGCATTTGACCTTCATGTTCTAAGTATCGATGGACTGTTGTTTCTCTTTACTTAGCAACACTTGAACTGTACACCAACACTACCTCAAAGTGTGCAAAGTTGTCATCAGGTAAACTGTGGCTACTTTGAGGAGTATGAGATTTGAAACATGTTTTGGGTTCTTTCCACTTTTTTCACTACATAATCCCATTTATGTCTTGTCATAGTTTCCCTGGAAGAGAAGGTGTGTTCTTTATTACAGTGAATCACAAGTTACTAAGAGCGGAGCTAAAATGTACAGGTTGTTATCAGTGTTTACACTAATGTACTGTATTAATAAAATTAAGAAAACACTGTGTTGGTGTAGCATTCAGCTTTATACTTACCTACACGCGCTGAACAACGAAAACCGCGACCTGAAGAAAGAAAGATAAGTTTTCTACTGTCATTGCAACATAACTCATTACTAATGCTGAAGGTAATACATACATATAAACCAATCAGCCACAACAATATGACCACTGACAGGTAAAGTAAATAACATTGACCATCTTGTGACAGTCCAGTGTTCTGCTGGGAAACCTTTGGACCTGGCATTCAAGTATCTGTGGGATGATCCACAGAGGCCCCTCCCCTCAACCCATAGGACCCAAATGCACCCACTAAAAATATTCTGTTGCCAGACACCAGAGGACACCCTCAGAAGGACCATGTCCATTCTCTGAGGAGTCACAACTGTTTTGGAGGCACAAGGGAGATCTGCACAATATTAGGAAGGTGGTCATAATGTTATGCCTGATCTGTGTAACTGCTCTGTCTTCCTCACTTGCTGCTGTATACAACTGTATGTCACCTACAGTATGTTCAGGACTGCTATAACAAGTACATACAGTAGCCATGATGTTTCCAATATTTATCCATTTACTATATTGACAGTAATGTCCTGATGTTACTTACTTCTCTTGTCCCTCTTAGGTCTCAGGGATATGAGAACAATACATTTCATGGGAATTACTTAACAAAAAATATCAGCTAAACTACTTGTTAAAGGAGCTTAATCTACTATAAGCTACTGAGGGTTTGGCCCCGGAGCGACCTATCTGACGCGCTAAGCGTTCAAGGAATGAGTCCACACGCGTCCCTTGACTGATCCTTCAATCGGTGTTTTATTTTCGGTGTGATACAAAAAGTTATTCCATACATCCTCCAAACCTAAATATTCAAACCCTTGTGTCTTAGCGGTCAAAAAACCGTTTGCCCTTCCGGGGTCACACAACACCTGACGGCCCCAGATTTCCCATTACCTTTCTACCTTTGTGTCGAAACTACTACAGCGCCCCCTACTGTACCCACAACAAATACAATTTCACCCTGCTTCCCCAAAACAGTGTATTTGGCTCCTACACTACTGGTTTCTACAATTATTGAAGTAACCCACAAGTTATAATGAGCGTCTTGAACGTGTACAAATTGTTTTATAACATTTAAAGTATCACATAAAACGAGAAGAACTGGAAGAACTATCTCCACTTTAAGCAACAACCTGTCAATGACTGTAACAAGCTAACCAGACCAAAAACAACTCTTACTGTACCCACTGTATTTCACATTAAAGCTGCAAATACGAATGTGTTGGTTTGTTCAGTCTTGACATTCATTTGCTGTATTCATAGAAAGCACAGTGTTGGTATCTTATTCAGCTTTTTACATACTAAATGCTGGCTTCATAGCTTTATAGAGTATGGGTACTGTAATAATAAACAAAGAACAATACACTGTAGACATTAAAGTTGTTTAAGACATTCATCTACTGTATTTATAGAAATAAAACATAGTGTTGTTAACCCATTCAACTTTCTACTTACTTGACTGTGAAGAACCACGACAGCCCATTTTTTTGCGACCTAATTGAAGATTGAGAAAAATATCAACAAAACAAGTGTGTTGGTTTGTTCAGTGTTTACATTCATTTATTGTATTCATAAAAAACTATGATGTATTTTTCAATCCCACTTACGTACTAGGAAGTTGAGGTTCACAACCAAAGACCATGCCCATTGGGGCAAAACAGCTTGCAGTTTTAAAATACACTTCAAGATTAAAAAACCAAACAGATTTTAGGTCAAGACCAGAACCAAACAGACAAACATATGAAGAGCCATGCACACAATAATGCACAATGAGCACAGAATAAATGCTGGCCAAAAATAACACTCAGTAATCACATACTGTGATTCAGTGATACTTTCAAAGATTTGAGTTAGAATATCAGCAGTCGCGTTTTTAGGCATGGGCGAACCAGGCAGCTGCCCGGGGTGGCATTTTTTCATGACACAAGGGGGGCGGCATGAGCACTTGGAAAAAAAATAATAAATAAATCTGTGCCACTACATGGTTTTCTATTATCTGTCATATCTGTGCCCCTGCTTGCTGAGAAGGTGCCATACACGGAAGCTGTGTGTGAGAAAGGGAAAGGGGGCGCGGGGGACAGTTCACCTCTGGGTCTCTCCCAAATTGAACGGCCTATAAGTTCTGCACGTTTTTGGATTCATGAATTATGTGGAATGGCCCAATAAAAATAGCTAATACAAAACGATTATGTGGTCACCAAGGTGAATTGGTTTAGTCTTGACTTCTGGTCATGAGCCACAGCGTTGGAGGATGGAAATCTGTTGATTGTCGAGTGTCAAATAAACGCAGAGATGGACAGAAAAAGGTCAAAGCCATCTGGTGACCAGTTTAGGAAAAGTTTAGAGGAGAAACGAGCAAAAGATAAAGGTATGCTATGTTGTCTCTGTATGATTACAGTATCCATGTCATGAATGAAGGGCTAATGTTAATTGTTGGTATACATTTGTTAGCCTTTTTGCTATGATGCTTGCAATGCTTATACAACAGTAATTCTTCTTAACAAACACCAGATCTAATTTCACCGTAAGATTGTGCTTTGCAACAAAACTGTTCCAAGTTCATTTCTTATTTATTTTCTCGAAGGGGGTCTCGCCCGGGGAGTAATTCAATGTAGAACTGCCACTGAATATGAGTTTTCATTTGCTCACACTGTCTTTTGTTGACAGCAATGAAGGCAGTGAAAGAACTGCTCACTCCTGAATGGACACTGAGCTCCACCACCTTCTCCTTCACTCCTCCATCTTTCTGTCCTCCATCCTCTCTCTCCTTCATCTCCAGAGAGCGAATCATAGTGAGAGCAGCCAACCTGTGGATTGTTAATCTGCAAACAAGAGAGAGAAGGAAACAATCAGACAGAGTTTTGATGTTTGTCAGTCCAGCTACATTGTTCAGTGTTCAGGGCCATAAAGAGTCTCTAAATAATCTCTATTGAAAGCAGAACAGTGCTGTCTGAATGAAAACCTGCTTTACCCAGTGTCTCCTGCAGGTTTGAGACTGAAGTGCAGCTGGTTGTGAGAGGGATGACCCGCCAGGCTGTACTTCACCGTCACACAGCCCTCTGCTGCCTCTGGACTCTGAGAAAGCATTACAGTGTTAGAAATCATGTTCATGGCTGTCATCAGGTGTCGTGGGCCTAACTTAACGAAACATCAGTGAAGGGAGGTGCCCACTTGAAAACCCCAATGACATGCTGCATACTGCTGTTGTCTAGGCCAGGTTCCTGATGTCTTTATGTTGCTTGGTAGCTATGGTTAGCTGCTGAGCGGGACATACAAACCAGCAGCGTTAGGTTAGCTCATATTTCACAAGGTTCGAACTATCCTCTGCTGCTCTGTGGGCCTACAAGCCAGCAGCATTTACTTAGTTTATTTAGACTGTAGGTAGGTTAAGCTTGCCAGCAGCATTTGGTTAGCTTATATTTCACAAGGTTTGAGTTAGCGTCTGCTGCTGAGCGGGCTATACAAGCCAGCAGCATTTACTTAGTTTATTTAGATTGTAGGTTAAGCTTCATGTCACATGACTGTAGGTTTATTAGAGTTTCTCAGTTGGACAGGGCCTCTAAATGTGTTTTGCCTGGGATTTTGGCACAAGGGATTATAACATCTAATCCTGTGTATTAATGAACATATACCTGATGACAGAAACACAACATGACATGGAGCTGCCCCTACCTCTCCAGTGAGCTTACCATAAACCAGTGACCTCTGACCCTGGAAAAGAGCTGCGATTGGTGGAGAGAGGACAGTGACAGACACTCCCTTTGGTAAATCCCATGTGACTGAGATGTCCACCACAGCTGGCTGCAGAGCAAACCGCAGCGACTGCATCACCTGGAAAATAATGCAGAACTGTAAAAATCTATTCAAACATCTGGGAGAGACACTGAGTTTTTACTGACTGGAACCATGGTCTCTGTCCAGACACAGATTTACTGCTGCATCTTCATTGTGTTTACTCACTTTTGGTTGCATCCTGTCAGTTCCTGTGATGAACTGAGCGTGACCTCCTCCCTCCTTGGCCAAGCCATTGATAAGAGCAGAGCTGGCCCCTTCTCCAATCCCAAAAGAGAAACACCTACAATACAGCAGGCTGATTTAGATCCACTCAACACATGGAAGACAGTGTGGAAATACTGTGGGTGTTTTTGTGGTTTCACCTGTGGGAACCTGAATTCTTCTTAACCAGATCAATGACTTCTTTGGTGTTCTCCACCTCTCCATCAGTAAAGACAAACAGCTAGGGAGGAGAGTTTACACATAAGTTGAATAACAACAGGGTTCTATGGTAAAGAATGAGGTGTGATACGTTTGTACAAACTAATTAAAACAACAGCAGACATGTGACTCTTCCAGTGACAGTGTCAAACTAGAATAACCACTTTGTGTTTTCCTAACTGCAAACCAGTAATTTTGCAGTTTACATCAATGCCTTTCCAGACTCATACATTTAGTAAATAAACCCCGAGAGGCTCTTTGATTTTTCTGATTTAGAGATACATTATATAAATAATGTTATGTGTAGTCACTCTTGTTGTGCTGTATGTCTATTGTATTAGTAATTTAGTTCCAAGAGAAATACACTATATTGCCAAAGTATTCACTCATCTGCCTTACACATATATGAACTTAAGTGACATCCCATTCTTAGTCCATAGGGTTTAATATGACGTTGGCCCACCCCTTGCAGCTATTACAGCGTCAACTCTTCTGAAAGGCTTTCCACAAGGTTTAGATGTGTGTTTATGGGAACTGTTAACCATTCTTCCAGAATCGCATTTGTGAGGTCAGACGCTGATGTAGGAAGAGAAGGCCTGGCTTACAGTCTTCACTCTAATTCATCCTAAAGGTGTTCTGTTGGGTTGAGGTCTGGACTCACTCAGGTTCTTCCGCACCAAATTTGCTCATCCATGTCTTTATGGACCTTGCTTTGTGTCATGTTGGAACAGGAAGGGGCCATCCCCAAACTGTTCCCACAAAGTTGGGAGACTTGGACTTGTTGCATAGGTGGCATTCTATCAGAGTACCACACTGGAATTCACTGAGCTCCTGAGCTCCTTTCTCAAATGTTTGTAGAAGCAGTGTGCATGCCTAAGTGCTTGATTTTATACACCTGTGGACATGGAAGTGATTGGAACACCTGAATTCAATTATTTGGAAGAGTGAGTGAATACTTTTGCCAATATAGTGTATGTATCTCATGTGTCTGTGAAGAGTCTCGGTCATCCTTGAGTATGAAAGGATTATCCTGATAGCGCTTCAACTCAACATGTAGGCAGCACAACATTATTCCCAACAGCAGCCTGGGTTTTACAGTTAATTGTCCAGAAGGCACAGAATCCTCTGCTCTGAAAGACAGTTTATTCCCACCATCATTTTACTTCAATTCATTCCTGACCTGATGTTTGAGACAATGATATTACAGTGGCCCAATAAAGTCCTAAAGGAAATCTCCAAGTATCGCTGTACGAGTGATAGACTTCATCACAGCAATAAAGCCAACAACAAAATAGTAAAGTAACTACAAGATGACTGACACAGAGGTAGAAGGTTGAAAGCCATAAATAAACTCGGGCATCACCATCTTGACAGATGAATGATGGATATCACAGAAACACAATGCCTCAAACGACAGTGTGAAGAGGCATTTGTACAACCTATACAACCTGTCCAACCTGTGTGTGTGCGTATGGGTGTGGGTGTGTGTGTGTGTGTGTGTGTGTGTGTTCTCGTATTTATTAAATTGTTGTTAACGCTTGAGGAATGCCAACATTGTGGGGTCTTGTTGTCACACAGCTTTTTAAGGGTAAAAACCTGTTAAGACTTTGTTTTAAAGTAAAGGTTACAATGAGGTAATGATTAGGGTTAGGGTGAGGGAAAGTATTATTTCAATGTAAAGTTGTTTAAGAGATAGATAGATGGTGTGTGTCTCTTACTTGTCTCGGCTGACTGGGAATGCAGGGCTGCCTGTAAATATGTTGAAGTGGCTTCAGTATCTCTGTTCCTCCCAGATCAGCCTCCATCTCCTCCACTTTCTTCAAAGCCTCCTCCATGGTCTTCTGGTTGTACTCCACACTCTTACTGTCATCACACAAATACAGGCACCAATGCACACATACATCTACCTAACAGATAGAAAGGCCTTTATTGGCCCAACTGTAATGAGCGAATAACTTACAGGAAGATGTGTTCATATCTGGACCCAAAACTGTAAATGTTGAAATAGCAGCCCATTGGTAAGCTCTTCAACAGAAGCAGCAGAGTATCCTTCAGGAAGATAGAAAAGATAGTGAAGACCACTGCATGAGAGGAACACTATGAGAGATTTAGAGAAATAACATGATAAATACCCTGGCACTGCTAATGCGAGTCTGATGACCCTTGCTGCTCATCTGCATATCCATACTCCCTGATCGATCTAATAAGAACACAAACTCTCCACATGAGGCGACTGAAGACATCACAGACTGGGGGAACTCAGGGTACAGGCTCACCATCACCACTGGATCACCCATCAGAGATCCTGAAACATGACAGGGACAGAAAAATGACCACACATTTTGCCATTTATTCCAACTCATCATCATTTGGAGGATAAGGAACATTATGTTTGTAAACTAATAACTTGACCAACTTGGACTCAACAGGCTTAGCAGAGGCCTGTCCTGCCTCCACCACAGCAGTGGGCTGATGGGCATCTTTGTAATAAATCAACAGTTCAACATCTCTGTCAAACTTGTGTCCTGCTGCCAATTTGATCTACAGTTCAAGACACACAAATATAAATGAAGTTGGAATGAGGAACTACAACACACAGCAGACACATTGTCGCTCTACCTACAGTGGCCTGGGTTTGATCAGTGTTGAGGTACTGGAGAGGATCCAAGGAACAGCTGGACTCTACTTTAGAGATTGGACGAGGAGAGGACAGTCGGGCAGAAAAAGACAGACTGTAGGACACCAGAGAGGCTGGGACAGAGGTCACCTGGACACTGGCTCCTTCACTCCCTGTAAACAACGTGAGAGACAACTGGGAGTCACATGGTTTTTGTTTGGGCTGGGAGGTTATGTGAAGCTGGTGGCTTCAGATGGGATGCACATTACACACATAAGATCTTTGGCACCAGCTTCTCTATTGTTGTAGGAAACATTTGTATGTAAATGTTAATGTGTAGTTTTACATTGTTTCTTTCTCCTTTAATTTTTTCTCTCAGGATTTCTCTTCATCGTTAATTGATTTTAATGTTAATGGTCATGTTTCTTTTTTACATGCAGAATAATGTGTTTCTGTGAACAGCTCTATGACTTCAGCTGTGCTGTGAAAATCATCAATGAAAAGTCACTTTTGGGAAGCTAGAAAACAGAAAGGGATTGCTGCAATAAATTGTCTGTACAGGTGTGGACAATGGAACAGCTGCTTGTCCTACCTTGAGGTTGGTAGCGAGGGTTGAGCACAGCAGGCAGACAGAACCTCAGCCCGTCATCAGCCTGCACAGCCAGCTCAGTGACGTACTCCAGCCTGATGGAGGCGCTCTCTCCTGGAGGAAGACTGCCCACACTGAGAGAGAAGATATCTGGACTCTGATCGCTCTCCTCCAACAGGAAGGCCTGCTGACCAGAGCTCAGTGCATCATCATAATCCTCACGAGCCTGTATGAGTACAGGAGACTTACTGTTTCTTATTCAGCTCCTTTACACAGAGTAAATCTTTCTGTCCAGCTCACCTGCTGTTTCTCCTTCACCTCAGCTACAATCTGTGTCTGTCCAATCTTAGCACTGAAATGACAGACAGCAGCATCTCCAGGCAGAGGAAAGACAAAAACAGCCTCTAGTGGTTTGTCCTCCTTGTTCTCATAGTTGAGAGTGGAGACCACTGTAGCCACATGATCCCTCACCTCCAGCTCCACCTCAATGCTCTTCAGAGGAACTGACACAGAAACACAGAGAACTTAGATACAGACATTTAAACAATGATGGATTACACTGATTGTTACACTTTAGCCACAAATAAGGCTACCTGTTAACTGACTAATAGTTAAACACAACAGAGGTTTTAGAGTAAAGTAGTAAGACTTTGTACCTGGTTCCTTCTGGGAAGTTAGCAGACCACAGCAGTTCATCATTGTACCTGTACAGCAAGGACATGTGAGGACTTTCTGTTACTGTGACTTCCAACTCTTGCAAATCATTCTTAATGTATTGCTGTCAATTGTAAATAAACCAATGAATGGCAAAAACTTCTTCTTTGCTGTTGTCTGTACACTCTGATGATTGTCCCCAGCTAGTTCCATTAGATGTTAGACTTATCAGTCTGTATCAGGTCCATGTCCTGTAGTGGTTCACCTCCTAACTAACAGATAGATCCTTTTCTGACAAAACTGGGAACCTCCTCTCCTCATCTGATCTCTTCATTGTGGTGTTCCTCAAGGCTCCATTCTCTTAATTTAACAAAAATATAGTCTATTAAAATTGCTATGCAGACGACACACAGCTATATCTCCTGTTGAAACCGTTGATACCAGTAATGATGGGTCCCAATGGACTGCCTCCAGGATGTGAAATACTGAATGGCAATAAAATGTTTACAGTTAAATGACAGATGTAAACAAGATCAAATTGATCTTAATTATTTAGTCTGACTTAATTGGAATATAGCTAATGACTTAGGGCCTATGGCTCCTAATCTTCATACCTATGCTAGAAAGAAAATGGTATCAGACAGAGGCGGAGCTATGGGTGGGCCTGTATGTGCACAGGCCCACCCTTAAAAGTGTCATTGTGGTTTTTATTTTCTTGAACATTTAGAATTTATAAAATAAAATCGAACTTAATCTTTCACGTGATGACGTCAGTTCACCAGCGATCAGAAGGCAGGATATTATGGTACTGGAGCACGTGGATACAGCTGTTCACAATGGCTAAACCTAAACAGTTACCTTTGAGTTATTTGACACTTTTGTCCTTTGAAAAAGACATGATTGACAGTTCGGATTAAGAAAACATAATCATACGTTTAACGCAAAGCCCAGAAGACTCCGCCTTGTGTAAAAACTGCCGGTAAGACAGTTGTTTTATTTTATGTATTCTGGCCAGTCGTGGCATATTATGATTGTGGTAATGTAAGGAAGTTCTGAACTTAAACGTTTTCAATTTGTCTGACATTTCAATAGCTGTGATCAGTGGCGGCTGCTGGTCTTTCAAATAGGGGAAGCCCAGTTTTGTAAAATTTGCCAATTATTACATCATTAAATTTAACAGGGTTACTAATTAATTCTCCTTATATTGTATAGGCCTATGTTTATAGTTATTATTAGTTAATTACAGTGCATGAAAATGCACTCCACTGTTATCAGAAGTGTTCTTCGTATTATTATTATCATTCTTCTAACCAAAATTCATTTAATTAATTCAGCTTATCGTTTAACGTAGAAACTTTTAAGCTATCAACTTTTAAACTACAGTGGGTGCAGCTAGCTAGCTGGCTGGCTAGTTTACCCCCTACAATTGCAAATAAACGAACTTTTTTAAAACTGAAATGAAAACAAGTAGCAAACTCAATATCTTAATATCCGCATGGGACTGACCTAAAATCCTTCGATGCAGAAGTAGCTATAGTCTTAAAGCGCTGTCAATCACGACGACGTTAACAGTTCATCCAATCATCATACAGAAGCTCGGCGTCCTGGTACATCCCACTGCCCATTCACTCCCTGAGACGCCCGGCTTCCCTGGAAGTGACGATTTTGGAGCGTTTGTCCAATAAATGTCTAGCTTTTTTTGCCCTGAGATCGGCCCATTCTGAAGCCCCATTGAAAGTCCATTGAAGCCGAGCCTCAATGGGTTTTTAAACGGACCGTGCCATTACAGCAATATGAGAAAAAAAATCGTGATAGACGAACGGCTAAAACTTATTAATGATTGTGTTATTATAAGAAGCAGCCATGAAGTCGATCATGTTCTAGCACATTTTAGTTTGAGTAGTAATGTTAATTCGTAGTATTTGACGAAATTGCCAGTGATATTTTAGGGGAGGCTGAGCTTCCCCTGTAGTCTTAGAGCAATCGCCTCTGGCTGTGATGTATTGTTATTATTGGATTGTGCGCACTGAACTGTCCGAGGTGCTGAAAGTGAAGGCGGTGAAATACGGAATAGAGGTTTAATTGTGGAGTATTGGTTTCTACTGTAGGTATACTGTAGGTACTGTAGCTTTTATCTGTCTCATTTATTCCGAAGAGTTTCCACGCCACCGACATATTATTTGTTTGTATCCATCATCTGCTGATTCAAAGATTCAAAAAACTTTATTGTCCGGCACATAGTGACAGAACTCAAAACAAACACCACAAAGACATAAAAAACACATTTAAACCAATGAGACCTGTCTATTTTGCTTTGCGTGTTTGAAGACGTGTTTGTTTTACTTTAAACAGTCTATGCAAAGGGAGCATCTGCAAAAAAGACGTCATTGATCGGATCGGTGAATTAAGACATTACTGCCGATCGCACTAATTGCATAAAATGCTGATCTGATATAGCCGATCAGATCAGATATTCTTCGTACCATAGGCTAATTTACAGTGGCCTGACAGATTTTATTATATCATAAAACTTTTACACACATCTCATATCAGCTTTAAAAATAATCAGGCCCATCCTGATTTTTCCAGGCCTACCCATTAGCCACGTTCTGGCTCCGCCACTGGTATCAGATGCACCTTTCCGGTTTCATTTTGTGCAATGATCATCTGATCATCACCAGAATGGTTGGATCATCAATGATCCACATCAATGCTGCCTTGAAAAAATAAAAAAATAAAAAAATATACCAACATTCTGATCCAGATTCAACTTTTTGAACAACTCTGGCCAGCGGCGGTTCTATATTGAATTAGCCCCAGGCGAGACCTTTATGAACTGGACAGTCATCCTTGTCTCACTTGAAGCTGCTGCAGAATGCTGCTGCTAGACTGTTACTGTATCTGATAGGAGAAAAAGCCTGTAATGGTAATCCTGCCTTGTCAAGAGCAAGAGTAACGCCTGGGGATTAATTTACACACCAGAAAACTCAGATTTTCAGACGTGACGCTCTTCACAGACTCTAGAAAGTGTTTCCCCCTTGACAGAGTTCAAACTACGTGACAGTCAAATGTTTTCACAAGCCTTTCAGTGTCCTTTCAGTTTCACTTTTCTTTTCCTTTAAATTAGATAAACATCAGAAGAAAGCTTACCTCTGAGGACAAGCGATGACAGGACAGTTCCAGGTGTCTCGGGTCAGTCTATAAAGCTCCAACAACTTATCAGTGCAGCAGCACACAAAACACTGACGTAAGCTAGGGTACGCTCGATTTCCTTAAAGAAGGAACACAAGGTGGGCGGGGCAGGAAATCCAATCACCCTACAACGCTGAGAAGGGAAAACGTTAGGCAGTCAATTCATATGTTTGTATTCATTATAGCCTGTTGGCCTCTAAAGTCTTCTGCATGCTTGTGTGTTATTGAGGGCTCACTGGAAGCTGCAGACAGTGTGTCCTAAAGTCCTGTCCTTATACTCCAGGGCTGTCCACGGTGTCATCATTTTATCGCGTTTAAGAGAGCTTCAAAAAACACACTGACCTCAAATATCGTGGAATCGTTTCAATGGGTATATTAACTTCGTCTAATCAGACATTGTCACACCGACAGAGACTGGTCACACGGTGGCATGTTTTTGTGTGCGTGTGATATGTTGCCATCTAGTGGTCACTAGTGTTATTGCTCCCGAGATCACAGAAAAGGAAGACAATCACATTTCACTATACATCATCATATATTATTAAAGACATTTAATGATTATGTGTTAAGGCTATTTTGACTGGCAGTACACATTACAAATCTAAATCTGAAGAAAGTTGTTCAGAAATTCAAAGAGCTCTGAATCACATACACATTAGTATTAAATATTATTTTTAGAATTTAATCCAACATTGTTGTTGGTCTGTAAGTTACCGTACAAGCATTAAAGTAGTAAAGGAGTGAGCAGCACTAAATTTGCATTTTCTTTGCGTTTCAAGCTGCTGTTCTATTTAAATGCTGACTTCAGTGTAGACCAAGCACAGTTTCTCTACAGAAGTTAACTCACCTGCATATATGTTTCGAGGGCAACCCACACCCACCCAGTAAACAAATAATTTCAAACAAAAAAAAAATCTGTGTTGTGTTTGGAGAAAATGATGCATTCAAATACAATATGACAGCCAACACACGCACCATGAGAAATCTGCACGTCAGTTACAAAACGCTCTTTGCGAGGAAATTTGTGTGGGATGACAGCCAGATCAGCAGTACTCCTCATGATGTCATTCCAGAGGGTTGCCACCTCATCAGGACGTTCCAGGTCCCTAACAACATCTGATGGTACAGTGAGGATGATGTTGTCAAACTCCAACTCTGCCCAGGGTGAAGGAGCTGCGTGCAGCACCGACCAATCAGCTGCTGTGGTCACTCCTGAAGGGAAGCATGTGGATGCTGCGGTATAATAAACTCAGAGCTTTGAAATATTGTAATTACTCATCAACACTGTAGACAAATCATTAGGGAGGAGACAAGGAGCCAAAGCTTCCTTCTCTGGTCTCTACATCTCATCTCATATGTTATTTGTCATGTTATCCCATGCCTTTTGCAACTCAAGGCAAATGCTTTCCTTTGAGTGTATAATAGATCTGTCCATTTTTTTTTTCTTACTTGCCCAAATGTGCTCAGTGAGGTTGAGGTCCAGACTTTGAGGGGGCCAGCCCATCATTTTCAGAGTTCCAGCAGATTACTTCTGTCACAGGGAGTTAAAGCAGTGCCAGGTACAGAGGACAGAGGTACAGACCAGTACTGATCCACTCCACATTTTCTGACATACAAACGGAGCAAATGTTATATTCAGGTGTATAAAAATCAGATATAATAAAAGTGTTCATTCATTCATCTTCTATACCTGGTCACGGAGGAAAGGCCCAGCCGACCCATAGATTCAAACCAGTGACCTTCTCACTGTGAGGCATCAGCGCTAACCACCTCGCCACTGTGCCGCCCTTAATAAAAGTGTTACCTTTCCATATTAATGCAATGCAATATCAGTGTGGGGACAAATAATTCAGGAGTAGGTGTCCACGACATTTGTTCACAACACTGTGGTCTGATCTGCTGTTTGTGCATTTATCCTGATCCTTTGGTTGTAGACAACAGTCCTCGCAGGGATTTGCTTGAGGTGGCAGTAGGGCATCTGGATCTGGACAAACATTATATAGGTCTTTCACCAGAGAAAGGAGAAAGTGGCCCTGGGGACTCCTCACAGGGTTGTTCTCACTCACCTTGAAACAAACATATATCGTTATTTAGAAAACACAGCTCTTTGTTTCTCATGAGGTTTCTCCGACGAGCCTAATCATTCACTATGAGGTGCAGGTTAGAGGAATTATGTAATGGTGCATAAATTATTCAGCTCCCTGACCCTCCTAAAAGTCACTTATCTGCTCACAACTTCACATTTACTGCCACCCTTTCACCACCAAGACCATCAACACATTGCAGACGATAGCGGAAGTGCTTGTCTCTCATGGCCTGGCTTTGCACACAGGCCTCTTAGAGACCATTATCGATTGTGTTCACCAACAAGCTCAAACCCAGTTTGTTCAGGATCCTGTTTCCTGAAACACAGGAGACACATATATCTGACTAACTCAGGTACCAGCATTTAAAAATGTCAAACATAATCAGAACAACAAGACCCATTTAGGACATGTTTAGGGCTGTTTTAGCTTATCCCAGAGTAGAGATGTAAAAGATGTTTTTAAAAGAAAGACCTAACACTTGGCTTTAAATATTCTGTAGCCAACTGGCCAATCTATGTATAGGATAGAATATTTTTAAAAACAATATATATGAGTGAATCAAATTCCCAAACGTTTATTATTCATATGGACTGAGGTATTAGACTTACTGACACACAAACTGCCACCCTACCCAGTCTAATTTGACACCACCAGTTGTTCTGCCCCCTTTGCAAGTGCAGTGTGACAGTTTGATGGGAGGTAGCTGGATAGAAGACACAGAAGGTGGAGATTTTTCTGAAACACCAGTTTGCTGTTCATTGTATATCAGTAATCTGCGCTCATATTTTGACTCTGGTTGTTCTTGACTGACTTGGCTGGTTGATATGATCTGATAGTGACTGCAAAAATTCTTTTCACGGTATTAACCCAGATACAGGAAGCAACACACAGAGACATTTCAGAAAGCCTGCACATCCCATCATGATGTACTGGTGATTGACACATCACAACAGCAGATTGGTCCAACAGCACAAAAAAACTGTACAGCAGAACTTTAGTTTATATTCTAAAAACATGAAAACATGTGATCTTCTGAATGTCAGACATATTTTGGGTGAACAGGGTTTGGCAAAACTGTCTGATGTGCAGTTTTTTTTTTTTTTTTGCAATGAGTGCTATGACAGATAATGATAAATTTAAAATTATGATAAATTTGTAGGTGTGTTGCTCATCAGCTATTCTTGTGAGATCAGTAACACCACAGGAAGTAGAATGCACCCTACTTGATGTCTCTGTCTTCATGCTGCATCCCTGCAGTCACCGTTGTCATGTCACTGTAGAGGTACAGTAGGCTAACCATCTTGTAGTTGCTTCAAAGATGCAGATTTAAGAAACTAAATATGTAAAAGATGATTGTGTGCCCGTAAGTTTCTAAACACATTTCTAATTGTTTTCTAAATAGTTAGGTCACTGTATGTTTGGACACTGACACATTTTTTCTTATTCTGACTGCTTACAAAACACATGTAAGTTACAGTTATATAATGAATATGGGCTTTAGGCACAGACTCCCTGCTTTAATTCAACAAGTTAAAAGGAATGGTTAAAACTCAAACATATAGGAACTTCCAACATTTTTATACATATTTTCAGGAGCTCAAATGGAGTTGGACAGATTAACTTAATCAGAAACGACTAGCCTTCTCCATGCAGCTGATGTGTTCACCACTTTTGTTCGTGGTTACCCCAGCTTGAGCTATGTATTCTTTCTATCCACAGTATGAAGGTGTTGAAGGCCATCCCCACCCCACAACCACTATTGGATTAACCTTTACTAGTGTATTTTTTAAAACTGTTTATATTTCAAGTTGTATTTGCTTCCCTGTGTCTGAGCCCAGTACCAGGAGTGTCCACCAATCAGCAGGCCTCCTCCCTCTGCCACAAAGTCTTGGATTTCCTTCACATGCTCATCGCTGTATGCTGTACACACAAACACACTCAGGTCTTTCCTGAATTCTGTCTTCTCACTCTTGAGACCAGACTCGGTGAAAATGTTGACTGCTGGAGCAAAACCAACGACTCCATCCCGCCCTTGGTCCAGCCAGTGAACAGCATTGTTCCAAAATGAAGCCAGTGTCTGAAATAAAAAGAGCTAATTTAAAACTGAGACCATGGTTAAATAAGTCGTATGCAACATTACCTAGCGCAATGCAGGTCAACAAGTAAAAGACACCTTAAGTTAATATGTAACAAATGAGAAAATGAATCATATTTTACTCTACGAGAGGTCATCTGCTGTATCTATAACATGGCTGTATTTTAGAGATGATAGGCGAACATGTTTTCATTGTGTACTAGTTTGCAGTTAAGAGTTTGACTGATTCAAACTTCACCTCCATGTTTATGAAGCATTCATGCGTTGCCACAATGACCCGTCCCCGCCCATAGTATGCTCCTGCCAGTCCATCTTCAGTGGTCCCAATGGGGAAGGACAGAGGGCCATGAACTAGAACATCAGAAGCTACAAAATCTCCCTGGAGGTTAAACTCTAAAATCCCTTTGAGTAAGAACTCCAAGTCCTCCTCAAAATTCTTACCAATACTGATGAAGAAGAGAGAGAAAAGCCCATATGGGTGATAATGGTGAAGCAAGAAGGAGAACACAATGCACGCTGTAATTAAACAGTTTTCAGATAAATAGAAAAACTGCAACGTTAAATGAAAGAGAAGTATACACGTACTCTATAGCCTTCCAATGGGATGGGATTTCTCGGTAAACAGGCAGGTTCTCTGTCGCTCCATAACCTGTTCCAAAGTAGATGCCAGCCACTCCTGCCACTTTATTCCCAGGAAACTGGAGAAATGGGTTCTCATTGCTGTGACATGAAGCCCAGTACCACGCTTGCCCCCCTATCAGCACTCCAGCTTTCAGAAATGCCACCAAGTCTTTTTGGTCTGAACCCACGCTGTAGGCATCTGTCACATACACACCAACTCCTGGATTGTCACTGAAGGCCCCCACAACTTCTACTTGGAAGCTGGATCTACTGATGTGATCAGCGACCCACCTGATATTTTTGTGCACCCCTACAGAGATGTTTTCAGATCCATCTCTTCTCAGCCAGGTCAGAGCGTTCTCTATCAGAGCTGGAAAGGGGGTAAGATAGGCTTCATGACCCAAGACCACAACCCTTCCACGGCCGTACAGAGAGGCAGCCATCAGGACCTGGCCTTGGCTGTTTATTGCTAAAGGGAAAGCATGGTCTCCAATGAGCACCAGGTTACAGGGAACAGCGGAGCCACGTAGGTCCAGCTCGCTGATACCTCTCATTAGAGAGGTGTAGGGAGATAGGACTGCATAGGCTGGTTGGACATGGTGTGGAGGAAGAATGCTCTGAAATTTGGGTGAAGAGGTGGAGGGCAGACAAAAGAGCCACTGAATGTAAGCTGTGTTAGTGAGTGAGGTTAAACCCGAGATGGCTGAACTTGTTAGGTTGTCCTGTGAAAAGAGATGACACAACTTATACATCTATAACAATAAAGATACAACATTAAAATCTGTCTAAAACTGATTTAGAGATGACCAGCAGTACCCATCAAGCTTGCAATTTTTTCTTCAAAACACAACACAGAAAAACAACAAATGGACTTTTACCTGAAAATCAGTTTAGTCGTCAGGAGATAGACTTCGATTGAAGTACAGCAGTTATCCAATCACAACACTTCCTAAGAGTGTATGTCTGACAAGGGAGAGAAGTAGAGAGTACTATTTAAACAACATGGGAACATGAGGAGGGACTTTAGTAAACTCAACCCACTTTGACTAGATGATAGATAAGAAAATAATAAGAAAACCTTTATTAGTCCCTCAATGGGGAAATTGCAGATGAGATGAGATCACATCAGAGGCTACTTCCAGTAGAGTAAGACATGTACAACTCTCAACTGCTGTTTTATTATATATATATATATATATATATAGTATATATATTGACTCCCTTCATTGTCTACCTTTATAACTTCTTCATGTCTTGCTTCAGTTCTTTCCTGACATGCAGTTTTTTTGGCACTGGTTTTTATTAACATAATATGTCCTGCATCGCTGAAAAGCCAGTACTTCTGCACCCTATTCATGTGGATGTTACTTAGACATGTAGCACCCACCTAGACCAGACCAGGCACCCCCACCCCATGGCACTCGAACTAATTGATGAAAAAAAATAAATACATAAACAGGATTCTTAAATTTGCAAACCATAAATGAACATTGGCTCAAACAGATGGGACTCAATTTATAGTGTACCATCAGTTACATCAGATACTTTCTGTGTCTAGTTAAAAATTTTCATGTGCTGACATTAAAAACTAAATGTTCAGCATAATATTTTTTAAAATGCAGAAACATCTGTAGTTACATTAGCATCTCCCAAGCTCTCGAACCAGGAACATTAGAACAAAATAAGAACATATTAAAGTGTTTTAGATACAGTTATTTTACTGGGTAAGAGATTTATTTTTGAATTGAAAGGAAATGAATTTTTGACATTGTTTAATTTTCTCTCCCTTTTGAAACATTATTTTAAGTTAGAGGGTATTATCACAAATAGACAGCAAAAGACCAAGGAGTATGAAAGAAAATGGAATGCACTAAGGCCTAGTTTAAAAGATTGAGGATAATGAATTGTGTCCCTTTTTGTGTGTGTATTTTTCTTTTGTGTTCTTGTGTTCTGTATTTATTGTTTCAATGTAATTAAAAAAAAAAAAAAAAGAACATATTAAATGAGGCAGCACGCCCTTAATCTGGATGGTAAATATGATGAGAGAGAAGTTAATCCTTTCATTTATCTCACAGTGTTCATGCATGTATTGTTGGAGAAAACAACAGTGGTTCCCAACCTTTTTCGGCTGGGACCCTCTTTTGGTACATAAGAAAATTAATATTTCAATTACATTAATCAAATGACAAGCAAAAAAATAAATAAAAAAGACTACAAGTTATGAATACTATTGTTCCGTTTAGCAAGTTTTCCATGTAAAAGGTAATATGTTGTGTTCACAACTTTTTCCCACTGTACAAATATGTCATTGCATGTTCATAGTCAAGTCTGTCTTTCTCTGGAAAACTAACATATTTTCCTTCATAGTGAGACTGAGACTTAGACTTTATTCATCCACAAGGGAAATGAGTGTAGTGTGAGTCAGGATCAGCGACTGAAGGCAACTCCCATTTTTGGCCAGATGAGGTCCCCATAGAGGAAACCCTTTTAAATGAATAAAGGAGCTATTCTAGAGGTGCCTGTGCATTTTTTAGCATTGGCCCATAATGCATGTTTTTCACTCACTGCAAGTGTGTGTGTGTGTGTGTGTGTGTGTGTGTGGGTGTGTGTGCTCTGGAAATCATCACTCTGTGGGGACAAAAATCTGTTTACACACTCACGTCATGGGGACCTGTTGCAGAGTGGGGACCAAAAATCAGGTCCCCATAAGGGAAACCCTTTTAAATGAATAAAGGAGCTATTCTAGAGGTGGCTATGCATTTTTTAGCATTGGCCCATAAGGCATGTTTTTTGCTCACTGCAGGTGTGTGTGTGTGTGCTCGCTTGCACCTCCTGAAGCTTTTTGGGTGGTACTGCACTTCCTGTTCCACACACACGTATTCCAAATATGGTTGGGTGCCACCCACTTCCTGGTCCTCATTACGAAGGATTTATGCAGCAAACAAACACTTTGAAAGTTAAATGGAATCGAGGAGGACGGAGACGGTTGTTTGCAGGACATACCAGCTAACAAGCCTTGACTTTTTCCTTCTAAGCAGCAAAAGTGAAACACAAAGTAAGTACATTTGTATAACAAACTGGAGACCTAGTGTTTAGTGCTCAAAATACGTTAATTAGCTCAAGTGTGTTGGATAGCTAGCTATCTAGCTAGCTCAAAATAAACACAGAAGCTGTGTGGAGACCTACAATGTTTTACTACAATTTTTCTAGCTAGCTGCATGCAATTCAGTGGTATTTTATAGCTGGTTACTGCTATTTAACTGCAGAAACTGTATAAAGATTTCAAATATTTGACATCGATTTTCTAGCTAGTTGCATGTAATTCATTGTAAAAGATTTTGGAGCTAATGAATGCTAATTAACTGCAGAAGATCTGTGGCAACATAAACTGTTTGACGAAGATTTTCTAGCCGCATAAAAGCACTTCAGTGTGAAAGACTTAATGAGTTAATGAGTGCTGATTAACTACAGAAGCTGTGTGGAGAGTTTAAAATTTCTAGCTAGCTGCATGCAATTCAATGTGAAAGATTTTACAGCTAATGAATGCTAACTAACTACAGAAATGGTTTACTACAATCAGTCAAATGCTTTACTGCAATTTTCTAAATATTTGCATGCAATTTAGTGTGAAGGAGTGATCATTAGATAAGCTGACTGCTTAATAATTTATGATTTTGAGTGAATGTATTAAATCTTAATACAAATGCTGTTTTTAAACAATGTGATTCACAAAGGAATGCAAACAGTTGAATAATTAAAACAAAAATGTCAAAGTAACTTTTGTAACTTGTTGGACTAAAATTAAAGTAATTGTAAATGTATTGGTTGCCCAATATTGTAAGTTAGGTTTTCAAATTGCAAAGTAATTATCCCTGTAATGTTGTGAGATAAGTGGCACATTAATTTAAAAAAAATAAATAAAAGTGGGATGCTCGTTTGTGTCATTTATGGATTATTTCACATTGTACATGGACAGGAGCTGGAATATATAGTCAGAAAGGGCAGTAGAGTGAAAGGGAAATAGCATGGTAAGAAACTGTTAATGTAACTAAAGCATTTTTTTTATTTCCTTAGAGTTTTGATATGCCACCGCGGATCAGTCCCCTTAAGGATGCCATCCATCATATTAATACAAAGATGGACAAAACATCCAAATTAGAGGTGAAGTACATCAGTGCAGTGAAAGGTATGGCAGTGTCTAATATGATTTACCTGTTCAAAATTATTAATACATACCATCATTTTCTGGTGTCTGAAATCAGCTATCATCTGTTTTATGTGTAATTTTCTGAGAAATAACATATGCAGGATGTAGGTTTTTGTAGTACATATTAGGATAAACAATGGTATTGATTGAATTAACAGATTTTCGTGTTTAATTCAGGCATTTATTTTTATTTTTTTTTACAGGGCGTGGTATATTTGCAAAGAGTTCCATTTGCAAAGGAGATTTTGTTGTTGAATATAGGGGAGATATGATAAGTGATGCAGAATCCCAGAGAAGAAGAAAACTTTACCACCCATCATGTGGTGCATTTATATTTGCTTTTAGCTGGAGAGAAAAAACATGGTGGTAAGACTTGTTTGCATCCTAAACTAACCTGCATATCATAAGAGACAACAGTATAAATTACAATAATATACAATTTTGTAGTGACATGCTGTGATGTTTTTGATTCCTATTTTCTCCTGTGTCTATCTTTTTTAAGTATTGATGCATCTAGAGAAGATGGGTCCTTTGGGCGCCTTGTTAATGATGAGCACAAAAATCCCAACTGTAAAATGAAAAAAATTGAAGTTAATGGAAAACCTCACCTTTGTCTGTTCGCCTTGAACGACATTAAAGAGGGAGAAGAAATAAGCTATGACTATGGAAGTGAAGACTGCCCATGGAGAACACAAGTATGTTTCCCAGTAAATAGTGAACTGAAAGGCTGATAGTGATGCAAAATGTATCACGTAGTGTTATTTATTTAAATTAAGTATTTCTATTACGAGGTACATTTGCATTGATAAAGTTAAAAGTGAAATGGCAGTACTTTAATTCAGTTATGTATAGCATACAGGTTTCACATTGCCGATAAGAAGGAAATAAAAAAAAAATAAAAACTATTCAGGAACAGTCCCCCCGATTGAAAGGGACTTCTAAATTATGACAACTCAGAACAAAACCAAAATATTTAAAATTTGTCAAAAAACATCTAAAATAATATATGTTACAGATGACCACCGCAGCAGCTACTACCAGGGAAGTGGATGACTCCCATTCCTCCTCTGTGCTAAAGTCTCTGTTGGATGACACAACTAGACCAGAGAACACTACTGAACAGGTATGTTGATGTTCATCACTTCAGATTTGATCTCACAGTCTGTCATGTCATTTTCTATGGTTTTAAGAAAGTAATAGGAGGAAAGAACTATATTGAGGTGAGAATCTACTCGTAATCATGACAACAAACAGTTTAATGTAATGCATGTAGAAGGTCAGTAGTAGAGGGGTATTCAGGGCAAATCTCAGCCTCCAAAAGAGTTTATTTCGTGATTAATTATTACTTTAATCTAAACACTAACGACGTCCCCACAACACACCTTCAGACTGTGTGTGAGCACAAACTGTGGATTGAAAATTGGACCAAACTGGTCCCCACATGGAAGTCTAACATTGTGTGTGAAAGGTCCCCACAAAGCCTGTTTCTTTACAGATGTGTAAACACAGATTTAACTTTGTTTGGCATGATGAAATGTTCTATTATATGTGAAATTTTATTTCTGTTAAATTGGCATGTTGGCATGAATCTCTTCTTTAAGGTTCTACCTAACCTAAAGCAGTAATTCTGTTTAGATGTGATTGTTACGATGCATTTACATTCATTTGACAAATAACTTTATATGTTTTATTCTAACATATTGACATCATAAAATATGTGTTGCAGATGACCACCGTTGCAGCTACTACCAAGGAAGTGGATGACTCCCATTCCTCCTCTGTACTAACGTCTCTGTTGGATGACACAACTAGACCAGTGAAAACTACTGAACAGGTATGTTGATGTTCATCACTTCAGATTTGATCTCACAGTCTGTCTTTGTCATTTTCTATGGTTTTAAGAAGCTAAAAGGAGAAAGGAAGTATATTAAGATGAGAATCTATTGGTAATCATGACAACAAACAGTTTAATGTAATGCATGTAGAAGGTCAGTGGTAGAGGGGTATTCAGGGCAAATCTCAGCCTTCAAAATAGTTTATTTCGTGATTAATTATTACTTTAATCTAAACACTAATGACGTCCCCACAACACACCTTCAGACTGTGTGTGAGCACAAACTGTGGATTGAAAATTGGACCAAACTGGTCCCCACATGGAAGTCTAACATTGTGTGTGAAAGGTCCCCACAAACCCTGTTTCTTTACAGATGTGTAAACACAGATTTAGCATTTCTGGGCCATGATGAAATGTTCTATTGTGTATTGAATTTTTATTTATCTTAAATTGGCATGTTGGCATGCATCTCTTCTTTAAGGTTTTACCTAACCATAAATACTCATTCTATTTAGATGTGATTTAGATGACAATAAACTTATTTTTTATGCTAATATACTGACAACATAAAATACGTGTTACAGATGACCACCGTTGCAGCTACTACCAAGGAAGTGGATGACTCCCATTCCTTCTCTGTGCTAAAGTCTCTACTGGATGATACAACTAGACCAGAGAACACTACTGAACAGGTATGTTGATGTTCATCACTTCAGATTTGATCTCACAGTCTGTCTTTGTCATTTTCTATGGTTTTAAGAAAGTAAACAGGAGGAAAGAACTATATTAAGATGAGAATCTACTCGTAATCATGACAACAAACAGTTTAATGTAATGCACGTAGAAGGTCAGTGGTAGAGGGGTATTCAGGGCAAATCTCAGCCTTCAAAATAGTTTATTTCTTAGTTAATTATTACTTTAATCTAAACACTTACGACGTCCCCACAACACACCTTCAGACTGTGTGTGAGCACAAACTGTGGATTGAAAATTGGACCAAACTGGTCCCCACATGGAAGCCTAACATTGTGTGTGAAAGGTCCCCACAAAGCCTGTTTCTTTACAGATGTGTAAACACAGATTTAGCATTGCTGGGCATGATGAAATGTTCTATTGTGTATTGAATTTTTATTTATCTTAAATTAGCATGTTGGCATGCATCTCTTCTTTAAGGTTTTACCTAACCTTAAATAGTCATTCTATTTAGATGTGATTTAGATGACAATAAACTTCTTCATTTTTATGCTAATATACTGACGACATAAAATACGTGTTACAGATGACCACCGTTGCAGCTACTACCAAGGAAGTGGATGACTCCCATTCCTCCTCTGTGCTAAAGTCTCTGTTGGATGATGCAGCTAGACCAGAGAACACTACTGAACAGGTATGTTGATGTTCATCACTTCAGATTTGATCTCACAGTCTGTCTTTGTCATTTTCTATGGTTTTAAGAAGCTAAAAGGAGAAAGGAAGTATATTAAGATGAGAATCTATTGGTAATCATGACAACAAACAGTTTAATGTAATGCATGTAGAAGGTCAGTGGTAGAGGGGTATTCAGGGCAAATCTCAGCCTTCAAAATAGTTTATTTCGTGATTAATTATTACTTTAATCTAAACACTAACGACGTCCCCACAACACACCTTCAGACTGTGTGTGAGCACAAACTGTGGATTGAAAATTGGACCAAACTGGTCCCCACATGGAAGTCTAACATTGTGTGTGAAAGGTCCCCACAAAGCCTGTTTCTTTACAGATGTGTAAACACAGATTTAGCATTGCTGGGCATGATGAAATGTTCTATTGTGTATTGAATTTTTATTTATCTTAAATTGGCATGTTGGCATGCATCTCTTCTTTAAGGTTTTACCTAACCATAAATACTCATTCTATTTAGATGTGATTTAGATGACAATAAACTTATTTTTTATGCTAATATACTGACAACATAAAATACGTGTTACAGATGACCACCGTTGCAGCTACTACCAAGGAAGTGGATGACTCCCATTCCTTCTCTGTGCTAAAGTCTCTGTTGGATGATACAACTAGACCAGAGAACACTACTGAACAGGTATGTTGATGTTCATCACTTCAGATTTGATCTCACAGTCTGTCTTTGTCATTTTCTATGGTTTTAAGAAAGTAATAGGAGGAAAGAACTATATTGAGGTGAGAATCTACTCGTAATCATGACAACAAACAGTTTAATGTAATGGATGTAGAAGGTCAGTGGTAGAGGGGTATTCAGGGCAAATCTCAGCCTTCAAAATAGTTTATTTCTTAGTTAATTATTACTTTAATCTAAACACTTACGACGTCCCCACAACACACCTTCAGACTGTGTGTGAGCACAAACTGTGGATTGAAAATTGGACCAAACTGGTCCCCACATGGAAGTCTAACATTGTGTGTGAAAGGTCCCCACAAAGCCTGTTTCTTTACAGATGTGTAAACACATTTAACTTTGTTTGGCATGATGAAATGTTCTATTATATGTGAAATTTTATTTCTGTTAAATTGGCATGTTGGCATGCATCTCTTCTTTAAGGTTCTACCTTAGCTAAAGCAGTAATTCTGTTTAGATGTGATTGTTACGATGCATTTACATTCATTTGACAATTAACTTTATATGTTTTATTCTAACATATTGACATCATAAAATATGTGTTGCAGATGACCACCGTTGCAGCTACTACCAAGGAAGTGGATGACTCCCATTCCTCCTCTGTACTAACGCCTCTGTTGGATGACACAACTAGACCAGTGAAAACTACTGAACAGGTATGTTGATGTTCATCACTTCAGATTTGATCTCACAGTCTGTCTTTGTCATTTTCTATGGTTTTAAGAAAGTAATAGGAGGAAGGAAGTATATTAAGATGAGAATCTATTGGTAATCATGACAACAAACAGTTTAATGTAATGCATGTAGAAGGTCAGTGGGAGAGGGGTATTCAGGGTAAAGCTCAGCCTTCATAAGAGTTTATTTCTTAGTTAATTATTACTTTATTCTAAACACTTACGGCGTCCCCACAACACACCTTCAGACTGTGTGTGAGCACAAACTGTGCATTGAAAATTGGACCAAACTGGTCCCCACATGGAAGTCTAACATTGTGTGTGAAAGGTCCCCACAAAGCCTGTTTCTTTACAGATGTGTAAACACAGATTTAGCATTGCTGGGCATGATGAAATGTTCTATTGTGTATTGAATTTTTATTTATCTTAAATTAGCATGTTGGCATGCATCTCTTCTTTAAGGTTTTACCTAACCTTAAATAGTCATTCTATTTAGATGTGATTTAGATGACAATAAACTTCTTCATTTTTATGCTAATATACTGACGACATAAAATACGTGTTACAGATGACCACCGTTGCAGCTACTACCAAGGAAGTGGATGACTCCCATTCCTCCTCTGTGCTAAAGTCTCTGTTGGATGATGCAGCTAGACCAGAGAACACTACTGAACAGGTATGTTGATGTTCATCACTTCAGATTTGATCTCACAGTCTGTCTTTGTCATTTTCTATGGTTTTAAGAAGCTAAAAGGAGAAAGGAAGTATATTAAGATGAGAATCTATTGGTAATCATGACAACAAACAGTTTAATGTAATGCATGTAGAAGGTCAGTGGTAGAGGGGTATTCAGGGCAAATCTCAGCCTTCAAAATAGTTTATTTCGTGATTAATTATTACTTTAATCTAAACACTAACGACGTCCCCACAACACACCTTCAGACTGTGTGTGAGCACAAACTGTGGATTGAAAATTGGACCAAACTGGTCCCCACATGGAAGTCTAACATTGTGTGTGAAAGGTCCCCACAAAGCCTGTTTCTTTACAGATGTGTAAACACAGATTTAGCATTTCTGGGCCATGATGAAATGTTCTATTGTGTATTGAATTTTTATTTATCTTAAATTGGCATGTTGGCATGCATCTCTTCTTTAAGGTTTTACCTAACCATAAATACTCATTCTATTTAGATGTGATTTAGATGACAATAAACTTATTTTTTATGCTAATATACTGACAACATAAAATACGTGTTACAGATGACCACCGTTGCAGCTACTACCAAGGAAGTGGATGACTCCCATTCCTTCTCTGTGCTAAAGTCTCTGTTGGATGATACAACTAGACCAGAGAACACTACTGAACAGGTATGTTGATGTTCATCACTTCAGATTTGATCTCACAGTCTGTCTTTGTCATTTTCTATGGTTTTAAGAAAGTAATAGGAGGAAAGAACTATATTGAGGTGAGAATCTACTCGTAATCATGACAACAAACAGTTTAATGTAATGCATGTAGAAGGTCAGTGGTAGAGGGGTATTCAGGGCAAATCTCAGCCTTCAAAATAGTTTATTTCTTAGTTAATTATTACTTTAATCTAAACACTTACGACGTCCCCACAACACACCTTCAGACTGTGTGTGAGCACAAACTGTGGATTGAAAATTGGACCAAACTGGTCCCCACATGGAAGTCTAACATTGTGTGTGAAAGGTCCCCACAAAGCCTGTTTCTTTACAGATGTGTAAACACATTTAACTTTGTTTGGCATGATGAAATGTTCTATTATATGTGAAATTTTATTTCTGTTAAATTGGCATGTTGGCATGCATCTCTTCTTTAAGGTTCTACCTTAGCTAAAGCAGTAATTCTGTTTAGATGTGATTGTTACGATGCATTTACATTCATTTGACAATTAACTTTATATGTTTTATTCTAACATATTGACATCATAAAATATGTGTTGCAGATGACCACCGTTGCAGCTACTACCAAGGAAGTGGATGACTCCCATTCCTCCTCTGTACTAACGCCTCTGTTGGATGACACAACTAGACCAGTGAAAACTACTGAACAGGTATGTTGATGTTCATCACTTCAGATTTGATCTCACAGTCTGTCTTTGTCATTTTCTATGGTTTTAAGAAAGTAATAGGAGGAAGGAAGTATATTAAGATGAGAATCTATTGGTAATCATGACAACAAACAGTTTAATGTAATGCATGTAGAAGGTCAGTGGGAGAGGGGTATTCAGGGTAAAGCTCAGCCTTCATAAGAGTTTATTTCTTAGTTAATTATTACTTTATTCTAAACACTTACGGCGTCCCCACAACACACCTTCAGACTGTGTGTGAGCACAAACTGTGCATTGAAAATTGGACCAAACTGGTCCCCACATGGAAGTCTAACATTGTGTGTGAAAGGTCCCCACAAACCCTGTTTCTTTACAAATGTGTAAACACAGATTTAGCATTTCTGGGCCATGATGAAGTGTTCTATTGTGTATTGAATTTCTATTTCTCTTAAATTAGCATGTTGGCATGCATCTCTTCTTTAAGGTTTTACCTAAACTAAAATAGTCATTCTATTTAGATGTGATTTAGATGACAATAAACTTCTTATGTTTTATTCTAATATAATGACATCATAAAATACGTGTTACAGATGACCACCGTTGCAGCTACTACCAATGAAGTGGATGACTCCCATTTCTCCTCTGTGCTAAAGTCTCTGTTGGATGATACAACTAGACCAGAGAACACTACTGAACAGGTATGTTGATGTTAATCACTTCAGATTTGATCTCACAGTCTGTCTTTTTCATTTTCTATGGTTTTAAGAAAGTAATAGGATGAAAGAAATATACTAAGATGAGAATCTATTGGTAATCATGACAACAAACAGTTTAATGTAATGCATGTAGAAGGTCAGTGGTAGAGGGGTATTCAGGGCAAATCTCAGCCTTCAAAAGAGTTTATTTCTTAGTTAATTATTATTTTATTCTAAACATTTATGACGTCCCCACAACACACACTTTCAGAGTGTGTGTGAGCACAAACTGTGGATTGAAAATTGGACCAAACTGGTCCCCACATGGAAGTCTAACATTGTGTGTGAAAGGTCCCCACAAAGCCTGTTTCTTTACAGATGTGTAAACACAGACATCAAATTGTTGGGCAAGATTAAAATATTGTATTATGAATTCACTTTTTATTTCTCTTAAATTGGTGTGTTGGCATACATCTCTTCTTTAAGGTTTTAACTTAACAGGTAGTCATTCTGTTGACATCATAAAATATGTGTTACAGATGACCACTGTTGCAGCTCCAACGAAGGAAGTGGATGACTCCCATTCCTCCTCTGTGCTAAAGTCTCAGTTGGATGATGCAGCTAGACCAGAGAACACTACTGAACAGGTATGTTGATGTTCATCACTTCAGATTCGATCTCACAGTCGGTTTTAAGAAAGTAATAGGAGGAAAAAAATATACTAAGATAAGAATCTACTGGTAATCATGACAACAAACAGTTTAATGTAATGCATGTAGAAGGTCAGTGGTAGAGGGGTATTCAGGGCAAATCTCAGCCTTCAAAATAGTTTATTTCTTAGTTAATTATTACTTTAATCTAAACACTAACGACGTTCCCACAACTTGGGTGAAACTGTGGGTAAAAACTGGGTCAAAGCGGTATGCGAAATGTCCCCTCACTGTGCCATAACATTTAAGTACCTGTTTCTTTAATTGTATGTTCATACATATTGAAATATTTGTTTACAGGTTGTGGGAGTTTTTCAAGATGAAAATAATAATTATGTTCCGAGACTACGAAGGACTAAAAGTGTCATTGTAAGTTCTCATTTACAGTGTCATCAAGAAAATACAAATAATAATGTTTTACTACTAAAATTACTAATTTTCATTTGCAATTCTTCAGTGGATTGTAGTCTTAAATTACACATATTTAAGTAGACAAAACTGAAAAAAATCCCCTTTTCACTGACACCAATATGTTTTTTGTGAGATCAACTGTCCAAAACGCCAAAAAAAATCACTTTATTGTAAGCAAAATAGCGAAACAAATTACTTGAACATTTTTTTTAAAAAGATTTAAATTGTGTCAGTTTAATTAAGGAATTAATTGTTACATCTCCACATATTTCTAACTACTTTCCCTTTTTTAGATAAAAGACATACATCTTGAAGATTCTGATGAACTGTATGATTCAACTTCAGAGAGTGCCGAAGATTACATTCCAGATACCACTTGCGAAAGTGACAGTGACAGTGAAGCTAGCCTTACACAAAACCAAAGGAAAAAAGTTCAGACTCTTGATCATTTACTGGAGGCTTCTGACTCAGAGAGTTCCCTTGTCTGTGACAGCACCACCTCGGACAATCCTGTCAGGCTAAATATTACCTCTGAAGAGGCCAGAGACGAAGAAGAACCCTGTTCAAGTCAGGACATAAATGATAATATAGTTGTTGGTGCATGCCAAAAAAAAGGTGGAAATAGAGTGTACGACAAGAGACATTATTGCTTGTATTGTCGTAAGCCTTATGCGAAGATGGCGAGGCATCTTGAACGTGCACATGAAAATAAGGCTGATGTGGCGAAAGCTCTAAGCTTTACGAAGGGTTCGAAGGAGAGAAAGAATCAGCTGGATTATATTCGCAACAAAGGAAACTATGCTCACAATGCTGCTGTTATGGAGTCAGGAAAGGGAGAACTGGTACCATCGAAACGACCACTCAAAAAAGAACAGGGAAGTGACTTCATGCACTGTGCATATTGTCAAGGACTTTATAAAAGAAAGGTTCTCTGGCGACATATGCGCAGTTGTAAACTTACACCTGGATCAGCTGCCCCCAAACCAGGAAAAAACCGTGTTCAATCCATGTGTACATACACAGGACCTGTACCTTCACCCATGAGTAAACAGCTGTGGGAAGTAATCAGTGCCATGAATCCTGACCCAATCTCCGATATAATAAAAAATGACAAAGTCATTATTGATCTTGGACAGCACTTGTTAAACAAAGGCGGGGCATCTGCCAAGAATAAACAGTGTGTGCGAGAGAAGATGCGAGAAATGGGAAGACTCGTTTACCATGCCAGAGGAGTAACCACTTTAAAAAAAATGGAAGATTTCATAAATCCAAAGAAGTACATGGAGACTGTCAAAGCTGTAAAAGTTACATGTGGGTATGACAATGAGACAAACAAGTTCTTGATTCCATCACTAGCAAACAAACTTGGGCATTCCCTGGTTAAAGTAAGTAAACTCTTAAAAGCTCAGGGGTTAATCACAAACAACAATGAGCTGGTGAAAAGGGCCAGTGAGTTTCAAGATGTTCATCAAGAGAAGTGGAATGAGATGATCTCAGCTACGGCACTGAGGAACAGCAGGGAAGCAAAGTGGAATGTTCCTAGTCTTATGCCCTTTACCGAAGATGTCCAAAAACTGCATGCATATCTCAGGCAAGTGCAAGATGAGTGGTACAATTCACTCACTGAAGTTCCCTCTACAAAAGCCTGGGTGGAGCTGTCAAAGGTTTGTCTTGCCCAGATTATTCTCTTTAACCGGCGCAGGGAAGGCGAAGTGTCAAGTATGCCCTTAAATGCATTTTCATCAAGAGACACTTCGGATCCGCACGAGGACGTGGACTGGGCACTCTCTGAAGTAGAAAAAAAACTCTGCAGACATTTCTCAAGGATTATCATCAGGGGAAAACGTGGTCGCCCAGTTCCAGTTCTCCTGACTCCAAAAATGCTGTCTGCATTAGAACTCCTTGTTAATCAGAGGGATGCTTGTGGGGTTCTAAAAGACAATGCTTATATGTTTGCAAGACCAGAAGCTATGACACATTTCCGGGGTTCAGACTGCCTCCGTGGTTTTGCAATGGTGTGTGGTGCAAAGTGTCCTAAATCACTGACATCTACCAGACTGCGAAAGCATGCTGCAACCCTTTCAACTGTGCTGAACATGACAGACACAGAAATGGACCAGCTGGCCAACTTTCTTGGACATGACATAAGAGTCCATCGAGAGTACTATAGACTCCCTGAGAAGACCCTGCAACTCGCCAAAATCAGCAAAGTTCTAATGGCACTTGAGCAAGGAAGACTGGCCGAGTTTCATGGAAAGAACTTGGATGAAATTGGGATCGATCCAGATGGTGTGTGTTGTTGTTGATGTTGTTGTCTACATTCTATCAATCTGTCTTTTCTTCAAACACATTGATAACATGCAATTTGTATGACTTGCACAGAAAAGCTTCAGGAAAGCGATGAGGAAGATGGAAGTGCACAAGAAAGAAACTGTTCATCTACTACTGATGGTATGTATTGTTAATAAGTTATCTTCAAAGACTCTACTGTTTTCCTCAGCTGGAACAAAGTTATTTTATTTGTTTTGGTGAATACCTAGTGTATCTAGGGATTTCGGCACTCTTTGATTAGATGGAGTGTAGAGTTGAATTGTAGTAATTACAAGGTGTCTTCATAGAATGTGCTTATTATTATGGGGACATATGGAAAATAGTATATATTTTCAAAACATATGTATCATTTTGAAGTTTTTATATTTTCCATAGATCCATTCACGGAGGAGACAGTTTCCCCTACTGAGAGAAACGATATGCCACCATCACCTAAAGGACACAAACCATCATCATCTGATGTCAAGATACTTTCAGGAGTCAGTGCTCAGGGGGCTTCCTCCAAAGGTGAAGTCTTTACACATGTCTCATTTGCATGTACATATTTATGTCTGCTAGAGTGGGGCTAATAACATTAATGGTTCTAATAGCTGACACATGGGTTACTAAACTAAATAACTAAAATGTATTCCAACTACCAGTCCACGGTGCAGTAGTGTTCAAACTGTAGAAGTAACCTTGTGTAGCTGTGATAGCTATAATATATATAATAGTTGAGAAAGATGCAGTTGCTAAAGTCACAATCACTCTAAAATTTTTGCAGTTCCACATACTGTATAAGTGTTTATCCATTTCATCCAAATGTTGATAGAGAAAATTATTAAATTGTTTGTTAAAAATCTAAATCAGTATTTCATGAATATATAACAAGTGCACCCACTGTAATGACCAGATTGACTAATTTATTGACTAATAAGAACCATGCACTTACTTACTGGGACTGGGAAATGTACATTTATGTAAAACTAAATCAAACATAACAGTATACTTTAAAAATATTTCATGACTGTCTTACTTTGAATGTGTGACAAATTAAACACTTTTAACTGTGTAGGTAAAGTTGATTGGCAGTTGTTGTAACTGGTTTTGTACATTAATCATCGTTAAGTTCGACAGAAAACTAAATGAACATTCCTAAAATGTAGTCAAAATACTTCACTGAAGGTTTTCACTGATTAACACAATCAGAGGATATGTGTATGTAAATGTATGGCTAACATAGTGATTAACACAATTTTACACTTTAATGGATTAAATAATACTATTGACTAATTATAATTAAAACCAATACTGCAATAAATGAATTGGGTATTCTCAACATTCTGTTGTACATGTAAAGAAAATTTTATCATTTACATTTTTCTGAATATTGTCCATAGACCCATCCGCAGAGGAGACACTTTCCTTTACTGAGGGGAGTGAAATGCCAGCACCATCCAAAAGACGCAAACTTCCAACATCAGCTGGAGAGATATCTTCAGGAGTCAGTGCTCAGAGGCCTTTCTCCAAAGGTGTGCTTTTTTACTGTATATGCTGGCTTTTGCTGTAAACTAATATCAGACTATGGAACTTCAGGCCATAATCCTAGAATATACTCTCCCTTATCCCTTTGTTTACACATTTGTTTTTTCTGACCACTTTAAGGTAACAACACTGCACAGAAGAAGAAAACACCCTGGCAGCCGACAGAGGTGCAGGCGGTGGAAAGGCATATGAATCAGTTCATCACATCTTGTATTGTACCAGCAAAGAGCGACTGTGAGAAGTGTTTGAAGGCTGAACCAGAAGCTCTTAAGAACAGGGACTGGCACAACCTCAAATTCTATGTTTATAACCGTATTACAGCCTACAAACGGAAAATACAGCGTAAATAGTGTGGTCTGTGGTATGGCAGGTTTTGTTCTTAATGTATCTGCACATTACTGCATGGGCTTTCAGTTTTACACACCGTGTAGAGTTTGAATGATTGACTTTAAAGTTTAAAGTTATAAAGTTAGTCAATAAAAGTTAATTCTGCAATTTAAATGTGAGTGTGATGTCATTAAATTAGTTTAATAAGATAAATTAATAGTTGGGAGCAGTTTTAATATGTTGGCATTGAGCATCTGACCATTGTGTTGTAGTTAACTCATGCTGGTGCTTGGCTGTAATTATAAATATGAAGCTAAAAATAGTTGGTGACTTGTTGCTGATATGACTCATTTAATTCGTGTCAATAATGCTTAATGTTTTTGCCAGGTCCCCACTAATCAAACGGGAATTTGTGTGAATAATGCAAATAATATGTAAATAATGTCCCCGTGAGCCATGTTGACTCGATATTTTCTAAGTCCCCACTAAGCACGGGGATAACACGACTTCATGATTTCAGGTTTTTAAGGTCGTGTATATTCTAACGGGACTGAGATTAGTATACTTGATTTTTTTCAGCTCTTGGGGACCTTAAGAAAGACTGGTCCCCGCAAGTGATGATCAGAAAGTTGGTCCCCATCAAACATGGAAACCCGTAGGTGTGTGTGTGTGTGTGTGTGTGTGTGTGTGTGTGTGTGCTCGCTTGCACCACCTGAAGCTTTTTGGGTGGTATTGCACTTCCTGTCCCACACACACTTATTCCAAATATGGTTGGGTGCCACCCACTTCCTCTTCCTCATTACAAAGGATTTATGCAGAGAGAGAGTTACCTTTCAAAATAAAACAGAAAGTCATGAGGAGAGAACAGAAACAAGACACAAAGTCAGTGTGATGCGTGTGACAGTAGGATGATCCACAGAGGCCCCTCCCCTCAACCCATAGGACCCAAAGGCCCAACACTAATAACATTCTGTCGTCAGACACCACAGGACACCCTCAGAAGACCCATGTCCATTCTCAGATTCAGATTCAGAGAACTTTATTTATCTCAACAGGGCAATTCATTTGTAAGTAAAACATGACAGCTTTTTGATAATGTTTGTGAGCTTGTTAAACAGCTACAGTATGTGGCCACAAATTCATGCTGATAGATGTAAATATAAAAATACCAGACATCAGTTAGAACAAAAAACAAAGCTTTGCATTACTGTGTTTAGTTTTAATATTTCATTCAAAGCAGTAATAAATTTAACAGAAACTTCCATTGTCTTGTAACATTTCTCATCTTGTATAGACGACAGTGCAAATAATGCAGCACACAGGTACATGGTGCAAAGTACTGTTGACATGCTAGGAGGCAATAAGTATGCTTCTGTGTACCAATTCTGGAGAAGTTGTTTAAGTGAAATCCTCAAATCCCCAAAGTATTTCTTTGCACGTTGCAGCCCAGTAGTACATTACCAGCTTCCACACACTCTGTCACACATGGCGCTAGAGAAATAACACAAAACAATTCATCAGATTAGCATACATCCTGATTGACTGGATGAACAATTATGGTTATACTTATTACCATTCTGAGCACTGAGCCAAGATGCAGCCTTCATAGCCAGAATCTCCCACTCTTCTTTGGCATCCATCTTGAAACCATGAAGCCAGATCAGAGCCAGGATGGTGGCCCACACTTCCTCATTGACCTAATTCACCACATCAGCAGTAACAATATTATATACTAAATTAAGTAAGACGGCATGCTCACACACTTTTATGACTTAATAAGAGCCATCCTCACAAACTTTGCCATTAAATGTAGTTTAAAATAACCTCCATTATCTATTTGATTCAGTCTTTGACAACAACCCACCGGTGCAGGTTTTGACTTTTCCACCTCCTCTCTGGTCTTCCCCAGTGCAGCAGCCAGAGCTGGATCAAGCAGCCAGGAGCCAGAGGCCTTCTGGAGGGAGATCAGCTGCAGCAGAGGGTCTTTCTGAGGCTGCTGGGGCCGAGTTCCTCTCTCCGCTGCAGCACACATCAAGTCAGAGGAAAAGAACATTTAAGATAAAAATATCTCTTTATTATTTTCAATAATCTCATGCTAATGATTTGTATCTATGTAAGATGTTTATTTGTCATAGTCAAGCCTGTGGTTATACATTATATTCAGTCTCATATTTACCCTCAGAAAATAACAATTGCAGATTTGTCTCTATTTATGGACTGATATTTGTATCAGTTTCAGATTTAAAGGTATGTGTCCAGCAATCAAAATGTGTTGAAAGGGCTTGACACTGATACGTGACACCACGTTAAATTGTTGTTTGGTACGTTCTGCTGCTTTACCAGTTTAACTATTTCTGGATGACACAGAATGAGTACATGTCTGCAAAGTATACACCACTGAAACAATGCAGATTATTTTCTCACATCAGACAACAGCCAACGGGTTCCCAGACTGGGGAATGACAAGAAATACCTTCTTAAGCCTTTAAATTCAAAATCCATTAATCAGTTTATTAAATGTACACTGAATTGGGCACTACGTTCAGTCACTGCTGGATGTACTCATTCATTCAGACAAGGGCACTCACACGTCGGTGCCAAGTACTGGGAGCAACTCAATGTTCAACGTCTTGCTCAAGGAAATGTCAGCATGTGGAACCGATAACCCTCTGGTTCATGGACAACCCTCTACCTACTAAGCTAACCATGTGTCTGCTACTCAAACTGGGAAGCACTGATGTGGACTGTAATCTGAGGTGCTGTTAACTGATGATCTCTGAACTCATCCTCTGCAGCAGAGGGAACTCTTGGTCTGTCATTTCTCGACGGTTCTCATGAGAACCTGTTACATCTCAGCATTTGACCTTCATGTTCTAAGTATCGATGGACTGTTGTTTCTCTTTACTTAGCAACACTTGAACTGTACACCAACACTACCTCAAAGTGTGCAAAGCTGTCATCAGGTAAACTGTGGCTACTTTGAGGAGTATGAGATTTGAAACATGTTTTGGGTTCTTTCCACTTTTTTCACTACATGATCCCATTTATGTCTTGTCATAGTTTCCCTGGAAGAGAAGGTGTGTTCTTTATTACAGTGAATCACAAGTGACTAAGAGTGGAGCTAAAATGTACAGGTTGTTGTCAGTGTTTACACTAATGTACTGTATTAATAAAATTAAGAAAACACTGTGTTGGTGTAGCATTCAGCTTTATACTTACCTACACGCGCTGAACAAAGAACAGTGCGACCTGAAGAAAGAAAGATAAGTTTTCTACTGTCATTGCAACATAACTCATTACTAATGCTGAAGGTAATACATACATATAAACCAATCAGCCACAACAATATGACCACTGACAGGTAAAGTAAATAACATTGACCATCTTGTGACAGTCCAGTGTTCTGCTGGGAAACCTTTGGACCTGGCATTCAAGTATCTGTGGGATGATCCACAGAGGCCCCTCCCCTCAACCCATAGGACCCAAAGGCACCCACTAAAAATATTCTGTTGCCAGACACCACAGGACACCCTCAGAAGGACCATGTCCATTCTCTGAGGAGTCCCAACTGTTTTGGAGGCACAAGGGAGATCTGCACAATATTAGGAAGGTGGTCATAATGTTATGCCTGATCTGTGTAACTGCTCTGTCTTCCTCACTTGCTGCTGTATACAACTGTATGTCACCTACAGTATGTTCAGGACTGCTATAACAAGTACATACAGTAGCCCATGATGTTTCCAATATTTATCCATTTACTATATTGACAGCAATGTCCTGATGTTACTTACTTCTCTTGTCCCTCTTAGGTCTCAGGGATATGAGAACAATACATTTCATGGGAATTACTTAACAAAAAATATCAGCTAAACTACTTGTTAAAGGAGCTTAATCTACTATAAGCTACTGAGGGTTTGGCCCCGGAGCGACCTATCTGACGCGCTAAGCGTTCAAGGAATGAGTCCACACGCGTCCCTTGACTGATCCTTCAATCGGTGTTTTATTTTCGGTGTGATACAAAAAGTTATTCCATACATCCTCCAAACCTAAATATTCAAACCCTTGTGTCTTAGCGGTCAAAAAACCGTTTGCCCTTCCGGGGTCACACAACACCTGACGGCCCCAGATTTCCCATTACCTTTCTAACTTTGTGTTGAAACTACTACAGCGCCCCCTACTGTACCCACAACAAATACAATTTCACCCTGCTTCCCCATAACAGTGTATTTGGCTCCTACACTACTGGTTTCTACAATTATTGAAGTAACCCACAAGTTATAATGAGCGTCTTTAACGTGTACAAATTGTTTTATAACATTTAAAGTATCACATAAAACGAGAAGAACTGGAAGAACTATCTCCACTTTAAGCAACAACCTGTCAATGACTGTAACAAGCTAACCAGACCAAAAACAACTCTTACTGTACCCACTGTATTTCACATTAAAGCTGCAAATACGAATGTGTTGGTTTGTTCAGTCTTGATATTCATTTGCTGTATTCATAGAAAGCACAGTGTTGGTATCTTATTCAGCTTTTTACATACTAAATGCTGGCTTCATAGCTTTATAGAGTATGGGTACTGTAATAATAAACAAAGAACAATACACTGTAGACATTAAAGTTGTTTAAGACATTCATCTACTGTATTTATAGAAATAAAACATAGTGTTGTTAACCCATTCAACTTTCTACTTACTTGACTGTGAAGAACCACGACAGCCCATTTTTTTGCGACCTAATTGAAGATTGAGAAAAATATCAACAAAACAAGTGTGTTGGTTTGTTCAGTGTTTACATTAATTTATTGTATTCATAAAAAACTATGATGTATTTTTCAATCCCACTTACTTACTAGGAAGTTGAGGTTCACAACCAAAGACCATGCCCATTGGGGCAAAACAGCTTGCAGTTTTAAAATACACTTCAAGATTAAAAAACCAAACAGATTTTAGGTCAAGACCAGAACCAAACAGACAAACATATGCTATGCACACAATAATGCACAATGAGCACAGAATAAATGCTGGCCAAAAATAACACTCAGTAATCACATACTGTGATTCAGTGATACTTTCAAAGATTTGAGTTAGAATATCAGCAGTCGCGTTTTTAGGCATGGGCGAACCAGGCAGCTGCCCGGGGTGGCATTTTTTCATGACACAAGGGGGGCGGCATGAGCACTTGGAAAAAAAATAATAAATAAATCTGTGCCACTACATGGTTTTCTATTATCTGTCATATCTGTGCCCCTGCTTGCTGAGAAGGTGCCATACACGGAAGCTGTGTGTGAGAAAGGGAAAGGGGGCGCGGGGGACAGTTCACCTCTGGGTCTCTCCCAAATTGAACGGCCTATAAGTTCTGCACGTTTTTGGATTCATGAATTATGTGGAATGGCCCAATAAAAATAGCTAATACAAAACGATTATGTGGTCACCAAGGTGAATTGGTTTAGTCTTGACTTCTGGTCATGAGCCACAGCGTTGGAGGATGGAAATCTGTTGATTGTCGAGTGTCAAATAAACGCAGAGATGGACAGAAAAAGGTCAAAGCCATCTGGTGACCAGTTTAGGAAAAGTTTAGAGGAGAAACGAGCAAAAGATAAAGGTATGCTATGTTGTCTCTGTATGATTACAGTATCCATGTCATGAATGAAGGGCTAATGTTAATTGTTGGTATACATTTGTTAGCCTTTTTGCTATGATGCTTGCAATGCTTATACAACAGTAATTCTTCTTAACAAACACCAGATCTAATTTCACAATAAGATTGTGCTTTCCAACAAAACTGTTCCAAGTTCATTTCTTATTTATTTTCTCGAAGGGGGTCTCGCCCGGGGAGTAATTCAATGTAGAACTGCCACTGAATATGAGTTTTCATTTGCTCACACTCACTTGGTGTTGGAACGTGTCTGCGCACCAGAGGTCCTTGAATCGCTTCACCACTGCTTTTGTTGACAGCAATGAAGGCAGTGAAAGAACTGCTCACTCCTGAATGGACACTGAGCTCCACCACCTTCTTCTTCACTCCTCCATCTTTCTGTCCTCCATCCTCTCTCTCCTTCATCTCCAGAGAGCGAATCATAGTGAGAGCAGCCAACCTGTGGATTGTTAATCTGCAAACAAGAGAGAGAAAGAAACACTCAGACAGAGTTTTGATGTTTGTCAGTCCAGCTACATTGTTCAGTGTTCAGGGCCATAAAGAGTCTCTAAATAATCTCTATTGAAAGCAGAACAGTGCTGTCTGAATGAAAACCTGCTTTACCCAGTGTCTCCTGCAGGTTTGAGACTGAAGTGCAGCTGGTTGTGAGAGGGATGGCCCGCCAGGCTGTACTTCACCGTCACACAGCCCTCTGCTGCCTCTGGACTCTGAGAAAGCATTACAGTGTTAGAAATCATGTTCATGGCTGTCATCAGGTGTCGTGGGCCTAACTTAACGAAACATCAGTGAAGGGAGGTGCCCACTTGAAAACCCCAATGACATGCTGCGTACTGCTGTTGTCTAGGCCAGGTTCCTGATGTCTTTATGTTGCTTGGTAGCTATGGTTAGCTGCTGAGCGGGACATACAAGCCAGCAGCGTTAGGTTAGCTCATATTTCACAAGGTTCGAACTATCCTCTGCTGCTCTGTGGGCCTACAAGCCAGCAGCATTTACTTAGTTTATTTAGACTGTAGGTAGGTTAAGCTTGCCAGCAGCATTTGGTTAGCTTATATTTCACAAGGTTTGAGTTGGCGTCTGCGGCTGAGCGGGCTATACAAGCCAGCAGCATTTACTTAGTTTATTTAGATTGTAGGTTAAGCTTCATATCACATGACTGTAGGTTTATTAGAGTTTCTCAGTTGGACAGGGCCTCTAAATGTGTTTTGCCTGGGATTTTGGCACAAGGGATTATAACATCTAATCCTGTGTATTAATGAACATATACCTGATGACAGAAACACAACATGACATGGAGCTGCCCCTACCTCTCCAGTGAGCTGGCCATAAACCAGTGACCTCTGACCCTGGAAAAGAGCTGCGATTGGTGGAGAGAGGACAGTGACAGACACTCCCTTTGGTAAATCCCATGTGACTGAGATGTCCACCACAGTTGGCTGCAGAGCAAACCGCAGCGACTGCATCACCTGGAAAATAATGCAGAACTGTAAAAATCTATTCAAACATCTGGGAGAGACACTGAGTTTTTACTGACTGGAACCATGGTCTCTGTCCAGACACAGATTTACTGCTGCATCTTCATTGTGTTTACTCACTTTTGGTTGCATCCTGTCAGTTCCTGTGATGAACTGAGCGTGACCTCCTCCCTCCTTGGCCAAGCCATTGATAAGAGCAGAGCTGGCCCCTTCTCCAATCCCAAAAGAGAAACACCTACAATACAGCAGGCTGATTTAGATCCACTCAACACATGGAAGACAGTGTGGAAATACTGTGGGTGTTTTTGTGCTTTCACCTGTGGGAACCTGAATTCTTCTTAACCAGATCAATGACTTCTTTGGTGTTCTCCACCTCTCCATCAGTAAAGACGAACAGCTTGGGAGGAGAGTTTACACATAAGTTGAATAACAACAGGGTTCTATGGTAAAGAATGAGGTGTGATACGTATGTACAAACTAATTAAAACAACAGCAGACATGTGACTCTTCCAGTGACAATGTCAAACTAGAATAACCACTTTGTGTTTTCCTAACTGCAAACCAGTAATTTTGCAGTTTACATCAATGCCTTTCCAGACTCACACATTTAGTAAATAAACCCCGAGAGGCTCTTTGATTTTTCTGATTTAGAGACACATTATATAAATAACGTTAAGTGTAGTCACTCTTGTTGTGCTGTATGTCTATTGTATTAGTAATTTAGTTCCAAGAGAAATACACTATATTGCCAAAGTATTCACTCATCTACCTTACACATATATGAACTTAAGTGACATCCCATTCTTAGTCCATAGGGTTTAATATGAAGTTGGCCCACCCCTTGCAGCTATTACAGCGTCAACTCTTCTGAAAGGCTTTCCACAAGGTTTAGATGTGTGTTTATGGGAACTGTTAACCATTCTTCCAGAATCGCATTTGTGAGGTCAGACGCTGATGTTGGAAGAGAAGGCCTGGCTTACAGTCTTCACTGTAATTCATCCCAGAGGTGTTCTAATGGGTTGAGGTCTGGACTCACTCAGGTTCTTCCGCACCAAATTTGCTCATCCATGTCTTTATGGACCTTGCTTTGTGTCATGTTGGAACAGGAAGGGGCCATCCCCAAACTGTTCCCACAAAGTTGGGAGACTTGGACTTGTTGCATAGGTGGCATTCTATCAGAGTACCACACTGGAATTCACTGAGCTCCTGAGCTCCTTTCTCAAATGTTTGTAGAAGCAGTGTGCATGCCTAGGTGCTTGATTTTATACACCTCTGGACATGGAAGTGATTGGAACACCTGAATTCAATTATTTGGAAGAGTGAGTGAATACTTTTGCCAATATAGTGTATGTATCTCATGTGTCTGTGAAGACTCTCGGTCATCCTTGAGTATGAAAGGATTATCCTGATAGCGCTTCAACTCAACATGTAGGCAGCACAACATTATTCCCAACCGCAGCCTGGGTTTTACAGTTAATTGTTCAGAAGGCACAGAATCCTCTGCTCTGAAAGACAGTTTATTCCCACCATCATTTTACTTGGATTCATTCCTGACCTGATGTTTGAGACAATGATATTACAGTGGCCCAATAAAGTCCTAAAGGAAATCTCCAAGTATCGCTGTACGAGTGATAGACTTCATCACAGCAATAAAGCCAACAACAAAATAGTAAAGTAACTACAAGATGACTGACACAGAGGTAGAAGGTTGAAAGCCATAAATAAACTCGGGCATCACCATCTTGACAGGTGAATGATGGATATCACAGAAACACAATGCCTCAAACGACAGTGTGAAGAGGCATTTGTACAACCTATACAACCTGTCCAACCTGTGTGTTTGCGTATGGGTGTGGGTGTGTGTGTGTGTGTGTGTGTGTGTGTGTTCTCGTATTTATTAAATTGTTGTTAACGCTTGAGGAATGCCAACATTGTGGGGTCTTGTTGTCACACAGCTTTTTAAGGGTAAAAACCTGTTAAGACTTTGTTTTAAAGTAAAGGTTACAATGAGGTAATGATTAGGGTTAGGGTGAGGGAAAGTATTATTTCAGTGTAAAGTTGTTTAAGAGATAGATAGATGGTGTGTGTCTCTTACTTGTCTCGGCTGACTGGGAATGCAGGGCTGCCTGTAAATATGTTGAAGTGGCTTCAGTATCTCTGTTCCTCCCAGATCAGCCTCCATCTCCTCCACTTTCTTCAAAGCCTCCTCCATGGTCTTCTGGTTGTACTCCACACTCTTACTGTCATCACACAAATACAGGCACCAATGCACACATACATCTACCTAACAGATAGAAAGGCCTTTATTGGCTGACTGTAATGAGCGAATAACTTACAGGAAGATGTGTTCATATCTGGACCCAAAACTGTAAACGTTGAAATAGCAGCCCATTGGTAAGCTCTTCAACAGAAGCAGCAGAGTATCCTTCAGGAAGACAGAAAAGATAGTGAAGACCACTGCATGAGAGGAACACTATGAGAGATTTAGAGAAATAACATGATAAATACCCTGGCACTGCCAATGCGAGTCTGATGACCCTTGCTGCTCATCTGCATATCCATACTCCCTGATCGATCTAATAAGAACACAAACTCTCCACATGAGGCGACTGAAGACATCACAGACTGGGGGAACTCAGGGTACAGGCTCACCATCACCACTGGATCACCCATCAGAGATCCTGAAACATGACAGGGACAGAAAAATGACCACACATTTTGCCATTTATTCCAACTCATCATCATTTGGAGGATAAGGAACATTATGTTTGTAAACTAATAACTTGACCAACTTGGACTCACCAGGCTTAGCAGAGGCCTGTCCTGCCTCCACCACAGCAGTGGGCTGATGGGCGTCTTTGTAATAAATCAACAGTTCAACATCTCTGTCAAACTTGTGTCCTGCTGCCAACTTGATCTACAGTTCAAGACACACAAATATAAATGAAGTTGTAATGAGGAACTACAACACACAGCAGACACATTGTCGCTCTACCTACAGTGGCCTGGGTTTGATCAGTGTTGAGGTACTGGAGAGGATCCAAGGAACAGCTGGACTCTACTTTAGAGATTGGACGAGGAGAGGACAGTCGGGCAGAAAAAGACAGACTGTAGGACACCAGAGAGGCTGGGACAGAGGTCACCTGGACACTGGCTCCTTCACTCCCTGTAAACAACGTGAGAGACAACTGGGAGTCACATGGTTTTTGTTTGGGCTGGGAGGTTATGTGAAGCTGGTGGCTTCAGATGGGATGCACATTACACATATAAGATCTTTGGCACCAGCTTCTCTGTTGTTGCAGGAAACATCTGTATGTAAATGTTAATGTGCAGTTTTACATTGTTTCTATCTCCTTTTCATTTTTACTCTCAGGATTTCTCTTCATCGTTAATTGATTTTAATGTTGATGGTCAATAGTAGTTTCTACACAAGAAAATACATGAAGAATGATGTGTTTCTGTGAACAGCTCTATGACTTCAGCCGTGCTGTGAAAATCATCAATGAAAAGTCACTTTTGGGAAGCGAGAAAACAGAAAAGGATTGCTGCAATAAATTGTTTGTACAGGTGTGGACAATGGAACAGCTGCTTGTCCCACCTTGAGGTTGGTAGCGAGGGTTGAGCACAGCAGGCAGACAGAACCTCAGCCCATCATCAGCCTGCACAGCCAGCTCAGTGACGTACTCCAGCCTGATGGAGGCGCTCTCTCCTGGAGGAAGACTGCCCACACTCAGAGAGAAGATATCTGGACTCTGCTCACTCTCCTCCAACAGGAAGGCCTGCTGACCAGAGCTCAGTGCATCATCATAATCCTCCCAAGCCTGTATGAGTACAGGAGACACATGTCAGGAACATTCACTGTGTTTACTGTTTCTTATTCAGCTCCTTTACACAGAGTAAATCTTTCTGTCCAGCTCACCTGCTGTTTCTCCTTCACCTCAGCTACAATCTGTGTCTGTCCAATCTTAGCACTGAAATGACAGACAGCAGCATCTCCAGGCAGAGGAAAGACAAAAACAGCCTCTAGTGGTTTGTCCTCCTTGTTCTCGTAGTTGAGAGTGGAGACCACTGTAGCCACATGATCCCTCACCTCCAGCTCCACCTCAATGCTCTTCAGAGGAACTGACACAGAAACACAGAGAACTTAGATAGAGACATTTAAACAATGATGGATTACACTGATTGTTACACTTTAGCCACAAATAAGGCTACCTGTTAACTGACTAATAAACACAATAGAGGTCTTTGTACCTGGTTCCTTCTGGGAAGTTAGCAGACCACAGCGGTTCATCATTGTACCTGTACAGCAAGGACGTGTGAGGACTTTCTGTTGTATCAATACATGTAAGGGACAGTTACTGTGACTTCCAACTCTTGCAAATCAGTTAAAATTATTAAATAGTTAATTATCATCACCAGGATTGGATTGGATCATCATTGATCCATATCAGTGCTATCTTGAAAAAATAAAAAAATAAAAAAATAGACCAACAGTTCTGATCCAGATTCAACTTTTTGAACAACTCTGGACAGTCATCCTTGTCTCTCTTGAAGCTGCTGCAGAATGCTGCTGTTAGACCATTACTGTATCTGATAGGAGAAAAAGCCTGTAATGGTAATCCTGCCTTGTCAAGAGCAAGAGTAACGCCTGGAGCTTCATTTACACACCAGAAAACTCAGATTTTCAGACGTGCCGCTCTTTACAGACTCAAGAAAGTGTTTCCCCCTTGAGAGAGTTTAAACTACGTGACAGTCAAATGTTTTCACAAGCCTTTCATTGTCCTTTCAGTTTCACTTTTCTTTTCCTTTAAATTAGATAAACATCAGAAGAATGCTTACCTCTGAAGAATGCTTACGGTCAGTCTATAAAGCTCCAACAATTTATCAGTGCAGCAGCACACAAAGCACTGACGTAAGCTAGGGTACGCTCGATTTCCTTAAAGAAGGAACACAAGGTGGGCGGGGCAGGAAATTCAATCACCCTACAACGCTGAGAAGGGAAAACGTTAGGTAGTTAATGTTTGTATTCATTATAGCCTGTTGGCAGAGGCGGTCCTGGCTAGATTTACGCCCTGGGCGAACCATCCCTTGATGGGATGGTAATTTCACTCATAGGTTGCCCAGCCGTGGCCTACTGGTTAGCGCTTTGGGCTTGTGACCTAGTATATACAGTCAATGCTTGTGACCCAAGAAAGAAAGCTTTCTAGGTAGAAAGCGGCTGAAGTGCCCTTGAGGAAGGCACCTAACCCCTCACTGCTCCCCGAGCGCCGCTGTAGCATGGCAGTTCACTGCTCCCGGTTAGTGTGTGCTTCACCTCACTGTGTGCTTTGTGTGTTCACTAATTCACGGATGGGATGGGATAAATGCAGAGACCAAATTCCTTGTATACACAAGTATACTTGGCCGAGAGACACTTAATCTTAATCTTAATCTATGAGTGAAATTAGTTGCATGACATGATGCCTCAGTTCTAATAGTTGCTAGTTCAGCAAAACTAAAAACCAAATACAGTTGTTTTCTGTGGCTAATAGCAACATATTAGCAAGAGGCTAATAAGGCTATAAGGTATGGGCTATAGCCCATAGCCTCACGTCACTCATAGAAATCTGCATACCTTTTTGCCCGTTTCTCCTTTTGCCCGCTTCTTCTTTTCTTCTTTTTCTGAAGTGGGCACCTGATGCTTATAAGCATCAGGTACCAAAGCATCAAAGTAAAAGACCAAATATATTTGGTCTTTTACTTTGATCCATGATGAAGATGAAAACTCGACATCATTAACTTTTACATTTACCTTTTGCCACACTTCAAGATCACGAATTAATTAAATCGTTATCTCGGGAAAACAAAGCTTCATTATCACGAGATCTAGAGAAAATTATCCCGTTATCTCGGGAAAACGGAGGAAATTAACTCGTTATTACGGGAAAACGGAGGAAATTAACTCGTTATTACGGGAAAACGGAGGAAATAAAATGTATGAATGCATGGCCATTCTCGGCTTCCGTAGTTGCCATCTACTGGTCACTAGTGTTATTACTCCCCGAGATCACAGAAAAGGAAGACAATCACATATACATCATATATTATTAAAGACGTTTAATGATTATGTGTTAATTAAAGTACTCAAAGTGCAGTTCTATAATTTGTATGGGCTTAAAGTGCAGACTATCAATTTGAGGGTATTCACATTCAAATTGGAAGAGAAAAACACCTTCATAACATGAAGAACCCTCTCCAGGAGGTAGGCATATCATTATCAAAACCTACAGTAAAGAAAATACTTCACGGAAGCAAATACAGAATATTCACAACACGGTCCAAACCATTCAATAATCTCAAGAATAGACTGCGCCAAAAACATCTAAATATGCCTTCTTAAAGGCATCCCAGCCAAACCTTTCCTGGAGCTATGTGGAAGGTGACAAAGGTAAATATTATTTTTAGAATTTAATCCAACATTGTTGTTGGTCTGTAAGTTACCGTATGAGCATTAAAGTATTAAAGGAGTGAGCAGCACTAAATTTGCATTTCCTTTGCCTTTCAAGCTGCTGTTCTGTTTAAATGCTGACTTCAGTGTAAACCAAGCACAGTTGCACAACTCACCTACATATATGTTTCCGGGGCAACCCACATCCTCCAGCTGCTTAGCATAGTCTCCAGCTCTTGTTTCGGTTTTCTAAAGTCATAGCTGGGTGAGCCTGCAATGAACAAGATTAAATACAGTGTAAAAATATTGTAACGCTACTGAAAAGAAAAATAATGTCTCAGTATATAATAAAAAGGGACGCCGTCCTTTGTGTTGTCTATTGATATAAAACATATCACACTAGAATATTAGACTTGACTTATCCAGCCATTGATCTAGAAGACGATAATGATTTACTCCACCTTCGTCCTGCTGATCCCCAGCACCTCTTCATGCACGTACACTGACCACAGGTTGCATGTACTCTGTGGTGTGTGGTGGGAACTCCCAGCAGCCTCTCTGTTAGTTGTGTCCCAGCTCATGGATGGAACCCCACAGGCCTTTACTCTTAATATGCTTCACGCTGACCAGCTCAGCTGCTGTGGACTTGTGTGCCATGATAGGATAACCTGAATACGTCCAACCTGAACGGAGAAAATGATGCATTCAAATACAATATGACAGCCAACACACCCACCATGAGAAATCTGCACATCAGTTACAAAACGCTCTTTGCGAGGAAATTTGTGTGGGATGACAGCAAGATCAGCAATACTCCTCATGATGTCATTCCAGAGGGTTGCCACCTCATCAGGACGTTCCAGGTCCCTAACAACATCTGATGGTACAGTGAGGATGATGTTGTCATTGGTCAGATTGGTCAGTTTTTGAAGGTGCTTCTCCTCTGTCTCAGCAAGTCCCTCACCATGGATAACGTGACCAGCAACATGTTGCAGACAATAGCGGAAGTGCTTGTCTCTCATGGCCTGACTTTTCACACAGGCCTCATAGAGACCATTACCGATTATGTTCACCAACAAGCTTAAACCCAGTTTGCTCAGGATCCTGTTTCCTGAAACACAGGAGACACACAAATCTGACTTGATTTCTGTTCTGCATAATTCAGGCACCTTATTAGCAAACAGAATTACAAGACCCATTTAGGACATGTTTAGGGCTTAGAGAGACCTAACACTTGTCTTTAAACATTCTGTAGCCAACTGGCCAATCGATGTATGGGAGAGAATATTTTTAAAAACAATATATATGAGTGAATCAAATTCCCAAACGTTCATTATTCATATGGACTGAGGTATTAGACTTACTGACACACAAACTGCCACCCTACCCAGTCTAATTTGACACCAACAGTTGTTCTGCCCCCTTTGCAAGTGCAATGTGACAATTTGACACAAAGAGACATTTCAGATAGCCTGCAACACTTATGTACATGTCACAATAGCAGATTGATCAAACAGCACAAAAAAAAATGTACAGCAGAGCTTTAGTTTGTATTTTAAAAACATGAGAACATGTGATCTTCTGGATGTCAGACGTATTTTGGGTGAACAGGGTTCGGCAAAACTGTCTGATGTGCAGTTTTTTTTGTTGCAATGAGTGCTGCTATGACAGAAGGAATTATGATAAATTTGTAGGTGTGTTGCTTCTCTGTAAAATTAATTTTGACTACTACCATGTAAGCATTTTTAACAGAATTGTAATCACCTCTGCCGTTTCACTGTATTATTTATGCATAAAGAGAATGCAGCAGGATTTCATTTGCGGCAAGAAAGGTAAACACTGCGAGATCAGCTATTCTTGTGAGATCAGTTACACCACAGGAAGTAGAATGCACCCTACTTGATGTCTCTGTCTTCATACTGCATCCCTGCAGTCACCGTTGTCATGTCACTGTAGAGGTACAGTAGGCTAACCATCTTGTAGCTGCTTCAAAGATGCAGATTTAAGAAACTAAATACGTAAAAGATGATTGTGTGCCCGTAAATAAACACATTTCTAAATGATTTCTAAATAGTTAGGTCACTGTATGTTTGGACACTGACACATTTTTTCTTATTCTGATTGCTTACAAAACACATTTAAGTTACAGTTATATAATGAATATGGGCTTTAGGCACATGTACATTTCTTCTATTTTTACAGCATCAGTGAACTAAACCAAAGAAAGATGTTGTAGAGTCATTGCATGAAGTTTATTTACTGAGTCCTGGTTCAACCATAAAGACTCGCAATGAAGCTGACAATACAGAAATGATTTCACCAAAAAGTGATTTATATTAAATTTATTTACATTTTGAGTCATTTACATGCAGTCTTTTCTCAGAGAGCAAGCCAGTCATCCAACTCATCTCCATGTTATGATGGTACATATGTCACTTCCAGTCTCATCCAGTAACAAAACAATCTGATGGAAGTACAAGATGAGCTGTGACCGAAATGGCTGATGGCACTGACCAGACTGTACCAACCCTCAGCCTGTGAAGAAACACACATAACAACAGTTAGTTTCACACACACAGACACAGTCCTAACTCCAGCACACATAGTCCACATGTGTGCTCTGCGTTTGTCGTCAGGTGTGTGATAGCTGTTTACCTGTGTGGCGGTTACCATCAGCTCCCTGAAGAGGTTGACGGGATCGTGCAGCTTCCTCATTTGTAGATTCTTGGTGAATGTGAACCTCTTCCGGTGGAAAGAGCAGGGGAAAGAGGATTAATTCCGACTTGAGACACTTAATAAATCAGTATTTAATGAACTAAACACTCGCTGCAAATGGTTGGTAAAAGTATCTGCACAGTTTGTGATGGATGTGGTGACACTTACTTTGGCAGGGTCAGAAATGTGTAGCACTGGCCTGATGGGTTTCCTCCACACTCACACCTGTAGTCCAAGAGTGTCTCCTGCAGGGACAACATGCTGTCAGTTATGTACTGTGTAACACACCAACAAAACATCCACACACACGCACAGCCATGTGTCAGTCAGTGCAGATGTGAATGAATGAAAACTGGAGGTTCTTACCATCTGCTATTCCTAGAGCATGTACTGCACTGAACCTCCAGGGACCAGGTCCAGAGAGAGATTGGTGAACTCTTCCTCTCTGATGGACTGAGCCCCACAACTGTGCGTTAAAGGGACAATACACATAAACATACATGTCAAGAACATGACATTATCAGTAACACAATACAACCATTGTGGCAGGTCACAGGTTCAGTTCACATAGACACAGTCATGACTAAAGGTTCCTTAACAAAAAAAAAAAACGTTCCTCTACTAAAATGATAATTCATTTCTGTTTAACACTTTTAATGCTTTGAGCAGAATAGATTCAATTCAATTAAACTCTATTGTACTGAAGTGGAGGCAGATGTTTTACATCAAGATCTAATCACATAGAAATGACTTTACCCACATAATACCTAAGCCAGAATGAGCATTTGATTAAAGTGACCCTTGAACAGATTTACAAAGAGAATACAACTGCAGAGAGCTGGTGAGCTTTGGCTTGCCATCATAGACTTTGAGGTTTTACCTTTTACATGTCCTGGTGATCTGCATTGTGAACTCCAGGTTTCTCTTCGCAGGGGAGACGTAACTTCTCTCAGTGAAGGCTGCAAACTCCTGCAGCGGTGGAGCCAGACTCCTTATCTGATCCATGACAGCTGTTGGGAACTCAGGAGCATCCTGAAAACATAGACACACACAAATACACAGACCTGATGTGATGCAAAGACGAGAAAATGTGCAGGCAGGGAAACATTAAATCACCAAAAACAGCTGACTCACTTTTTGATCACAGCCCTGAAATTCAGGAGCCCGGATTGAGAGGACCCTCTTGAACATGGCGAGAAAAAAGGAAAATGATGGTTGATGTTTCACGTTGGCCTCCAGGTTTTTGTGTGTGTATTTGTGAGGATGTGTGTTGTACCTCATGATCTAAGTCCCTGGACTCAAACTCCACACCTCCTCCTGGGAGCTGACATCCATGATGACCTCTGTGAGTGTCAGTAGACTCTGGAGGCTGGAGTTCATGTAACAGATCTGGCCTGGGTTGGGAAACCTGACACACAAAACCAGTCACACGACACATCAACATGATGATCTTCAGTGATTAATCACAGAAATGGAGACTAGTTTATTTTCTATAAAACATTCCAGCTGTTTGTTGGTTTCTTTTGTTTCTGTGTGACATTATGTGTGTACAGATGTATTCACCCAAACCAGGAGTCCTGTTGAACCCTGACACTCTGCGGGTAGGAGACCTGTGCAGACCTATATTTATAAATATATATAAATAAATATCATCTAATTATACACACACAAACATATTTAAAATGGCAGTTTTATCATATCTGGTTAAATGCGCGGTCCTATGTGGCCCTCAGTTAGTGTCGATGAAAAATTGTGTCCCCCTCCATCATTTAAGTTGCCCATCCTGCTCTAACATATCCTCCAGCTAACTATCATCTCCACTGCTGATTTTTGGATGGCATTCAGTGGGTTTAAAGATTTTAAAGTCACAGTGTGAGGATGGTTAAATAGTACAACATCCTAAATGAGCTCAGGTCAAGTTTCACACCTAAGGTGTCACAACTTAGGATTCCACTGTTTACTGTGGAAACAGTCTTGACAAGTCAGTTTAAAACTTTTACTCTTGAATTTGTAGTTGTGTGTGTATGTTTTTGTGTATGTTTTGTGTATGTTTTTTATTCTGTCATCTATGCTTAATACACTGATATTCTTACTTACTGATTGTATTTTCTCACACACTGCCAGTTAGCTTATTTCTTCCTCCCGTATTGAACTCTGATGCAAAACTGTGACCTTTTTCTTTTCTTTATATACTGCAGTCCCAGAATCTGCAATTCTGCATCCCCATCTCTCATCTCTCCCAGTTCCATGGAGAACCTTGAAAGTCACCAGAGAGGGGAAGCGCTGAATGAAGAAATCTGGCAGCAGTTTCAACCAGTTGTACAATAACTGTAGGTGCCACTTGTACCAACTTTATTAGTGACAGTAAAAGCAAACACTAACAAATGACAATTATAATTTATTTTATTTATGCACACAGCTTATATCATTGATTGGTCAATATGGTTGATGTGAATAAACTTTCAAAATGAACTCTGTGCAACCACCAAATGCAAAAGGTTACAATAAACGATATCAAAATATCCCACAATATCATTCAGATCATTTATCCACTGAACAGAGCACTCTGGCCACAGTTTTGAGTTCAGTTGTACTGGACCATGGGGTGATCACTCCAGGGAGGCAAACTGGAGAGTTTCTCCTCAGTGGATGTTTCTATGGGCCACCCCCAGGCCTTGAAGAATCCAGTCAGGTTCATCCCCACAGTCTGGGAGAAAGTCTCAGCATACAGGTTCATCTTTCCTGTGTTGTCATTGGGGAAGTTGCTCCTGTTGTGGTAAGCAGCAAACACCTTCTTAAAGGGATCCCAGCCAAACCTCTCCTGGAGCTATGTGGAAAGAGAAAAGGGCAGAGATAAATGTGAACAGGGTTGATGGAGGAAGAGAAACCTATGACAGAAATAATTAAAAAAAATAATTACTGCAAAACACTAGAAAAGTTGTAAGACGGTATTTTGTCCACACAGAGATAGATGTGGGAGAATTTCATGTTCGCTTGTGTTCATAGTGATTAAATGTCACCAGACACTGAGTGTGGTTGCAGAGTAAATAGGAAAAAGCTCCATTAACCTCTAAGAGCAGACAGTCCTCACATGTCCAACCAAAAAATTAGATGTAACATCGGTCTAAAACACAGAACAACGCCTGATCATGCTTGACTGCTGAAAGGCGACTTTAACGCTGCTGATACTGTGTAGGTCTCCCTTGTGTGGATGGGCCTGCATTTATCATTGTAACGTGTTAACAGAGGAAAAAAATGAGATTGAGAAACAATATGATTCTACATATGTAAATATTTACTAAGTGGTTGCAATGTGTAGTTACACACCTAGAGACTGTTGTAGTTTATTACTATTTACCATTACTGCAGTAAATTACTCCACCTGTGCTCTGTTGACCTTCAGGACCTCTTCATGCACATACACTGACCAGTGCCATTGAGTGAGAGAGTTGCGACACTCTTTGATGTCGCCGCTATTGCTAGTTTGCCTACCGGGCAGAGGTTGGTGTAGAGGATGCCATCCTATACCTTCTACACAGAGCCCACTCGCATCTGGACAAGGGAAAAGGCACTGTCAGGATTACCTTCCTGGACTTTTCGAGTGCCTTCAACACGATCCAGCCCCTTGTACTCTAGGAAAAACTCTCCAGAATGCGAGTGGACCCCTGCCTGGTTGCTTGGATTTCCAGCTACCTCACCGATAGACCACAGTACGTCAGGCTGAAGGACATCACGTCTGACACTGTGGTCAGCAGCACTGGAGCTCCACAGGGGACTGTACTTTCCCCTATCCTCTTCACCCTGTACACCGCGGACTTCTGCTACATCTCAGACACGTGTCACATCCAGAAGTTTGCAGATGACACGGCCATTGTGGGGTGTATCAGTGGCGACGAAGAGGAGGAGTACAGGAGCCTGGTGAGGGATTTTGTTGTCTGGAGCCACACAAACAATCTACAGCTCAACACCTCAAAGACTAAGGAACTTGTCATTGACTTTGGGAGGGACAGACCCAACCCCAGACCAGTTCTGATAGGAGCAGAGGAGGTGGAGGTCGTGCAGACCTACAAATATCTTGGGCTGTGGCTGGACAACAAACTGGACTGGACGAGCAACACGGGGTAGCTGTACAAGAAGACCCAGAGCAGGATGTACTTCTTGAGGAGGTTAAGATCCTTCAACATCTGCAAGAAGCTCCTGGGGATCTTCTACCAGTCTGTGGTCGCCAGCGTCCTGTCCTACGCTGTGGTGTGCTGGGGTGGGAGCACCTCCAAGGCAGACCTCTCCAGGTTGGAGAAACTAATCAGGCGGGCTGGCTCTGTGGTTGGCACGAGGCTGGACCCTCTGGCTACTGTAGCAGAGAGCAGGACACTTAAAAAACTAACAAGTATCCTGGACAATGCCAGTCACCCTCTGCACACGACCATCAGTAGCCAGAGAAGCACCTTCAGCGAGAGGCTGCTCCTCCCAAGTCACAATATTTATTTCTCTATTTATGCAACAACCATGCATGTACAGTCAATATTTATTTTTGTATTACTATTTTCATTATTCTTCACTGGGTGTATTGGTATTCTGGGCTTTTTATACTGTTTTCCTACATGTATGTCTGAAAGTGCTGGTTGCGATGGAGATGTCAATTTCCCTGCGGGAACCTCCCAAAGGGATCAATAAAGTCGTCTATCTATATCTATCTATGTAAACCCAATTAGTTCCAAAACATACGCTGGCTGTCATGTTCTTCTATGGGACAGACAGCAGCGATTGCATTATTGAACGGTAAATATAAAATAAAACACACACCCAAGTACTTTTTCAGCTGTTATTACATTATTGCATTTTTGTTAATGTCAGTTTTGCATTTGGAGAGGCAGGGTGACAACGAAAAACTTATACTTAGATAAGTTTTAGGCTACATGGAGAGAAAAGCTTAGTGTTCATGTTCCAAGTTCATGTTAATGTTAGTAGCACTGGCTTCAGAGGCTCTAACTTAATTTTTCCATATCATTCATCTGATGGTAGACGTCTCGATGTTCATTTGAGCACAACTGGGCTGTATTAGGCTATTGATTCCCGTGATTTTGCTTATAAATTCCGATTCAGCTATAAGCCTACCTTCGTGATAACGTAAAGAGGTCTGCCATGGCGGTCCGTTCAGAATTCGCCTAGAAGCTAGCTCACTTCTTCTGATGAGTGGCCACCCCCAGGACCACAACGCCAAACTCGCCAGTCCTAAAATTCCCGTCATTCCTAATTAAATAACCCTCGCTCAAATCACGAGTCACGACAATGCCTTGACATACGGGAAAGCAATCTATCAGCATCTCATCAAGCATCAGCAAGTAGCGCTGGGCAAATTGTACACTAGCCAAGTGAACATGGAACAGGAACAGTACAACAAATTAAGTACAGCCAACACGTCACATAATGAAAAGTTATATCCCAAAATTCAATTAAATAAAAGTTGTTATAAAGGTGGTAGCGATTCATTACTGAACTACCTTCACAGCAGGGGAAGTCGCGCTGGCTAATTAGCAGGCTAGCAGGCAATGCTAGAAAATTGGTTGAAACAACCAACAGAAAATATAAATAATTACGCTGTGCATATACAAATGAAGACCAGTATAAGCATCGCAAAGGGCCTCTGATACAATATAGACAGTTGACAATTCAAAAGAGGTCGATATTTCAGCAGCTTAGCTCTGGAACAACTCAACTCGCAGCAATGTAAATGAATGAGGTCGAACGCCCAAATGACAGTGTTTGGAACTAATCCGACTTTCAAATCCGGAAGTAGGCGGTTAAAAGCGCCGCCATTTTTTACAACGGAGGTCTATGGGAGTGTCGCAACTCTGTCACTCAATGGCACTGACACTGACCACAGGTTGCATGTGGCCTCAGTGGTGTGAGGTGGGAACTCCCAGCAGGCTCTCTGTTGGTTATGTCCCAGTTCATGAGTTTCTCCCCAAAGACCTTTGGTCCTGGCATCGTTTGGTTTGACCAGCTCAGCCGCTATAGATGAGTGCATCATGATGGGATAGCCTGAATGCATCCAACCTGGATGGACGAGACACAGCTCAATCTAGGTTGTCTGAATGTAATTGTGATTTAAACTAGTAGCAAATCACTTTTTTTTTTTTTTTTGGACGGCACAATAAACACATTTTGTGAGAATGAGACAGAAAACACACATACCAGCAGAAATCTGAACATCTGCTACAATGCGCTCTTTACGGGGAAATTTCCGAGGGATGACAGCCAGATCAGCAATACCCTCCATGACGCCATTCCAGAGGGTTGACACCTCATCAGGACGTTCCAGGTCCCTAACAACATCTGATGGTACAGTGAGGATGATGTTGTTAAACTCCAACTCTGCCCAGGGTGAAGGAGCTGCGCACAGCACCGACCAATCAGCTGCTGTTGTCACTCCTGAAGGGAAGCATGTGGATACTGCGGTATAATAAACTCAGAGCTTTGAAATATTGTAATTATTCATCAGCACTGTAGACAAATCATTAGGGAGGAGACAAGGGGCCAAAGCTTCCTTCTCTGGTCTCCACATCTGATCTCATTTGTCCCATCCACTCAGCACCTTTTCATCTTTCTGTTGGTTCCACTGACCCTTTAGCATCTAGTCGGGCTTTGTTTCTGAACTGCACATTACTAAAACGCACATGACCAGAAACTAGTGACCAATAACAGAGACTTACCAGACTTGTAATAAGGTGCGCACACAGCTATCTGCACTATGACCTCTGCCTCCTCCACATATGTGTCAGGTGGAGCCACCAGGTAGATGAGTCCCCCCCACAGGTTCTGCACCTGCATCACCTCTGAGGTAACAGGAAATCTCTCCAGAACACTAGGCGCTCTCTTCAACTCTTCAGCCTTCAGGAAGTCACTTTGACAGCCTATCTGAACCTGAGGATGACGTCGGAAATGTTATTTAAAACCTGTATGATTCTACGGTGCAGTATGATTTATTTTCATAGATGTATTTATGTAATAAACTGTAGATGAGATGCATGAATAAATAGGAATAACAATAGAGGAATAGCAGTTGGCAAGAAAGCTAAATTCATAGAGGGAGCATTTTCCAGAACATTCACATTTTCAGTCATTACGAGACTAAAGCAGACAGATTTCTATAATGCAGATAGAGGTGACCTCACAGAGTAATACCTGGCCTCATTTTGAAAGGTATCCCTCTCTTTTCAAGTATCCTTTTCCTGTTTTTTGAGTACATTCAAAACTGTTCATATTAAAGCAACACAGAGATATTGTTCACCTTCAGTTTGATATTTTGTGGACATTAAAGGACTATGTGCAGTGTGAAGATGTAAGTAAAATTTTTAATATTCATAATATATCTAATATAGCACTTTGACTGCATCTTTTCCTGTCAGTCACACCACCATAAGCAATGATTTTGCAAAATAACAATGACCCCCAAACATACAGCCAGAGGAGGTAGGTCCATAAGCCCTTTGAGACAGGTTTCAGGGTTATACAGTGGAGGCCAAAGTTATTAGAACACCTCAAAGATCTGAAAATATTGAACCTTTTTTGTCTCCAAAACATGATTTAATTTCATAATGTTCATGAAACATGCAGGTGGTTGCTCTGAGCACAACAAATATCATATGAAGTGAGTCCTACTGTTTTTGTCCAGTTTTAACCTCAATATTTGGTATGTCTACCTGTTGCAGCAATTACGGCAGTACACCTCTCTAGCGTAGTGTCAGTATATTTCCTGAGAACTTCAACACTAATGTTATCCCATGGCTTTTGCAACTCAAGCCAAATGCTTTAGATCTGTCCATTTCTTTTTTCAAATGTGCTCAATGGGGTTGAGGTCCAGACTTTGAGGGGGCCAGTCCATCATTTTCAAAGTTCTGTTACTTCTGTCACAGGGAGTTACAGCAGTAGTTATGTTTGGGGTCATTGCCCTAAAATTATCATTCGAAAATAAATCCAGGCCCAATAAGACGACTCCCATATGATACTCTGTGCCTCACCAGAATGTTGTGGTAAACTTTCTTATCCATGACGCCAAAAATTTTCACTAAGTCACCTGTTCCTGGGGCTGAAATGGCACATCACTCCATAATACTACTCCCTCTGTGTTTAACTGTTGGCAAGAGACACTCATTCTTGTATATCTCCTCCTCCTTCCTTTGAACATACACTCTTTGTTTGTTATCATACTGTTCAACTTGGACTAATCAGTCCACAATACTCTAGACCAGTCTTCCTTTGTCCATTTGTTGTGTTCTTTTTCAGGAGTTTCACTTCATTTCCTTCTTTTGGTTTCTGTGCTGCTATTCTGCCAACAAGTCTTTCTTCACCCAGTTTTGGGAGCACAGTTATGCAAAGACACTGTTGCACCATTAGTCATTGTGGTGTTGATAAGCAAGATAGGCCTGGTACATTCAAAGAAATCACACAGCAGTGTCCGAAAACTCTTGTATCAACATCAGTTTAACCATGACCAAATCTGACAATGATTACACAAGTAATTTGGCTCCTTCTGTGAAGGAACATGATGGTGTGACATTGACAGTAAATTAGGCCTGGGAAATTTACTTAAATCTTCATATGATGGCTCTCGTCTATGGTTTATAGAGCATAATGATGGCTTTCTAGCTTTGTCATCTGTTTTATTGGTGTTTTTATGGCCAGATCAACTCAAACAACTGAAAACTCATGAACATGCCAAGTGTTCTAATAATTCTGTCCACCACTTTAGATTAATGGACTTGACTTGATGTTCAAATTTAGCAGAATGACATGATCACAGTAAATGTTGATTTAATGTACTGTACCGTCCATCTCTTGTTCACCATCTTTTCTGGTATGATCATGTCGGTCTTCATGCCAGGAGAGAGGTACAGACCGGTACTGATCCACTGTGTTACCTTTCCATATTAATGCAATGCAATAATACTGGGTACAAATAATTCAGAAGTTATTTCACATTTGTTCACAACACTGTGGTCTGACCTGCTGTTTGTGCATTTATCCTTATCCTTTGGTTGTAGACAACAGCCCTCGCAGGGATTTGCTTGATGATGTAGGGCAGTAGGGCATCTTGATCTGGACAAACATTATATAGGTCTTTCAACAGAGAGAGAAGGAAGTGGTCCTGGGGACTCCTCACTCACCTTGAAACAAACATATATCGTCATTTAGAAAACAACTGACTATGTCTATGACATCAAATGAGGTGCAGGTTAGAGGAATTGAATGGAATGAATGCAGTAATGGTGCATAAATTATACAGCTCCCTGACCCTCCTAAAAGTCACTTACCTGCTCACAACTTCACATTTACTGCCACCCTTTCACCACCAAGAAATACTATTGTCCCTGGAGGCAAATTGTGGCCCTAAGAGAGAGGATCTAGTTGCCTATTTACCATACAAGCAGTAAAATTCGTAAAACAACATATTGCCCACCTGTGGAACGTCACCACACTTTAAGATGTCAATGAGGACGTCCCGCACTTGTGTGTAGGAGAAACTATCAAAAGCCTTCATGGTCAAGAAGTGGACACAATCCATCCCCAGTTTTTGAAGGTGCTTCTCCTCCGTCTCAGCAAGTCCCTCACCATGGATTACGTGACCAGCAACACATTGCAGACGATAGCGGATGTGCTTGTCTCTCATGGCCTGGCTTTTCACACAGGCCTCGTAGAGACCATTACCGATTGTGTTCGCCAACAAGCTCAAACCCAGTTTGTTCAGGATCCTGTTTCCTGAAACACAGGAGACACACAAATCTGACTTGATTTCTGTTCTGCATAATTCAGGTCAAATTAACTCAGGTACCAGCATTTAAAAATGTCAAATGACCCAAACTGTGTTGGTATGCACCTTATTAGCAAACAGAACTACAAGAGCTACAAGACCCATTTAGGACATGTTTAGGGCTGTTTTAGCTTATCCCAGAGTAGAGATGTAATCTGTTTCAACATACACCTGTGAAAAAACATCCCAACCAGTGACAGATCAATTCTTCTTACTGTTTTTTTAAAAGAAAGACCTAACACCTGTCTTTAAACATTCTGCAGCCAACTGGCCAATCGATGTACAGGAAAGAATATTTTTAAAAACAATATATGTGAGTGAATCAAATTCCCAAACGTTTATTATTCATATGGACTGAGGTATTAGACTTACTGCCACCCTACCCAGTCTAATTTGACACCACCAGTTGTTCTGCCCCCTTTGCAAGTGCAGTGTGACAGTTTGATAGGAGGTAGCTGGATAGAAGACACAGAAGGTGGAGATCTTTCTGAAACACCAGTTTGCTGTTCATTGTAATGCTGTCATATTTTGACGCTGGTTGTCCTTTGGTTGGTTGATATGATCTGCAAGTGACTGCAAAAATTCCTTTCCTTTAAATTCTTTTCACGGTATTAACCCAGGTACAGGAAGCAACACACAGAGACATTTCAGAGAGCCTGCACATTTACATGTCACAACAGCAGAAAAAAAACTGCACAGCAGAACTTTATATTTTAAAAACATGAGAACATGTGATCTTCTGAAGGTCAGACAGGGCAAAACTGTTTGATCTGCAGTTGTTTTTTTTTTTTTTTGCAATGAGTGCTGCTATGACAGAATGAATTCTGATAAATTTGTAGGTGTGTTGCTTATCTGTAAAATATGAATTTTGACCATGTAAGCATTTTTAACAGAATTGTAATCACCTCTGCCGTTTCACTGTATTATTTATGCATAAAGAGAATGCAGCAGGATTTAACTTGCGGCAAGAAAAGTAAACACTGCGAGATCAGCTATTCTTGTGAGATCAGTTACACCACAGGAAGTAGAATGCACCATACTTGATGTCTCTGTCTTCATACTGCATCCCTGCAGTCACCGTTGTCATGTCACTGTAGAGCTACAGTAGGCTAACCATCTTGTAGTTGCTTCAAAGATGCAGATTTAAGAAACTAAATACGTAAAAGATTATTGTGTGCAAGTAAATTAACCCATTTCTAAATAGTTAGGTCACTGTATGTTTTTTTTTATTTTGATTGCTTACAAAACACATCATTATATAATGAATATGGGCTTTAGGCACAGACTCTCTGCTTTAATTCAACGAGTTAAAAGAAACAGTTAAAACACAAATATATAGGAAATTCCACCATTTTTACACATATTTTCAGGAGCCCAAATGGAATTGGACAGATTAACTTAATCAGAAACGACTAGCCTTCTGCATGCAGCTGATGTGTTCACCACTTTTGTTCGTGGTTACCCCAGCTTGAGCTATATATTCTTTCTATCCACAGTATGAAGGTGTTGAAGGCCATACCCATCCCACAACCACTATTGGATTAACCTTTACTAGTGTATTTTTTAAAACTTTATATTTCAAGTTGTATTTGCTTCTCTGTGACAGGTTAAGTGTCTAGTATAACGTCATATACACATGTGCTCAACATACATTGTCATTTTATATTATCATGAAAGTGAAAATTGCCAGACTGTTGGAACTCAACATCTTTTGGTGCATCATCATACCTGAGAAATCTGTTAATGGATTTTGCCCCTGGTGTGTCTGAGCCCAGTACCAGGAGTGTCCACCAATCAGCAGGCCTCCTCCCTCTGCCACAAAGTCTTGGATTTCCTCCACATGCTCATCGCTGTATGCTGTGCACACAAACACACTCAGGTCTTTCCTGAATTCTGTCTTCTCACACTTGAGACCAGAGTCGGTGAAAATGTTGACTGCTGGAGCAAAACCAACGACTCCATCCCGCCCTTGGTCCAGCCAGTGAACAGCATTGTTCCAAAATGAAGCCAGTGTCTGGAATAAAAAAAGCAAATTTAAAGCTGAGACCATGGTTAAATAAGTTGTATGCAACATTACCTAGCACAATGCAGGTCAACAACTAAAAGACACCTTAAGTTAATATGTAGACTAACAAATAAGAAAATCAATCATGTTTTACTCTACGAGAGGTCATCTGCTGTATCTATAACATGGTTGTATTTTAGAGATGATAGACAAACATGTTTTCATTGTGTACTAGTTTGCAATTAAGAATTTGACTAATTCAAACTTCACCTCCATGTTTATGAAGCACTCATGCATTGCCACAATGACCCGTCCCCGCCCATAGTATGCTCCTGCCAGTCCATCTTCAGTGGTCCCAATGGGGAAGGACAGAGGGCCATGAACTAGAACCTCAGAAGCTACAAAATCTCCCTGGAGGTTAAACTCTAAAATCCCTTTGAGTAAGAACTCCAAGTCCTCCTCAAAAGTCTTACCAATACTGTATGAAGAAGAGAGAGCGAAAAGCCCATATGGGTGACAATGGTGAAGCAAGACAATGCATGCTGTAATTAAACATTTTTCAGATAAATAGAAAAACTGCAACGTTAAATGAAAGAGAAGTATACACTTACTCTATAGCCTTCTAATGGGATGGGATTTCTGGGTAAACAGGTAGGTTCCCTGCCGCTCCATAACCTGTTCCAAAGTAGATGCCAGCCACTCCTGCCACTTTATTCCCAGGAAACTGGAGAAATGGGTTCTCATTGCTGTGACATGAAGCCCAGTACCACGCTTGCCCCGCTATCAGCACTCCTCCTCCAGCTTTCAGAAATGCCATCAGGTCTTTTGGGTCTGAACCCACGCTGTAGGCATCTGTCACATACACACCAACTCCTGGATTGTCACTAAAGGCCCCCACCACTTCTACTTGGAAGCTGGATCTACTGATGTGATCAGCGACCCACTTGACATTTTTGTGCACCCCTACAGAGATGTTTTCAGATCCATCTCCTCTCAGCCAGGTCAGGGCGTTCTCTATCAGGGCTGGAAAGGGGGTAAGATCGGCTTCGTGACCCAAGACCACAACCCTTCCACGGCCGTACAGAGAGGCAGCCATCAGGACCTGGCCTTGGCTGTTTATTGCTAAAGGGAAAGCATGGTCTCCAATGAGCACAAGATTACAGGGAACAGCGGAGCCACGTAGGTCCAGCTTGCTGATACCTCTCATTAGAGAGGTGTAGGGCCCTTTGGGATAGGACTGCATAGGCTGGTTGGACATGGTGTGGAGGAAAAATGCTCCGAAATTTGGGTGAAGAGGTGGAGGGCAGACAAAAAAGCCACTGAGCATAAGCTGTGTTAGTGAGTGAGGTTAAACCCTAGATGGCTGAACTTGTTAGGTTGTCCTGTGAAAACAGAGATGACACAACTTATACATCTATAACAATAAAGATACAACATTAAAATGTCAGTCTAAAACTGATTTAGAGATGACCAGCAGTACCCATCAAGCTTTCATTTTTTCTAAACACTCCAGAAAAACAACAAATGGATTTTTACCTAAAAATCAGTTTCGTCGTCACAAGATAGACTTTGAATGAATTACAGCAGTTATCCAAACAACACTTCCTAAGACTGTATGTCTGACAAGGAAGAGAAGTAGTACTATTTAAACAGTAGTACTATTTAAACAACATGGGAACATGAGGAGGGATTTTAGTAAACTCCACCAACTTTGACTAGAATCTAGCCAAAGATGTTAGTCTAAAACATTTATATGTCGCACCTCCAAAACAAACAGCAAGACAAACATTCATCTTTACTTTTACTTTACATTTGCAACATACCCTCAGTTCAGCGGCACACAACAACTCAAGAATAGTCTTTCTTAAAGAGACAGCGCTATTTTTCTAAAGGTGCTATATATCTATATATACATAGATAGATAGATAGATAGATAGATAGATAGATAGATAGATATGCCCACACAGATATATATATAAGACTAGATGACAGATGAGATTACATAAGAGGGTACTTACAATAGAGTAAGAGTAGGACATGTACAACTCTCAATTACTGTTTTTATTATATATAACATATATATTGTATATATAGTGACTCCCTTCTTTCCTGACATGCAGGCTTTTTGGCACTGGTTTTAGTTAACATAATAGGTCCTTTCTTCACCCTCATTTTTTAAATGAGATAAAAATTAATTCATATGGATGTTACTTAGACATGTACTACCCACTTAGACCAGACCAGGCACCTCCACCCCATAGCACTCGCACTAGCTGATGAAAAAAAAATCAAAAAAACAGGATTCTTACATTTGCAAAACATAAACGAACATTGGCTCAAACAGATGGGACTCTATTTATAGTGCACCATCAGTTACATCAGATACTTTCTGTGTCTAGTTAAAATTTTTCATGTGCTGACATAAAAAACTAAATGTTCAACATAATATCTTTTAAAATGCAGAAACATTTGTAGTTACATTAGCATCTCCCAAGCTCTCGAACCAGGAACATTACAACAAATAAGAACATATTAAATGAGGCAGCACGCCCTTAATCTGGATGGTAAATATGATGAGAGAGAAGTTAATCCTTTCATTTATCTCACAGTGTTCATGCATGTATTGTTGGAGAAAACAGTCTACAGTCTAGAAAGTAAAAATTCTGACTGTCAGTGTGAAAATGCAGAAGGCAGAACTCAAACACAGTGTGTGACAGTTCAAAACACGTCAGTTCTCAAGTAAACCACAAGGGCATGGGTATGAAACCACAAACAACTTTTCATAAATTACTCACTGTGGGTTCCTACTTTTTCCCTTCCTCTTTACGGTAAATAAGGTCAACTATAAGTGAGAAAACAAACTCATGTGCTATTACTGTATTCTGTGTTTCTTAAGAACAATAAATCCATTACAACAGGACTAGAAAATACTGTAGCTATCTGGACTATTTAATTACATAAAAAGCATTATTCATTCAATCATTAATCTGGGAGAGAGGTGGGAGAGCCCCATCTGATCTAGGTGGGAGGTATGTCTAAGGGTGTATTCACACCTGCCTTGTTTAGTTCGATTAAAACGAACTCAAGTTCGTTTCCTTGCTTGGGTCGGACCTTTTTGACTGGTGTGAATACACTCGAACTCTGGTGCGGACCAAACAAGCGGACCGAGACCCAGCTGAGGAGGTGGTCTCGGAGCGGTTCCTACCGAACCCTGGTGCGGTTCCTTTATGGTGTGAAAGCAGCCCGACCTCGATCCGACCCAAGTTGCAAAAATCTACCTTTTTGGATTTGACGAGCTCCCGTAGTTTTCGCGCATCTATCAAGAAGCGTCTGTGTACTGTATCTGTCTGTCTGTGGCACGCATATGTCGCGAACCGTTGGCCCGATTGATTTGAAACTGGGCAGGTGTCTCGCTACGGGCACGAAGATGTGCACTGCTAAGTTTGACATTGTTTGGATAAGAAATGTAAAATATATCGGTAAAATAGATTTTCTCCGCTCTAATATTTCCAGTTGCCTGATGACAGTTCTAAATTATTGCGCTGGCTCAAACGCTAGATGGTAACCATGGCAACGGAGACTCAACGTTATTTTACAGTTTACAGACAAAACATGAGTGATTTGATCATCTATCTATAAATCAAGAATTTCTTTTAACTTATTTGGTGAGTTTGTGTCTGTCTGTCTGTCTGTCTGTGGCACGCTGATTTGAAACTGGGCAGGTGTCTTTGTGGGGAGGAGACATGGGTCACGACAATGGTCACAACTGAAAAATCTTCTTCAGCTCCCACTATAGGAATACATACTTCCGACGGGCACTGCACTAGTTATGGGAAATGTAGGATAGCCCAGTGACACACACAACAGAGAGAGACACGTGAAGCAAACAAACGCAGGTAGGTTAGGTAGAGATGAGCCGTGGCTTAACCGAGCTCTGAGGAGACACGCTGCCTCCTAGATATCTGGGCAGATGTCCAGATATCTCAAATGCTGGAGAAAACACATAAAAATGCAGAAGTATATAAGATTTTTAGTAAACAAATGAGAGAGAGGGGATTCCAGCGCTCAGTTTATAAACCATATTGCTAGCATAATAACAAGTAGACCTACAGTACGCAAAGTCTCCATTGTAGCCTATTTACGTGGGACATTTGGCTTCCTTCTTTACCCCGCCTATACGTTTACCAGCCAATGGCTGAACGACCTTAGCACATGTGTTTTTGTTTATAAATTCTGGTCCGGTTGCAATTAATCAGTGTGAAAGCGAACCGCACAAAAAAAAAAAAAGAAAAAAAAAAAAATTGGTCCGGACCAAAGCAAGTGAACTAACGGACCTTCCTGGTGTGAATACGCCGTAACATCCACATGAATACCAGGTCCAAAAGTTTCCCAGAATCTACTTTCTACATGCCTTTTCATTTAGGACCATCTAATACTGTGATGTTTAAACTGACAGAGAAAGTTGACTGGGTAAGAACAATTATTTGTATTGCATGACCGGGTGTAATGTTTGAAGCATGATTGGACCTGACTGTTTATTCTAGTGTTTGAGTCAATGGACGAACTGAAAAGTTGCGAATAGCTACAGTAAAACATTGCTTCTCTTTTTAAAATACAACAGGTTTGATTAAAGGTTTCATCAACCGACACTTTCAATGTTCAATATAATTTTTCCAAATTTGCAGTGACAGTAATAGCTCTCACACCAGGAACCACAAGAACACATTTTAACCCAGGAATCACCTCCTTGAGCAGGATGAGACATAAATGCAGAGCACCCTAGGGCTTACGAGATTGCTCTTGGGTGTCTTCACAATGTGCTTTTCATATGTTGGGGCATTTAGCAGGTAAATGGTTGGTAGGGACCTAAAGCTGGGTAACAACAAAATGAATATTTCAATTACATTAATCAAATGACAAGGAAAAAAAAAAAAGACTACAAGTTATTGATACTATTGTTCCATTTTGCAGATTTTTCATGTAAAAGGTAATATGCTGTGTTCACAACTTTTCCCACTGCACAAATTTGTCATTGCGTGTTTATAGTCAGCTGTGTCTTTCTCTGGAAAACTAACATATTTTCCTTCATAGTGAGACTGAGACTTAGACTTAGATAAACTTTATTCATCCACAAGAGAAATGAGTGTTGTGTGAGTCAGGATCAGCTACTGAAGGCAACTCCCATTTTTGGCCAGATGAGGTCCCCATAGAGGAAACCCTTTTAAATGAATAAAGGAGCTATTCTAGAGGTGCCTGTGCATTTTTTAGCATTGGCCCATAATGCATGTTTTTCACTCACTACAAGTGTGTGTGCGTGTGTGTGTGTGTGTGTGTGTGGGTGGGTGGATGTGTGTATGCTCGCTTGCACCTCCTGAAGCTTTTTGGGTGGTATTGCACTTCCTGCCCCACACACACTTATTCCAAATATGGTTGGGCGCCACCCACTTCCTGGTCCTCATTACAAAGGATTTATGCAGAGAGAGAGAGTTACCTTTCAAAATAAAACCAAGTCATGAGACAAGAACAGAAACAAGACACAAACTCGGTGAGGTGTGACAGTAGCAATTTCTCCATTGTGGGACAAATAAAGGTTTTCTTATTCTTAGGATGATCCACAGAGGCCCCTCCCCTCAACCCATAGGACCCATTAATAAGATTAGCTTATTAGTTTTAATATTTCATTCAAAGCAGCAATAACTTGAACAGAAACTTCCATTGTCTTGCAACATTTCTCATCTAGTATAGACGGCAGTGCAAATAATGCAGCACACAGGTACATGGTGGAAAGTACTGTTGACGTGCTAGGAGGCAACAAGTATGCTTCTGTGTACCAATTCTGGAGAAGTTGTTTAAGTGAAATCCTCAAATCCCCAAGGCATTTCTTTGCACGTTGCAGCCCAGTAGTACATTACCAGCTTCCACACACTCGGTCACACATGGCGCTAGAGAAACAACACAAAACAATTCATCAGATTAGCATACATCCTGATTGACTGGATGAACAATTATGGTTATACTTATTACCATTCTGAGCACTGAGCCAAGATGCAGCCTTCATAGCCAGAATCTCCCACTCTTCTTTGGCATCCATCTTGAAACCATGAAGCCAGATCAGAGCCAGGATGGTGGCCCACACTTCCTCATTGACCTAATTCACCACATCAGCAGTAACAATATTATATACTAAATTAAGCAAGACGGCATGCTCACACACTTTTATGTCTTAATAAGAGCCATCCTCACAAACTATGTCATTAAATGTAGTTTAAAATAACCTCCATTATCTATTTGACTCAGTCTTTGACAACAACCCACCAGTGCAGGTTTTGACTTTTCCACCTCCTCTCTGGTCTTCCCCAGTGCAGCAGCCAGAGCTGGATCAAGCAGCCAGGAGCCAGAGGCCTTCTGGAGGGAGATCAGCTGCAGCAGAGGGTCTTTCTGAGGCTGCTGGGGCCAAGTTCCTCTCTCCTCTGCAGCACACACAAAGTCAGAGGAAAAGAAAATTTAAGGAAAGATAAAAATATCCCTTTATTATTTTCAGTAATCTCATGCTTCTGATTTGCATCCATGTTTGTTTGTCATAGTCAAGCCTGTGGTTATACATTATATTCAGTCTCATATTTAACCTCAGAAAATGACAATTGCAGATTTTTCAGATTCAGATTCAGATTTCAGTTTCAGATTTGAAGGTATGTGTCCAGTAATCAAAATGTGTTGAAAGGGCTTGACACTGACAGGTGACAAGTTAAATTGTTGTTTGGTACATTCTGCTGCTTTACCAGTTTAACTATTTCTAGATGACAGTCAAATGGCCACATTTAAATTTAATTTCAAGAAGTACAGCTGAAAAGAATGAGTACATGTCTGTAAAGTAAGCACCACTGAAACAATGCAGATTATTTTCTCACATCAGACAATAGTCAACGGGTTCCCAGACTGGGGAATGACAAGAAATACCTTCTTAAGCCTTTAAATTCAAAATCCATTAATCAGTTTATTAAATGTACACTGAATTGGGCACTACATTCAGTCACTGCTGGATGTACTCATTCATTCAGACAAGGGCACTCACACGTCGGTGCCAAGTACTGGGAGCAACTCAATGTTCAACGTCTTGCTCAAGGAAACGTCGGCATGTGGAACCGCTAACCCTCTGGTTCATGGACAACCCTCTACCTGCTAAGCTAACCATGTGTCTGCTACTCAAACTGGGAAGCACTGATGTGGACTGTAATCTGAGGTGCTGTTAACTGATGATCTCTGAACTCATCCTCTGCAGCAGAGGGAACTCTTGGTCTGCCATTTCTTGACGGTCCTCATGAGAACCTGTTACATCTCAGCATTTGACCTTCATGTTCTAAGTATCGATGGACTGTTGTTTCTCTTTACTTAGCAACACTTGAACTGTACACCAACACTACCTCAAAGTGTGCAAGGCTTTAAAACATATTTTGGGTTGTTTCCACTTTTTTCACTACATAATCCCATTTATGTCTTGTCATAGTTTCCATGGAAGAGAAGGTGTGTTCTTTATTACAGTGAATCACAAGTTACTAAGAGCAGAGATAAAATGTACAGGTTGTTGTCAGTGTTTACACTAATGTACTTTATTAATAAAATTAAGAAAACACTGTGTTGGTGTAGCATTCAGCTTTTTACTTACGTGAAGGCATTGACATTGGAACCGTGAAAACTGAAATAAAGAGAAAATGTTTTCTTCTGTCATGGGAACGTAACACATTACCACTGCTGAAGTTAATACATACATATACACCAATCAGCCACAACATTATGACCACTGACAGGAGAAGTAAATAATTGACCATCTTGTGAAAATCCAGTGTTTTGCTGGGAAACCTTTGGACCTGGCATTCATGTGGATGTTACTTAGACATGTACCACCCACCTAGGTACATACACAGGCACACACACAAAAACGGTTTAGGAACAACTAAAAAAACATGAAGAACAGCACAAGGTGTTGACCTGGTCTCCAAATTCACTCGATCCTAAACTGATCAAGTATCTGTGGGATGATCCACAGAGGCCCCTCCCCTCAACCCATAGGACCCAGAGGCCCCCACGAACAACATTCTGTTGCCAGGCGCCACAGGACACCCTCAGAAGGACCATATCCATTCTCTGAGGAGTCACAACTGTTTTGGAGGCACAAGGGAGACCTACACAATATTAGGAAGGTGGTCATAATGTTATGCCTGATCTGTGTAACTGCTCTGTCTTCCTCACTTGCTGCTGTAGACAACTGTATGTCACCTACAGTATGTTCAGGACTGCTGTAACAAGTACATACAGTAGCCGTGATGTTTCCCATGTTTATCCATTTACTGTATTGACAGCAATGTACTGATGTTACTTACGCTTCCTGCACCTCTTCATCGGGGATTCCATGAAGTCTTTAAGAAAAGAAAACAGTATGAGAACAATACATTTCATGGGAATTACTTAACAAAAAATATCAGCCAAACTACTGGTTTCTACAATTATTGCAGTAACCCACAAGTTATAATGAGCATATTTAACGTGTACAAATTGTTTTATAACATTTAAAGTATCACATAAAACGATAATAGAAGAACTATCTCCACTTTAAGCAACAACCTGTCAATGACTGTAACAAGTTAACCAGACCAAAAACAACTCTTACTGTACCCACTGTATTTCACATTAAAGCTGCAAATAAGAATGTGTTGGTTTGTTCAGTCTTGACATTCATTTGCTGTATTCATAGAAAACACAGTGTTGGTATCTTATTCAGCTTTTTACTTACTAAATGGTGACATCATAGCATCACAGGATCCGATTCCTGCAATAATAAACAAAGGACAATACACTGTAAGATAAAAAAAGTGAGCTTAAGACATTCATCTACTGTATTTATAGAAATAAAACATAGTGTTGTTAACCCATTCAACTTTCTACTTACTTGACCATACAGAACCACAGACCATTTTTTTGCGACCTAATTGAAGATTGAGAAAAATATCAACAAAACAAGTGTGTTGGTTTGTTCAGTGTTTACATTCATTTATTGTATTCATAGAAAACTATGATGTATTTTTCAATCCCATTTACTTACTACGGGGTGCACAACGAAAGGCCATACCCTTTGGGGCAAAACAGCTTCCTGTTAAATACACTTCAAGATTAAAAAACCAAACAGATTTTAGGTCAAGACCAGAACTAAACAGACAAACATAAGAAGAGCTATGCACACAACAACGCACAATGAGCACAGAATAAATGCTGGCCAAAAATAACACTCAGTAATCACATACTGTGATTCAGTGATATTTTCAAAGATTTGAGTTAGAATATCAGTTTTCATTTGCTCACACTCACTTGGTGTTGGAACGTCTCTGCGCACCAGAGGTCCTTGAATCGCTTCACCACTGCTTTTGTTGACAGCAATGAAGGCAGTGAAAGAACTGCTCACTCCTGAATGGACACTGAGCTCCACCACCTTCTCCTTCACTCCTCCATCTTTCTGTCCTCCATCCTCTCTCTCCTTCATCTCCAGAGAGCGAATTATAGTGAGAGCAGCCAACCTGTGGATTGTTAATCTGCAGACAAGAGAGAGAAGAAAACACTCAGACAGAGTTTGATGTTTGTCAGTCCAGCTACATTGTTCAGTGTTCAGGGCCATAAAGAGTCTCTAAATAATCTCTATTGAAAGCAGAACAGTGCTGTCTGAATGAAAACCTGCTTTACCCAGTGTCTCCTGCAGGTTTGAGACTGAAGTGCAGCTGGTTGTGAGAGGGATGACCCGCCAGCCTGTACTTCACCGTCACACAGCCCTCTGCTGCCTCTGGACTCTGAGAAAGCATTACAGTGTTAGAAATCATGTTAATGACTGTCATCACATACCTGATGACTGAAACACAACATGACATGGAGCTGCTCCTACCTCTCCAGTGAGCTGGCCATAAACCAGTGACCTCTGACCCTGGAAAAGAGCTGTGATTGGTGGAGAGAGGACAGTGACAGACACTCCCTTTGGTAAATCCCATGTGACTGAGATGTCCACCACAACTGGGTGCAGAGCAAATCGCAGCGACTGCATCACCTGAAAAATAATGCAGAACTGTAAAAATCTATTCAAACATCTGAGAGAGACACTGAGTTTTTACTGACTGGAACCATGGTCTCTGTCCAGACACAGATTTACTGCTGCATCTTCATTGTGTTTACTCACTTTTGGTTGCATCCTGTCAGTTCCTGTGATGAACTGAGCGTGACCTCCTCCCTCCTTGGCCAAGCCATTGATAAGAGCAGAGCTGGCCCCTTCTCCAATCCCAAAAGAGAAACACCTACAATACAGCAGGTTGATTTAGATCCACTCAACACATGGAAGACAGTGTGGAAATACTGTGGGTGTTTTTGTGCTTTCACCTGTGGGAACCTGAATTCTTCTTAACCAGATCAATGACTTCTTTGGTGTTCATCACCTCTCCATCAGTAAAGACAAACAGCTAGGGAGGAGAGTTTACACATAAGTTGAATAACAGCAGGGTTCTATGGTAAAGAATGAGGTGTGATAAGTATGTACAAACTAATTAAAACAACAGCAGACATGTGACTCTTCCAATGTCAAACTAGAATAGCCACTTTGTAGTTTCCTAACTGCAAACCAGTAGTTTTGCAGTTTACATCAATGCCTTTCCAGACTCACACATTTAGTAAATAAACCCCTAGAGGCACTCTTTGATTTTTCTGATTTAGAGATACATTATATAAATAATGTTAAGTGTAGTCATTCTTGTTGTGCTGTATGTCTATTGTATTAGTATTTTAGTTCCAAGAGAAATACACTATATTGCCAAAGCATTCACTCATCTGCCTTACACATACATGAACTTAAGTGACATCCCATTCTTAGTCCATAGGGTTTAATATGACGTTGGCCCACCCTTTGCAGCTATTACAGCTTCAACTCTTCTGAAAGGCTTTCCACAAGGTTTAGGAGTGTGTTTATGGGAATTGTTAAAGGAACAGTATGTAAGAAATATATTTCAATTAATCATAAAATGGCCCTGATATGTCACTAGACATGAAGAAATCATGTTCATTTCAAATACTTATATCACTGACAACAGTGGTCCGGCCAGGATATTGTCATTTAAAAGTGAGAGTTGCAGCCCTCAACTGATGTTGATGTTGTCATGTTGTGTTTTGGTCTGAGGCGCCACCCTCCACCTATCTACTAATCACGAAGTCAGTAGAGTTTCGGCATCCGGGTTGCCAGCTCTGCTCTAGTTAACGCAGCTGCAGCTACGAACGTGTCGGATAAAACATGTATAACGTTACGAAACCTAAGACCTCGTTATGAATCCGAACTACGTTGTGACAAAGTCCGAAATAAAACAAGGATTTGTATAGGAGATGCCTTTGAAAGATGGAGACGGCTGAAAACGGAGAAGAATTTGAAGACAGACGCCAACGTTGCTAATTTTCTCCTGGCTAACTTACTTGTACATAATGTAAATGGACATTTCAAATATTCACGACAGTCGAACAAAGTTATGCATGTTCGTGCAAAGTAACGTTACGTTAGCGCATACAGAGGAGGTGGGTCATCGAATTGAAAAGGTAAGGAATTGTTTGGGAAATAAAAACGGCGAGTCGTCATTGCTAACATTAGCAATGCATTATGAGCCCGTTTCTCTGTCATTATGCTGAAACGCCGAGGAAAACAACATTAGCACGTCGATTATGGCAATGTGAAACGTAATTGAGACGTATTGAGTAGCCTGACGTTACCTCGGTAACCTGGCAACCTCGAGTCAGGGGGGAGGCTGGAGGGGATACACCGTTCTACAGTATTTTGAAAGTGATTGCAGTACCAGTTTTGGCCAGTTTTGGCCACAATCTTACATACTGTTCCTTTAACCTCCAGAATCGCATTTGTGAGGTCAGATGCTGATGTTGGAAGAGAAGGCCTGGCTTAAAGTCTTCACTCTAATTCATCCCAAAGGTGTTCTGTCGGGTTGAGGTCAGGACTCACTCAAGTTCTTCCACACCAAATTTGCTCATCCATGTCTTTATGGACCTTGCTTTGTGTCATGTTGGAACAGGAAGGGGCCATCCCCAAACTGTTCCCACAAAGTTGGGAGACTTGGATTTGTTGCATAGGTGGCATCCTATCACAGTACCACGCTGGAATTCACTGAGCTCCTGAGCTCCTTTCTCAAATGTTTGTAGAAGCAGTGTGCATGCCGAGGTGCTTGATTTTATACACCTGTGGACATGGAAGTAGTAAGAGATCTGATGCTATTATTACTGGAGGAGACATCTGCACAACCTGTCCAACCTGTGTGTGTGTGTGTGTGTGGGTGTGTGTGTGTGTGTGTGTGTGTGTGTGTGTGTGTGTGTGTGTGTGTGGTGTGTGTGTGTGTGTGTGTGTGTGTGTGTGTGTGTGCGTGTACATGTGTGTTTTCTCGTATTTATTAAATTGTTGCTAACTCTTGCAGAATACTAACGTTGTGGGGTCTTGTTGTTCCACAGCTTTTTGAGGGTAAAAACCTGTTAAGACTTTGTTTTAAAGTAAAGGTTACAATGAGGTAATGATTAGGGTTAGGGTGAGGGAAAGAATTATTTCAATGTAAAGTCGTTTAAGAGATAGATAGATGGTGTGTGTCTCTTACTTGTCTCGGCTGACTGGGAATGCAGGGCTGCATGTAAATATGTTGAAGTGGCTGCAGTATCTCTGTTCCTCCCAGATTAGCCTCCATCTCCTCAACTTTCTTCAGAGCCTCCTCCATGTTCTTCTGGTTGTACTCCACACTCTCACTGTCATCACACAAATACAGGCACCAATGCACACATACATTTACTTAAAAGATAGAAAGGCCTTTATTTGGCATACTCCAATGAGCGAAAACGTACGGGAAGATGTGTTCATATCTGGACCCAAAACTGTAAATGTTGAAATAGCAGCCCATTGGTAAGCTCTTCAACAGAAGCAGCAGAGTATCCTTCAGGAAGAAAGAAAAGATAGTGAAGACCACTGCATGAGAGGAACACTATGAGAGAGAAATAACATGATAAATACCCTGGCACTCCTTATGCGATGTGAACTCATACTCCCTGATCGATCTAATAAGAACACAAACTCTCCACATGAGGCGACTGAAGACATCACAGACTGGGGGAACTCAGGGTACAGGCTCACCATCACCACTGGATCACCCATCAGAGATCCTGAAACATGACAGGGACAGAAAAATGACCACACATTTTGTCATTTACACCAACTCATCATCATTTGGAGGATAAGGAACATTATGTTTGTAAACTAATAACTTGACCAACTTGGACTCACCAGGCTTAGCAGAGGCCTGTCCTGCCTCCACCACAGCAGTGGGCTGATGGGCGTCTTTGTAATAAATCAACAGTTCAACATCTCTGTCAAACTTGTGTCCTGCTGCCAACTTGATCTACAGTTCAAGACACACAAATATAAATGAAGTTAGAATGAGGAACTACAACACACAGCAGACACATTGTCACTCAACCTACAGTGGCCTGGGTTTGATCAGTGTTGAGGTACTGGAGAGGATCCAAGGAACAGCTGGACTCTACTTTAGAGATTGGACGAGGAGAGGACAGTCGGGCAGAGAAAGACAGACTGTAGGACACCAGAGAGGCTGGGACAGAGGTCACCTGGACACTGGCTCCTTCACTCCCTGTAAACAACGTGAGAGACAACTGGGAGTCACATGGTTTTTGTTTGGGCTGGGAGGTTATGTGAAGCTGGTGGCTTCAGATGGGATGCACATTACACATATAAGGTCTTTGGCACCAGCTTCTCTATTGTTGCAGGAAACATTTGTATGTAAATGTTAATGTGCAGTTTTACATTGTTTCTATCTCCTTTTCATTTTTCCTCTCAGGATTTCTCTTCATCGTTAATTGATTTTAATGTTAATGGTCAATAGCAGTTTCTACACAGGAAAATACATGCAGAATGATGTGTTTCTGTGAACAGCTCTATGACTTCAGCCACGCTGTGAAAATCATCAATGAAAAGTCACTTTTGGGAAGCGAGAAAACAGAAAAGGATTGCTGCAATAAATTGTTTGTACAGATGTGGACAATGGAACAGCTGCTTGTCCCACCTTGAGGTTGGTAGCGAGGGTTGAGCACAGCAGGCAGACAGAACCTCAGCCCGTCATCAGCCTGCACAGCCAGCTCAGTGACGTACTCCAGCCTGATGGAGGCGCTCTCTCCTGGAGGAAGACTGCCCACACTCAGAGAGAAGATATCTGGACTCTGCTCACTCTCCTCCAACAGGAAGGCCTGCTGACCAGAGCTCAGTGCATCATCATAATCCTCACGAGCCTGTATGAGTACAGGAGACACATGTCAGGAACATTCACTGTGTTTACTGTTTCTTATTCAGCTCCTTTACACAGAGTAAATCTTTCTGTCCAGCTCACCTTCTGTTTCTCCTTCACCTCAGCTACAATCTGTGTCTGTCCAATCTTAGCACTGAAATGACAGACAGCAGCATCTCCAGGCAGAGGAAAGACAAAAACAGCCTCTAGTGGTTTGTCCTCCTTGTTCTCGTAGTTGAGAGTGGAGACCACTGCAGCCACATGATCCCTCACCTCCAGCTCCACCTCAATGCTCTTCAGAGGAACTGACACAGAAACACAGAGAACTTAGATACAGACATTTAAACAATGATGGATTACACTGATTGTTACACTTTAGCCACAAATAAGGCTACCTGTTAACTAACTAATAGTTAAACACAACAGAGGTTTTAGAGTAAAGTAGTAAGACTTTGTACCTGGTTCCTTCTGGGAAGTTAGCAGACCACAGCAGTTCATCATTGTACCTGTACAGCAAGGACATGTGAGGACTTTCTGTTGTATCAATTGCTATTTTTTTTATTCTGCATCTCTCTGTAAGCAGTTGTGAACTGCAATTTCCCCATTGTGGGACTAATAAAGGTTTTTCTTATTCTTATTCTTATTCTTATTCTTATCTAACAGATAGATCCTTTTCTGACAAAACTGGGAACATCCTCTCTTCATCTGATCTCTTCATTGTGGTGTTCCTCAAGGCTCCATTCTCTTAATTTAACAAAAATACAATCGTGCTATGCAGACGAGTCGACACACAGCTGTATCTCCTGTTAGAACCTCTAGATACCAGTAATGATGGGTCCCATCCCATGGACTGCCTCCAGGATGTGAAATAGTGAATGGCAATAAAATGTTTACAGTTAAATGACAGATGTAAACAAGATCAAATTGGTCTTAGTTATTTAGTCTGACTTAATTGGGGTATAGCTAATGACTTAGGGTCTATGGCTCCTAATCTTCATGCCTATATGCCAGAAAGAAAATGGTATCAGATGCAGCTTAACAATTTGACAAACAAATGAACTCTGTTGTGAAAGGATGGAATTACCACATTAAAAAACAAAAAAACAAAAACACTACAGACACACCACAACTCAAATCACTGTTTCCGTGTGCAACATTGTTGCTGTCCAATAAAAGTTAATGTTTACTTTGGAATAACTGTGCAATTACAACTCTGCTTGAGCTTGCAACTATAGTACAGTATTTATTTTTTAACTTATTCTTGAGTTGATACTTACTGCACTTACTCATACATTTAGTACTGTACTGTTTCCTTATTTGTTTTGTTTTGTACTTTTGTATTGAAGAACACAGCAGAGAAGTCAGTAGTATTTGCTCAGAAAAGGTTCCAGAAGTATAAAAGTTACTCTAAGCTGCTTATTTTACAAGTTGTTATTCACATACACATATGATAATGCATCCGGTTTCATATTGTGCAATGATCATCTGGTTATCACCAGGATGGTTGAATCATCAGTTGATCTTCAGACGTGCCGCTCTTCACAGACTCTCGAAGGTGTTTACCCCTTAGAGAGTTTAAACTACGCAACGGTCAAATGTTTTCACAAGTCTTTCGGTGTCCTCTCAGTTTGAAACTGAAGTTTCACTTTAAAAAAAAAAAAAAAAAAAGATAAACTAAACAGCACATCAGAAGAAAGCCTACCTCTGAGGACAAGCGATGACAGGACAGTTCCAGCTCCAACAACTTGTCAGTGCAGCAGCACACAAAACACTAACATAAGCTCGGGTACGCTCAATTTCCTTAAAGAAGGAACACAAGGTGGACGGGGCAGGAAATCGAATCACCTTACAACACTTACAAGGGTAAAGGTTATGCAGTTAATTCATTAACCATATGTTTGTATGTTTTATAGCGTGTTGGCCTCAAAAGCCTTCTACATGCTTGTGTGTTGTTGAGGGCTCACTGGAAGCTGTAGTGTGCCCTAAAGTCGTGTCCTTATACCCCAGGGCTGTCCACTGTGTCATCATTTTATCACGTTTAACTCAACTCAATTCAACTTTATTTATAAAGCACTTTAAAAACAACAACAGCTAAAACAAAGTGCTGTACATTGGTAAGACAAACTATTAAAAATAATAAAACATTCATTCATCTTCTGTACCCGCTTATTCCTGTGCAAACTCCACACAGAAAGGCCCAGTCGGCCCATGGATTCAAACCCAGGACCTACTCCCTGTGAGGCATCAGTGCTAACCACCTCTCCACTGAGCCGCCTAAACAATAAAACAGTAAAAATTATAAAAAAACAATAAAGCAATAAAAACAATAAAAAAAACAATCAAAGCACTAAACAAAAGCAGAAAAAAAAGTCTCATGCTGGGTTAAAGGCCAAGGAATAAAAAAGACGAGTTTTAAAAATGGACAGTGAGCAGGCTTGTCTGATGTGGAGTGGTAGGCCATTCCACAATTTGGGAGCAGCAACAGAGAAAGCTCTGTCCCCTCTGAGCTTCTGTTTAGACCTTGGTACCTCTAGGAGCAGCTGATCAGCTGACCTGAGACACAGAGCAGAAGTGTAAGGGTGGAGAAGCTCAGAGAGGTAAGGAGGAGCGAGACCATTTAAAGATTTAAAATAGCTTCGGAGCAACACTCAATGTCGTCGAGAGACGCATAGCTGAGATGAATCGCTCTGTTGATGCTGTGCAAAAGAGTTTTGCGGACCTTCAGCAAGATATTACTGCTAACGCTAAGCGGCTCACGGAGGCCGAAGGCCGCATAGGGGACACCGAAGATAGTCTGGAGTGTGTGAAAACGGAGCTGACCGATGCCGTTAAACGCATCTCCTATTTGGAGTCTAAGACGGAAGACTTAGAGAATCGTGGCAGGAGAAAGAACTTAAGACTAGTGGGGCTCCCTGAAAACGCTGAAAAATCCCAGCCCATGATTGACTACGTCCAGCATATGCTGCCGAACTGGCTGGGGCTTGATGCCGCCAAGACGTTTACCCTGGAAAGAGCGCATCACACTCTGGCAAGACCAAGATCGGATCTGAGCAGGGCCGTGATTATCCGTTTCTTGAGGTTTCAGGACCGCGAGGTCGTCTTCAACACATCCAAACAACGCACGCTCACTCACGAAGGCCACAAGATCTTCTTTGCTCAAGACTTATCAGCGGGAACCATGAAAGCACGGAGCCCATTCAATACAGTGAGGAAAAAGTTTATGGATGCTGGAACTTTCCGGGGTTTCACCCTGCGTCCTTGCAAGATGAGGGCTCTACACAACGGGAATGGGGGGGCATGTGAGCTGCCTGGGAAATGTGCCTGCAGTTAAACCACTCCTCACTAGTGTGGATTGGTACACTGTAAAAACTGTTACCTAGATTCAACTCAAAAAAATTAAGGCAACATTTTCCAACCACTTTTTGCAAGTTTTGTGAACTTCTTGGTATTTTGAGTTGGGAAAAGTCAGAATTATGCATTTTACTGTACGCTAAAAAATTAAGTAAAGTCTACAAGAAAAACCAAAAAATTTGAGTTTAACCAGTGTCAAAAAGATCAACATATTAACCACACCATAAGCAATTAAAATAGGTAACACTTTATATAAAAATTAAGAATTTTGAGTTGAGTTACTCTATTTTATTCATTCAGACCAGTTCTTCCTTTATATAATTTGAATGTGTAATGTGCTTCAAATAATTAGTTAGCATCGACATGAATAATAAAGAAAACAGGTATTCATTTCAAACATTTATTATTGCAAAACTGCTGCCATATACAAACAGTTGGATGTGTATTCAGCATTAGTTTCTGTAATTAATTTTAATGTTTTAAACATTTTAATATTAAAATTAATTACTGAAAAACTTAACAAATCTTAAAGTGCAGTGTAGAACACCTTCAAAGAACAATCTTCTACTGTATTCTCTTAAAACACTTAACATTAAAATAAAAGACAGGGACTCCTGACCTCAGCATTTTACATAACAGAACTAAGTCGGACTTCAGCTTATGAAGTGCACAGTGCATCATTATCCTCTTCAGAGGCTTCAAAAACAAGTGGTTCCTCCTGTTCGATCAATTGCCTTTGACAGTTTGAAATCCTGTGAAGTATGTGGAGCATGCCTTCTATGTTTGTGTGTCGCAAAAGTCCCATAAACATTTGTTTGGTGATCGCACCCTGCAAAGACACACTTTACAGTCACATTATTCTTCAGATGATGACCAATGAGTTCAAAAAATTCCTTTTCACTAAGGAATCCAGGTCTTTGACACAATAGGCAGGTGAACAAGAGAGTTACTTGTGGTGAGTTAGGCGAGTCGACTTCTGGATGTTGTCTTGATAAGTGACAGCGAAGGGTACTCCAGTTTTTAAAAGAGCATGGGCAGTCTGTATGTATACAAGGCAAGGTATGGTTGTGTCTAAAGGTCCCATGATGCAGTCTGTAAAAAAATAGAAAAGGATAGGATAGGTTAGGAATGCCAATTTAATTTTGCAGGCCTGGGTTAACTTGCTGAACAATTCTAGTGTATACTGCAGCTGCAGTGGCAGCCCTCGCTTGTTCTTTGGAGGCCATTACCTTCTAATAACCCTCACCACAGACTGCGCTGATGGACACAATATCTTTATCCACCATTTAAGAGAGCTAGTTTAACTGATAGAATCAATGGTTACAAAATTCTCCACCACCAACTCAATTCCTCATGTAAATGACAAAATACTGTTTTACACAAAAGCATGTATTACAAAAACCCTAACACATTTACCTCAGTTACATCTACCGTATTTTCCGGACTATAAGTCGCACTTTTTTTCATGGTTTGGCTGGCCCTGCGACTTATACTCAGGTGCGACTTATATATTAAAATATATAATTTCACGTGTTCGTTATTTTCACACAGACAGCCGCGAGAGGGCGCTCTACGCTTGCGTGCCAGTATCTGCTACTCCTTTTACTCCTGCGTAATAGCGGCGGCGTAGTATTGACACAGAGGATGAAGAATTCAATGGATTTAGCGATTTGGAGTGAGATCGAGAGTTTGGTAAACTTGTTATGTTATGTTGTTTATGCTATAGTTATCTGAATAGCTGTTAATATGTTACGTTAACATACCAGACACCTATTCAGCCCGTTGTTCGATATTCTATTGTTATTACTATAACTTGCCTTTCAAGATGAAATGTGTTCTTGGTCTCTGATTTTATCAAATAAATTTTCCCCCAAAAATGCGACTTATAGTCCAGTGCGACTTATATATGTTTTTTTCTTCTTCATTATGCATTTTTTAGCTGGTGCGATTTATACTCCGGAGCGACTTATAGTCCGGAAAATACGGTACTTAAGAGCTTACCTACGGTAGGAATCGTTCCTCCTTGTCCCTCCTCCTCCAGTACATTGGATGGTCCTCTGAAGAAGCAACACAAATGACAGAATACTTTATGAAAATATCAGGAGAGGGAATATTATAGATGTTAGTCAGTTACACCACCAGCAGCTGAAACATAAACACACAAATGATTGGAAATTAACATTTTTGTATCATTAGGTAATATGGCTACAGTAATTCTATTAAACTGATAGTGATGACAATATTCTGGTGTCAGATAAGTGTTTTCACTACATCTGCTTGGTTTAATTAATGTACAAAACAAGGACTTACAGTGTTACACAAACTGAGTAGTCAGTAGCAGTATGTAATCAATAAAAATAACTCTAAGATTCTTGAAAATAGAGTCTGCAGGTTTGTAAACACAACATTCAAACTGACCCGTTTTATGGTTTACAAACAATAGTTTCAGTATAAGTTCCTAAACCTTAAACTTCACACCAGTCCCCTGGAACTGAAGAAGCTACTCGGATGAGTTGTGAAGCGTATTCTCAAAAAAATAAAATAAAAACACATACATAAATAAAACTCTACGAGTCCACAGTTGCCTTTTAAACGCTATTTTTGGATTGAAGCACGATATATCTGCAATTGCCAGGCCAGCGGAAAAAAACACGCCAACGGTCAGCTAGCAGAAGCTATGGTAGTAGCACTAATGTTTAACTAGCCGGAAAAAACGTGAAAAAAAGAAAACGACCCCTTCAGCAAAACATCCACTGTGTTAAGTTCGTCTATATCACTTATTTAAAACGAATAAGGAAGTTTAACAGCAAAACAGTGCAGTCCATCCTTTCCTGAGCCGCATTTTAGGCTAACGGTAATCGTTAGCTAACGCTAACCACGCGTTAGCCACATAGCTAACCGTTAGCCACATAGCTAAACGTTAGCGCCCCTTGTTAACATTCAGGCTAGACTCCAGACAGGAATTGTCTTTGTATGCCAACTGCTAACGCATTGTCTCAATAACAAATGTTATCGTAAACATAAAACGGATGCATTTCACTTACCACGTCTTTGTTGTCCGTCTCACCGGAGTGCATCAGCAGCCATCAGCTCTGGCCACAGTGACGTTGGTCGCGTCAGTCACCTGGACGGTTACGTTACTTACGTTACTTCCGTTGATTGGCTGATGAATTTAAAAAGTGGATAGCTGGCTGACCGTTGAAAGTCCGCTGTTGCAAAGTTTAACTTTAAAATTTCAGATCAACTGTGATATCTCCTGTTTCGACAAGAACGATATTGTTAAGGGTGATAGTTGATTTTTATTGACATCGATAATATATCATAATAATATTTTATTTATTTATTTTTATTAAATCCGTGATGTTAAACAACAACTCACTCAAAAATATCGAAAAATAACTTTAAGGGTGGCATGAGTCCGGCCTCACATATGTGGCCCAGAGGTCTAAGCTGATATGTGGGCCGAATTTGGCTCTCCACAAGTGGCCCACATCTGTCTGCCGGAGTCAAGACAGTGCCGTCTTTGCCGCATCTGGGCCATGTCCGGCTCACACGCCGTATGCCAGTGCCGAGCGAAGCCACCTGTGCCGGCTTCAAGCCAGATCTGGCCCACATGTCTCTGCTATGTGGGTAGTTACTGTTGCTACGTCCGACATTCTCTTCTGGGCTGTGGTTTTCTGGTTATCTATAAGGCTCTGGTATCAATATCAAGGAGCAACACTGTTCATGCAAAGCTGGGTACGTCTCTATTCACTTCTATAATCGTTATTACGAAGCAAACGGACTAACGTTACGCACGTATAACGTTGTATTTCTTCAGCGTGTGCGTATCAACAACTATGCAACTTAAGCTGTAACGGTGATGTTTTGGTTAGCTCCACAGGGTTTTGCGCGCACATCATTGGGATCCATACCCTGGATGCTGGATATATACCGACAGTATAGCCTACCGAGACCGAAAATATGAGACGCCTGCGTTAAAGTCAATGGAGCGCTGTGGAAAAAAGTGTCGGACCCCTGTGGGAGCTCTCTTGGTTGTGATTGGTCAATCTACATTCTAGGGCGGGGCTTAGCCAAAGGTCAATTAAGATCTTTACTGTCTGTTATTATACTGTTATTTGCACGTGATCAGATTGGATTTAGGTGTCTAGACATATTTGCATGGGTTGCTGTGGTGACGATACACGTATCAGTAACTACATGGCGGGGCTGGTGATTCAGAAGGTCAGCCCAATGTGTCAGCAGACAGTTTGTTGAGTACACTGAGGACCACAACATCTTAGTGGCTCAGTTACAACACCTAGTAGGCATTTGTGATAGTGCTCTAGATCGTCTCAGGTCTTATCTGGCAGACAGGACTAGGTGTGTAAGCCTTGGTGGTTCTGAGTCCTGCTTGGGTCCGCTGTCATATGGGGTTCCACAGGGTTCAAATTTAGGGCCCCTGCTTTTTTCACTGTATCTACTGCCTCTGGGGTCCATCCTTAGAAAGCGTGGCATTTCCTTTCATTGTTATACTGACAATAGTCAGATATATATGCCACTAAAGAAGAAGGATGCTTTCTCGCTCAAACCACTCCTGTTGTGTCTTGAAGACATTAAAACCTGGATGACCTTAAACTTTTTAAATTTCAATGAAAATAAAACAGAAGTGATGGTGTTTGGTCCTAGTGGGATCTGTGAACCTTACCCTGTTGATTTGGGCCCCTTGTTAGCCTATGTAAAGCCAGTAGTTTGGACTTCAAGATGGACAATGATTTTAAATTGGATTGGCAAATTGGTGCAGTCCAGCTGTTTTCACCTTAGGTGGTTGGCAAAAGTTAAGCCCTTCCTTACACATCAGTACTTTGAGACGGTAATCCATGCCCTCATCACATCCCAGCTGGATTACTGTAACACACTTTATTTAGGGGTCAGCCAGTCATCCCTCGCATGTCTCCAGTTGGTCCAGAATGCTGCTGCTCGCCTCTTAACTGGAGGACGTAAGAGGGAGCACATAACTCCCATTCTGGCCTCCCTCCACTGGCTGCAATGTCTCTGCGATGTGGGATGCATTATTTACAGCATATGAATCAGCTGTTCGTCACCATTATATAAGTCTATGCTGCATCTGATGAGTAAATTACACACTATATTTCTTTGTATGTGACACCAAGTTAAAGGAAAACTCCGGAATTTTGGACATAGGGCCTCATTTACAACTGAGCCGGTGTGATATAGGTCGGTGGAGACCGTTTTCAGCACATTTGATCCATTCCTTATATTTGCACAAATCACTGTTGCTAAACTGTTGTTGAGCTAGCGTGCGTCAACGGTAACATCCAGCCTGTCACTAAAAACAGCTATAACTGCTCCGCAGAACACCCGAGACAAATGTATTATAACGTCGGACTATCGATGTACATGTCAGTGTTGGTAGAATCATTTTAGAAATTAAACCAACCTTGCATTTTCAATGATAAAACATTTTGAGGGACTAGTTTCTCAGCAGCAGCGGAATTTTACTTTGCGTGTGCGTTAAAACGAAAACAGAAGCGCCCTACAGTCGTGACAGCTAGTAGTAGCCGCGTTATAAACATAGACAGTAAAAAATAGGTTATAAACATGGTGCTTCAGTGTGCTTTCCGAAATTGTGGCAATAAAAGTTACAGATGGGCACCACAGAGTTTCCACCGATTTCCATGTCAAGAACCAGAAAGGAACCAACTATGGCTACTGGCAGCTGGCTTGGACTTCAGGACACCAGCGGAGACTGTGCTGAAGTTGCGAATATGCAGTGATCATTTTAGACAAGATGACTTCGAAAAACCCCGCAGTCTGAAGGACCACAAATTTCTTAAAAAAAAATGCAGTCCCAGCTGTCTTTCCAGATGCACAGATGACGGATACAGCTACGGATGAACAGGTAGGCAAATAACTTTTGGTAAGCTACTCTTGCTAATAAAGCGCACCACTCATAACGTTAGCCTAGCTGCTGATATCTTCTGAGACTTGAGACTGAGATCGAGACTGTGCTTACATGTACCGGTGACATTCCTTCCCACTAGCCGAGGAGGACTGACAGCAGCTAAATAATCTCGCGTGATTGTCAGCGAAACCGGAACTGTCTTCCTCTGTAGCCTCACTAGCCCGGAGATAATAGGCGCGTTCGACTTGTCTGCGCCTGTCTGAGTCTGACTTGCTTACGTCAGCGTGATCTTACGCCGACTGTAGGGGTGGAGCATAAAACGGCTGCAGACAAGTCGGACACGGTCAACTTCGTGTAAACAATGGCGGATCTCGCGGTGTTTGCATTCGTTGTTGCCGACGAAATAGAGGCTTTGGAGTTACCGGAATTTATACCCATGTTACAACAACAAGAAAACCTTGAAGAACGAAGATGATAAAAACGGTTTACATGCTGCTTTATTTGTGATGTTATGTTATAGGCCTATGTAATTTCTGTGATTGTAACTGTGCCTCTTGTAACACTGTCATGTTCATTTTTGCATGGAGCTGCGTGTGGAGTCGCGGTAACGTCAGTGCCTGCCAATTCAGAGACCCGGGTTCGATAGCTCACGTGGTTTATTTTTTTTATTTTATCTTTTTATTTTGCATTACACTCTCAAAACATAGCCACTACGTCATTACATGCAGAAATGTACACCTAGTGGGCATAATCTGTGAAGCATATTAGTTTTTTTTTTTTTTTACAGTCATTTGTGAGACAACCAATCAGATATTAACAGCATTGTCAACAAAACTTTTTGTTGTAAACAATGATCCAAGGCAGGCCTTCAGGGAGGGATTATCTGACAACCTGTAGCCCATGAGGCTTCTTTGATATTCAATCCTGTCCTTCATGACAGTTGATCTACCAGTTATAGGCTCTTTCCAGTATTTGCTATATATTCTCATGTGACATACACATACAACACAAACTCATTAAAGTATTGTGCGTTTATTGTGAGCAGTTTTTCCAGTTCATCAATACATGCAATGTGTCCCAAATCTGATTGATTGCAGAATTGTTTCAAAAATTCAGTGACACTTCAATGACGAATAGCAGCAAAGCTACTGAATAAGGATTAAGTAGCATAGTGCTTTGGTCTCCAATCTTGGCGAAAATGAACTGCTGATTAGGCTACTTATTTGAATATTTACTTTTACACCCAGAGTCGTTTAGCACCTGTAACTCAACCATGAAACGAATTCACAGAAAGATATTGAGATGGAGATTAAATGCCATTTGTTTTCATTTTTGGACAGACAGGTGTGAAGAAGAACCCCAAAAATCTATTAACCCACTAAACTAATTTAGGATGATACTGAAGAAGCAGTACTACGATATAAGTAAGGTATAATGGACGACACGCCATTCGGTTCTACAAATTTAATGCACGCGTTCTAGATGGTAAAACGACCAGACGCGAAACCTTAGAATTTAACCAGCGCGATTCAGTCTCGAACCCGCGAACCAGCAGCACCTCGGATCGGGAGGCGAGCGCGCTGACAGTTGAGCCAATAGCCCAGCTTATTTTTATTTTCTGATAGTGTAATGGAGTGAAGTCCATTATCTCTCTTATTCTACTGTTACCAACATGTTAAAAATGATTTTTTACTGTTTAATCGAAGAAATGAACACTGCATTGAACTGCAGTCAGATGTACAGCGTTTTCAGTAGGCCAGCCTACCATTGTTGCAGAAATCACATATAAGAAGGTATCCCTTCGATTTCTGTTCATTTTCGCATATTCCAACATAACGAAGCGATAAACGTCAAAATCGTCATGAGGAGATTCCTCCCAAACTGCCCAATCACGTCTTTGAACTGACGTCATGAGGGCGGGTTTCCGGTCGTGCAGTTCGTTGGAGAGCAACTGCAAGATCTGTCTGCAGGCGAAGACTCCCGCGATATTTTAAGGTCATGTGACATGGTGACGTAGTGGTAAGTCCCTCCCCGTCTGACTCAAGTCGGACAGGATTTCTAACCAGCATGCATTGCGTCCATCCCAGCATGCATTGCGTCCATCCCAGGATGCATCACGTCAAGTCAGACTCAGACAGATCTGCATCAAGTCGAACGCGCCTAATATCAGTCCGCCGCTGCCGTAGCCTAAGCAACAACAGGGAACAAAGTGTAAGTTATTCCAATGCCATGCAAGGTTGGTTTAATTTCTAAAATGATTCTACCAACACTGACATGTACATCGATAGTCCGACGTTATAATACATTTGTCTCGGGTGTTCTGCGGAGCAGTTATAGCTGTTTTTAGTGACAGGCTGGATGTTACCGTTGACGCACGCTAGCTCAACACCAGTTTAGCAACAGTGATTTGTGCAAATATAAGGAATGGATCAAATGTGCTGAAAACGGTCTCCACCGACCTATATCACACCGGCTCAGTTGGAAATGAGACCCTATGTCCAAAATTCCGGAGTTTTCCTTTAAGGAAACATTATGTCTGAATGAAAAAGGCTGAGAGGGTTATTTGGGAAGAAGACAACAGAAATCCTTTGGATATAATTGGACACACAAGCTCTGGGATGTGCCATCACCCCTCGTGACAGAGACACAAATGCCGACACTAATAACATTCTGTTGCCAGACACCACAGGACACCCTCAGAAGGACTATATCCATTCTCAGATTTATCCCTTCAGGGCAATTCATTTGTTAGTAAAACATAACCGCTTACTGATAATGTTTGTGAGCTTGGTAAACAGACATAAATATAAAAATGCCAGACATCAGTTAGAACAAAAAACAAACAAAGCTTTGCGTTACTGTGTTTAGTTTTAATATTTCATTCAAAGCAGCAATAAACTGAGCAAAAACTTCCATTGTCTTGCAACATTTCTCATCTGCAAATAATGCAGCACACAGGTACATGGTGCAAAGTACTGTTGACGCGCTAGGAGGCAATAAGTATGCTTCTGTGTACCAATTCTGGAGAAGTTGTTTAAGTGAAATCCTCAAATCCCCAAGGCATTTCTTTGCACGTTGCAGCCCAGTAGTACATTACCAGCTTCCACACACTCTGTCACACATGGCGCTAGAGAAACAACACAAAACAATTCATCAGATTAGCATACATCCTGATTGACTGGATGAACAATTATGGTTATACTTATTACCATTCTGAGCACTGAGCCAAGATGCAGCCTTCATAGCCAGAATCTCCCACTCTTCTTTGGCATCCATCTTGAAACCATGAAGCCAGATCAGAGCCAGGATGGTGGCCCACACTTCCTCATTGACCTAATTCACCACATCAGCAGTAACAATATTATATACTAAATTAAGTAAGACGGCATGCTCACACACTTTTATGCCTTAATAAGAGCCATCCTCACAAACTATGTCATTAAATGTAGTTTAAAATAACCTCCATTATCTATTTGACTCAGTCTTTGACAACAACCCACCGGTGTAGGTTTTGACTTTTCCACCTCCTCTCTGGTCTTCCCCAGTGCAGCAGCCAGAGCTGGATCAAGCAGCCAGGAGCCAGAGGCCTTCTGGAGAGAGATCAGCTGCAGCAGAGGGTCTTTCTGAGGCTGCTGGGGGAACATCATTTCACATTCCCCTGAACCGGCCGCTAAGTTAGAGGAAAAGAAAATTTAAGGAAAGATAAAAATATCCCTTTATTTTCAGTAATCTCATGCTAATGATTTGCATCCATGTAAGATGCAACGTTGACATGTGGAACCGCTAACCCTCTGGTTCATGGACAACCACTACTCAAACTGGGAAGCACTGATGTGGACTGTAATCTGAGGTGCTGTTAACTGATGATCTCTGAACTCATCCTCTGCAGCAGAGGGAACTCTTGGTCTGCCATTTCTTGACGGTCCTCATGAGAACCTGTTACATCTCAGCATTTGACCTTCATGTTCTAAGTATCGATGGACTGTTGTTTCTCTTTACTTAGCAACACTTGAACTGTACACCAACACTACCTCAAAGTGTGCAAAGCTGTCATCAGGTAAACTGTGGCTACTTTGAGGAGAATGAGATTTGAAACATGTTTTGGGTTGTTTCCACTTTTTTCACTACATAATCCCATTTATGTCTTGTCATAGTTTTGTGGTTTGAAGTATTTAGCACTGTAGAAAACAGTCAAGAAAAACCCTGGAAGAGAAGGTGTGTTCTTTATTGCAATGAATCACAAGTTACTAAGAGCGGAGCTAAAATGTACAGGTTGTTGTCAGTGTTTACACTAATGTACTGAATTAATAAAATTAACACTGTGTTGGTGTAGCATTCAGCTTCATACTTACGTGAAGGCGTTGACTTTGAAACCTTGAAAACTGAAATGAAGAGAAAATGTTTTCTTCTGTCATGGGAACGTAACACATTACCACTGCTGAAGTTAATACATACATATACACCAATCAGCCACAACATTATGACCACTGACAGGTAAATAACACTGACCATCTTGTGAAAATCCAGTGTTCTACTGGGAAAGTTTTGGACCTAGCTTTCATGTGGATGTTACTTAGATATGTAGCACCCACCTAGATCAGACCAGACACCCCCACCCCATAGCAATGACACTCCTGGATGGCAGCAGCCATCCCCAGCAGGATGCAGCCTGACACAGACACACACACAAAAACAGTTTAGGAACAACTCAAAAAACATGAAGAACAGCACAAGGTGTTGACCTGGCCTCCAAATTCACTCGATCCCAAACTGATCAAGTAATCCACAGAGGCCCCTCCCCTCAACCTATAGGACCCAAAGGCCCCCACTAACAACATTCTGTTGCCAGACACCATAGGACACCCTCAGAAGGACCATGTCCATTCTCTGATGTGTCACAACTGTTTTGGAAGTACAAGGGCGATCTGCACAATATTAGGTCATAATGTTATGGCTGATTAGTGTAACTGCTCTGTCTTCCTCAGTTGCTGCTGTAGACAACCTACTTTATGTTCAGGACTATTGTTTACACACCGTACATACACTAACAACTACATACAGTAGCCCATGATGTTTCCCCATTTATCCATATACTATATTAACAGAAATGCACTGGTGTCACTTACTTTGCTTGCACTTATATATCAGAGAATCCATGGAGTCTTAAAGAAAAGAAAACAGAAACAGTATTAGAATAATACATTTCAAGGGAATTTCTTAACAAAATAATCAATTAAACTAAACTACTGGCTTCCACAGTTATTGCAGATACCCATAAAACACATAAAACTATAATAGAAGAACTATCTCCACTTACTGCTTTAAGTAACAACCTGTCAATGACTGTAACAAGTTAACCAGACCAAAAACAACTCTTACTGTACCCACTGTATTTCACATTAAAGCTGCAAATAAGAATGTGTTGGTTTGTTCAGTCTTGATATTCATTTGCTGTATTCATAGAAAGCACAGTGTTGGTATCTTATTCAGCTTTTTACTTACTAAATGCTCTTGTCACAATACTACCGGAACTGAACCCTGTAATAATTAATAAAGGACAATACACTGTAAGTTAAAAAAGTGAGCTACAGACATTCATCTACTGTATTTATAGAAATAAAACATAGTGTTGTTAATCCATTCAACTTTCTACTAACCTGACAGTTCAAAACCAAGGACGACGTTTTCGTAACGAAATTGAAGATCTAGAAAAATAGCAACAAAACAAGTGTATTGGTTTGATCAGTGTTTACATGCTGAGGTGCACAACCAAAGGCCAAATGAGCTAAACAGACAAACATATGAAGAGCTATGCACACAACAATGCACAATGAGCACAGAATAAATGCTGGCCAAAAATAACACTCAGTAATCACATATGTGTGATTCAATGATACTTTCAAAGATTTGAGTTAGAATATCAGTTTTCATTTGCTCACACTCACCAGGTGTTGGAACGTCTCTGCGCACCAGAGGTCCTTGAATCGCTTCACCACTGCTTTTGTTGACAGCAATGAAGGCAGTGAAAGAACTGCTCACTCCTGAATGGACACTGAGCTCCACCACCTTCTCCTTCACTCCTCCATCTTTCTGTCCTCCATCCTCTCTCTCCTTCATCTCCAGAGAGCGAATCATAGTGAGAGCAGCCAACCTGTGGATTGTTAATCTGCAGACAAGAGAGAGAAAGAAACACTCAGACAGAGTTTGATGTTTGTCAGTTTATTGTCGTATCTGGTTCAGGGTCACAGAGAGCTGCAGTCAAACCCACCACACACTGACTAAGAACAGCCTGCTGCTGTTGTGTTTGATTTTCTCTAAATAATCAAACTCATTTTAAGGTCAGGATTAAAAGCAGAACAGTGCTGTCTGAATGAAAACCTGCTTTACCCAGTGTCTCCTGCAGGTTTGAGACTGAAGTGCAGCTGGTTGTGAGAGGGATGACCCGCCAGGCTGTACTTCACCGTCACACAGCCCTCTGCTGCCTCTGGACTCTGAGAAAGCATTACAGTGTTAGAAATCATGTTCATTACTGTCATCACATACCTGATGACTGAAACACAACATGACATGGAGCTGCTCCTACCTCTCCAGTGAGCTGGCCATAAACCAGTGACCTCTGACCCTGGAAAAGAGCTGTGATTGGTGGAGAGAGGACAGTGACAGACACTCCCTTTGGTAAATCCCATGTGACTGAGATGTCCACCACAACTGGCTGCAGAGCAAATCGCAGCGACTGCATCACCTGGAAAATTATGCAGAACTGTAAAAATCTATTCAAACATCTGAGAGAGACACTGAGTTTTTACTGACTGGAACCATGGTCTCTGTCCAGACACAGATTTACTGCTGCATCTTCATTGTGTTTACTCACTTTTGGTTGCATCCTGTCAGTTCCTGTGATGAACTGAGCGTGACCTCCTCCCTCCTTGGCCAAGCCATTGATAAGAGCAGAGCTGGCCCCTTCTCCAATCCCAAAAGAGAAACACCTACAATACAGCAGGTTGATTTAGATCCACTCAACACATGGAAGATAGTGTGGAAATACTGTGGGTGTTTTTGTGCTTTCACCTGTGGGAACCTGAATTCTTCTTAACCAGATCAATGACTTCTTTGGTGTTCATCACCTCTCCATCAGTAAAGACAAACAGCTAGGGAGGAGAGTTTACAATTAAGTTGAATAATGTCACACCCAGAAACATAGCATGTGCTGGGAACCTTGTTAGTTTATGCTGAGGATACAAAGGGTTTGTAAAGTGTAAAGAATGAGGTGTGGTAAGTATGTAGAAAGTATATGCAAACTGTTTAAAAAGACAGCAGACATGTGGGCCTTACAATAACAATGATGAACTTATGCTTTAGTTCACAGAGAAAAATGTATGTCTTAGGAATCATGTGTGGAGGTGTGGAGTAGTAGGTAGGGAAGTAGTTAACACCTTCTCTGTGAGGCACACAGGTTGCTCTCACTATTAATTTACATTAAATAAACCTTGACCTGATATTATAATGGCCTGATGATCCCCAGAAGGAGGGCTCCAGTGAAGTCACAACACACCAAGCATGTTATTTCCAAACATTATGGTCACGGGTTAACAGTTATAACAGAACAGGAGAAAAAAGGTCCATGGCACAACACAGCCAGACATTCATGAGAAGTGTGTGACAAACTCCAAAATATAGCATTTGTGAGAGGCATTTGTACAACCTCACACCTGGTTAGATTTGGTTTTAGGTAAAGGTTGCATTTAGGTTGTGGTCTCTTACCTGTCTCGGCTGACTGGGAATGCAGGGCTGCCTGTAAATATGTTGAAGTGGCTTCAGTATCTCTGTTCCTCCCAGATTAGCCTTCATCTCGTCAACTTTCTTCAGAGCCTCCTCCATGGTCATCTGGTTGTACTCCACACTCTCACTGCCATCACACAAATACAGGCACCAATGCCACATGCATTTGCTTAAAAGATAGAAAGGCCTTTATTTGGCTGACTGATATGAATGATTGACATACGGGAAGATGTGTTCATAGCTGGACCCAAAACTGTAAATGTTGAAATAGCAGCCCATTGGTAAGCTCTTCAACAGAAGTAGCAGAGTATCCTTCAGGAAGATAGAAAAGATAGTGAAGACCACTGCATGAGAGGAACACTATGAGAGATTTAGAGAAATAACATGATAAATACCCTGGCACTGCTAACGCGAGTCTGATGACCCTTGCTGCTCATCTGCTCATCCATACTCCCTGATCGATCTAATAAGAACACAAACTCTCCACATGAGGCGACTGAAGACATCACAGACTGGGGGAACTCAGGGTACAGGCTCACCATCACCACTGGATCACCCATCAGAGATCCTGAAACATGACAGGGACAGAAAAATGACCACACATTTTGTCATTTACACCAACTCAGCATCATCTGGAGGATAAGGAACATTATGTTTGTAAACTAATAACTTGACCAACTTGGACTCACCAGGCTTAGCAGAGGCCTGTCCTGCCTCCACCACAGCAGTGGGCTGATGGGCGTCTTTGTAATAAATCAACAGTTCAACATCTCTGTCAAACTTGTGTCCTCCTGCCAACTTGATCTACAGTTCAAGACACACAAATATAAATGAAGTTGTAATGAGGACCTACAACACACAGCAGACACATTGTCACTCTACCTACAGTGGCCTGGGTTTGATCAGTGTTGAGGTACTGGAGAGGATCCAAGGAACAGCTGGACTCTACTTTAGAGATTGGACGAGGAGAGGACAGTCGGGCAGAGAAAGACAGACTGTAGGGCACCAGAGAGACAGAGGTCACCTGGACACTGGCTCCTTCACTCCCTGTAAACAACGTGAGAGACAACTGGGAGTCACATGGTTTTTGTTTGGGCTGGGAGGTTATGTGAAGCTGGTGGCTTCAGATGGGATGCACATTACACACATAAGGTCTTTGGCACCAGCTTCTCTGTTGTTGCAGGAAACATTTGTATGTAAATGTTAATGTGCAGTTTTACATTGTTTCTATCTCCTTTTCATTTTTCCTCTCAGGATTTCTCTTCATCGTTAATTGATTTTAATGTTAATGGTCAATAGCAGTTTCTACACATGAAAATACATGAAGAATGATGTGTTTCTGTGAACAGCTCTATGACTTCAGCTGTGCTGTGAAAATCATCAATGAAAAGTCACTTTTGGGAAGCGAGAAAACAGAAAGGGATTGCTGCAATAAATTGTTTGTACAGGTGTGGACAATGGAACAGCTGCTTGTCCCACCTTGAGGTTGGTAGCGAGGGTTGAGCACAGTAGGCAGACAGAACCTCAGCCCGTCATCAGCCTGCACAGCCAGCTCAGTGACGTACTCCAGCCTGATGGAGGTGCTCTCTCCTGGAGGAAGACTGCCCACACTGAGAGAGAAGATATCTGGACTCTGCTCGCTCTCCTCCAACAGGAAGGCCTGCTGACCAGAGCTCAGTGCATCATCATAATCCTCACGAGCCTGTATGAGTACAGGAGACACATGTCAGGAACATTCACTGTGTTTACTGTTTCTTATTCAGCTCCTTTACACAGAGTAAATCTTTCTGTCCAGCTCACCTGCTGTTTCTCCTTCACCTCAGCTACAATCTGTGTCTGTCCAATCTTAGCACTGAAATGACAGACAGCAGCATCTCCAGGCAGAGGAAAGACAAAAACAGCCTCTAGTGGTTTGTCCTCCTTGTTCTCGTAGTTGAGAGTGGAGACCACTGTAGCCACATGATCCCTCACCTCCAGCTCCACCTCAATGCTCTTCAGAGGAACTGACACAGAAACACAGAGAACTTAGATACAGACGTTTAAACAATGATGGATTACACTGATTGTTACACTTTAGCCACAAATAAGGCTACCTGTTAACTGACTAATAAACACAACAGAGGTTTTAGAGTAAAGTAGTAAGACTTTGTACCTGGTTCCCTCTGGGAAGTTAGCAGACCACAGCGGTTCACCATTGTACCTGTACAGCAAGGACATGTGAGGACTTTCTGTTGTATCAATACATGTAAGTGACAGTTACTGTGACTTCCAACTCTTGCAAATCGTTATTAATGTATTGCTGTCAACTGTAAATAAACCATGAATGGGAAAAACTTCCTCTTTGCTGTTGTCCGTACACTCTGATGATTGTCCCCAGCTCGTTCCAGTAGATGTTAGACTTATCAGTCTGTATCAGATCTGTGTACTGTAGTGGTTCACCTCCTAACTAACAAATAGATCCTTTTCTGGCAAAACTGGGAACCTCCTCTACTCATCTGATCTCTTCACTGTGGTGTTCCTCAAGGCTTCATTCTCTTAATTTAACAAAAATCTTGCTATGAAAGAATACACATCTCTGTATTTCCTGTTAGAACCTGTTGATACCAGCAATGATGGGTCCCATGGACTGCCTCCAGGATGTGAAATAGTGATTGGCAATAAAATGTCTGCAGTTAAATGACAGATATAAACAAGATAAAATTGGTCTTAGTTAGTGTAACTTAATTGGGATATAGCTAATAACGTAGGGCCTATGGCTCCTAATCTTCATGCCTATGGCAGAAAGAAAATGGTATCAGATGCAGCTTAACAATTTGACAAACAAATGAACTCTGTTGTGAAAGGATGGAATTACCACATTAGAAACACTACAGACACACCACAACTCAAATCCTTGTTTCCGTGTGCAACATCGTCACTGTGCAATAAAAGTTAATGTTTAATTTGGAATAACTGTGCAATTACAACTCTGTTTGAGCTTGCAACTATAGTACAGTATTTATTTTTTAACTTATTCTTGAGTTGATACTTACTGCACTTACTCATAAGTTTAGTACTGTACTGTTTTCTTATTTGTTTTGAACTTTTGTATTGAAGAACACAGCAGAGAAGTCAGTAGTTTTTGCTCAGAAAAGGTTACAGAAGCATAAAAGTTACTCTAAGCTGCTTATTTTACAAGTTGTTATTCACATACACATATGATACTGCATCCGGTTTCATATTGTGCAATGATCATCTGGTCATCACCAGGATGGTTGAATCATCAGTTGATCGTCAGACGTGCCGCTCTTCACAGACTCTAGAAAGCTTACCTCTGAGGACAAGCGATAACAGGATAGTTCCAGGTGTCTCGGGTCAGTCTATAAAGCTCCAACAACTTGTCAGTGCAGCAGCACACAAAACACTAACATAAGCTCGGGTATGCTCGATTTCCTTAAAGAAGGAACAGAAGGTGGGCGGGACAGGAAATCGAATCACCTTACAACACTTAGAAGGGAAAAGGTTGTGCAGTTAATTCATTAACCATATGTTTGTATTTTTATAGCCTGTTGGCCTCTAAAGCTTTCTGCATGCTTGTGTGTTGTTGAGGGCAAATTGGAAGCTGTAGTGTGCCCTAAGGGCTGTCCACGGTGTCATCATTTTATCACGTTTAACTCAACTCAATTCAACTTTATTTATAAAGCACTTTAAAAACAACAACAGCTAAAACAAAGTGCTGTACATTGGTAAGACAAACTATTAAAAATAATAAGACATTCATTCATCTTCTATACCCGCTTCTTCCTGTGCAAACTCCACACAGAAAGGGCCAGTCGGCCCATGGATTTGAACCCGGGACCTTCTCCCTGTGAGGCATCAGTGCTAACCACCTCTCCACTGAGCCGCCTAAACAATAAAACAATAAAAATAAAAATAAAAACAATAAAACACTAAAAACACTAAAAACAATAAAAGCACTAAACAAAAGCAGAAAAAAAGTCATGCTGGGTTAAAGGCCAAGGAATAAAAATGTGTTTTAAGACAAGTTTTAAAAATGGACAGTGAGGTGAGACACCGAGCAGAAGTGTAAGGGTGGAGAAGCTCAGAGAGTTAAGGAGGAGCGAGACCATTTAAAGATTTAAAAGCAAATAAAACAATCTTAAAATGAACTCTAAAGTGCACAGGCAGCCAGTGGAGGGAGGCCAGAATGGGAGTTATGTGCTCCCTCTTACGTCCTCCAGTTAAGAGGCGAGCAGCAGCATTCTGGACCAACTGGAGACATGCGAGGGATGACTGGCTGACCCCTAAATAAAGTGTGTTACAGTAATCCAGCTGGGATGTGATGAGGGCATGGATTACCATCTGAAAGTACTGACGTGTAAGGAAGGGCTTAACTTTTGCCAACCACCTAAGGTGAAAACAGCTGCACTGCACCAATTTGCCAATCCAGTTTAAAATCACTGTCCATCTTGAAGTCCAAACTACTGGCTTCACATAGGCTGACAAGGGGCCCAAATCAACAGGGTAAGGTTCACAGATCCCACTAGGACCAAACACCATCACTTCTGTTTTATTTTCATTGAAATTTAAAAAGTTTAAGGTCATCCAGATTTTAATGTCTTCAAGACACAACAGGAGTGGTTTGAGCGAGAAAGCATCCTTCTTCTTTAGTGGCATATATATCTGACTATTGTCAGTATAACAATGAAAGGAAATGCCACGCTTTCTAAGGATGGACCCCAGAGGCAGTAGATACAGTGAAAAAAGCAGGGGCCCTAAATTTGAACCCTGTGGAACCCCATATGACAGCAGACCCGAGCAGGACTCACAAACACCAAGGCTTACACACCTAGTCCTGTCTGCCAGATAAGACCTGAGCCGATGTAGAGCACTATCACAAATGCCTACCAGGTGTTGTAACTGAGCCACTAAGATGTTGTGGTCCTCACTGTCAAAGGCTGCTGTCAGGTCCAGCAGGACAAGAATAGCAAAGTCTCCAGAGTCATTTGCCAGGAGGATGTCATTAAAATGTCATTAAGATGTCTCTTAATAAAGCTGACTCTGTGCTGTGCAATGTTTTAAAACCAGACCGGAAGACCTCCGTGCTCATTCAGAAAAGATTTTAACTGAGCAAGAACAACTTTCTCCATGGCTCTATACTTGGCCTGCTTCCGTTTTCTTTCAACTTGCATCCTCTTGGATTGATTCTCTGGAAACATGGCATTGCATGCCATTTTTACGCTGACGACAGTCAAATTTATGTACCACTTAAACAAACAGATGATTACTCTGCAAACCGACTGCTAGAGTGCTTTGCAGAAACCAAGGGATGGCTGGCCATAAGGTTTTTACACTTAAAACGAGAAGTCATGCTGCACCCCATAATGTAATCATTTCCTGATAATGTAATAATGCCTGAAAATGTAGAACTCTGGCCTGAAAATGAACATATATATTACATTATCTGTCAAGTATTACATAATCAGTTTTGGGAAAAAAATAAAATCCTGAAAATGTAATAAATTCCCAATAATGTAATAAGGTATTACATTATCGGTAAAAATGTTATTACAATATCAGTCAGGATATTTTATTACATTATTGGTTGAGTTATTACATTATAGGGTTTTATTACATTTTCAATCGAGTTAAGTGCAAATTTTTTTACATTTTCAGGCGTTATTACATTATCAGGAAATGATTACATTATAGGGTGCTACAAGGCCTCCAAGGGCCTTTAAGTCAACATCTGACTCAGGCAACAACTAACCTTTTGATGCACAGGTTAAATCAGTGGTTAAGTCCAGTTTTTTTCAACTGAGACAACTGGCCAAAGTGAAACCATTTCTTTCTCTGCATCACTTGTTTCAATTTATTGCTGTGTACATGCGGTGTTTCAACAGAAACTTCCATTGTCTTGTAACATTCCTCATCTTTTAGACAGATTTCTGACAAACTGTTTCAACACCAGATTCATAGGCTGTCATCTTGTATAGACGACAGTGCAAATAATGCAGCACACAGGTACATGGTGCAAAGTACTGTTGATGCGCTAGGAGGCAAGTATACTTCTGTGTACCAATTCTGGAGAAGTTGTTTAAGTGAAATCCTCAAATCCCCAAGGCATTTCTTTACACGTTGCAGCCCAGTAGTACATTACCAGCTTCCACACACTCTGTCACATGGCGCTAGAGAAACAACACAAAACAATTCATCAGATTAGCATACATCCTGATTGACTGGATGAACAATTATGGTTATACTTATTACCATTCTGAGCACTGAGCCAAGATGCAGCCTTCATAGCCAGAATCTCCCACTCTTCTTTGGCATCCATCTTGAAACCATGAAGCCAGATCAGAGCCAGGATGGTGGCCCACACTTCCTCATTGACCTAATTCACCACATCAGCAGTAACAATATTATATACTAAATTAAGTAAGACGGCATGCTCACACACTTTTATGTCTTAATCAGAGCCATCCTCACAAACTATGTCATTAAATGTAGTTTAAAATAACCTCCATTATCTATTTGACTCAGTCTTTGACAACAACCCACCGGTGCAGGTTTTGACTTTTCCACCTCCTCTCTGGTCTTCCCCAGTGCAGCAGTCAGAGCTGGATCAAGCAGCCAGGAGCCAGAGGCCTTCTGGAGAGAGATCAGCTGCAGTAGAGGGTCTTTCTGAGGCTGCCGGGGGAACATCATTTCACATTCCCCTGAACCGGCCGCTAAGTCAGAGGAAAAGAAAATTTAAGGAAAGATAAAAATATCCCTTTATTATTTTCAATAATCTCATGCTAATGATTTGCATCCATGTAAGATGCAACGTTGACATGTGGAACCACTAACCCTCTGGTTCATGGACAACCCTCTACCTACTAAGCTAACCATGTGTCTGCTACTCAAACTGGGAAGCACTGATGTGGACTGTAATCTGAGGTGCTGTTAACTGATGATCTCTGAACTCATCCTCTGCAGCAGAGGGAACTCTTGGTCTGCCATTTCTTGACGGTCCTCATGAGAACCTCTTACATCTCAGCATTTGACCTTCATGTTCTAAGTATCGATGGACTGTTGTTTCTCTTTACTTAGCAACACTTGAACTGTACACCAACACTACCTCAAAGTGTGCAAAGCTGTCATCAGGTAAACTGTGGCTACTTTGAGGAGAATGAGATATGAAACATGTTTTGGGTTGTTTCCACTTTTTTCACTACATAATCCCATTTATGTCTTGTCATAGTTTTGTGGTTTGAAGTATTTAGCTCTGTAGAAAACAGTCAAGAAAAACCCTGGAAGAGAACGTGTGTTCTTTATTGCAGTGGATCACAAGTTACTAAGAGCGGAGCTAAAATGTACAGGTTGTTGTCAGTGTTTACACTAATGTACTGAATTAATAAAATTAACACTGTGTTGGTGTAGCATTCAGCTTTTTACTTACGTGAAGGCGTTGACTTTGAAACCTTGAAAACTGAAATGAAGAGAAAATGTTTTCTACTGTCATGGGAACGTAACACATTATCACTGCTGAAGTTAATACATACATATACACCAATCAGCCACAACATTATGACCACTGACAGGAGAAGTAAATAATTGAGGTAAATAACAGGTAAATAACACTGACCATCTTGTGAAAATCCAATGTTCTACTGGGAAAGTTTTGGACCTAGCTTTCAAGTGGATGTTACTTGGATATGTAGCACCCACCTAGATCAGACCAGACACCCCCACCCCATAGCAATGACACTCCTGGATGGCAGCAGCCATCCCCAGCAGGATGTAGCCTGACACAGACACACACACAAAAACAGTTTAGGAACAACTCAAAAAACATGAAGAACAGCACAAGGTGTTGACCTGGCCTCCAAATTCACTCGATCCCAAACTGATCAAGTATCTGTGGGATGATCCACAGAGGCCCCTCCCCTCAACCCATAGGACCCAAAGGCCCCCACTAACAACATTCTGTTATCAGACACCATAGGACACACTCAGAAGGACCATGTCCATTCTCTGATGTGTCACAAGTTGTGGAAGCACAAAGGTGATCTGCACAATATTAGGAAGGTGGTCATAATGTTATGCCAGATTGGTGTAACTGCCAGGGCTGTAGTCAAGACCACCTTTGTCGAGTCCAAGACAAGTCCAAGACCAGGACTAGTCGAGACCAAGTCAAGACCGAGTCCAAAGAGGTTCGAGTCCGAGTCAAGACCGAGTCCAGGACAGAAAAAACAAGTCGTATGCATGATGACAGTATCAAGACTATCATTTTTGGTTATTATTAGTTGATCTAAAAGCAAAAACAGTGTCACAACTCCCAGGATTTTTAAGTATAACCAGTCCCCTTGATATCATCTAATCCAGGGGTCCCCAAACTTTTTTCGGTGAGGGCCACATCAGCTTTCCTTTCTGTGATGGGGGGCCGGGGTTAGTCTATGACAGGAAATGATGTGGGCCAAAGTGACAACCCGTATTATTGTGGAGATTATAATGATCATTTGTTGCAGCTGCCCTTCGCTTGGCCTTGGCACCACTTGTTGGTTTGCAAAAAATGTCATAGAAAGTCTTCACATGTTTATTTGAAGTACCACAGATACTCCTTTTATTTTATAGAAAATAAAAAACAAAAGTTGATGCCAGGTAACAATGAGGTGATGTGATTTTGTAACATGTACAGGTTAATTAACAATCGGTAGGTATTTACAGGTAGTTAATATTAATACAGAATAATAATAAAAATCAGGTGAAGTATTCTTATCTAGGTGAGCTGACTTAAGGCCACAGTGAAATAATATTAATACAGAATAATGGTAAGAATCAGGTAGTCTTATCTTGTTGAGCAGATTTTGTATTCTTAGATAATGGTGACTCAACAATAGTCAAATATTTAATTTAACAGGTATGTTTACTAAGGCTACAGTGGAATAACAGGCAACAGCCTTTGCAGATTTGACAAACTGCCTTTTCCTTGCACTGGACAAAAAAATAATCATCTGTCCACTGCTGTTTTAAAACTCTGCACTCTGAATCTATTTTCCGTTTCCCCAGCAGTTTCGACATTTTGACGTCTAGCTTTCTCCCATTCTACTCGCCCGCGCAGCGTAGCGCACGCACTTGACGCTTGATTACGAGCGTGACGACGTCGGAATATACCATTGTGAAGGGGTGTGAAAATTAGCTAATACTGTAAATAGTTACCTTAATCATTGAATTCGGATATTTTATAGTTTTAAAAAATAGGTCATGTCTAAAGGGATTGTTTGGGATCGTTAAGCGGGCCACTCCAGTTCTTTAGGCGGGCCGGATGTGTTTGGGGACCCCAGAACATGATAAAGACACCTGGACTCGGTCGAGACCAAAAGCCATATTTGGCAAGACCAGTGGCCGAGACCGAGACAAGTCAGATGTACGATAATTATCGTATTTGTACGATAATTTTGACCTCTGTACGATGTACGATCAATAATGAAAAAAATCCCATAATGTACGATAATTTCAGAATTTTCAGTCGTTCGTCCAAACATACATCCTACCGCCTCTCTCTCTGACCCCGAATCATTTCACAGGCTGCCTGCAGGCAAGCACGTACAGTAGACCTGCCCTACACACACACACACACACACACACACACACACACACACACACACACACACACACACACAGGCACCACACGGTGTCGCTCGCACGTCAAAACACTACAGTTTTGCCGAAGAAGAAAGTTCAGTCGCCTGTTTACCTTATTAGACATTGTCTGGTTTAGATCAGTAAAAAAAAAAAAAAACAAGCAGTAGACCTAAAGTGCTGAAGAATGAGTTCAGAAAGGGAAGGTGAGGACAGTGGTGAGCGTTAGTCTGCATATTTTTTGCACTTTGGCAAAGAAAAGTTACTTCCTCCAGTTAGTGTGAGCGTATTGCAGCTTGTTTAAATTAGCTGTAAAAATTTGGAAAATAAAATTGTTTGAAAATAGCTATATTGTATGCGTTTGGTTCGTGTACGATAATTTTTCTCAAAAATCGATAATTTTGAGGTTTTGGTACGATACTTTGACATTTCGAATCTGGCAACACTGGTCCGAGTCCAAATACCAGCGAGTCCGAGACAAGTCCGAGACCATAGAAAACCGGTCTCGAGTCCGGACTCAAGTCCAAGACCGGACTCGAATACTACGGCCCTAGTAACTGCTCTGTCTTCCTCAGTTGCTGCTGTAGACAACCTACTTTATGTTCAGGACTATTGTTTACACACCGTACATACACTAACAACTACGTAGCCCATGATGTTTCCCCATTTATCCATTTACTATATTAACAGAAATGCACTGGTGTCACTTACTTTGCTTGCACTTATATATCAGAGAATCCATGGAGTCTTAAAGAAAAGAAAACAGAAAGAGTATTAGACTAACACATTTCAAGGGAATTTCTTAACAAAATTATTAATTAAACTAAACTTCTGGCTTCCACAGTTATTGCAGATATCCATAAAACACATAAAACGATAATAGAAGAACTATCTCCACTTACTGCTTTAAGTAACAACCTGTCAATGACTGTAACAAGTTAACCAGACCAAAAACAACTCTTACTGTACCCACTGTATTTCACATTAAAGCTGCAAATAAGAATGTGTTGGTTTGTTCAGTCTTGACATTCATTTGCTGTATTCATAGAAAGCACAGTGTTGGTATCTTATTCAGCTTTTTACTTACTAAATGCTCTTGTCACAATACTACCGGAACTGAGCCCTGTAATAATAAACAAAGGACAATACACTGTAAGATAAAAAAGTGAGCTCCAGACATTCATCTACTGTATTTATTGAAATAAAACATAGTGTTGTTAATCCATTCAACTTTCTTCTTATCTGACAGTTCAAAACCAAGGACGACGTCTTCGTGAGGAAATTGAAGATCTAGAAAAATCGAAACAAAACAAGTGTATTGGTTTGATCAGTGTTTACATGCTGAGGTGCACAACCAAAGGCCAAATGAGCTAAACAGACAAACATATGAAGAGCTATGCACACAACAATGCACAATGAGCACAGAATAAATGCTGGCCAAAAATAACACTCAGTAATCACATATGTGTGATTCAATGATACTTTCAAAGATTTGAGTTAGAATATCAGTTTTCATTTGCTCACACTCACTTCGTGTTGGAACGTCTCTGCGCACTAGAGGTCCTTGAATCGCTTCACCACTGCTTTTGTTGACAGCAATGAAGGCAGTGAAAGAACTGCTCACTCCTGAATGGACACTGAGCTCCACCACCTTCTCCTTCACTCCTCCATCTTTCTGTCCTCCATCCTCTCTCTCCTTCATCTCCAGAGAGCGAATCATAGTGAGAGCAGCCAACTTGTGGATTGTTAATCTGCAGACAAGAGAGAGAAGAAAACACTCAGACAGAGTTTGATGTTTGTCAGTTTATCGTCGTATCTGGTTCAGGGTCACAGAGAGCTGGAGTCAAACCCACCACACACTGACTAAGAACAGCCTGATGCTGCTGTGTTTGATTTTCTCTAAATAATCAAACTCATTTTAAGGTCAGGATTAAAAGCAGAACAGCGCTGTCTGGATGAAAACCTGCTTTACCCAGTGTCTCCTGCAGGTTTGAGACTGAAGTGCAGCTGGTTGTGAGAGGGATGACCCGCCAGGCTGTACTTCACCGTCACACAGCCCTCTGCTGCCTCTGGACTCTGAGAAAGCATTACAGTGTTAGAAATCATGTTCATTACTGTCATCAAATACCTGATGACAGAAACATAACATGACATGGAGCTGCTCCTACCTCTCCAGTGAGCTGGCCATAAACCAGTGACCTCTGACCCTGGAAAAGAGCTGTGATTGGTGGAGAGAGGACCGTGACAGACACTCCCTTTGGTAAATCCCATGTGACTGAGATGTCCACCACAGTTGGCTGCAGAGCAAATCACAGTGACTGCATCACCTGAAAAATAATGCAGAACTGTAAAAATCTATTCAAACATCTGGGAGAGACACTGAGTTTTTACTGACTGGAACCATGGTCTCTGTCCAGACACAGATTTACTGCTGCATCTTCATTGTGTTTACTCACTTTTGGTTGCATCCTGTCAGTTCCTGTGATGAACTGAGCGTGACCTCCTCCCTCCTTGGCCAAGCCATTGATAAGAGCAGAGCTGGCCCCTTCTCCAATCCCAAAAGAGAAACACCTACAATACAGCAGGTTGATTTAGATCCACTCAACACATGGAAGACAGTGTGGAAATACTGTGGGTGTTTTTGTGGTTTCACCTGTGGGAACCTGAATTCTTCTTAACCAGATCAATGACTTCTTTGGTGTTCATCACCTCTCCATCAGTAAAGACAAACAGCTAGGGAGGAACAAACATTATGGTCACGGCTTAACAGTTATAACAGAACAGGACAAAAAACGACCATGGCACAACACAGCCAGACATTCATGAGAAGTGTGTGACAAACTCCAAAAGATAGCATTTGTGAGAGGCATTTGTACAACCTCACACCTGTTTAGACTCCGTTTTAGGATAAAGGTTGCATTTAGGTTGTGGTCTCTTACCTGTCTCGGCTGACTGGGAATGCAGGGCTGCATGTAAATATGTTGAAGTGGCTTCAGTATCTCTGTTCCTCCCAGATCAGCCTCCATCTCCTCAACTTTCTTCAGAGCCTCCTCCATGGTCTTCTGGTTGTACTCCACACTCTTACTGTCATCACACAAATACAGGCACCAATGCACACATACATCTACTTAAAAGACAGAAAGGCCTTTATTTGGCCGACTGAAATGAGGGAATAACTTACGGGAAGATGTGTTGATAGCTGGACCCAAAACTGTAAATGTTGAAATAGCAGCCCATTGGTAAGCTCTTCAACAGAAGTAGCAGAGTATCCTTCAGGAAGAAAGAAAAGATAGTGAAGACCACTGCATGAGAGGAACACTATGAGAGATTTAGAGAAATAACATGATAAATACCCTGGCACTGCTAATGCGAGTCTGATGACCCTTGCTTCTCATCTGCTCATCCATACTCCCTGATCGATCTAATAAGAACACAAACTCTCCACATGAGGCGACTGAAGACATCACAGACTGGGGGAACTCAGGGTACAGGCTCACCATCACCACTGGATCACCCATCAGAGATCCTGAAACATGACAGGGACAGAAAAATGACCACACATTTTGTCATTTACACCAACTCAGCATCATCTGGAGGATAAGGAACATTATGTTTGTAAACTAATAACTTGACCAACTTGAACTCACCAGGCTTAGCAGAGGCCTGTCCTGCCTCCACCACAGCAGTGGGCTGATGGGCGTATTTGTAATAAATCAACAGTTCAACATCTCTGTCAAACTTGTGTCCTGCTGCCAACTTGATCTACAGTTCAAGACACACAAATATAAATGAAGTTGTAAAAGGAACTACAACACACAGCAGACACATTGTCACTCTACCTACAGTGGCCTGGGTTTGATCAGTGTTGAGGTACTGGAGAGGATCCAAGGAACAGCTGGACTCTACTTTAGAGACTGGACGAGGAGAGGACAGTCGGGCAGAAAAAGACAGACTGTAGGGCACCAGAGAGGCTGGGACAGAGGTCACCTGGACACTGGCTCCTTCACTCCCTGTAAACAACGTGAGAGACAACTGGGAGTCACATGGTTTTTGTTTGGGCTGAGAGGTTATGTGAAGCTGGTGGCTTCAGATGGGATGCACATTACACACATAAGGTCTTTGGCACCAGCTTCTCTGTTGTTGCAGGAAACATTTGTATGTAAATGTTAATGTGCAGTTTTACGTCGTTTCTATCTCCTTTTCATTTTTCCTCTCAGGATTTCTCTTCATCATTAATTGATTTTAATGTTAATGGTCAATAGCAGTTTCTACACAAGAAAATACATGAAGAATGATGTGTTTCTGTGAACAGCTCTATGACTTCAGCCACGCTGTGAAAATCATCAATGAAAAGTCACTTTTGGGAAGCGAGAAAACAGAAAAGGATTGCTGCAATAAATTGTTTGTACAGGTGTGGACAATGGAACAGCTGCTTGTCCTACCTTGAGGTTGGTAGCGAGGGTTGAGCACAGCAGGCAGACAGAACCTCAGCCCATCATCAGCCTGCACAGCCAGCTCAGTGACGTACTCCAACCTGATGGAGGCGCTCTCTCCTGGAGGAAGACTGTCCACACTGAGAGAGAAGATATCTGGACTCTGATCGCTCTCCTCCAACAGGAAGGCCTGCTGACCAGAGCTCAGTGCATCATCATAATCCTCACGAGCCTGTATGAGTACAGGAGACACATGTCAGGAACATTCACTGTGTTTACTGTTTCTTATTCAGCTCCTTTACACAGAGTAAATCTTTCTGTCCAGCTCACCTTCTGTTTCTCCTTCACCTCAGCTACAATCTGTGTCTGTCCAATCTTAGCACTGAAATGACAGACAGCAGCATTTCCAGGCAGAGGAAAGACAAAAACAGCCTCTAGTGGTTTGTCCTCCTTGTTCTCGTAGTTGAGAGTGGAGACCACTGTAGCCACATGATCCCTCACCTCCAGCTCCACCTCAATGCTCTTCAGAGGAACTGACACAGAAACACAGAGAACTTAGATACAGACATTTAAACAACGATGGATTACACTGATTGTTACACTTTAGCCACAAATAAGGCTACCTGTTAACTGACTAATAAACACAACAGAGGTTTTAGAGTAAAGTAGTAAGACTTTGTACCTGATTCCTACTGGGAAGTTAGCAGACCACAGCAGTTCATCATTGTACCTGTACAGCAAGGACATGTGAGGACTTTCTGTTGTATCAATACATGTAAGGGACAGTTACTGTGACTTCCAACTTGCAAATCATTAGTAATGTATTGCTGTCAATTGTAAATAAACCATGAATGGGTTATTAAATGACAGATGTAAAAGATCAATTTGATCTTAGTTATTTAGTGTAACTTAATTGGGGTATAGCTAATGAATGAGGGCCTCTGGTTCCTAATCTTCATGCTTATGATAGAAAGAAAATGGTATCAGATGCAGCTTTACAATTTGATAAATAAATGAACTCTGATGTGAAAGGATGCAATTACCACATTAAAAATAAAAACACTATAGACGCACCACAACTCAAATCACTGTTTCTGTGTGCATATTTTCACTGTGCAATAAAAGTTAATTACAATTACATCACTGTTGGAGCTTGCAAGTATATTACACTATTTATTTTTTAACTTATTCTGGAGTTGATACTTACTGGTACTTACTCATACTTTTAGTACTGTACTTTTTTCATTTCTTACTTGTTTGTTTTTTACTGATCCAGAGTGTTACTCTTTATTCCTTTCTTATTTTGAATACTTAAGCCCTGTTATTGAAGAACACAGCGGAGAAGTCAGTAGTTTTTGCTTAGAAAAGGTTCCAGAAGCATGAAAGTGACCCTAAGCTGCTTATTCTACAAGATGTTATTCACATACACAGAGTATGATACTGCATCCGGTTTTAATTTTGTGCAATGATCATCTGATCACCAGCAGGGTGAGCCAAATCCGTGCTGCCTTTAAAAAAATAGACCAACACTTTCAGCACAGAGAGATGTATATAACCTACTGCTGGTGGAAAAACTTTGGGAGACCTCAGCTTCGATCATTGTCAGTAACTTAAGAAATAAATCAAATACGGGGGTCATTGACAGACCGGACACAGACATGGTGCACACTGTGTGAACTCCCATTTCAATAAAAATGGGCTTGTCTGAGGACAAGTGATGACAGCTTCCCTACAGGTCTCTGCTCCAACAACTTGTGCAGCAGCAGCACACAAAGCACTGACGTAAGCTTGGGTATGCTCAATTTCCTTAAAGAAGGGACACAAGGTGGGCAGGACAGGACATCAAATCACCTTACAACGCTTGGAAAGGAAAAAGTTAGGCAGTTAATTAAGAAACCATATGTTTGTATTGGATACAGCCTGTTGGGCCTCTCAAGCCTTGTTTTTTTTCCTGTGTTTTGTTGCCATCTAGTGGCCACTAGTGTTATTGCTCCCCAGTTAACAGAAAAGGAAGACAATCATATTTCCCTATACATTCATTCATCTTCTGGACCCGCTTATTCCTGTTGCGTGGTCTGCTGGAGCCTATCCCAGCTGTCATCTGGCGAGAGGCGGGGTACACCCTGGACAGGTCACCAGTCCATCACAGGGCTAACACAGAGAGACAGACAAAAATTCACACTCACACTCACACCTACGGCCAATTTGGAATCACCAATTAACCTAATGAACATGTCTTTGGATGAATGTTGTTTACTTTCATAAAATATTTTTATTCCTGAGAGATGACACCTTTTTTCATAGCCTTTTAATTTAATAATTTGATTTTTATTTATTTATTGATCTATTTTTACTTCAAGGATGAATACCATTGGCTTGAATCAACCCAATCTGTTAACAGTAAAGAAAATACTTCATGGGACCAAACACAAGATTCACAACAAGGTCCAAACCTTTTAATAACCTCAAGAATAGAAATTCTTACCAATATATATATATATATATATATATATATATATATATATATATATATATAAAGCCAGAATGACCAGAATGACAGAGAGAAACAAGTCTGGAGAAGGCTTGGAACTGCTCAAGATCTGAAGTGTCCAGCATTTTACGTATAAACACAGTGTGATGCACAGACACAAATGACTTCTAATGGCACTCAATCAATGTTTATTGATGATGCGACAGAAGACAGAAGCAGAAGTGCGTGGGAATTTACTGTCTGCTCAGATTCAGACAAAAAGAAAAGTTAACTGGATGAAGTGTCGTAGTACAGATGGACAGTGACGCAAAATACACTTCAGTATCTACACGAGGAGTTTTTGAAGTTACAGAAACTGAGTATTCTACAATGGCCAAGTCCATTTATTAATTGTGTTTGTGAATGCACCATTTTGAACTAGTTTTACACAACTCCACAACACACTTGGCAAATTTCCTCAGTGTCAGTTCAGTGACAATCTCACATCATTAATTGCAGATAAGTTTGTTTGTATACTTATTCTTAAAACACAAGCATCTGAATACATACCGGGTTCAAGCGGTCCACCATACAAGATAGCTGAATGCAGATTTAGATCAATTGAATGTGTGTTTAGAGTTCACTTCTGTGCAGTGGCAGAGCATAGATTTATGTTGTATAAATTCTGAAATGTAGTTTCGGTCAAGTTTATAACAGAATGTGTCTGAACCTTGCATTTAATTATTATACTATCATCATTTTCCAACATTTCTTTATTATCTCTTTCACTCTTCCCCTTTTTTTCATGTATTTGACCAAAGTACTGTTTTGTGTCTCTATGACCTTTTAACATATTCTCATTTTACACAGTAAACCATAGTACTGTGCTGCTTTGACACATGTTCCTGCCATCTACATGACCCAGGGCTAGGGTTAATGTGTTGAGATGTCACACTGAAGATCTAGAAGAGGATTCATTAAGGTTCAGACTGCATGGAGCCATTAAATCGCTTTCACTCAAGTGCAGTGACAACACATTATTCAAAAGAATAGAACATGCACATACATACAGTATAGCTTTGTAACAGTCTTGTTTAGAGAAAAAAAATATGTAAAACCAAGCTCATTCAGAGAACATTGTTGAAACATTTATTTATGTTCAGGCTGAAAAGTAATTCTTGGATTCCACCAAGAAGGCACACATAGACATATACACAGGAAAGTCTGATGACCGACATGAAAATAATGTTCTAAAGCAGGAGTGTCAAATATATGGCCCGCGGGCCAAAACTAAGGATCTAATCTGGCATGCGACATGAATTTGTAAAGTGCAAAATGCGGAAATTACATATAAGACTACTAGTATTTGGGAAGGTTCATTAAGTATATTGAATATCCTATGTTCAATATGGTTCCTGAACGCACCATAGTCTTGTAAATGGTATGAACGGGTGTCAGTCTGTTTGATTGGCCAGTTAATGATGTTCAATCTAACCTACCTGGTTTCCAGGTGGTGGACGCGCAGTGGGAGCATTTTTCCGTCTTGAATTCTACTTAATTGATGCTAAACCGTGACCACACTGCGAACTGTTGCTAGCTAGCTCCTCGTGCTAGCACTGTGAGAGACTTGGGAAACACTTGTTGCACCAAGCTGCTGAGAACCTACTGGATGCTCATGAATGTGGACGGAGCCCGAGGACGTGCTTCTTCACCACAGTGATGGGACACTGCTGAAGGAGGGTTTTGCCAAATCATATCTAACAACACTCTGCATCCCAGGAACTGTGAGTGCTGTTAAGACAAGACACTGAACTGGACTCAAATAAGGTCCAACGTGCGCATGCGCCGACGATGTAGACTAATTTACTTAATTGATTGACTTAACTGATATTAAACTCAAAGGTGGGTACCACCTAGACAAAAATAAATGTTATGGATGTTTTTCGAAGTATATTTGTCATAATGTATTTCCTTTTAACGAGAAGGGAACTATGAGGCCACAGTGGTTTTGTTAAGGTATGGGAGAGTGAGCTCTCATGGGCAGCATAGCTGTATATGAAGCTAACCAGGTCTCTGCACCCTAGAAAGAGTCATACATTCTGACTGCTGCTATACACTTGTTTTACGGAGCATAAAATAAGACAAGTATATAAAAAAGATGCAAGATGAAAACAGCGTAATAAAGTAGAGTATGTGTCTCATCATGTCATAGAAGACGATACTGAATATGTCATAGTGGTGCCGTCAGGGTTAAAAGGCTTGGGTGTGGAGACTGTGACACTGTTCACACTGTCAGCCCAGATCCGACGATGTAAAATCCAGTACGCTCAAAGTGCTGAGTAGAATCCCTGCTCAGTAGCAGGGTGCTAGTGAGGATGACATGGGGAACATCAGTCAGTGGATGCAGAAACAAACTGTCTGCTGACACGTTGGGCCGACCTTCTGAATCACCAGCCCCGCCACGTAGTTACTGATACGTGTATCGTCACCACAGCAACCCATGCAAATAGTCAGGGAAGATCTTAATTGAGGAACAAATCTGAATAAAGCGTAAGAGCACATAAAGAGGAAGCATTTGTAAACACACACACTTAGGGGTTATGAAGTAGTAGGGTCTGCTATTCATTGTTCACAGTTGGGTGTATTTACAGCATATGCATCAGCTGTTAGTCACCATTATATAAGTCTATGCTGCATCTGATGAGTAAATTACACACTATATATGTTATGTCTTTGTATGTGGCACCAAGTCAAGGAAACATTATGTCTGAATGAAAAAGGTTGAGAGGTTTATTTGGGAAGAAGACAACAGAAATCCTTTGGATATAATTGGACCCCCCCCCCCCCCAACACACACACCCACACACACACACACACACACACGACAAAGACTCAGACTCGTTGCTTGTTAGCAAAGCTCACAGAGACAGATTTAGGCCTATGGGAGGACTTGTTTCTATGGCAGACAGCATGCTGCAGCCATACCCTCCGTCACAAACCAATGTCAGCCACGTATTATTCAGGTTACATCATAGAAATTCTCCTCTGTACAAGTAATTGATGGTTTTGGATGTCAGTTGCCCCTTAACATAAAGTGTGTCACCTGTATTCAGAAAAGTTTTGTGCATCATCTTGTGTGCTCTGTTCAACAAAGCTGCAATTAAGTTCTGCGCATTCCCAATTGAAATTAATAAATAGTTATAAAGTCTTTCACTGCTTTTAGTGCTGGCTGCTCTCTGTTTGAATAGATGGTACAGTGTTGGTTACAGTCGGTCATTAGAGCTAATCTTATCAGACCCTTTGGCAGACCTCCAACCAACACTTTCTAAACTGGTTTCCAAGGCAACTCCCGACCAGCAGGACCAATTAGAACTGACAAAGGATCCCTGAGCATTAAACTGCCTGGAGATTAGAGTAATAGAAGACACATCCTCAAAACAAACACAACAAGTGAAAGGAAGATGCTCTGTTCTGCGGGTGCGTCCATATGTGTGTGGTTGCGGATGGGGTGCACGAGCATGCACCTGTGGTCTCACTTGTGTCTGCTTCAGTCTATCCATTAGGGGAGGAACATTTAATTAAACCTGCTATCTTTCCTTCAGCCCCCCTCCTTTCCTGTCTCTATAGGACTGCTGTGTGTCCATGTGTGTAGTTAGAGCTGCAGGCTGAAGACCAGATCAATAAGAAATAGTTTAGAGGGGCTGATGTTTCTTTTTTTCTGTTTTAGGACCGGCACTGGAACACCGTGGCCTCAGAGCTGCACATCAATCACATGCCATGCTGTGCGTGCATGTGTGTGGTTGGGTGTGTGTGTGTGATTGATTTGATAGCCTTTGTACTTCAGTGGGGGATGTACTTTATTGAATAACTGACACCCATGATCCCTTGGCGTTTGTTGGTCATTGTGTACGTGTGTGTCGGTGATTGTGTCTCTGTGAGTTAAAATGAGTGTCACATATCAAAATCTCTGACCTTTTTCTGTAAACCCTTTTAGCACGCTACTGTGAGGTGAGAGGAAGGTTTTATTCACTGTGACAATTTCCAAGGGAAAAACACAGTAACTGCATATCCACTCAAAACTGATTCCAGGTCAAACTGAATAGAATGTTTTCAGGTCTATTTTATTATCTAATGATAAATATGGCATAATATTATTTAGTTTTTTGTTGTACTGTTGTCTCTCTGTCTCTTTTTTACAGGGTTTTTTAGCCCAATCAAAAAAGCATAGACACCCATGTGTTTTTTTCCCTGTTTCACACTCACAAAATATGTCATAGGGTAGAATGAGGGCCCTAGTGGGGGTTATTCTTGACTGACTTCTTGACAATCTTGACTGTCTTTGACTTTTGTGTGTGACGCTTACTTCTTACAACACTAACATGAATTTAGTTTTCCAAGAGAAGAAGAGAAAAAAAAAACGTCAAGCCACTTTCTATCCTCGATGGTGACAGATCCTCATGTTGGCGAACGTTTATGAAAACCCACGCATTTACAGTTTTATGAGCTGGGCGTTTGTGGCTACATTCCTATGCAAATAGTAGCATATTAAGTGGCCCATCATTCTTCACCGGGTACCTGAGAGACCTAACAACAACAACAGACTTGCGTTTGAACTCAATTCTGCATGAAGACCCTCACTGATTTACTATCTATACTAACTATACTGTAGTATATATTATAACTATAAGGACAACTTCTTCTTTTTATCTTCTTTAAACAAAACCAACAGAGGACAGATTACACTACCGTTATGGAGGTGGGGCAGGTGCCAACTGCCACCTGACAGAAAAATGACCTGTCATTTATTGCCGTAGTTGACACCTAAGAGCATCTTTTTTAAACATCATGTTATGCTGCACATGATAAGAATCTGTGAACAGCAGGGCAGGGTGAAAGGAGTCTTTTACCTCACTAAGAAGTGTGTGCAGCCTGTCGCCTGCAGCTCTTCATCTAACAGCTCACTGCGGCTCCTCCTTTTAATCCACCTACTCCCTATATAATATATGAGGGGTATTTCAAACTGAGTCATTCTCAAACATTTTGATGAGCCATAGGGATGAGCAGAACATTGATCCATCCATTATCTATCACTGCTTATCTTTTTTCTTTTCCTGGTCTTAAAGGAGTTTAGGCGTAGCCCTCTCCATGGAAACACTATCTCACATTCTTACACACACATTTTCTCACTGTCTCTCATCTCATAATTCTGCCCTTCCCCACGCTTTATCGCTGTACCCTCCCCCTATATGCACTCCCTCTCCCTTTACGCTCTCTCTCTTTCCCTTTCTCTCTTTCTCTCTCACGCACACACATTAAACCTCTCCTGCTCTGGGAGCTGCTCCACTGCTAATGTTGCACCATACACTGACTCCGAGATGTTCACACCTGCTTGTAAGGGATCTGCAGGGGAGCCGAGGTAAGGCTTTCGCGCTCTTTTTACTCTGGAGCAGAAACATAGCAGAGATGTTGCTGGTAGCGTTGGCTGGTGACAACAGCTAACTGGGAGCCAAACGACTGATGGAAAGACTGTGTGCGTGTGCTTTTTGTGTGAACTCTCCAGCTGGAGCGGAGGGCTTGTGATAATTGCAGTTTAGATCTGACACTTGTAATCTGCAGTAGCACACAGTTCAGTGAACTGGATGTCTGTTTCCTGCATTCTTCATGTGCTATTCATTTTCTCAAACTTGAACAAAATATTGCTGTCTGTGTTTATTTGAGTAGAGTGGTTGTACGTGTCCATAAGAGCCTGTGTGCGTGCGTGTGTGTGTGTGTGTGTGGATGCTGGGATAGAGCCACTGGAATCCTGATGGCACACAAGTTGTGTTCACTGAAATGCTGCAACAGTGCTGCAATGTCTTATTACGGTGCTACATTCTCTGATGCTTTGTGACACTGTGTTGTGTTTATTTTTTGGGGGGTGGGTGAGTGGGTGGGTGAGTCGGGGGCATGAAGTTAGGTTTATGCTCATGTGAGTGGGTGGATAAGAGATTGCTCAGTGTAAAATGCTACACGCCACTTGAGGATTTTCAAGGTGAAGAAGAAACAATACGCTTCACAGACACGAAAACTAGAACGTTTCTTTGATCGCTGTTTGGAGAAGAAAAATACGTGTATTTGAATAATGCGTGAGATGCTTGTGTCCTGAACTGTGCGTGAGCCAACGGGTAAATGTCTTCACGCATGCATGAATTCTCTAGCTCTGTGCCAGTGGGAACTCGTTCGTGTCAGTGTGCAGTACAGGGTGCGTGTGTGTGTAATATATGTTAGCAAATGGTCCCCTAAGGAAACGGGATCCCTACTGTATGCAGCGCCAAAGGGGGAAACGCAGGGAGATGTCATTTGAATCATGAGTCTTTTCATCCTCAGGAGGAATCGTGTGTGCATCAAAGATTTTATATCTTTTAAGAGGTCTACTGAGAGCTGAGGGTTTTCATTTAGCTTTTCGCATTTAAAAAAGGTTAAAAAATCTGCTAGCATCTGACAAACTGTGACATATTTCAGCTATTCCTGCAGATGAGATGGTTTTTCTATTGACCACGATAATAATTAAGCAGAAACAGTCATGCTTGGCTGAAGAAAGTAGGCAAAACGTGTCGCGAAAAATTTAAAATATCAGCGACCAAGAAACATGGAGACTATTGTTCCTTGAATGAATGCATAAAATTTAACTGGAAATATTCTATATATCCAATTTGAGATTTACTGGCGCCTGACTGTAAAATTAGCGCCATCAGCTGTTTATGTTGACAAACCAACCCCTGACATTTGCATAACAGAATGGAAACGTGAACTAATTTGGCTTAGTTTACCAGGTTTTGTTGAAGTTTGCATCACATTTGAATGTGCAGCTTTTGAAATGACACGGAATACATTGCTTCCACCTACAAATTAAAGGTCTCCTGCTTGTGTGGTTCAGTATGAGCAGGAGCTTATCTTAGCTGGTGTTAGTTAACAAACTAAACACTTGATACAGCCGATGTTCTGACTGCAGTACGCTGTTTGCTGTCAGTTGCCACTCGAGGTCATTTAGTGGCCTTGCCTCTGCAGAGGTTACAGAGCTCACTTTAAGAAAAAACTCTTCTCTGAAACAAGTTTGTGAAACTATTTTTGACATAAAATATTCTGTTAATGAACATATTGCTTCCTCAGGCTGTCATTATCTTTCCCCAAAACACATTAGATCTGCGTTAATGTAATTTCAGGGAGGCAGTCGCACTGAGCAGAGAATGTTCTGCTTGCACACAGAGACAAGCAATACATTTATTTGGGCCGTTTTTGCCCACGAGATGAGCTGTCCTTCAGCTGGAATCCTCCAAGTATGAATGTAATCTGTGATTTCTGACTTTGAGGCGTCTAATTTGTTGCATCGACCAGAAAGGCAAAGAGAGAGTCTTGGCGCAGTGGTCCCGGCACAAAGGCTTGACACATCGCACTTCTGCAGTCTCAAGCGGACGACCGGTCCCGTCGGCTGCTCTGTGTGCTGTCTACTGCAGATTCCAGTTCAGAGTAGATGTCGGCTAATCTGTACTTCACAGGTGGAGCGAATTCTGTCCCAGCTGAAAAGCAATTTCGTCCCCGTTACTTAAATATATACGAGCACATTACAGATATGCAAATGCAGTGTTGTCTGTGCATACTTTGCATTGTTTCAGAAGGACATTCACAGACAGAAATGTGTTACTTTCTTTTATCTTACTGTGAATTATTATAGCATTTAATTTGTCTCTGTTACGCTTCTTACTCCCTTGGATTTTTATTTTTTTTTCCCGTTTCTGCCCTTGTTCTCTATCTCATCTCGTTTGACCCCATTGCGCACTGAGTACTCCACTTGAGAGATGAAAAGTCAATTAGCTCTCAAAGACTACATGTACCATCTTATGAGCACAGAGCTCCTTTCTTCTTGTCCCCTCCTCCCACTTCTCGTCATTATCTACCTTTCATTAATCCCTCAGTCTGTCGTCACTTCTCACTTTCCCTCTCTCAGCTTCAGTTTTTTGATGAACAAATAATGTACATTTCCAAATCTTTGTTACGTTCCACCTCTTTAGGTCATCTTGATATTTTCCCTCTTGATTCGGCTCTAATTTAGAATCAGTGAAAATGAGATTAAATCCATTTTTTTTATTCTCTCGCCTGCTTTGGCAACGAGATCAATGCTAACTTTGATACAGAGACGATAAACGTCCGCACTCTGAGTTTGCATTTTATGTGCTTCCGTTAAGTGGAAAATGAAATGCTGTGAGGAAATTACCATGTTCTCAGAGTACACCTGATTGCAGTTGCCCCTGTGTCTGTTTCTCGTTGTTTTGCGGGATCTTTGTGCCGCTGTTCATAGCCCCCCAGAGCTGCAGTGAAGGGGAAGTATGTGAATTAAATGGATGTTTTTCTCTGATCAATGTCGGCTGGATGAGTGAACAACGGGGGAGAGAGGGGATGAAGGCATGGTGGAAGCCGTGGGTGGAGAAGGTGCAGTGTGTGTGTGTATGTGCGCACACATGTCATAGCTTGTTAATTTGAGTACATGAATGTGCACACGTGTCACCATGTGTGAGAGCATGTCTGTGTGCATGAGCCCTTGCAGGAGTATGGTTGTTATTGTCTTCGTGGATATGTACTTTCATTTCTATGTGAGTGTGTATACACACTGTTTGGGTGTGTGTGTTTGTGATCTGGAAAAGTGGGCGCATGGGTGGGCTCGCTGTCACTTTCACTAAAATCCACCAACAGAGACAAGAAATATAGGGGGATAAAAATAAAAATAGATTGCAAGGAAGAGGAAGGTTTAGTGAACAGTGATGGATTGAGGATTGTGAAGAATGAGGAACTGGAAGATGCAAGGAAGAAGAAGAAATAAAAAGGAGAAAAACTATCTATCTATAGAGAATAAAGTACATCTACTGCATGTATAGTTGTACCCTTTGCCAAGGAAGATTAACAGCTCCCACTGGCACATATACGGGGGGTGATTGCTTCATCATCTAATGAACAGGGTAATTTATCTGTTCCTCAATTAATTTGATTTGAAAGTAAAGTGCACACCTCAGTTATTAGTCTCACCGTCAGAACGGACCTCCGTGCATGTAATGTAGACACAACTTAAAGATTCCTATTTACATTTCCACTGACTATTCTGCACTATTCTATTGGCATTTAATAGGCCGTTACTCTTATTTCTTATTACATTTATTTCACAGCTGTAGCTTCTAGTAATTTTTAGCTACACAAATAAAGAGCATGTTCCTCGTTCCTTCCTTGTTTATGATTTATAATGCATTGGTACAGATTAAAATTCTCAACAATACAATGTGATTTAAGTGAGATTCACATCCTACTGTTGCAAGCCTCGAATGACTCTCAATCACTCTTTCAAATTTCCACCGCTTCCATTTCCAAATAGTATTACTGTTTGTTCCACTGCAGCAAACAATGCATCAGTTTAGTTTTTCTTAGCAGCTCATCAGTGACACAGGGCACTAAATGACCAACTCCACAGTGAGAGAAGAATCAAGCTCACTGAGGAGGTCAAATAAAATCGTTGGAATATAATATGGTATATAGTTAGAGTATTTCTTCACGTGAACAAGTAACAGTAGCAGGGGTAGCAGCGTAGAGTAAGCAGATCCAATGTGATCCAGATGCGGAACCTGCCAAATCTTTCAGGGGGTTGTAATGATGGCTGAGGTACCCCATTCAATGGGTTAATTACTGGGAGATAACGTGAAATTGTCACATCAGAATCAGAATCAGATCCGAATTTACTTAATGTCATTGCACAGCAGCACAACAAAATTAAAAGCTTAACCTTTAAAAGTACATTTTAGTGCCTGCAATTAAAAATAATGGCTTAATGTGAGAGTGAAATGATCTGGGTGAATTGCAGTACTCAAACATTACTGGGACGTTCAGAGACATGAGATCAAAATGTCCACAACAGTGACAGTCACTAACAGCTAGCCAAACACTGTGATTGAATATGGGAGACAGAATCCCTTGATCCCCCCTTGAAACATGGATGGATGTCTTAATAAGTAGGCTTTTTCTTTTTTCTAATTTAGCGTAATGCCAAATGAATATCAGGTTTGAACTCCCTCAAGTCATCTCTAGATGAACGAGAGTACCTACCACCCTCTTTTCCTTTGCCTTCTCTGACAACCGGGCTTTTTTTTTTCTGTAGCGCAGAGATCATATAGTGGCTAATGGCATGCCGGGGCATTCTAGTGGCATGCTGCGGCATTTATGGCGTGTATGTGTCGTCGTCATCGGTGTATTTGGTGGTGTCTCCTTTTTCTCTTGCCATGGTTGCACTGTTGTTGCTCTGCCGCCAGCCATTTACACCCTTTTATGAGAAGCTACTCCTTGCTACCAGGAAAAAAAGTGTCCTCTTTCGGTTACACACCTTCATTGCGTAAATCTTTTATTATCTCAGAGGATTCCTTAGCCTGTGGCAGACTTGTATGGTAAAAGAGAGGCTTATAGGGAACCAACCTATATGCTGATGGCCTTATTATTTTATAGTCATAACAAACAACATTTTCTTCATAGGTTAAATGTTAGTTGATTATCTCATATTTGTAATTGCTTACATTCATGTTTTGAAAATGGAAAGACCTGATGAGTTATGAATAATGACATGACGCAAGAGATCTTGTCAGAGAAAAAAAAACACAGCATATACAGAGAACTGCAGAGTTCACGTTGGAGGTGTCTTTTTGTATTTTGTGTACATTTTCCTCTGAGGGTGTATATCTAATGGATTATTTCTGTTCTGTCACGTTCAGAGCAGCAGATGGACAAGATTGTGTTGCGTTATCAAGCAAGTAAACAGAAGTCTGGTCATGAATGCTTAATTACTCTTCGCGACTTAATTGTGTGATTAGCTCAAATAGCATCCGTTTCTATGAACTGCAAATCATTTATCTTGAAATTGTCATCTAAACTGATTTAAAACTGACTCTAACTTTATACAGACGTCTGCCAAACGCATGGAGACCAACTTTTGAGTCAACAGAACAGCTGTGCTTGATGTGTGCAAGCAGCATTAAAAAAAATGCTTTTGGAAATTTGCTCAATAGTCAGGTTTAGTTCTCTGTTCTGTGTGGACTCTACGCGTATCCTTGTGCTTGTTATAGCTGATGGTGATGGATGTGGATGAGGAGCCATTAAACCAGCAGCTTCGTCTCCAAATCAGCAACCCTCCTGGAAAACCTCATATGACTAAATAAGCTATTAGAGACACAGAAGAGAAGGACGTGTGGAGGGAGAGAGAGATAGATGAAGAAAAAGAGAAAGGCCTCTCACATCTGTCTGAGCGTACATCACCCCTCTGGGAATCCATCTAATGACTAAATACCTTATTACATGGTGAGGAGAGAGATGGAAGCAGGGAGAGGCGGCGTGGAAGGAACAAAAGTAATAAAGATGGAAACATCCTGTCTCTTGAGAAGTCCCACTGCCTCTGGTTGACAGGAAGAAAGTTATTGAAGAAGAGATGACTGGCTAAAATGAAAAACAAAATTAGATTGATGAAAATGTTGGGAAGAAAGTGAATTAATGGAAATCTCTTTCCAAGATATAAATATATAAGTGAGGCCACATTGCATCCATTTCACAAATGCCTGCTCATTTTGCAGGGTATGTCATTTGCATAAAACATGAACAAACTTCAGAACAGTACAACACTTTGTTTCCTGAGGATTCATGCACCACAACACACTTTTACCTGCATTCCGGTTATGTTGGCTGCATGCGATATGAAAGATATAAACTGTCTGGTTCAGAAACTTGTGTCCACACTCTAGTTGTACTCAAAGCATGATGAGAACACTTCACAGATTGCAATGCACTGTCTGTGGGAAAAAAAAAAAAAATTAAAAAATGCAGCCATATTTGAATCACCATAAAATGGCAGCACTTAGTCATTGGATGGACAATATTCAGAATCACATAGACAGTCAGTCTAACACTGGGGTTGAATGTGGTAGAAAAAAAATTCTAGTTGTACTCCAAGCATGATGAGAAAAATATAATCACATTAAAACAGTGTCTTTACAGATAAAATATCATGGCAACTATGAATCAGTGGCAGCTCAGGACAGATTTGTCAGAGAGGGTAATGTTGGACAATGTTGCTATGATGTCTAAGGGGACGCATCCATGCAGCTTTAGGACACATTGTCACATTGCGCTGAATGTTTAATTTTTGATGTTCAACTCAAGTAGCAATACCACCAGTAACCGCTAGATGGTTGTGCTTTTCCAGTTCAGCAGCGCTGGATCTAAAGACAACTACTTCAGTATTGATGGAAAATAAACAGACTCCTCACAATTTGATTCATTCATTTCATTTCATTTTAAGTACAGCCAATCCAGAATACTGAGCAGTGGAATTTGGGTTGACGCCAATCAACCCCAATAAACAACCCCAATAAACAACTCTGGGGTATAACTAGAGATGAATTCCTAAATGTCTTGCGGGCATTACTCAGTTACACCGATCAGCCACAACTTTAAAACCCAGTGACAGGAGAAGTAACTAACACTGACCATCTTGTGACAATTCAGTGTTCTACTGGGAAACTTTTGGACCTACCTTTCAGTCATCAGGATGTTACTTAGACATGTACCACCCACCTGGACCAGACCAGGCACCCCCACCCCATAGCAATGACACTCCTTGATGGCAGCAGCCATCCCCAACAGGATGCAGCCTGACACGGGCACACACACACACAAAAACGGTTAAACTCAAAAAACATAAAGAACAGCACAAGGTGTTGACCTGGCCTCTAAATTCCCTAGATCCCAAACTGATAATCTGTGGCATGCTCGACAGAGGCCCCTCCCCTCAACCCATAGGACCCAAAGGCCCCCACTAACAGCATTCTGTTACCAGACACCACAGGACACCCTCAGAAGGCCCATGTCCATTCTCTGATTAGTCACAACTGTTTTGGAGGCACAAGGGAGACCTACACAATATTAGGAAGGTGGTCATAATGTTATGGCTGACCACTGTATACACTGCTCAAAAATATTTAAGGAACGCATTTTAATCAGAGTATAGCATCAAGTCAAACATCTGACATATTTATCTGGTCTGTTAAGTAGCAGAGGGAGGTTTAGTTTCAGTTTCAGCCTTTTTGCTGAAATTAACAACAGGTGCACTAGAGGGCAACAATGAGCCGACCCCCAAAACAGGAATGGTTACAGGTGGCCACAGACATTCTCTTTCTCCTCATCTTTTCTGATGTAGATTTTTACTAGTTTTGCATTTGGTTAGGGTCAGTGTCACTACTGGTAGCTCAGGTAGGTTGCTCAGGCAGTCCAACTCCTCCAGGATTGCACATCAACACGTGCCATTGCCAGAAGGTTTGCTGCGTCTCCCAGCACAGACTCAAGAGCATTGAGGAGATTTCAGAAGACAGGCAGTTACTCTAGGAGAGCTGGACAGGGCCCATCAGCAGGACCGGTATCTGCTCCTTTGTGCAAAGAGGAACAGCCACACCTCTGACTTCATGAGGGTGGCTGGAGGGCCTGGCACCATGGAGCCTGATTGGCATTTTCTAAGGCCAGAATTGGTAGGTCTGCCGCTGGCACCCTGTGCTTTTCATTGATGAGAGCAGGCTCACCCTGAGCACAGACGTGAAAAGGTCTGGAGAAGCCGAGGAGAATGTTACACTGTTTGTAACATTGTTCAACATGACCCGTTCAGTGATGTTATGGGAAGGCATATCCACTGAGGGACGCACAGACCTCTAGAGGCTAGACAACCTCTAGAGGCTGACACCTAATGGCCTGACTGCCATTAGGTGTCAGGATTAAATCCTTGGACCCATTGTCAGACATAATGATGGTGCAGTGGGCCCTGGGTTCCTCTTGGTGCACCACAATGCCCAACCTCATGTGGCAAGAGTATGCCTGCAATACCTGGAGGATGAAGGAACTGATGCCATTAGCTGGGCACTACGCTTGCCTAAATCCAATAGAACACCTCTGGGAGATTATATTCGGTCTATCTGATGCCACCAGGTTACACCTCAGACTGTCCAGGAGCTCAGCCCTGGTCCAGGTTTGGGAGGAGACAGGACACCATCCATCATCTCATTAGGAACATGCCTTGACGTTGTCAGGCCATACAGAGTACTACGTACCGGTTTGAACAAGCAAACTACAAACAAGAGAGGAGAGTGGACAAGACACAGATGAGGAACATGAGGGAGGAGCCAAACGATCACAAAAGCTCAAAAACCACAAGAAAAAAAACTCCAGAATGACACAAAAACCAAGAGCTTTTCAAAGAAAAATAGGAAGAACTTTTTTCCTATTGCAGGGATGGGCTGCTGCAGTGACTGAAAAAAAAAATAAACAGGTTACAGGTTATGATGAAAAAATATCGTACAATCCCTACTAGAACACTTTCAGATTGCAATGCAGTGTCTGCAGTAAAAAAAAAAAAGATAAATGCAGCCATATTCAAACAGAGGCGATTGCTCTAAGACTACAGGGGAAGCTCAGCCTCCCCTAAAATATCACTGGCAATTTCGTCAAATACTACGAATTTACATTACTACTCAAACTAAAATGTGCTAGAACAGGATCGACTTCATGGCTACTTCTTATAATAACACAATCGTTAAGTTTTAGCCGTTCGTCTATCGTGATTTTTTTTCTCATATTGCTGTAATGGGACGGTCCGTTTAAAAACCCATTGAGGCTCGGCTTCAATGGACTTTCAATGGGGCTTCAGAATGGGCCGGTCTCAGGGCAAAAAAGCTAGACATTTATTGGACAAACGCTCCAAAATCATCACTTCCAGGGAAGCCGGGCGTCTCAGGGAGTGAATGGGCAGTGGGATGTACCAGGACGCTGAGCTTCTGTATGATGATTGGATGAACTGTTAACGTGGCTGGAACTCGTCGTGATTGACAGCGCTTTAAGACTACACTTCTGCATCGAAGGATTTTAGGTCAGTCCCATGCGGATATTTGGCGAGTGAAGTTACAGTAATACCAAAGGGTTAATACTAAGCTACTGCTCATTATCTGTTGCGATATATCAGACACACCTAGCATTGGAATGGATTAGGTCGTACTTGACGGACCGAACTTTTTGTGTCAGCCTTGGCAACTCTGTGTCCTCCTCTGCTCCTCTCTCATGTGGGGTTCCGCAGGGCTCGGTCCTAGGCCCACTTTTGTTCTCCTTGTATTTGCTCCCACTTGGTTCCATACTTAGGAAGCATGGGATCCACTACCACTGCTACGCAGATGACGGTCAAATCTATGTCCCCCTTAAAAAGAAGGATGCGTACTCAATCGCCACTCTAGTTAAGTGTCTTGAAGACATTAAGGCCTGGATGGCTTTAAACTTTTTAAATTTTAATGAAAAGAAGACTGAAGTGATGGTTTTTGGCGGCACCACTGGAACACCCCCCCCTGATCTGGGCTCTTTGGCCCAGTATACCAAACCAGTCATCACTAACCTAGGGGTTAAAGTGGATGCAGAGCTCAAGTTTGACAGCCAGATCAGGGCAGTCGTCAAATCTAGTTTTTATCATTTGAGGCAGCTTGCTAAAATAAAGCCGATTCTCTCAAGGCAACAGTTTGAAGTTGTAATCCACGCCTTTGTCACCACTCGGCTGGATTACTGCAACGCCCTTTATGTGGGGGTAAATGCTTCCTCCATCGCCCGTCTCCAGATGGTCCAAAATGCTGCTGCACGTCTTTTAACCGGCACATGCAAGCACGAGCACATTACCCCCATTTTAGCCTCACTCCACTGGCTGCCCATACATTTTAGGATTCATTTTAAAATTCTTTTATTCGCTTTTAAGTCCCTGAATGGTCTTGCCCCACCGTACCTCTCTGAGCTTCTGCACCCTTACACACCTACTCGCTGTCTCAGGTCAGCTGATCAGCTGCTCCTGAGACAGCCTAAAACTAAGCGGAAGCTCAGAGGTGACCGTGCTTTTGCTGTTGCAGCTCCAAATTTATGGAATGATCTGCCCCAGCACATCAGACAGGCCTCCTCTCTGTCTGTTTTTAAATCCCTTGTTAAAACCCACCTTTTCTCCTTGGCTTTTGACACGTAGCAAGACATTGGACTCTATTTTACTTATTGTTTGGATTGTATGACTGTTATTTTTATTTATTTATTTTTCTTAATCTTCTATGTCTTTTGAGCGGTTTTGTCTTTTACTTATCAGTGTCCTTTTGAAGCGACACAGTACTTATTATTTTATTATTTTATTTCTCTGTACAGCACTTTGGTCAGCTGTGGTTGTTTTTAAAGTGCTTAACAAATAAAATTGGATTGGATTGGATTGGATATATCGCACTATTTCCATATGTCAAAATAAAATTGTGAATATATAGCGTTATTGAGTTTGATACTTGTTTTCATTTCAGTTTTAAAAAGTTTGTTTACTTGCAATTGTAGGGGATAAACTAGCCAGCCAGCTAGCTAGCTGCACCCATTGTAGTTTAAAAGTTTATAGCTTAAAAGTTGAATGAAGTTTCTACATTAAACGATTCAAGCTGAATTAATTAAATGAATTTTGGTTAGAAGAATGATAATAATAATACGAAGAACACTTCTGATAACAGTAGAGTGCATTTTCATGCACTGTAATTAACTAATAATAACTATAAACATAGGCCTATACAATATAAGGAGAATTAATTAGTAACCCTGTTAAATTTAATGATGTAATAATTGGCCAATTTCACAAAACTGGGCTTCCCCTATTTTAAAGACCAGCAGCCGCCACTATATTCAAATCACGTCAAAATGGCAGCGCTTAGTCATTGGATGGACAATATTCAGAGACACATAGACAGTAAGTCTAAGTCTAAAAAAAAAATAAAAAAATCTTAAAGAAACACTGGAACAATTGCACAGAATAATTGCGAATAACTGGGTAAACATAATGTAGAATTTTTCAAGTTGTGACATATTCTCACAAATCCTCAGTGAATGTCAATTATGTGTTTTGTTTTATTTATGACTTGAATGAACAGAACCTTTTAATCTGTGTCAATTTAAAGGATTAATGAGGATTTAAAGGGGTGCTGTTATAGAGGAGTTTGCAAGTGGTGAATAAAACAACAGAATTTAAAGAGATAATGCAATAAAAACCCTACTACGTCAGGCCTCAGTGAACTTTAAAGCGTTGAAAATTGCGTCTCCTGAGCGACCGTGAAAACAAATGTAATATCGGTGCGCCTTTTTTCATATGTTTAGTCACCACTAGAATTTGCTTTTGCAAAATTTTTTTCCACTCTCTGCATCTCTCACGTCTCTCTCACACCTCCACACGCACACCTTTGAAAGTGTAAAAACACACGCACGGGCTCTTATTCCTTCCCTTAAAGCGCCGTAGCTGCTCAGTTGTTTAATCAGCATCAACACGCCAACAGAAGGGTGTTAGGCAGAAGGTTGTTACCTGTGTTGTGACATCTGATTAAGGGCGACTCTGAAATTGCAGATGACACAGTTGCCATTACAGAACTTGCATTCCCGCGGAGGTTTTGTAATTACGTGCTACCTTAATGCTACCTTCAAACGGAAGACATGAGCTCGTGGTTATGTTGTGGGAAGTCGTGTACACAAAGCTTGGAGTTCAAGTGGTGATATCGGCTGTAAGTTGTTGTGAGAACACCGCTGCTTGGCCCACTTTTGCCATATAAAAGCCACCAACTGGGTGGGAGCCTTTGACGACACAAAGGCATAATGAAAAGATTGAAAGGTTGCTGGAAATACCAACATTTTCCTCATTCTTATTATAAAATGATGAAGAACTCTCGTATTAACTTGCCATCCACCTCCACTATTTCAGTCCTAACAAGCTGCTCGACCGTTAAAATTATCTTGTGAGTCAAAAGACTCTGCAGTAACTTGGAGACACCACCCAGCTTGTCACTGTGGGGTGATGTCATCTGACCCACTTATCGACATCGGTGGTTACAGAAAACGCGTTGGTGGTGTGATGAGAGTTTCACATTTTAAGACAAAGTCAGTTTGCTTCACATGAAGCAGCGAGGAGACATGAGGACGGGACAAATATTCTCATTTCACAGTGTCACTGCGCAAAAGAATAGAAAGCTGGCTCAGGAAGAGGCTTTATAAATAGGAGAATTAGAGGAAGTAAAAGAATGTGAGCTGACATCACGAAGTCACACAACACTAAACAAGGACAACATGATCCTGTGATATCAAAGCCAGAGCCAAAGAGCTGCTGTCACTGAAAACATGCAGCAACCCTTTAGCTCATGATGCCACATTTTAGCCATAGAAATGATATATACAGCTGTAGAAATCGTCGCTGGCATTATGGAATTTAAGTGCAGGGAGAAAAAGGATTGTGCACAAATGTTGAGGAATTTGTTACAAGTGATCGCTGCAGTCAGGCGTGAATATTTTTTTCCAGATTGTTGATTAAAATGGAAACCGTGTGACCTGTAAGATTAACTGGGGATCAGCATGTTCTTCTTGTTGCTTGTTTTTGGCATCCGCCGGTTCTTGTGACGATGCCTGACTTTATTATCTGCTGGTTCAGCATCTGTGTACTGTTAGGTGGAACTGGCAAGCATGGTAAGCATGGAGGTGTGAACTGATGGTTAGAGAAGCATCTTTGGGACCAAGAGGTCACGGCTTCAATCTTCACGTCTGAGGTGCCTTAAGCAAGAGCCTACAGTACGCCTTCCTTGCTGAAACAGATGCCTGCTGTGGCCAATAACAGGTCACCAGTGTGGCATCACTGTCTATTTCCACTCTGATCTAAAGTGTTCACAAACACATTATTCATCCATAACCCTGGACTATACAGGATAAGGGTGTTTAATGTAAGTACATGTATGACTTTTGCTTCCCAACTGAGAAAAATAAAATCAAGAAGAGTTTAAAGACTTCAAAAGTGTAAGATGCTCCACACAGTGTTGGAGATGTACAGCATTCTGACAGGGTCTACTTTCTTTTCTTCTTACTGTCTGGTTTCTTTTACCAGCCTGACTGAATTGTTTGTTGAGGTTCACAAACCACTAGAGGGAGAGTGAAGGCAACATTCAAAAATGTCACCATCCAGTCTACAAATGGTTGATTTTTTATTTATTTATTTATTTTTATTTTTTTACTGGAGTGCAGTTTCTCGAACACTGTTCCTATTCTTTAATATCTTTATCATATTCCATTCTCTTTCATCTCTAATTCTGATAATTAGTAATGCTGTGCGAGCAGAGCACACACACACAGACACGCCACATTATGCCAGCACAGAGTTTTATTGCTTTTAATCAGCTCATTCTCACCATGGCAGAGATGTGCACAAATAGCACATCCAGACATCCTCTCATCAGCCACAAGGTCCATTGATAACTGAGAATTTAATTCATTTTGACCATAATCATATTCAACAGGCTTTAGAAGTGCTAACTCAATTTATTGCTCCGACTGCTTTAAAGTGGCTGTAAATGAAGACAGTCAAGACATAAGGGTTCTGGTGCAGCGGTTAAATTGAAACCAAGAAACATCTTGCAATTTAGTAAAGCCACCTTGCCTATATGAATCTAGGTGAGTGGGTGCTGCCTTTGTCTGAGAGGTATGTAGCTTTCAGTGCCACTGTTGTCATGAGATCAATTAAAATAAAATAAACTCTTTGATGTTTCCTTATTACTTAAAAATTATTGCCCCAAAGGAGACATGAATGTTGTATTTCACTTCTGCCGGGATACGTCACTGTTCTGCAGGTGGTGTTGATTGGTGCCATATCTGTGTAGGCAGATGCCAAATATAGCCACACAGGCGGTTCACCAGCTTTGGGATTGACTTTGCTGACTCTTTCATAGCCCCATCTGTGATTTAGATTTGCTGTATATCACGGCTGCTGTGGCAACTTTTCACTGCCTTTGCAATTCTGGACCTGTGACGCAGATCCAAGCTTACGCAGAGCTCCTAACTTCTATTAATAAATCTAAGGAATAGCAGCAACTTTAGACAAATTACTTGAGAATTTGCTCAGTGAATCTGTGGACGTTACCTGTTAAACATAGATAATGCAATGTGATTTCCTCCTCTGTTGAGCAGCTCATTATCCTCACTGAGCAGCTCCTGCTTCGCAAGTGGAATACAAATTTACCAGCATGTTGCAAAAGGTTAGAAAAAATACAACAACCTTTGCAAGCTGCCAGGTTCAGAAATTGACAGAATGTCACACCTCTGTCAAAAAACAGTAAATTCGAGCAGTCCATCCATCCATTATCTGTATCCACTTATCTTGTAGAGGGTTGACTGGCCTGTCCCAGCTCACGCTGAGCAAGAGGAAAGGTGCACACTAGACAGACCACCAGTAAAATACTGGAAATAGCTTTCCACCTATAATTCAATCCATAAATCTATAAATAATAATAAATACATAAAACTTTATTTTTTTTTATTTTTTTAGTCCATGCGCCAGTGTGTGTGTTTGTGTGTGTGTGTGTGTGTGTGTGGGTGTGTGTGTGTGTGTAGAATAATATGACTCATGAGGTTGCTTGAAGCTAAGCTTTCTTGAAGCAATTTGCTCTTTCACTGCGGTATGTTAACTGTGTGAAAAGTTAACTCTGAAAGTGCGACCTGTCAAAACTGGAGTGATGAGGAAGGGCGTCAGGAAGGACACTCCCTTTGGCCGCAAAGTTTCTATGTATATACTGCAGTCTGGCTGCACAGCTGTTCAGCTCCTCCTTTCCCCTTTAATAGAGTATAATACAGAGAACAGTGTAACAACATTAATCCTGTCTGATTTATCTATTGAGCAACTGGCATATTTTCCATCCTACACAGAGTGTACTTTTAATAAGTCACAAATAGAATTGAAGTGCTAATACAGGAATAGAAGAAGTAATATAGGATCCTAACAGTTATTTTTCTGTATCTGACCTCATGTATAATGCACATTTGAGGTGTATTTTAGTATTTTGCTTCGCTCTTTAAGGCATTTTTACATGTATGAGTGTGAACTACAAGTGACCACTGTATCAGCGTACTCACCAGGGACACACAGTGCAGGAAATAACCACATTTCCTGGTGAACGACATGTGGTCAGACCACGGTAAAAGCCCTAACTCTACTGTATCTATAGCTCATTGTGTGCGCGTGTGTGGGAAACAAACACAGAGAGTCAGAGGGAAGATTGTGGCCCCTCCTCACATTGCTCCTCACATTGCTCCTCCCCTTGACGAATTGTGTATACCTGTATGTGTCAGTGTGTCAGATTGTGTGTGTTTAGGAGCCTGTGAAAAGAAAGAGTGAGCAGCGTTTCAGGAAAGTGGTTGACTGGTCAAGTGGCAAAGTGGAAAACGACAGCTCTGGAGAGGCAGGTGGGAAAGAAGACAAGAAAGAAAGAGAGGGAGAGAGAGAGAGAGAAAAGAAGGCAAATAGAGACAAGACCAGAGAGGCAGGGAGGGTCAGCTGGAGACAGGCAAAGTGCAAGTATACAGAGTATATATAGAGAGTGGGAGAAAGAGACTGACAGCAGAGCGTGTATTTCCCAAAGGAGAGCGGCTGAGAGCGAGAAAGACTGCTGAGAAGTTCAGACTGACAAAATGCTGAGGAGGAGGAGAAGTGTGTCATTTGGTGGATTTGGATGGTATGTTTCATTTTTATTGGATGCTAATATTTCTGTATGATAGTTTGCATTATATGTCTATGCATGCTCAGGTTTGTGCACATTATGATTATACTTCTATGGTGAACAATGCATATTGCGCTCCATAACATGTTAAAATGTGTGTTATCTTGTGCTACCGTTGTGGGTGTGGGTGGTGCAGACAAGTACACATTTTGTCATGAAAAGGAAGGATGGGTGGAGGGTGCTCCTCTGTGTCACACCTCTAACACTTTGTCCTCTGTGAGTATTGTGTGTGTACTTGTGTAGGAATGCACAGTTTCACTCTGTGCTGTCCCCATTTGTTCATTACAATCAACAGGCTGCTTTGTCTCTGCCTGCTGTCTGTTGTTGTTGTCCTGGTAAGGGACAGTAGACACAGCTCTTACCGGTCATGTTCTCCAGCTCTATTGGCCGAGAAGAGTTCCCATGATGCAGTGCTGAGGAAGCTGCCAGGGAGCCCTTTTAGCAGTGAATGCGCTGACACACTTGGATGGAGTGTTTTTGTGTCGGCTCCCTCGCTGGTAGCCGTTCTGACACTGAAGCACCGCTTCAGAGCACTTAACCTTCCCAGCTGGGCTGAGGCAGCGTATCCTGCCAGACAGGCTGAAAGGACCAGTAACAGACAGAGTTAAGGAACAGAACATTATATGTAACTATTGTGTACAACAACCTCAAACAAAGCAGAGCAATTGGAAGAAAAACTGGTTCAACAGATTTTTTCTTAAAGGGGAATAATTTCACAGAGACTCTGATGGCTTTACAAATTCAAGGTTGTGTCGGAGAGAAATTAGAACTCTGTTGTTTCGATGGGAACGGTAGAATCAAGTGGTCCTTTATCTGTGCAAAGGACTGACAGTTAAGATGTATTGGCCTGTACCTCCTTAGTCCTCCAGCTTTATGGAAGTGTGACAGGAAAATGACAGAATATCAGCTCAGCTCATCAGTGTGTCTGAAAGTTGTGTTACTGACTGGAGATGAAAACATTTATCCTCCACAGGGTTAGAGCAACTTAAACAGGGGGATCAAAATAATTCATCTGCCTGTTAATGAATTCATAATGGCACCAACTCTCTACTTGTGAAAATGCCCTATCATTATTTAATTTATTGTGATTTCATATTGAATGCCATGCTATGCTATGCTATGCTATGCTAGGCTATTGTATGATACGATACGATATGGTGTAGAATTCTTAATAACAATATAAGTTGCATTTAAAGCACTGGTCTTATTTTGGGTGCTTTTGGTCTTTTCTTTCTTTAACAATGATTTAAAGCTATATTTAAATCTAAATTTAACAGCATGTAGGTTTCTCTAGTGTATTGCTGTTGAGAACATACAGAATTTAACAGATTACATTTTGTTTGCTGGTAAGATTAGTCACATTGGACACAGTGCGACAGGACACATCTCTTCTTCACTTGCTACCAGTTGGGTTTGATAACAAATCCTGACATCGGGGTGTCCTCTGGAGTTTTTTTGTATTGTCAGTTACAAGCTAAAGATATCAAAATACAGTTCTCTCGAACGCTGACACATCATTTGGATATAATCTGAGATAAGACGCAGACTCTGGCCCCACCGCCGTACACAAAAAAAAAATGTGAACAGTCTCAGATTGTGAGGTGCAAGGCATTAAGCTTTGCTCTAATTATCAGCCTGTCACAAATCTGCACATGCATGTTTTTGGTTCTCACATCTACAGATACGGATGCTGGGATGCCTGACTCAGATGACGAGCAGTTTGAACACCTACTAATAGAAACACGAATGAATTGAAAACCGAAAGCAGACAGAGGCCGAAGAGAAAAGCCAGTTGAAAAATACAGTTTTTCTCAAACAGTCCCGGCCATCGTACAAACATATTCCCTTCAAAAAAGACGCACTGCAGTAAGCTTACACATGTACACACAGTAAATGATAGTATTTCCTTCATCTCTAAAACGTGTAAAATTATAGTAAGATGTGTGTGATGATTCACACACATCTTAATGTGGGTGGGTCATAGTGTGGGTGGTGTATATTTTCAGCTGCTTAGAGATAAATCCTGTGAGAGCACAGGCTGCAGCTCCATTATACTTCAAAAAAGGCGAGCTAATTTGTTGCGGTGCAAGATCAGATACTAAGTGTCAACGCGGCAGAGCAGCAACATATGACGTACAAGCTGTGAAAATGTGTTGTTTGTTTTGCACCATTTCCGTTGGCCGAGGAACATTTGAAGAGTGCGCCTAAGCACATCGCGAAGGCTGTCGTAAACTGCAGTGGCAGTTGTTGCTGCATTAGCAATTTCACCACCCGTTGCTAAATTTAAACTTATTGCCCAGACATTTGAATATCTAGTTTATCTCTGCTCAGTATTTGCTTCTGTGACGCTGCTGCTGTTTCTATGCCGCACTGTTTTTAACATAAACACCTGGAAAACATTCAAATTATATTGAAAGTGTTCCCATTGGATCCTGATGCGGTCGAAAATAATGTGTTTGTCCACAGTGTAAATGCACACTGTGAGCATTGTATATCTCCATGAAATTGATCTGACGCTGTTCTGCATGTTTCAGTGTCCAAATGAATGAGATTAAAGAATTAACGTCAAAGCATCCTCCTTAGAATTGCGTGGTGTAAAGCAACCACTGGCTATGCACACTCACTGTGCACAAAATGTACGAATAAACCTTAAATTCAACCCTTTAACACATAGATTGTGTCTTACATAAGCCTCATCAGCCTCGCATATGTAATTGTTGGCGGTAAACAGCAACTGAACTGAAAAAGTCCTGAATATTAAATGCTCCGATATCCCATGTTTATTGTGTGCACAGTACGTAGTGAAGCATGAATGAACACCGAGACCTCTTGTAACCGGTCTGAGCAGCTTGCATAGAAGCCGGCTTGTTAAACGGAGTCGTCTGTCACAGGGCACGCTCTGCAGTCTGCCAGTGACAATTACACCGACACCGATCTGACCTGTACATGAGCTCAGCTTCGGGCTATGAAAATTAGAGCATTAGTGCCCCAGTGTTTGTAATTAATGCGAGTTTGTGCTGTATGTGAGGAGGAAAATTAGCCACATCTTAATCCACACACATCACCCCTCTCCCCGGGGAAGCTGTGGCCATAAATGTCACTCCTCGCCCACTTGATCTCCTTGTCCCCCAGTGTTTCCTGATGTCTGCAGTTTATGTTAAATAAGAGCGCGTACAGAGGAGAATTTAATTGCTGCTTTGTGATATGTGTACCAGAGGCTTGATCGATAACATTTCCCCCTCTCTCTCTTTATCTCTCTCTCTGCCTTTTCACCTGCTTCTCCTCCAGGATCGACAAGTCCACTTTGTCTGCACTGAAAGCCCGGTAAGTTGGTCATCTAATCCTGCTTTCGTGAAACTCATTTTCTTGTAAAAATTGAGGGATTATCTCAATATCCAGTTAGTAATCTAATCTTTGTTTACCCAGTATGCATGCTGCTTTGACCACATCGCCACAGCTTTGAGCTCCTTTCTCTGCTTGTTTTCCATCACACTGATTGATTCAGACCAAACCGCAACAATCAATCCGCTGGATATTTTACTGGAGCAGCACAAAAACGAAGACATCTAGAAATCAATGAATACCGCCTACTCATATCTCACTCAAAGCACGTCTTCAGCTCAAATTATAAAAGACTTCGGTTTATTTAATTATTCAGCTGTTTTAATGCCTTAATACTTCCAACTTGTACTTGTTGGCAGTTATAAGGGTAGTAATGTGAGGTGCAGTGAAGGTGTTCAGTTGTGTGTAACGGCTGTGGCTGCGCTGTTGGAGGAGCAACCACCACAAAGCAGCAATTTCCACATGAATCCCCTGATTTGTCTAAATCCTCTGTGCTGGCATAGGCTCATAGTAACACGATTGTTAATGGACAAATGGTCGTGGGAATTCTGTGCCCCAGGTTTTTCTCTCAAGCTACATTCAGCCTTCCCTTGTCCTGTGACTAGTGATGTCTGTTGGCTCTGTGTGGAGTTTTATGTACTGTAGCTTGTGGTAAGAGGTGAAAATACTACTTTTGTTACAGTAAGATTCACATTTTTAAATTTAAAATCTTTACATTATTCTCTAAATTGTGTGGATTTCCAGGTTACATAAACATGAGCTAATACTATTCACACATCATCTTTTGTTTGGCTGAAGAATTCAGGGACTGTGTTGCGTCCACCCTATTTTCCAAACCTAAACCTAAACCTGTCTGGACTTTCTGTGCAGCCTATTTTCCGCTTTGATAAGCTGTTCTAGCATCATTTCAGAAAGTCTGCAAAAACATTTACTGCGAGAACTTGAAAGCGTGGTGATTCACTGGCTGCCATCATCACAGCAAGAAGCTCTTCGACTCAGGGCGTTCTGTGTTTCCGTCCTGGATGTTCTAGTTTAGTCTCGGCGGGTGTCGTACTGTGACAGCCCACTGCTCCGACATTGTGAGAATGGGTTAAATTACCCCACAGAGAGTTATATAGTCTAATTCAGCTTAGTGGAATTGCATGGCAATCTCACAAAATGGGTTTAATTCCCAATTGGCACTGAGCAATTTAAAATACATTGATTTCTCTGTTATTATACAGACTGTTTCTTCCAACAGTGAACTGTCACCCTCGCTGTCTGACCACTTCCTTCGTATCATTTATTGGGTGTAATTTATTCTGGTTTGGGGCGGAGGACTAATAACACTTTCGCAGTTGTGCAGTTCTCCTTCATGTGAAGTTCTTGGAGAATATTTTGTGTGAGGAGCGCCTCTTTGTTTAAACAAACCACTGGCAAACCTTGCTGAAGGAGGTTGCCGTGGTGATAAGAGGTGAAGAAGCTTCTGTGTGCATGTGTGTATTTATATTAACTCTATCTGTGTCTACACCCCAAACTCCACTTTCTTTAAGCACATACTCACATAAACAAAGGACCGGCACACGCCTCTATGTATCTGGCTCGTTTTAGTCTGGTTATTTTCTTACTTCTTGTTTTTCTTTTTATTGTATTTCCGTTTAATCATCCCACCTATATCTTCATAGGTGGGATTGCTCAACTGTTGACTCCGTTTATGGTTTGCTTTAGTACCGATCAAATTTGATACACAGGGTCTCTTTAGATTTGCAAAATGAGTTCATTGACAAGATTTAACTCCACATGTTTCATCTGAGATTTGGGATTTTTCTAAATATCTGACACATCAGTGGCAGAGAGCGGATAGAACTCAATGCACTGCAAACAGATAAAACACAAACAAATTAAGAAAACTTCCTCAGCAATCCGACAACGCATGCGCTGCAAATACTGTGGAAAACTACTGAATACGGAAAAACACTGGAAATATGCAGCAAATAAAGAAACGCTTTGCAAGCAGGGCACATGACAACAGGAATGTTTCCATGGGACCCCAAACATTTGAAATCCTTTGTTATTATATTATTAATGCTGTCCGTCTGCAAATCTGCTGTGTACCTCATCAGTGTAATTGTATTTACAAGCTAATAATAATATATACATATATGGCCCTTATTAGGAATCATGTGATTAGGATTTTAAAATAAAAAACACAACTTAGATTTCAGTCCAGTTTCTTACGTCTGACTGGGCCTTTTTGTGTGGAGTTCGCATGTTCTCCCTGTGTCTGCGTGGGTTCTCTCCGGGTGCTCCAGCTTCCTCCCACCGTCCAAAGACATGCTCCTTAGGTTCATTGGTGATTCTAAATTGGCCTGAAATTCATTGTATGTACAGTATTGTACAATGACAGTTAAGAATCTTATCTTATGTTATTTCTATAATATTATATATACACACACAGACATCAAAACTCATAAAGCTTTATGGGTTCAGCCAGGTCATCATCATTTTTGGGGGTCCTGTGGAAACATTTATGTTGTCGTTATGCTACTTGCATTGAGTCTTTTGTATTTGTTGGTATCGTGAGTATTTGTAAGACATATGCTGTCAAATTAATCAAGAACTAGTCTAGAAACATGGTTTGCATAGGAGACAGGTCAACATAGTCTTATTGGAATGCTTATTTTTCCAATCATGCAGTACTATTTACCAGGCACTTAAGACATATAAAGTAATATAAGATATTATTTTACTTAAAATTTTCAGATGTATTTCCAGGGTGTGATCTAATAGAGTGCTTACCTTGGCTGCTGCCTCCTCTATTGGTAAAAGTCAAAGAAAAGTCAGACTCTTTAATAATTTAGAACGAGAGACGCTATGAAAATGCAGGTCTGGGATTCTGCAGCGATAAAACCCTGAGCAGTGCAGATTTGTAGTCGGCAGTATATCGCGCACACACACACACACACACACACACAAACGGGGGTTACTGTCTAGCATGTAAATTAGGACTCATCTGTCGCTGATGCACGCAAACAGATACACACGTGGAGCATGTCTCTCGATTCCTGGCTGGCCAGGTGTCATTAGAACGTCTGCCCTGGAGTGGCTCTGAATATGAATGAGTGAGTCGTGACTCCTGCTTGAGCTGAACAGCACCGACCTGTGAGTATGTGCATGTCTGTATGTTTGATCCTGTTGTTAGATGTAAGAAAACAGTGCAGAGACAAAGACAGTGGAGCGAAGGCAGAGAGGGACAGGGATGAGAGGTTTATTTGATGCTATAAGTGATGGGGCGGATGCATGGATGCATGGGTGCCAGTTCCTTATCCTTGGGATAATAATTAATCATATGCTAATGATTCACAAGGCATTAGTAGTATATAACTACATATAGATAACTATGTAATTTATAACGTAATTTTTGTAATTTTCTTCATCATTTAGCCCCACAATGTATATAGGTGTGTCAGGTTATTGTTCCTAGTAAACTCACAGCTGGTCATGTTCCAGATGTATGACTTCCAGGTTATTCTACTGACTTAGTACATTGTAGTTAGTCTGCTAAGCTCCTATAATGAAAAATGCACAAGGAGGAACTCACAGGAAAATAGAGCACATAAGAGAAGAGGACGGGGGAGGGAAAAAAGCAAAGGTGAGAAAAGGGGCAGTGGAAAGCCGAAGGAACAAAAACGCCAGGTGGATGGCTCACTTCAAAGTTTTGCAACTGAGGGGCAGCAGGTGTGAGGGTTTCATTTTGTTCTCCTCTCCCTTTTCTTTGTGTCCTGGTTCACGGTGTGCTTTTTACTCCTCTTTTGGTCCAGCCATATCCTCCCTCCTTCTCCTCCTGCCTACCCTCTCCTCTGTCATTAACCCCCGGCGTCCCTCTGCCTCTCCTCCTCCTCCTCCTCCTCTGCCCACGGTCACTACAAAGGGATCTCTCCACCTTCACCCGTACGCACAGCACCTCATTAATAACTGCATAATAAACCCTGTTTGTCTATGTGGCCTGAGTGCGTGTGTGTGTGTGTGTGTGAGAGCAAACACATGCGTGTGTTTTGTCTTGAAGTGGTGGTGAGGGTGAGTGAATATTACAAGTGGAAGGACAGGGACAATAGAGGAGAGAGAGGACGAGAGGGGGCAAGGTTGCACCTGATCGGCTTCTTAATACTGTGTGACGATGCCGCGCAAACTGTGGTGAGTAAATACTGTCTTCTAGGCGTGTGTCTGGATTTTTATCACTAGATTTTTAAACATCTGATGTCAGTCCATGCTTCCTACATGTGCCTGACATATTATGAAGACTGTAATTAACTTGCTAAATTGTGGATGCATGAAAAGAAGTTGTGCGCTGTAGACTGCTGCCTCTTTGAACTTTGTTGGGTTTTGATTACACTGCATGGAAGATTTAATTTCACACCTTTTGCATGTTTAATACGTAAAATGTGTAATTTGTTTAATGTATTGATTGGGAAAGCAATGCGTCCCACTTATGTGAGTTCTTATGTAAACTGGATTATCGAGTCCTGCTTATGAGAATAGAGTTGAGTTACTGTGCTAGATATGTGCTGATGGATTGGGTGGCTAAATCTATATGTAAGTATTCAATGGAGATACTTATGTTGACCAGAAGCAGAGTATCACTCTCTTGTTGTTATTATATCTAAATTGAGAGGAGAAGAAATGAGCTTAGCTTAATTTAATAGGGAAACTTAGTAAGTGTATGGCTCATAAGCTCATGGAGCCGAATGTAATAACACAGTGTTGCTTCAGGATATTTGATGCCTCAGTCATGATACAGATCAGATGATTGCTTTGCTCTCTGTGAGGTGGAGCCCCAGACTACAGCAGCATCAGTCGAAAGAGTTGACAAGGCTGTGTCTATAAGGAAGGCAAATTACATCCCTGTGTCGAAGTCTAGCCCCAAGCTCTTATTTAAGAGCCGTTTGTTTTCGGTGTCCTTCTGCATCACGTTATTTATTTTCAGAACACGAGACGGTTTCCGCGGTGTAATGAGCCAAAACAAATTGCTGGGGTATTTTATTTCTCGGGGTCAGTCGCGGATTGTTTTCCCCGCTGGGTTTTCAATCTGGCCAGCTGTCCGCTTGGCTCCTCTGTCCTGTTGTTAACATGCGAGAGTCTGCAGCCAGCTGATGCTAATTAGACACTGATACTTGTCATGTATTATTATGTCCGTCCTCCTCTGTCTTTTATTCCCTTCTCCTCGTCTCCGCCATTCTCTGCTCATTTCAAACAGAACCTAACCTCTCAGTGTGTCGTCCACTCACGTGCGCCTCTTACATGGCTGTGATGTTCATCCTCTGTCCACCTGTGGCGCTCAAGATCAACCAATCTGCATTTGGCTCTTAGTTCGCCATTTTGCCGCTTTATCTAAAAATCCTATTTTAAAAATGACACATTTAAGGGCTAAATAACATTATGAGCCGGCTGGTTGTGTGGACTGAGAGGAAGGATGAGTGGCAGAGACTAAGAAAGGCCCCGGGGAAAACATAAAAGAGGCCCTATTAACAGAGTATGATAAGAGGAGGCGCCTTCTTCTCAAAAAGAAGTCCCCTCCCCTTATCGTAGTCCAGCCTAGTTTTTTGGGGCCAGGTGTAAATGTTATCTGCCTGCCAGCATCATGGAAAAGAGCAAATGGGCTGCTGCTATTTCTGGAGCCTGGCATTTACACTATCTCCTGGTGCACCTTCTATATTGCAGGGAACGATGGTGAGTTGTGGCCGCCGAACAAACACTGAGACCGAATGTCTGCTGGTGTCATATTTACTTTGGGTGATGGCTTATTAAACCTCAAGGCTCTGCTCTGCGGCACAAGGAGAAGAAGCAATAATTAGTCACACGGAGGCTGTATGCAGCCGTAATGAGCTGTCAGCTTTATTGTGTTTTGCTTATTGGAAATGCTTGTTGATGCAGTGTATGTACACAGATACAGTCTGTTACCTAACCTAATATAACCTGCAGTCACTGGCAGAGAAAACGGAGAGGTGCAGTAATGGAGGGCAGAAGTTCAATCAGCTTTTATCTAATAAACAACTTTCCTGGGTGTACATGACTCTAAGCTGAGGTTAATTTGGGAACCGGGGAGGTCAACATGTAACCACACGCGCGCACACACACACAAAGATCTGAGACTGACTCATCCTTGAAGCACCGTTTCAGTTCAGTTCTGTGTACAATACAACCTTAGCCTTACCCATGCGTTGGTTTCCCTCTGACTTTTAGAGGGTGTGAGAAAGCGGCTCAGAAACCAAAACCGCAAGGTTGCAGAGATGTTTTGTGGGAAGTGGTTGAACTCCACCCATCCTTAAGAGCTCAGGGGAGGAAGATGCACTTCCTCTCCTCTCACACCTCACATTCCAGTGAAGTCTTGCCGCGGTGAATAAATAATGTCGCCTTTGCACACATTTAATATTTCTGTTCTGTTCTGTTCTGGGCTGGTTTGGTTTCTGGTCATAAATCTTACACGAAATGTAAGTTCACATATCTGCTGTAACCACGAGAGGGAGCTGACTGCATGTGTTTTACAGAGGGGGCGGAAATCGGTGCACTGCAATGAAAGCAGCTGAATTGACGACATATAATCACTAGAGGGAGCAATTTCTCTATTATAACCCTTGCTACAGTACCAAGGCTGTCCCACCTGTTAACATGTCTACTTGTTGAAGCTGATACTGGAAGCAGCACAACATGACTGGCATTTATCATAGAAAATTTTCACTTTACATAATTTAGTTAAAACAACAGAAAATATGCAAGCTTATCCCTTTACACCGTACTTGAAGAGCAACTATAAGCTGTTTTACACTGATTGTTGAGATGCAATACAATGCAGTACGTGACATCTGTAGGGTTACAATGCAAGACAAGATCCCAGTGTTTTTTCAGCCATACTGTATACAGCAGCCTATAGGGAGCTATGGCTGTTGCCATGGCAGCAAGAACTGATGATCACCTAAGGGATGGTCCAGTATGGTTCATTACCATGGTGATGAGCCTGGTTGTTTCGCCATGTGGCCAGACTTCATTGCCACTGGATCAAAACATAACAAGGGGAAAGAAAATCAGCCTTTCAATTCTAGTGGTTGCCTATAGCGACCATAGTGTGTTAGGGGCGGCGTGACAAGTAACATGACGCCTATGTAGGACACTTTGTGGTCTGTGTAATAACCCAGACTTCTGTAGTGTCCATCTGAAGGGGAGCTTTAATCAGTTCATGCATCTGCATGCTTTTACTACAAGGATATACCAAGATGCCAGGAGGCCTGTGGAAAACAGAGACGACCTTATTAAAGGATGATCATGCAACAGTTGATGGCTTCCACAAGGAGCTTGTGCTCAAAATAAGGTTATGTCAGATGTAATTATTAAGGTGTATGAGAGCAGTCGGAGCTGCACGTTGTTGAGATTCAAGATTTCCATATATGTTCACAGTATACAGAAAAATCGAAAAAAACGTTATTCTCTCTCTGTCATAAGAATAAAAAACATAAATGAACAAGATGATGATCCAGCTTGCCCACTGTATCACCCAAAGTCACGTGACAACATTTTGTATACAGTAAAGAGATGGAAGCTGGATGTGTTTATCTTGTGCTTATCTTAGCATCATCTTCATGAATGTTAGCGTGTTCCGCTTTGGTTTAAAATAACTAAGGAGAGCTGTTTTTTCATTTCCAGTCAGTGGGCCAGGCTAAATAAGAGAAACACTGTAGTGTTTAATTTAATCCTGTTTAACGGCACCGCAAACTACAACCTCCAAACCTCAAAATAAAATCAACATTAGAACAGTGATGAAGAAAATTTAGAGGATTTACTGTTGCATTAGAATGCATTTCACAAATTAGTCACAAACCTGGCATCAATGGACAGGACTCTGAGACACTGGAGGCAATCACTGAGCCCATATGTTGTTGTTTTGTGGTCCCATGGTGAATTAGAAAGCAATTGCCACGGATTTAATAGATGGAGATAATGGTAATCACAATCAGTATTCGGGGGGAACAGTGGCGAGGTGGTTAGCACTGATGCCTCACAGCAAGAAGGTCCCAGGTTCGAATCCATGGGCCAACTGGGCCTTTGTGTGCGGAGTCTGCATGTTCTCCCTGTGTCAGCGTGGGTTCTCTCCGGGTACTCCGGCTTCCTCCCACCATCCACAGACATGCTTGTTAGGTAATTGGTGAGTCTAAATTGGCCGTAGGTGTGAATGGTTGTCTGTCTCTCTGTGTTAGCCCTGTGATAGACTGGCAACCTGTCCAGGGTGTACCCCGTCTCTCACCCGATGACAGCTGGGTAGGCTCCACGACCCCGCGACCCTTAACAGGAATAAGCGGTTACAGAAGATGAATTAGCACAATCAGTATTCATTTTGTTGTGCTGGTCTGGTCACCATCAACAGGAACGCCTGGTTAGTTCTGGGTCGCATTTGGTTGGACATCTCGCAGAGAAGTGCAGCATATTTCATCTTAAAATAAATTTAAAAAAGTAGAGAAAGTGAACACAAACCGTTACGATGCAGCATAAAGTCAAAACAACGAGCTGAAAGAAGCTAAAAAGTTCCGGTCATGTGACATTATCTCATTGTTTTTCACTAAAAGCAACCTGTTGCACATACATATAGTTAATTGATTTAATTTTAATAAATATTTCTTTATTATAGCTGTTTTAAACACAGCAACACATAGAAGTACTGCAACTGATCTTAGAGAAGCTAATTTCAATTTCTCTACCATATGCACAGAAAGTAAAGTAAACCAACTTTTCTTAATGTATGCAATGTTTTTATTCTTTTATTTTTATAATTTCTTGAAATAACTGACACAAATTAACCTGGAGGCTAACCACATAAAACCAAACAAACAGAAACACGTCTCTTCCCTCTCTGTCTCTAAAATGTACTGCCACCAGTGTCACTGTGTGTGCTCTGCTTATTAAAGCAACAGTCCTGTTTCTTGTTACTCTACTACTAAGTCCCCCAGACAACAAGCTGCCTCTTTGCTTTTGACAAATATTTACTTCTTGCCTCTTTCCCTGATGCTGCACACACACTCACACGGAGAGTAGCTGATAAGCGCACCATCTGGACTGAGTGCCGGCTGTTAAGGGCTCATAAAACGGACCCTCACCTATTTAGAAGGTCCCCGAGCGGCGAGCTGTCGAGAACGGGCCAATAGCGCGCACGCCCACCCACCCACATGAACAGTCATGTCCACGTGGGACGTAGGAGGTGAGACGGAAAGGGAGGTGAGAGGGTCAGAGCATGTACCTGTTCTTGTTCTGAGAATCTCTCCGTGGCTGCCGACTAAAGATATACAGAGACTGATTCTGTGAACGTCCAGAGGTGACCTTACAGTTACATCAGTGCTGCTTGATACCCATCTGATAGATGTGTACAACATATCTGTGCTAGGGCTGATATTCAAAAAGGTTCATTGTTTATCACTAGACAGGGTTAAACTCGTGGGCCTTTTGTTAATGTATATTTAAAAGCATCAACGTAATATGATGTTGCACGAGGTTACAATAAACACAGACACACTGCAGTTTAATCTGGCTCCGTGTGATAAATATCATCCTGCTGCCCCAAATACTCTCTAGAGCTCTAAATGTGTATTAATCTGCTGCCAAAAATAGTTCCCAGGCTTTTTCTTCATAGTTAAGTACCCAAGAAATTAAAACACACACACACATACATTTTGGCCACCTTTGGTTCATTGGTGATTCTAAATTGGCCGTAGGTGTGAATGTGAGTGTGAATGGTTGTCTGTCTCTGTGTTAGCCGATAGACTGGCGACCTGTCCAGGGTGTACCTCGCCTCTTTCCCAATGACAGCTGGGATAGGCTCCAGCCCCCCCACGACCCTTGACAGGACAAGTGGTTACAGAAGATGAATGAATGAATAATTCAAATCCCTACCTTCTGTTACCCACCATCTTCTAAATAGTGGATGGTAACAGAAATAGCATTTTATTTAGGAAAAATATATTTAAACTTTTAGGGAAAGCAGTAAAAATACACAGTAACATATTTTTTAAATCTCATTGTTGTCTACCATGCCAAAACTAACTCAGCCCGGCAACGTTACCGTTGGAAACCAGCTTGGGAGGATTTGTTCAGATATGCTCTGCGCCTGCTTCTGTTGCTGATTTATACACAAACACTTGACATAAGCTAGCGGCAAATTACAGCACATCTCCGGAGCATCTGAAGGAAAGGAGAGCGATGCTGTAGCGTGGCCTGGAGGAGTGAAAGGCGGATCAAGGGTGAGAGTGAGCGGAGAGCAAGGAGACAATAAATAACAGGGCAGGGGGGTCAGGTCCTATGCTGAAATTGAACAAACAGAAAGCAGAGGAGCAGGTCTGACCTTCCCGCCTTCCTACCTGGCGATGCTGTCCGCCCCGCACAGCACAGTCGCTCTTAACGTCTAAAAAGGGAGAAGACGGTCAAGATGGTAGTGAAAAATAAAATAAAAAGGATCTGAGGGATGGAAGAGGATGAAGGGACGGCCTCTGAGCCGCGTGCAGAGAATAGAAGAAAAAAATGACAGAGGGCAAGACGTGGGAGCAGGAGGCTGTAAAAGAGGCTTTGCTTCCCTCACTCTTGTAAAGCCTGACCTCTGTGGATGAAAGTGCGACAGTGAGTGAGTGTGACCCTGTGAGGTCATTCTCAGGCTTCCACATGAAAGCTGTTGACAGATGGTTCAAAATGTGATTCAGAAAGCGTTATAGAGCTTTCTATCTATATCCCGTATATTTTTCTCTCACCATCAGAATGTCTCTTTGTGTCAGTGCTGTTGTGTCTTTTCTGACAGAATCACATTACTCTGATTCTTGGCCATAAGTGGACTATATTAATATAGCATTTAGCTACTGCTTATCTCTGGGTTTTATATGAATGTACACACAAACATGCATACACACACACTTTCCCTCTCAGTGCGTCCATTTTGTGCAGATATCAGAGGCAGGGAACAGCGTCCTGTCTCGCTCTGGCAGAGCTGAGCTCAAACCCAATTTTCTTTTAGAGGAATAATTCATCTCCATACGAGCAACCTGCAGATACGACCTCAGATTGTCCTTGCCCGTTTGGCCCGCACATTGTCCCCAGTAGCTAATACGGTAACGGCTTGTGTTGACAGATCTCAGCAATTCACATCCAGTCACCACAAAATCAAATCACATGCTCAGATAGATGAAAATCTAAATGTATTGCGCGGTGTGCACCATTTCGCAAAAAAGCAACGGCTGCTTGTGTGAAATGACCGATAGCAAAAATTAAAAACAAGTGGATGGAACATATGAGAACACCACTCACCGTCCAGCTCTCCTTTCTCACATGGTAGCTACGGTACACATGCTATTTTCAGTAACTGTGCAGACCTATCACTTGAATGTTTTGGTCCGTTTGAAACAGTGGTTTCATGATTTCAGCTCTTGACCCTGTGACTTCCTGAAAAGCTGACTTTTTTTTTATCTTTCTAGATTTTGAAATTATTTGGTTACATGCTGATAGACCAAAACAATGAGTAATGCAGAAGATAAAAAAATATTAAAAAATCTAAATAAAATACATAGAAAGTAAACATCAAGACTGAAAGGAAGATTAGAGGCTGGTCATAAAGATATGCAAACTTAATTTCATCATCAAAATGTAGGCCGCTATCTGAAACACAAATTAATTTGTCAATTAAAAAAGCATGGCTGATCTCATCAGAAACAAAACTCATGTGAATATTTAACTGTTACAGGGAGATTTTACTGGAAGAATTCAGAAAAACAAAACGTAGTTTTGAATCACTCATTGCTCTCGCCACAATCTTGTCACCGTGGAAACACTACATCTTATTCTGCATTCTTGGGATGTGAGAATAATCTGAAAAAATTAGTTTCCGAATGCAAAACATCACATGACCATCACCTCTAAGTTGAAACAACTGGAGAGAATGAGACAATTTTAGTGCACAACTGGAGTTATTGACATTATACATGACACGTGAGACATGATGTGTAAGTAGATGTTACAGTCTTGTCACCTCCAACCTCCATGTCAGTTGGCTTTATGATTATTATGATTAACATGCTGTTTGACATTAATCATGAATCATGGCTGATCTATTGATCTATTTGCTTAGCTCTTTGCTGCAAATACTGGATTCAGTTTCAACCAAAAAGGGGGAAACACACACACACAAAACATACATTTTGTAGCATCTTCATAAAGGGGCTAACTGAAACTGCAGTCATGTGGCCAGTAATGGTGGCCAGTGGCTTAGGCATAAAGTAGACTTCTCATTTTGTAAATCATTAAGCCGTCGACTGATCTAAGTCCAGATTTGAGGCTGCTCTAGTCTATAGAAAACTGTAAATGTGTTTGTGAGAGTGGATTGAGGCTGTTATTTTGTTAACGTATCCCCTTTTGACTGCTGAACTAACATACCTGTTGACAGTTTTAGAGTCAAACACTGCAACAAAAATATATTTTAGGATAAATGCCGATCGTGAATGAGACTAGTGACGTTTGTTTAGTCCAACGTAGCGCCCCACAGCTACCACGGTGTGTACCTTTGCCTTGGATACACGTTCACTTGCTTATTGTAGGTCGTGATTGTGTTTCCAGAACATGGCAAAAGCACATCATTAATACATTCCTTGCACATTGATCTTGTGTATTGGGTTTTAAAAAGGCTTAGAAAGGAACCCATCCTCCAGAGTCTTCAAATGCCTCACCACCGTTACATGTGTCTATAGTTACGGTTGCTAAGCCTGGCAGGTGGTCAGTATTTGGTGATATTAGAATCCAGGACAGTAAACGTCCAGATGCAACGTTACAGACAGATATAGTGTATCAGTCCCGATTTTTATCTTCTGGTCTTTGTCTTCATCTTCATGGCCCATCTATTGCTAACTCCCAAGGTGTGTATTTTCACCAGCATGTGTGTGTCTTTGTGCAACTGTAGGGCGGCCAGCTGTCATCCAGCGTCTTAGTCAACCAAGCAAACTGAGAAGGCAGGAAATTGATTTACCTCTCTGATGTTACACGTGACATTATGGTCCCAGAGGAAGCAGAGAACAGAGAAAAGGGGATGAAAGAGTGGGAGAAACACTGAAAACGCATCTCAACAAAAGAGCTGGACGGAAAGCACAAGACCGCACTAAAAGAAAGAGGTGCAGCTTTTCTATTGTGCCATGCGATGGCGCGTTGCCAAAATGATTTTGAACAGTTGGAGAGTAAAGCCTCATTTGTCTGCTTGTGTTTTCATACCAGATACTCAGAAATCCATTCGCAGTCATTTCGGTGATTAGTGACAGAAACATGAGTATGCATGCTTTGTCTGTGTGCAAGTGAGAAACGGAAAGACAAAACATCACCCGAAGCCAATTTACAGACACATCACAAGGAGAGATAAACAATCATGCCGCCAACGGCCCCGAGTGAAAATAATTGTCTGATGACATTTCTGTCGCAGTAAAATGACAGCGGCGAGCGGAGAGCTAGTCAAGGCCACTGTGATTGGTCATTAACAGTGGACTGTGTGTGATTTGACACTGTAATCAGCACTCACAAAAGGAATGGATATATCTCCTATTCATCGTTTCCTTGCATCACTTATGTCTCTCTGGCCTTGCTCTCTCTGTCTCTCTCTCTGATTTCTTTCCTCAGTCTCAATTCCTCACTTTGTATTCTATAGTATGTCTCATCCATGTGAAGGATGAAGAATATTCTCCCAAGCTATTGATTTAAACATATTATAAAATCCTTCTCGTCAATGCAGGAAAACCTAAACAGTTTTTTCAGATGAAGAGCTAGAAACCAGAGTCATGCATTTGGTCCTGTTCAAACCGGTTGTAATCTACAACTGGCATGTGGTGCTGACAGTTTCTAATAATATGGAAAAGACATCCTCTAAGCCCTTTGTCAGGCTGCGACCAGAGCAGGGTGCACTCTGCCTCTCCCCTCCCGCGCATGCTGGGACTGGCTCCAGCCCCCGCGACCCTGAAAAGGATAAGTGGTCTAGAAAATGGACAGACAGGAGGATGAATGGAAACACAGGCTCTCCATCCCTCCCTAACCTCCCTCCATTATCTCAGTCTCAGATTTTTATAAGACTCGACAGATGTAGGCTGGTGTTTCTCCACAAAGCTGTTACTGATTCACTTATGTCAAAGCAGTGATTTTCCAAGAAGAGATGACGTGATGTGATGAGGGTTCGTGGTCAGGTTGGCGTGCAATTCTTTTTTTGTTTGTTGCATTCAGACTGGAGAAAATAAACACTTTTTAAACGCCCTTATGCGTTTGAAAACTTGACTCAAATCTTAATTAATTATTTATAACATTGCATTTTAACTGAAAGCAACCAGGGAACCTGAAAGTCATTGATTATTAGTTTAAAATCCAAAAAGAAAATGACTGATAAGGCTGTAAAAGTCACATTTTGATTCAAATGTTACAAAATTGTGTCTCAGTTTTTCCAGTTGTGTCTGATAAAGTGTACCACAGTCACCTATCCTTTACTTTGTCAGACACTGATTTTGTTCCATTCCTGATCGTTACAGTCACATTTACCTTTCCACCGTATCATCACCTTCATTGCTCGGGAATGCAGGTTTGTCTGCATGAATTCTGCTGCCCCATCTCATGCTGACAGCATCCAGCCATGGCGTGGTGCACCGGCTGTCTGGCCTGTCTCTCTGTCGCAGCCTATCTGGAGACCAGACACCAATAGTCCTGCTGATGGATCATCCATCAGACACCACTTTTGGATGCTCGGGGGGCAAGAGAGGCGTTTGTAATAGCTGTCTGGACTGTGGTGCCACAGTACGAATGTGTACGTGTTGTTCCTGTTCTCCTTGGCTTCTTTGTTCTGCTCTGAATCTCGCAGAAATTCAGTTACCTTGCCCTGCTCCACACGCACGCACACACAAGCAACGACAGGTTTATGGCTACTTCCTCTTTAGTTTATCGCCCTTATGTCTCATACCCGGTGAAGTATATTGCTGCTTGTGTGTACATGCACAGTATGTGTTACATCTCAGACATACTGCAGCTCGGCGTGTGTACTGTGTTCACTGTGTCATTATCACTCAAGGCCATCAGAGCTCCAGGTGAGCAACTTACTGGCAACAAGTCGCCTTTGACAAAGTTATGTTGTGCAGGCAACCCTGTTTCTATTGGCAATGACCCAAGAAGTTCATATACTGCAGTACTGGATGTCTGTATATCACTAGTCTTCATGCTCGCTGTGTAGTCGGAGAAGGAATCACAGCCAAGTCACTGCTATAATATGAAGTAGAGACATCCAATTTAAGTTCTGCATTATTAATGAGTCACAGCACTTTGGGCGTTTGAGCTCAAATTAAAGTAATAAAACGACAATTTGATATAAATTACCTTTGCTGCACTCTTTTTTCCACTGAGACGGGACAGCTGCGATCAATATTACAGTCAGTTGATGAAAGTGTTTACAGTTATTGCTTTAAACACCAGGTGGCTGATGTGTTTTACTTTACTATGGCAGAATGTGCTTTAGTTTGAGTTTGCCTTTCTCTTTTTTTATTTATACACCAAGATTTCTAACCAATTTGTTTTTTTTTTCTTTCTTTACACCCTTTCAGTACTAAATCTGCTGTTATGCTTTGACAAGTCAAAATATCATAGTGTTGGAGATTGCGGTTATACAGTATAACATACAACAAGGACCTTTTCATGCTTTAAGGTTCATATTTGCTTGAAAATAAGCAGACTGCGATACCATGTCAGCCAACCAAATCTGAAAACAAAAGAGTTTATACCTGTTACACCTGGCCACACTCGAAGGCCTCAAGGGGAAACACACTTCCTTCCTTCACTACATATAACTGTCTATTTTGGAAAGTTACAAAAATTGTGAAAAACTAAATGCAATTTCTTCTCTGTCAGATGGGTTCGCGTGCAGTAGAAGCATGCTGAGTCCATTAAGATAATGACACATGCATATGTCATTTTTCACATTTTGACCTAGGACAGCTGCGGCACGTCAGTATACACACTTACCATCTGACCTCTTGGGTCCAGATTTTGTCATTGCTTGCGTCACTTCGAGTGAAAGGTCAAGTGGCTTCCCTGAATTGCCTTCTTAAATCTTGCACCAGATTTGGTTTAGCAAAAGTCTTTCAAGGACTAATATACAGCTACAGGCTATCCCATAATACATCTACTGTCCTTTTATTATGAGCGTTGGTCACAAAGCTAACCTTCATGTCCTGCATTGATGAGGTATTGACCTGTTATGCCAGGATGCATTTACGCTACATCAAATATGTGGTCAAATCAATCAGAAACCCCTGGGACTGAAAAAAATAAGTTGCTTAAATGGCCACGTGAGGCAGGTGAATCAGATTAAATCAAATAATTTCATATTACTGAAGTAAAATTATGCAGAATATAGTGTATGGCCACCCTGAGTCACAGGTGGGAGTCCTCACAGGTTACTAGCTGTCTGCCTTTACGTCAGAGTCCAGCTCTTTGCCCATTTTTGAATTAACCGGGAGTCAGACATAGCTGGTTGACCCACTATGAACTTCAATCGTCTTCAAGAAAGGGGTTGTCCATCTTTATATACAGTCTATGGCTCAAATGTAGCCCAGAGGCAAGTAGTTGGAGTGACTGGATCACAGTCAGTCTCAATGGTTGCTCACAATTCTCTTTAGCACTGTCCACTTGTGAACTGATCACACAAGGCTCACTGTTACCCTAACCCTTAACCCCTAACCTTTACCCTAACACCCTCTGAAAACAGTCTATGAAACACGTAGTAACTGCCACTTTAATGCAATCCAGTTTGGTTCCAGTTTTGTTGCTATGGTTTTAAAGTTTGACTGGCCTCATTCAGCTCTGAGTCAGTTTGTTCCAGGCTCTGGCATATGAGGGACAGATTTGTACAGTGAGAAACAGCAGCTGAGTTTTAATGATCTCATAGTCTATCTGTCACTCCTTAAGGTTAAGGCTTGTGTGTGTGAGTAACGGTGCGTGTGTGTGTGTGTGTGTGTGTGTGTGTGTGTGTGTGTGTTGACCATCACACGCTACTCGTTCTGTCCCTCTCCTCCTTCACTCTCCCTCTTTTCTCCTCCTTCTCCATCTGTCGCCTCTTGACAAACACATGGTGTCTTGTTTGGTCAACTCAGCAAGGCTCCCGGCTCTGTGGGCTACATGTATAGCCACCAACACACGCAAACGTGCTTGCACTCCACTGTCTCTCTGCATTGTTGTGTGCAACGAGAATGAGGCAGAGGGTAGGAAGGGGTTTACAGCTCTGAAAATAGGACAAACACATGCATCACAGGGGATATAATTATGCAAAGGGAGACAAGAAGTTAAATGGCAGTCCTTAATATGGCTATATTAGAGAGCAGACCGCGGGTCATTCACTTGAAGCTGTTAGCAGGTTCTTCCTGTGTGCCCTGAAACCGTGCCAGAGTATTAACACTGTCCAGAGAGACACAGAGAGGAGATCCAACAGAATGGAAGAAGATTAGAGACACAGAGAGCAGAGGACGAAGCTGATGAGAAGAGCAAATGGGCATAAATACTGTTAATTATGGGCAGAAAAAGAGAAACACACAGATGATGACTGAGTGCTTATACAGTTCATTATTTGGCCTTAATATGAATGCAGGATGACAAGGCAGAACCTGGATGATGAATGCCAAATTTTCTCTCCAGGGACTGAGAGATTTTGACACTGTTTCACATGCTGGAGAGTCAAAGCATTGTTTTGCTGTCTTCTGCTCACCGTGCTGTTCAAACCAACAGAATTCAAAAGGATGTCTTCTTTTGATTACATAGTACCACAATTGAAATACAACTGGTCTGGCTACTGAACATATGTAATTAAGTCCCATCATACCAAAATGGCCTTCTATCAAAACCCCGATTCCATTATTTGTAAAGATGCACCAGTCCTTCATTATGTAAGTTTCCTGCAGAGTGGTTCTGTGTGGAATCTCCAGCAGTCGCCATCTTGGCAGCGGCCGGCTCCTCCTAACTCCAGGCTTAAATTGGAAAAGAGGTGGTGCATGACTGTAGCTGAGGAAGGCGGGTGAGGCCCAGACAGCTCAGCTGTTACTCAAAGCAGTGACACCATTAATTATGAATCATTTTAAGCCTTAATATAACTCATCATATTTAAATTAACCCCCTGCAGAGTTGTCATGAGGAATATGGAAAGTAGCTATAGAGACCAAAACTATTTTTTGTACCTGGCTGTGAACATGGTGATTTCTGCTATCAATTTGGACACTTTAACACTGAGGTCTATGGGGGGTCTGTTGGGGATTAACTCGCTTCTTGTGCCAGCCTCAAGTGGCCATTAGAGGAACTGCAGCTTTTGGTACTTTGGCATTAGCTTAATCTTTTCAACCCTTGAGGTTCCAACTTATCCAAAATGTGTTTTTCAAGCATCAGTAACTCCCCTTATATTGACTTCAATGATGACAAACATTTTGATCAGCACTGTTCATGTCTTTACAGTGGAAAATTGAAATGTGTCAGTGAAAATTTCTCAAGCTAAGACTGCACCCAAATGCATAACTAACATTTATATACTTTTATTACTGTACATTTTTTTTGCAGTGTTGTGTCAGGATCATGACACTGATACTTGCTGATGCTGGTCTGTATTGATTTTTTTCTTTATTAGTCTTAACCATTACAAAACTGCAGATGTTGTGCTGCAGTGTAGGAAACGTGCAGGAAACAAATGACCAACATGATAATGTTCATTTGATGTGAAATTAGCAGCCTGTAATCATAAATTCTAGGACGTAGAGTTAAAAAAAAAAAAAAAAAAGCTAAACTCTGAGGAGCATAATAGCAGCAACATGAAAACAATGCGAGTCAAACCCAGTTTTCTATGCTAATGGTTGCTAGTTCCCAAACTCTTGGTGCTTATTAGGATAATGTGCCCATGAAAGGAGGTAACAGTGAGAACAGCACTTAAGACTCACACACACATGCTCTCACATGCCAATCAGTTTGTGACACGGTAATTGCAATCGTTTCAGTAATGAGGGGGTTGTGTGATATGTTGATGTGCGTGTATTTCAGTCATCGTGCTGCCACGTGGCTCAGCCGGTTGGTCACAATGCTCGTGTGACACCGTTTCATCCAAACAGCATAATGTGTGCACTGGAACAACACTTGAATCATACTGTGTTTACCTCAGCACTAAGGGTCTGGTTAAGAACAGTCCAGGTTTTAGGAGAAATAACACTTCTTTAACGAGAACCCCAGAAAGAGAGAGAGAGAGCAGAGAGGGGAACTTGTGTCAGGCTTGTCATTTTTCACATTACATGTATTATTAATTCGGCTTTTCAGATTGTATTCATTTGACCATGACATGGACAGAGTTGGCCCTTTTTGTCTCGTAATATTTTCACTTGTATCGCAGATGCAAGCTCTCCAAGAACACGGGGAAAAAACCTAGACAACCTTCAGAGATGAAATCTGAGGCGAGGCACCCCTCTCTCTGTCTCCCTCTTCTTTGATGAATCAGCTAAAGGTGGTGAAGGGAGCAAAGTCAGGCGTCTGGACTCTTAATAATAAAACAGCCATAAGCGAAATATTATCCTTGATGAAAAGTTAGATGTTTTTTTTTGTTTTTTTTGGGGGGATTTTACAAAAGCAGATCATGACTATGTTGCTTCTTATCTGAAACGTCAATATAATGCAAAGTGACGCAAATTGCCATTAGCAAACTATGAACATATCACATTATTACAGAATATAATTTACCAACTCTAGCACTTCTGCCTAAGTCTATATATAAGTGTCTTTAAGAGGAGTCATCCAAAATTACCTCTCTGCCTCAGACAAATAAACTGAAATAGTACAGGAAACCTTACCTGTACTACTATGTCAACAGTCACACTGATAAACACTGAGGGTCAAACTTTGGTTTTATATCCCAGTTTAAAATTAAATTGTCATCCATCACTGCCAGTTGTGTGCTCTCTTCATCATTGAGCTTCCCACATCACTTAACATGATATACAGCGTGCTACATGTTTGCCTGTGTTTGCGTGTGGGTGTGACCATGTTATTTTATGTTTAGATTACTTGTGCGAGAGCACTTACCCCCCTCACCACAGCATGTTGAGTAATAACTCACTTGTGTTGGCTTCCCTGAGAAGGAAGGCGTGCTGTGGTAAACTTATCTTGGCGGTAATAATCCGCCACCTTCTGCGGTTTGTTTCGCTGTTCTGCCGCTGATATTGTACAGCCATGATTCATGAAGCTTTTTGCATTTAAAAACAGCTGTCAACCAGGTCTGGGAAAGTCCTTTATCGCATAGTTGATGATTCACTTTCTGTTGCCTGCAGAGGAAATGGGTAGATTGCATGAAAGGCTACAGCTGCCAGACAAATAGGAGTGGCACCCAGAGACACTCAAATTTCATTAACAGAAAACTAAGACATAAGAAACAGCTAAAGTAGACAGAATGCTGAAAAGAAAAACAACACGCCTGAGAATCAACATCAACTTCGCTGCCTCTGTTCTTACAGAGAATGTACTGATTTGGAAAACAAGGGTGTTGGATGTGAAAAGACAAAAACATTAGCACTATTCTATGTACTATGTAGATTCTATTGAAGCTCTTCTTCTTCTAATAGATTTCCCTCGCACGAGTGTGCGCACAAGCACAAATGGCTCCAGTTGCTGGTTGGCTAGAATAGTGTTGTATAGATTGGTCTGAGCCACTTCTTCCTCGGGCTGTGTACAAACAACAGATTTTTTATTTATTTTTTTTACAGCACACTCATGAAACAGACCGCTAGCAGACCCTGGGGAGATTAAATCTGACAAAAGTACATTGGATTAGCATTGCTTGCTCAGCTGTAAATTTTTAAAACAGGTCACAAATAGGTATTTTCCTTCTACCAAAAGGCTAACTCTGTTCCTTCAACATCTGGGCACTCTAGTTCATAGTGAACTTTACTCAAACTGCAGAAAAATGAGCTGTTCATTGAAAGCATCTGTAGCTCCTTGTCTTTCCACCAGCATAATTTAGAATTCAGTAACTTATTTATGCTCTCACTGAAATCAGGCATGGCCAGTGCATTCAGATGTTCCTGATCCATTGCAATAGGTAAAACAGGTATGAGGAAGGCACCTGGAAGCCATTCAGATTGCTTTGCAGCACCTGATCTGCTTTGAAGGTCAGCTGCCTGAATATGAGCGTCTAGAAGGTGAATCGAGGTGGTGTTCAAGCAGATTGACATCACCCAGAACGGGCAGACCAGCCCCACTTCATGACAGCTAGCCAGACACTGTGATGGGAATATAAATCCCTTTCTTTCCCAATTTAGCAACCATTCGCTCCAAAGAACAAATCGCGGATAATGCGATCGTAAAGAAATGATCATGTCACCCGGTGCAGTGGGGTGGTGGGGGTTAATTTGCGAGTTTGTAACAGATCTTGACAAAATGGAACTCTAAGTCACTGCAGAATGAGACATAACAGGCTTAATCAGTTTACAGTTGATTTTTGTCATCCCACAGGATCTGTTGACATTAAACAAATAGACAGTATTACCAGGCTAATGATTTAATACCAATTAGTCGAGCCCACCTCTTCCCTGTTAGTGTTTCCTCTCTACAGTGTACAGTATGTAATGATATGACTCTCCATGCTGGCTCTGCTAATTTTAGCGGAATGAGCAACTACAAGAGGCAAGAGGCAATCACTGACCCGCCAGCACACACACACTGTATGAGTGGGAAATTATGTGTGAGTGGAACAGAAAGAGGAACCTTGTGGTTATATAAATGGCTTGGTGCTTTTTTTTTTTTTTTTTTTATGGATTAATGTTGACTGTAAACACCTTCATAAATCACCCGGCACGACGTATGCTCTTGGTTTGTGTGCATACATTTGTCTTTGAACGTGCCTGCGCATGTGCGATGATGCATACATATTTATATGCACATTATACACACGCCACATAGTTCTTTGGGAAAATTAGATTAAATCCAAATGATTCGTGGGACGGATTAGAAAGTACTGTACAGTGGAGGAGAAAAAAAGGAGGCATGAGAATAAATGTGTGATAGAGAATGAGAGGTTGAGGCTCTAAATCGATGCAGGTAATCAGTTACAGACTGCTGATGATCTGAATAAAACATTATCAGTGATGGCATATTCAGCTGGTATCATCACATTTTGATTACCTCCAAGTCTAATGACTGTGTAGGTTAGAGGTGTGTATTTGTTTTGTGTTTGAAAAGTCGTCAAGAACTGAAATATTAGATTGGTAATCTAAATTTACGTTTTTTTTTTTTTTTTCTAGAGAAGTTATCATCAATCCCTTTACGGTTTTCTTCATAAAAGCCTGGCTGGCTTTTGTAATTGCAATTTCGCGATCGTTACATTTTACCGTGCAGGCCTTTTGATAAGAGGAATGAGGGAGCGAGAGAGGGCGGAGGGGAAGGAGGGAATTGCGAGGAAGGAAGAAGAAAAAAAACAGAGGTTAATGGAAAATAACACCGACAAGAGAGAAAGTGAGAGAGAGCGATACCATGGTGACAGATGGAGACAAGAGCTACAGGAAGAGAAGTGGTGCTGTCACAAAGGAGAGAGGAGCTCTGAAATGATTACAAGAATGTGAGACGTCTTCTGGCGGGAACTAGGTTTCAAACCCATAATTGGGTGTAGTTAGTAAATGAAAAAATACATGCAGAGCAGGTCCAACCATTAGACACTTATCTCTCCGAGGGTCTGGAGCCTATCCGAGCTGATGTTGGATGAGAGGGGTTCACTGTGGACTTGTGGCCAGTATAAATATAGTGTCACAAATGTACCTAGCCTGGATTACTGTGGATTGTGGAAAGAAACCAGAGCACCTGGAGAAAACCCACGCAGGCACCTGGTGAACGTGGAAACTGTGCAGAAAGCAAGCAGGCTGAACCTCCACTACAACAATTACAGTGATAAAATCCGAGTTAAATTTCACGGCAACAAATACAATTCTCACTAAAGTGGCACCAGCACCTCCCACACCAAAAGAAGGACAGTCGCACTGGCATGACAGTCGCAAGCGCTTTTAATTGACCTGCCACATGCACAGAACAATAAAGTAAATTATGATGATGTTTGGCAACACAAAGACAGAAAGCAATCAAAGCAGCTTTAAAAGCCTTAACTACTGTGCGCACACGCTCGGCACGCGCAGCCCCGCTTCATGAAAGTCAATGTAGAGTTGGAGTACTTGAAAGGGATTTTTTTTAGGGATGTTAAAACTGAATCAAACAAGCTCAACATGCTAAGTACATCGGGCCGTAACCTGGTGAAGAGATGGTGAGTGATGGCATTTCTCTGTTCACTCTGAGGGCTCATCATTTCATTTATATAACAACATGACATTTCAGAGTTAATCTCCTATTTATGGCATGTTTGCCATTTCCATTTGAACTTTGGCGTTTTTTTTTTTTGTTTTTTTTTCATAAACAGTAGAGATCTCCTCTTTCTGTATGGACCACTTGCTAGGATGGGCTGCAGATGAATGTGGAGATGCACACGTGCCGTATGACATCTGGGGGAGAACGCACACACATGAACATGCAAGTGTCAACACAAGCTTTTGTGCCAGGGTACTGTTGAACACGGTGGTTTGAAAAGGGGATTGAATTGGAGAGGAAAGGGGGAAGGGAGAGAGCGTCTGTGTGTTTGGGTGTGTGTGTGTGTTAAGGGGGGTGGAGCAGTTACTCAGCAGCAGTTGTGAAGGTCATTTTCTCCGACTGGTTTGTAGTTGGGTCAAGCATTTTTTTGGAAGAGTGTGTCTGTGTGTGTGTGTGTGTGTGTGTGGATAAAGGCTAGATCTATTGGAAGGCTGCCACGTTGTGTTCTTGTTTACTATAAAGCACATTTCATTGTTGACAATGTAATTGGTGCATGTGTGTGTCCTGTAATAGATTGACCTGCAAAGAGTGGTGACGTTGATAGACTGGCATCTGTTTGTTGGCGAGACACTTGAGGAGCTGCGAAGTGACAGGAAAAGCTGCTTGGCACCAAGAAGGGACACACGAGAATGTGTGTGTCTGTGTATGCATCCCAGATATATGTTGAGGTGTGACAGCATGTAACATCCTGTCATTCGCTTCCCAAACACAGTGCTCGACCAATTTTTGTAATTTTAAAATCATTACACCTTCGTGTTTCAAGTTGGGCTGTGACTGAATAGTTGCAGTGTTGCAGCACGATGGAAAATGAAATGTAGGTTTGTTTGTAGCTGCAGTTTAACTAAGGCTGACAAAAAACATTATAAATGATGAAAATCTCAACTTAGCCAACTCTTTGTGGCTATTGCCTTACAAGTCACATGGGACATGGTGTTGTATTTGTGTGTTTCAAAGTAAATAGATACAGGTGTCTCATTTCCCCCTTGATGACGCACAGTAGGACCCTAGTGAAAAGAAGTGTGTATGTACATGTCTCTGTACATGTATGTGTTTTTAACAGTCTGTCTCTTGGGGAGAGGGTGGGGGGGTGATAGTCGAGTCAAGTTCTGAGTTGTTTATTTGCTTCCACACACTGGTTGGGAAAGTCGTCAGGTGGCTCTAAGTGAGGGAGTCATGACTGTGTCAGTCAAAAATCTCAAACTATAGTTTTGGGGAAGCAAATTCTCGACAAGGCAATAACCGCAGATCTACAGTACTGAGGCTTTTCTCAGATGGCTGTCAAGGGGATACAGCCTTGGGGGTACTTTGGGCAGATCCTCTGGCAGCTGTCTGGTTGCTATGGCGCTGATCACACACAGGAAAAGCAGTGTATGAGGAGAGGAAGGGGGCCTTCCATTTAATTGTTGTGTTTGTTGCTGCTATTTCCTCAGCTTAATCTATTCCCTGGCCGCTGTCGGACAATTACTGAAGCATCTCATCTGCTCGGATGTCTTTGTTTCTTTACATTTCTCCAATTATCCTGTGTACAAGGAGTCTAAGACACCGCTTTTCGTCTAGCAAGCATCAGTCACCTTTTTTATTATCATCGTCACTTCCTTCTAGACAAGGAGCACCAAATGTGCAACATGAATCATGGTTGTTGTTTTTTTCTGCTGCAGCAAGCTTTCATTTTGCGTGTAGTTTTATGTCTTTGTCCTTGTAAGTCTAAGTTTTATCTTTGCTGTCACGTAATCAATCTATACAACACATGCCTATTTGTACCGTTAAATGTATTTATTTATTTTTGTTGGATAAAAGTAAAATACCTGGTTGTAAGGTGGATAATGAAACAGACAGAAGGTAACAAATCACAGCTTTATTGCACTAATAATGACATAAGATGATATAGTTTTGGAATTCGGTTATGTGTGCTCAGTGTGTGCTACATGCCTATTTCTTGCTTTAGAGCTACATGAACTGGAGACTATTCTGCAAACTGTTGAGATTACGGCTGGAGCCAGATGGCAGGTAGCTTAGCATGAAGGCTGGAAAAAGGGGGATGCAGCCAACCCAGCTCGGTCCAAAGGTAGCAAAACATGCCTGCGAGCTCCTGCGAGGGTCCACAACAAATGCTTTGGTCCTAGACTTTTAAATTAGCCACATGGACTATTTTTTTTTTTTTTTTTTTCATTTTGACTCTTCTGTTTGTTCAACCAAACAAAGGTTCTTGGCGTCATGAGTACGCCAGCTACTATGTACAGTATCTCTGATTGTCCTGTGTTGTATTATTAAGCACATGCATCCTCTGCAAATCCACAACGGCAGCTTAGTTGAGTAATTATATGTTGTTGGATAATATATAATTGGTGCATAACAACAAGTTGACAAAGCGGCAGGCAACCAGACTCCTGCTTCTAGCACCCTGTATTTAGATTTTACGCTAAACGTGCCTACCTCTCCCTCCTGCCCGGTATCATAAAATGAGTGACGTGCCAAGTCATGTCCCATTATTGCCATGCATTTTCTGGTTTTGCTGTGTTACATCATTTGATCTTGATAATGGACCTTCTACAGTTGGTTTGTCTTTGCCGTAAACATTATGGGCATTTTGTGCCGTTACAAATCGTTTTTATGCACAACATTATACACAAAAAGACCACATGTGGAGTGCTATTTATAAGTAATGCTGTAAGATTCTGCAATAACAGTGGTACTAAACTTCTCAGCAGTATCTTTCACCAAAAAGGTGAAAACACATATTTCCCAGAGTGCTAAACTATTCCTGAAAAACCAGCCGGGCCACCATGAACAAAGGGCTATGCCAGGAACAGCTTTAGTCACGGAAGAAAATAAGTGAAAACATGAGCGTATGTAGAAAATGTAACTACAAAGTGATGCTGCTAGAATTAATGCAGTCAGTCTGCCATCCGTCCATTCACTCACTCCATAACAGTCAATCGGTTGCTTAGCTCTGGGAGGAAGAAGAACAGGTGGTGGAAGATGGAAACAGAACACTTTAGATCAATATATTCTGAGTGGATGACTGCTTGAGCTCTGTTTACTGAAGTGACACCAGAAAAAGAGACTGTCTCTGGCTAGAGTGAGAGAGGATCACTTGCACCGCAGAATGAAAATTTGAAGAACACAGACAGCTTGTTAGTGGGGCTAATAAAAATCGAGGGAAATTATGGACTGAATGATTTGAAAAAAACAACAACTGCCGTCTTGATTCTGTATTATGTATTTCCATGTGTGCAAAAAAAAAAATTGTTAAAATTACTTTTTTACAAATCCTTTCATTTTTTTAGGTTACATGTCAGTTCTAATGTCGTTGGCAAGAGCACAGCAAATAATAGGCTGATAAGTCAGCTTGAATTGAGATTTCACACAGTGTGTGTGTGTGTGTGTGTGTGCGTGTGCACAGGGAGCGGTTGTCAGGTGTGGGTGTGTGTGCCTGTGCCTTGAAATGAAATCAGAAAATCAAGCGCAGATAGAACAAGGTCAGGGAGATTAATATAAAATTATTAACAAGGCAGAAACAAGGGCAGGGAGAGAAAGAGGCAAGCATACAGTAGAGGAGGAGGAGGAAGAGGAGGAGGAGGCGGTACCTTGTCTCCTCCGGCCTATCAGACGCGAGAGGGCGAGGCTTAGACGACGGGAAGGAGGGAGTAGAGCAGCAGCAGGCACACAGAGAGGGGAAGCAGAGCATGTTAGAGAAGGAGAGGTGGAAAGGCAGAGGTAGGCAGACAGAGAGATGCAGTGCCAGAGTGAGCATGTCTGTGAAGCTGTAACACTTCCTCTTCTCGTCTGGGACTACAATGTGTTATGGTGCTGTGATGTTCAGATTCACTGCAGGAGCAGGGAATGCAGATAGGAGTTCACCCTGAGCTAAATGTCCACTCTGGACCTTTGGGATTTCCTCAAACACTTATTGATTGTAGCCTGAACGATCAAGATTTAATCAGATTTGACAGACTGCCCAAACAAAAGGGACTTCCAATTACTTTTGGATTACTGGTCCAGACTTATACCAGGAGGACTGACTAAAGAGAGACACTGCTAATTCAAGAGGGCCAGAATTCAGACTGGTTTTCATTTTGTCCGAGACTGTCTGTCCTGACAGCACCCAGAACCTGTGACTGTGACATCCACCGCTCACACTGGAACCCCGCAAAGCCACAGCCAAGCAGGTCCTGCAGCCCAGGAACCCTGGAGCCGGCCTGACCTTGGACCGCCTGTCACCCGAACCCCTCCTGGCACCAGCAGAAACATCCAGCATGTCTCAGACCGGAGGACGGTTCCACAACAAAAAAGCCGGAATTCGGGCTGCCGTCATCCTGATCGGACTCCTGCACAAGTCACGCAAAGCCAAGGAAAAGGAGAGGGAGAGGGAGAGGGAGAGAGAGGAGAGGAGAGGAGAGGAGAGCGAAGGGTGGGTGAAGTTTGTACCATTGTGCCGTTTGCTGTGGGAAGCATGCCGGGTAGACAATGCTGGGGACAAGCAGACCCTCTGCAGTGCCGTGTTGACCCAGGGTTATGAAGAAAACTTTATTAGTCTTTGTTATTCCGGCAGCTTTGGGCACTTTGAGCTCTTTGTGGTTCAGTGAGTTTGCATCTGCAGTTTTATTACTTGTCCGTTTTATTAGAATGTGCTTGTCTGTGTTGTTTGAGAGTGTGAGTCTTGTTGACCGCTCTTATGTGTGTATCTGGGTCACTGGAAATGACAGATGGGAAAGAGTTAGAAAAGGCATTGAGGAGTGTAGGTGAATAGAGGTGTGTTCTGAGTGCTTTTAAAGAGCCAACAAGAGGGACTGAGAGAATGAAAGAAACACAACTAGGCAGTAGACGGAGATGAATCTGGAAAAAAGGAGGTTGTGTACTCCTACTTCAGTTTTTCTGTGCCTAGGCCTTAAGGGTTTCCGCTGTAAAGACCAGCGTTAGTGGGCACTTGTTGATGCCTGTGTTGCTAATGTAGCTGTTTTTGTTCCTACACCACAAGGCCAGCGTGAGAACACAGTCGTAGGTAGGTAGCAGCAACCAGAGTACCAACGCAGCACCATGCTTTACTCTCTCACTATCTGACAATAAACAGAGGCTGCAACTGTTAAATGAAGGCACGATTTTAAATTAATCAAACTTGTATTTGTACATCAGAGTCTTGAGGAACATTAGCTGGTCAGAAAAGTATGAATAAAGGAAGAAGATTGTGCCTTTAAGAGGGTTCTTAATACTTAACAACTACAAATGCACCTGCAAAGGGATTTTCCCTCCATGCTGTATTGTAGCCAGATCATCTTACTGCTAATACTACCTTAGCAGTGTGCAGTCACTAAGACCCCTGAGAATATCCCACCTGGTAACAAACAGTATGCGAGGTTGGCAGGGTCGTGACTGGCAGCACTTCCCCCACCCTCTTCCCACTGAGCAGACCTGTTTGGCCGAGCTAACATTAGCAGCCATGCGTGCACAGATAAACTGGAACCCGAGGAGATGTTTGCAGAGCGAGCTAGTCTGTAGAGTATTGTTGCGGTGGAGGATTTATTGTGCAGCAAGTGTCTTTGTGAGTCTGAATAAACATCGGAGTCGCAGAAGTGAATGCACTTTACTACTTTGTTCTAATGGCCTGGACCAAAATAGGCCGTATCAAAATAGACTGTAACTCACTTTGCAAATGCTGATAAGTTTATGTGACCTGTGTGTGTGTGTGTGTGTGTGTGTGGCTGTCAGAGTAATTTAGTTACAGGTATTGTAAAATGAACCCCAGGAGGAGAAGCTGGATTAGCAAACATGCAAATCGGGCGACTGACCCAGACCTCCTGGGGGCCCCCAAAAGCAGCAGAGTTTATTGTGTGACAGTTGAGTTGTGGTGAAGCCTTGTAATGTTACCTCGTCTTGAAGGCTTAACTTTCTGCTTTAAAGAAGTAAACCTTAACGTTCTTTCTATTTGGAGCATCAGAAGCTTTTCGTGGATGCGCCCTGGGATCTGTCTGGGAAGAATATCAGTTGTCCAGGTCATGGTCAAAGCTAAAACAAAGGCAGCTGGACTCGTCACAGTGGTTGCTCTCCTCTTCAGCTCTGGGAAACCAGTAATTGCTGGTTAACATAAAATGCATTGCTAGTGATGATCCAAGGCTGTAATGCCACCAAACACACTGCATATTTAAAACTCTCAATACTGTGAAATACAGGGAGATTCATGTGCCGCCGACAAGCTTAACCAGAGTTGTGTAAATTCATCTGGCAAGAGCTTGAATGTAACAGACGTTCATTTAAATGTGAAAGCATTGCATCCCAGTTTAAAATTACAATATTTAATTGACAGCGAGGCTGGGACCAGGTGGTTTTCTAGCGTACAGTAAGTGACTGGTTTTAGGGGCTCTAGGCTATATGTGCTGGATGGCAACAGGGACTGTGATGATGACAAGGTCAGTGGGACTCCTACAGTTCTTTTCTGCCCCAGGTGCCCTTCCCTGGATAAATTCAGCCATGCCTGGAGGCTGTGATTATCAACGAATGCAACAATGCTGCACTGGAACATTGATATACACAAACATGCGCATGTTTTTCATGTGCCTGCCGAAGGGATTTGATGATTTTAATGTTTGTGTTTTACAGTCTCATCATGTCAAATGACAAAAGTACAGTCATGTTCGAACAGCAGAAACAGCCTGCCACAGCAATGTTGTACTGTTGCCTTTTCAGGCTGTGTATTGCGGCTGTGTCGTGTGCTGATCCGATCCCAATTGCTGAAAATTTGAAGGTGTCTTTTTCAAAGTGATGGTTATTATGTGTGTAATTGCATCATTTTAGATTTTAACTCGTGATTTCTCTCAACTATAGGCCATCCTTTGAATGATGATATTTCCATGTCCCTGAAAGCAGGGGGATTGTAACTATGAATACAAGTATAAGTGAATAACTGAGTGATTTTTATTATTAGAGCCAAGCATTTCTAACTACATAATAACAGGGAAAGCTGCATAACTAGCTAGAAAGGAGTGATTTAGTGGGTTATTTCACTGCCTCACTTTGCTGCGAAAAAAAATGAAAAAATGAAAATATGATTTTCCCTTTATATCCGTAGTTCTCTTCAGTACAGTGAAAACACTCGAGTGCATGCAGAAAGACAGTATAGGGATGCAGTCTAACTCCTTGCCTGTCTTCTGTGTGTTCCTCTCACTCTTTATCTTCGTGCTGATAGAGCCATACTGAATATTTGCCCTCCATTAAGTTGAACAGCATGAGGTCTGCTGCTTACATATGAATGTTTATTTTACCCTCCATGCATTAACACCCTCCACAGCTCATTGATCTCCAGCTGCAGACCTGTTTTGTGCGTGCGCCTCTCTGCGCATTGTTTGTCTCATCGTGTGCGTTGCTATGTGCGGTGCATGAGTTGTGTTACTAAAGCCGGGCCTCACACGAGCGCCTATGCGGTCATGGTTACACTTCCCTTTCAGTCTGTGGTGGCGTGGTGCAGTTGGTGCGTGTGTGAGTGAGAGCGACGGATTCACTTATGATGCCAGAGCGTTTTTGTAGACCTAATCCATAATCACAGCATGCAGCTTCCTGTCCGCGCACTGTGTTGCTCCCTTCTAAGATCAATAACACAATTGACGTTATGTTCAGTCTAGCTATGTATCAATAAAAGCTCTGTCTACACATGTGGCTTGAGTAGATGTAGATCATTATGTTGTCACAGTAATTTTGAGACAAAACATGAATCTCTTTTGCAAATTGCAGAAAGATTCACTTTATAGAAGTGATTCACGGACAAACAATTACAGAAAAATGAATTGCTAACCCAGTCTATAAGTTACAGTGGCCAGTGCCAATGATATTAAGCAGCTACTCAGTATTAAAACCCCAAAGTCCATTTGCTAAAAGGCTTTGCAGGAGAAAAATGCCGCCTGCGCATTAGCAGAATATAAGTGTAAATTGCTATTGAATTCAGTATTATTAGATTATGGTGGTTTGAGGTCTTTCATCTACAACTCAGATCTTTCAGTGATGTTTGTGAATAATGGATACCTCTTTCAAATGATGAAAAACATCTGGACGAGGATCATCACAGTGAACTTAGCACTTGCTTCATTTTGTGCTTCTTTATTAGCATTCCATCCAGATGAAAGGGTCCTTAGGGCTTTTCTTTTTCAAGCAAGAACTCAGTTTTGCTTAAAGTTACGAGTTTCACTGAAAAGTCCCCTCAGTGTCACACTTAATCACTTGATGGATTTTGACCTTCTAATCTCTCCTATAGTTGCCTGGCCATGAATGTTTCCAACAGCAAAGCGTATTCATGAACACAGTTTAATTTAAATCAAGGTTGTTTTCTGTACACATTAATATAGTGTGTTAACTGGTGAGCTCTAGATGTGCTCTGGGCAGATTTTGTCGCACGGCCTCCTGTTCTTTCCTCAGTTTGCTAAGATAAGCTTACAGCCAGCCGCTTCGAAAATTACAATAATATCAATATCTTCATCTGACTCTTAACAAGAAAATAAATAAGCATATTTCCCAAAATGTCAAACTGTTCCATTGTCAGTGAAAAGGGTAATGCATGCACATTGACTCCAAGCCCCAAATTCATTTACATGGACAGCAGTCTGGCTTCAGTTGGATCTCCAAACCGACCAACAAATAGGCTCCTTGGATAAACGAGCGATAAACTTCTTAAAACAATTCAAAAACTGCTCTTTCACAGATACATCACTCTGCACAGGCCTGCACCTGCATGTAATGTAACTGTGTTCCTTTCCATGTGAGCTGTTCCTCTAATCATTAGATCACATCGACTATGAACACTGTCCTTTTAAAATCAAATCCCTCTTCACGTCCCCGCAAGGTCTTTCTCACCTTCTGCATATTATTTATAAGAACAACTGTCAAGGAAATGATGAGAACAGACACACAGCAAAATGTGCTGATGAGTGGGTTATTAGTCAGCCTACGTGGACGGGTTAAGATTGCCGGCCTGTGGAGGAGGGTGACTCTGCGTTATGACGTGACAGGTCCTTCATCCTGCTACAAAAACTGCAGGACACGTGTATTGATTTTAGAAAGCTGTCCTCTGCTAGAGAAACAATATTTGGGCACAGTTAATGACACACACAAAAAAAAAATGTTTTAAAATCAATGAAGCTTCTCGAAGGGAGAAGTTGAGTTTCTTTTCCATCCGGAGGAAAATGAACAGTTTTTCCTGCCTTGATGACTGCTTTGCAGAAACAGTCTTATCTCTGTTTGCTGTTATCTGACATGGAAATCTTTATACAGCCAGCCAAGAACAGGCTTCTTAAAGTGACAAAAGACAGTAGTTGGGGGCAGTTGGGGACATAGAGTATATGCATGAATCAAGAGTCGCAGTGCCTGCTAGAAAGAAGAAAAACCTTTGACATTTAAATACTTATGCACATCATTAGCTAACATCTTGACCTCCCTGTGTGATACAGAAATTCCCAGATACTGTATGTGCCCTCAGTTTATGTGAGTTGTAAAAACGGTGCTTTTGTTTTTGCTCTCTGCATCATTTAAATCACTTGTTACAGTCTTACAGTTTTTGGGTGATCGTCCCAGTTGCCTGATTTGTTTTGTTTTGGTATTTCACACCCTGTCCACACATCATATTTCCCTTTGGACTGCAAAGATTCATTTGATTTGACAAGTAGCTCAACAATTGTAGTCCCCTGAGAGTAAATCTCATCAAACACTACTTAGTGGCCTGATATATCTGTTTGAGGGTCCTCGATATGAACACCAGGAATGTAAATGGTCAGATATAAATTGAGGGTCCTCTCCCGTTGAAGAGCAGGACGCAATTGTTTTCAACGAGCAGACACGGTCGCCTCGCCTTCCGCTTTGGCTCAAGGAGCGCACGTAATAGTGTCCTGCAGTGGCCATGTGGTCGCTGAAATATCTGGGACCGAACAACTGACGGAATAAATTGCACGAGCAGTTGGTCACAGCTAAACCATCAGGAATAACTCGCCTGCATTCCTCTGGCATGCAGAGTAAGTTAGCAGCACTGCAGCTCACTCAGCAGTGGTCCAGAAAAGGGAAATGACAGTCACTCCCACCCATAAACACAATACGAAGCATCTCCTTTCTTCACTTCTGTAACTGAATTTTGGTTAAATGAAACTGAAAAAAAAAATAGCCAATTCAAAGTTTCCAACAAAAAAGCAGATGCAACAAGGTATTTTTTTTATTTATTTCATGTGTAACTGAACCCTCTCAGAGTTCTGCCTTCGTAAGTAAGTTTATTTTTTTTGCGTTTTTATTTTTCAAAATGTATCCCTCAGAACCTGCACAGTAGTCTCTTCCCTCCACTCACTGTCAAACTCTCCTCCCCTTGCACTTCAACACAAACGCTTGTATTCACTGACTCACTCAAATTTCCATTCCTCCTTCTGCCGGAGTTTTTCCTCACTCAATTACTCCCTCTTTTAAACTTCCTCTAATTTCCTCTTGCTAGAATGGGCTCACACACAAGAGCAGGCACATGTTTCATTACATTTGCTGACTGTTTCTACGGTGTGTGTGTGTGTGTGTGTGTGACAGACAACCTTGTCTTGGGGTGTAATGGATGAGATGGTATTGTCTCTAACAAGTGCCCAGAGACCCACCCAAGACAGCCCTATTTACCCAGCTTTGCACAGGGGATTGAGAGGGCTATTTTTAGCCTGCAGATTCATTTATTCTCTCCCTCCGTACCTCGCTCTGTGGCCTTCTGTCTTTCAGCAATCCGTCTGACGTCCATTCATTCTGTGTCTCTCCCCCTCTGTCTTCATATCTCCCCCTTTTCTTCAGGACCTTTCTGCTCTGGTGTGGTCATCAAGTAGTCTGACGTGGTGGTGCTGGTTGAGAAAAGAGATATTCAATGTCATCTGACAGATGCTTAACTTTTGCTTTGACTGAAGTCAGTGAGACGGGCTGAGATAGGGTAATGATAGAGAGGAAGCAGGTCCTAGGAAATGAATAGGATTAGACAGGATTCATGGCACCTCCACTGATATGACGGCGAGAGTGGTGATGCTGGGCAACCATATTTTTTCACTGCATTGCAGTGTTGTGCCAGAGGACAAAAACGTCTGCTCGCTTTAATCAAAGGTTTGGGATCCATATTCAATTCAGACCAGCTGACTCCAAAGAGAGAAAAGTTCACTGACGCTGACATATATTTAAACGACAGTTAACACGTTCCACTACCCAGTGTTCATAAGGAAATGACATCTGACACAGACGTAGACATGCTGGATCATTCATGCAGGGCACAAACCCTTTTGAACCACAAAAGTTGTCCAGCGAGTGCGAGACAGAGTGGCGCATCTTCCTCGGAAAACATCTTAGAATGACACCAGGGGGTGTTCATGCCCCAAACGGACGCGATAAAAGCAGAAAGTAATTGACAGGAGCATTTACAAAACGTATTTTCATCTTTTGAACCAAAGCGCAACATAATTTCTGTCAGTGGGGAGTTTACACCACATATTATTATTTAAACCGAGCTGACATTCAGGTGTTTACTGATTCATGTTAATGCACCTGCTAATTATAGCCACCTATCTGTACAGTGACTAGCAGCATTCGAAAGGCTAATGAAAGAAAGTGTAATTAACTCGATAAAGGACAACCGAAAACAAAGAAACAAACATTATTCAGCCTGTGGCCTTTATCAGCGTCTCTCTGCTGCTGGGAGGTAAATACACGTAAATGTCCATCAGAGGTCTCTTGGCACCGTTTGTGCAGCGAGACAGAGAACAACGTTGGCATTTCAAAGGTAAGGCGAGAGCTGCAGCACGTAACTTTTTACCAGCTCATAGGGTTTTCCCTTTGTGTTTGGTAAACCCAGCATCGACGATATAGTGTGTGTGTTATGGTGCGTGTGTGTTTGTCGTGACTTAAGTGATGCCACGTCACGTCATGTCAGTGATTTGTCAGATTTACATATAGTAAGGATTTTACACACCACAATTAACTCTTGCAGCCACCTATCAGAGTATCACCGGGGCTGACAGAATGACCGCAGCATAATTAACCTGGTTTTCATTGGGAGGAAGGACGTGACACACAGTCATAATTTCTCTGGGTGGGACTTTCTGTGCCTGGAGAGGGCGAGACCTGCACTTATGTCAGTTCGGTCTAACACTTTGATTACTTGCAGAAATAATTAGGAGAGGACAGGACCAAAAATACAGCTGAAAAGACAGAAACTGAGAAGAAGTTGCTTGATTAGGCTGAATATATCTAGTCGTGTGGGTGTCATACAGGCTTTGGGACTGCATGCTATCAAAGATAAGAAACATTTCCCATCAGTAGAGCTAAATGATGAACAAAGTGAACTTCCAGGAAATTAATGTCCTGTCTCCGAAGCTGTGGCGCTCTCAGAGTGTGTGTTTGCATATTCGTGTGCTTATTAATGTGGGATTCAGTCTGTCAGGTAAAGGTGGTGATGGTGATAATGACAAAAGTGTGTCATCAGGTGTGTGTTCCGGTGTGTCGTTGTATAACGTGTTAAAATGGCGTCTGGAGTGTGCCTTCGCCTGCAGCGAAGCCCACATATACGAGACGCGCAAACACAAAATCCATTTACTTTTTTTCCCCCTCTATCAGCAGAAGAGCTAAATGAAAATGTTATTTACTTCCTCGTTTTTCTGCGTGCCAGCTCTGTAGACGAAGGGTCCATTATATTTGTACAAATTTATATATTCATTTATAAACCGGACAGTGTTGCTTCTCACTGGGGGACATGCTGCTCCCCCCTGTGTCTCATCACGCCCTCGCTAGCTGTCTGTCTCTTCCTCTTATTGATAATGAGAGTGTTTCAGGTTTGTCTGGCTGGACGGAGTAATCTCCTGCCTGCTGTCAGCTTTTGTATCTATTCATATCACAGTAAGAGAACGAGGGCGAGGCCTGATGTTCTCATACAGTAGGAAACAGCCGGTGACTGGGGCTGCAGTTGCCTCCTAATTATTGCCCTCCTGACCTCGCCACATATCTGTGCATATCTGGGATGCCTGTGCTCTCCTGTTGGACAGCTGACTGACTCATACATCCATTTGAAGCTGACTTTGTAGCAACGATAAAGTGATAGATGGTAGATAGTATAAGGGGAAGTAGAGGAAGGACATGGAGACAGAGTGGCCGTAAATTAAACTAGAGCTTAAAAGGCATTACACTGTAATGTACCTTTCCCTGTAAAAGCTTACTGACACGGCAAGCGGTATCAGTAGTGCTACTTAGTAAACAGCATTTGGAGACAGGATAATAGTTTACAACCATGCCAGTAACATAGTGAGGCTGTAGATAAGGCATGGTTATGTGCCCTACGCCACGGTCTGATATGGACCAAAACAGAAATGCTACTACACTTCTTGGCGGCACAGACCTCAACAGCTGTGACTGGTCCAAAATACATTTCCTCGTCCATGTCTCTCAGTGGCCAGACAAGCGCAAAAAAATCACCCTTGTTCTGCATCCCACACACCATCTCCACAGACTCTGTAGATTCTCTTTCCTGTGTTGCAGTGGTTTCGGTAAAATAAATGAATTAGCTCAGACTCAAACATGTTAGACTTAGACTTAGACTTAGATAAACTTTATTGATCCACAAGGGAAATTGCTTGGTTACAGTAGCTTAGTTGTCATAAAAAACACACTCTTAAGAACCTCAGATAAAAAGAAAAGATTAAGTTAAATAAAATAGAAATAAAAAATAAGTAGAATAAGATCTAGTAACATAAAATAGAAATAGTATAAGCCAAAATGTACAAATGATCATATTAGAATATGAACAAATGTACAAGAAATGGAAGAATATAAATATAAATTATATATACAGGGTAAGGTGTAAGGTGCAGTGGTGTCCATTAACATTAATAACACTGAGTTATCTGTCACAGAAAGGTGAGTTGTTGTACAGCTGGACAGAGAATGGTATGAAAGTAGTCCTGTAGCGTTCAGTGTGGGAGCGGAGCTGGATCAGCCTGTTGGAGAATGAGCTCCGCTGCCCCTCTATTGTCTGGTGTAGTGGATGTGACGGATTGTCCATGATGGAGAGCAGTTTGTCCAGTGTCCTCCTGTCCCTCACTGAGACAAACGTCTCCAACTTACTGCCAATCACATGACCAGCCTTTCGGATCAATTTGTCGATCCTACTTATGTCCTTTTTGCTGGTGCTGCTCCCCCAACAAACCACAGCAAAGTACAGTGCACTCGCAACAACAGACTGGTAGAACATCTCCAGCAACTTGCTGCACACGTTAAAAGACCTAAGCTTCCTCAGGAAGTAGAGTCTACTCAGTCCTTTCTTGTACACAGCATCACTGTTGTCCCTCCAGTCCAGTCTGCTGTTCATGTGGACTCCCAGGTACTTATAATGGTCCACTACTTCCACCTCCAGACCCTGGATGGAGATGGGCTCCACTGGTGTCCTCTTCTTCCTGAAGTCAATGACCAGCTCCTTGGTCTTGTCCACATTCAGGAGTAGGTGGTTTGTCTGGGACCACTCCACAAAGTCTGCGATCAGTGTCCTGTACTCCACCTCCCGTCCATCTCTAATACACCCAACCACTGCAGAGTCATCAGAGAACTTCTGCAGGTGGCAGGACCCAGAGCTGTACTGGAAATCAGAGGTGTAGAGAGTGAACAGAAATGGAGACAGGACAGTCCCCTGTGGTGCCCCCACATTACTGACAACAGTATCAGACAGGGAGCCCCCCAGCCGCACAAACTGGGGCCTGTCAGACAAGTAATCAGTAATCCAGGAAACAATGGAAGAGCTGACACCCATCCTGAGCAGCTTCTCACTCATCAGAAAGGGCTGAATGGTGTTAAAAGCACTGGAGAAATCAAAGAACATGATCCTCACAGAGCCCTTTCCACCATCCAGGTGAGAGTGAGCACGGTGCAGCAGGTAGATGACAGCGTCATCCACACCAACATGAGGCTGATACGCAAACTGAAGAGGGTCCAAGACAGGGGTCACCAGGGGTCTCAGCTGAGCCAGGATGAGTCTCTCCAGGACCTTCATGACATGTGACGTCAGTGCAACCGGTCTGAAGTCGTTGAGGCCAGATGGGATGGGCTTCTTGGGCACCGGCACTATGCAGGATGTTTTCCACAGCACCGGTATCCTTTCCAGCTTCAGACTCAGGTTGAAGATGAAGTGCAGGATGCCAGACAGCTGTGAAGCGCAAGTCCTCAGGACCCGGGGGTTGACACGATCGGGGCCTGCTGTCTTGCCTTGTTTGACTCTCTCCAGCTGTCTTCTCACCTGGCCAGGCGTCACAGTCATAGGGCTGGTCTTCTCAGTGGGGGTGGGAGTAGGGGGGAGAGCAGAGGTGATAGGCAGGAAGGGATCAGTGGTGAGTTGTTGATTGGCCGTCTGGGGGGGTGTAAAGACTGGAGTGGTGGGGGGTGGAGGGCCAGCAGGGGGTCCAGTGGTGAATCTATTGAAGAAGACATTAAGCTCGTTGGCTCTGTCTGGGCCACCGTCCTGTTGTTTGGCTTTGATGTTGAAGCCAGTGATCAGCTTCATGCCCCTCCACACGTCCCGGGTGTTGTTCTGCTGGAGCTTGACCTCCAACTTCCTCCTGTAGGCGTCCTTACACTCCTTCAGCTGGACCTTGAGTTGCCACTGTATCCTCTTCAACTCGTCCTTATCTCCAGATCTGAAGGCCTGCTTCTTCTTGTTCAGCAGATCCTTCAGCTGGCTGGTGATCCAGGGCTTGTTGTTAGGATAACAGCGGACAGTCCTTGTAGGGATTACTGTATCCTCACAGAAGTTTATATAGTCCGTGATGCAGTCTGTCATGCTGTCAATGTCATTCCCATGGGGCTGGCAGAGCACGTCCCAGTTGGTGGTATCAAAGCAGTCCTGCAGAGCGTCCCTAGCCTCCTCACTCCACCTCCTAACTGTCCTCGTGGAGACAGGCTGTCTCTTCGCTGCAGGGACATACTCAGGTGTTAACAACACCAAGTTGTGATCAGACCGTCCCAGTGGGGGCAGGGCAGTGGCACTGTATGCATCCTTTGAATTAGCATACAGTAGGTCCAGAGTTCTATTTTCTCGGGTCGCACAATGAACAAACTGGTGGAAAGTGGGTAAAACAGTGTCCAAGGTGATGTGGTTAAAATCCCCAGAAATGACAACGAGGGCCTCCGGGTGTTTGGACTGTTGCCTGGCAACAGTGGCGTGGATGGTGTCACTCGCTGCTGCCTTGTCCGCTGAGGGAGGGATGTAAACTCCCACAAAGATGACAGACGTGAATTCCCTCGGTAAATAATATGGACGCATTCCCACAGCTAAAAGTTCAATGTCCGGCGTACAGACACGCTCCCTCACAGTCAAATGAGCAGGGTTGCACCATCTCTCATTCACAAAAACAGCAATCCCGCCGCCGTTCTTCTTACCGCTCAGGACCGTGTCTCTATCCGCCCGTAGAGTCTTGAAGCCGGGTAAAGATGCACTGTGGTCCGGGAAGTTCGCGTGCAGCCAGGTCTCCGTAAAACACAAAATACTGCTCACGGCGTACTCCCTCTGGGTCCTAACAAGCGCACACAGTTCGTCCATCTTATTGACCAGAGACCTCACGTTCCCCATAAGGACAGATGGTACCGCTGGTTTGAATTTCCGTCTCCGCTCTTTCACTTTCGCGCCAGCACGGCATCTCCGGCGCTTCTTCCTAAGTTCCTCGGGAATCTCAGGCCTCGCTCCGAACAGCGCAGGGGGTATGGACAGCGCTAGCAGTTGCTCTCGTGTGTATACGAAAGGACGGCCAATCTGCTGAGCGCTACAGCTCAGCACTGAAAGTCCAGAAAAAACGAAAAAAAGCAGCTTAAAAAGACAAAAGCGGCCAAAAAACATGTGATAGTTTTTTGGCATAAGATTCAAGAATAAGTTAGAAAAAAAAAGATCGAAGGAACACACAAAAATTGTAAGAATCACGGAGCTACTGTGACCTGCTGCCACTCTTTCAGGCGCTCGACCTACTCGATGTTCCAGTTGTCACTGTCTGAAACGCAACGCGGCTGACTAGAAGCCAGCTTGCCTTTTAGGAATTTAATTGCAGCGCCATGTGCACATGTATAAAGTTTGGAACAGCGTAGGCTGCTCGTGGAGTCTGTGGAGGATAGAGCCGACCCATCTCTGGGAGTAACTGCCTCGTGGGGAGCTCCTCAGAGAGCTGTAGTATACATGCACACATCAAGGGTTTGTGCATTCGTGCTGCCAATAGGAGCATCGTTGCTGAGGAACTACAGAGATTTCTAAGAACTATGATTGTTCTCAGTTGCGGCAGAGCTGACATAGAAAAGGGTGTACTTGCTCCAACATTTGTAGTTTTTACTCATGCAAAAGATTTCGAAAATCTAAATTGTTAATCTAAGGCTCTGGTCATACAAGATGTCTTCATACTCTCAACTTGATTAACTTTGGCTTATACAACAGGCGTCGTTTATACTGCATGCCTCCTCTAACACCAGCCTCTTTAAGAGCTGATCAGACCTGGGACTGTCAAGTCTAATATGCGGTGTTGCTGTGGATTCTGCTGCGCAGCATAATTCATTGTTGTCAGTCTGCTTTAATACACATCAGGGTTGAAGGGTCCTACCCTCCACTGTCAGGCTGTCTTATGGTCCTCTTTTCAACCTTTGTCTTTCTCCCTTACTCGGCCTCCTGTTACTGTTGTATTAACTCCATTAGAGAAACCATCAGTTGGGTAATTGCCCAATCAGCGTGAAGATCAGGTTCCTCATCAAGTTTCATAACAAATATTAAGGCCAGCTGGCCATAAGGCCCTGGGAGAGGCGCCATACCCAAGACCGGTGTTTCACCCTCTCCCAGATCTGTTCTTTATTTGCATCATCTTTGCACCCTCCATCATCCTGATTTCCACCTTTCATCTTCTTATCTCCTCTTCCTGCGCTTGGCCCATCATGTTGTTCCCCTTTTTTCTCTATCTTTCTCACACTCTCTTTTCTTCTCTGTCCTGACCCGTCCCTGATGCCCTGCTGTTAAAATCTTATCTCAAGGGCGTAATCAATGCATGAAATAAGAGAGATGTATTGCAGCCTCTCCCTCTATCCATCTTTCTTTCAGCTTCTCTCTCAAAAAAACAAACAAAAAAAAACCACCACACACATTACCGGCATCATTAGATAAACATGATGTCTGCGCAGATGTGATTACTGTTGAATCAGCTATAATTAGCACCAGCCAAATGCAAGTAGGATTATAGACATGTTGCTGTACAAGAAAGGTACATCTTGTACTAGTTTTGATGTAAATGTGGAGCATGGTCTGTCCTATTTTTTCACTGTTAGTTTACCACCACTTAGTCATAGCTCCAGGTGTCAGCGGCTTGAGTTAGATTGTTCATTCACTCAATTTAATTTGCACAATAACAGCTATGTTCTGAAGTCCTCTAAAGAGCACGTTAATTGTTGTGGATGAATGAATTTTTCCGAGGTCACTACATCGTTCTTGGAAGAGCGCCTGGTCAAAGAGAGCCAGTCAAACCAACACAGCTGCTGCTTGTTCCTCCCAGCCAGTGTTTACTATGTATTAAAATAATGTAATTGTGTGGAGGCCGCTGCCCTTTGGCTCGCTGGAAAATTTCTGCGCCGCGTCGTCTGTGCCAGAACGGAGTCAGAGGACCGAATGCAATATGACCTTGGCGCTCACTTCCTCAAATCCCAAACTGAAGGCATTAAGAGAACAGCAGTGATAAAGATATTTAATTAACATTCAACCATTCATCCAAATCATTACACAAAGCAAACACAGTTTGATTACTTTGAGAATTAGCTAGCTGTCCAGGATGATTACCAGTGGTAAATTTCTTTTTTTGTGGCCTTTACTTTGTCAGACAAGGACATTGGTTTTGGATGTTTCAAGTGTTTTTAAAATGTAAAAATGCGCTATGGTGAGGGTGAACTCAGGGTTATATGCACTTAAAGCTTGATTAAGGGGTTCTTATTCACACAGAATCAACAATCTCCAGATTTTGCCACTCTTGTTTCATCATCGCATCTGAGTCACAAAGATAAGCTTCGGAGAGATGAATCAAAAACCCAGAAGGTCATTTAACAAAACATACCTATTCACTGAATGGTTTGCCAGAAATTTGAAAGACTCTTCATGACAGAAAGAAAAAGATTTTTAACCCTAAAGCCGATTTCTAGTGAATAAATAAATCTTTTTGCAAGATTTCTTATGACATGTGCACTTTCACTTACACTATAAATATATCGGCAAGTTGTATAGATTGCTTTAAATACTTCTTTTACATCCTCATGTGCTGCATCTACTGTATGCAATCATTTGTAGGCCTCACTTCTCAGTCACTGGATGCTATTTGTCTTATCAGTTTATCCACTATAAACAAATGTGATTGACTAAGGCAAATTATGTGCAGTTTCTTTGACCAGATACGAGTTCCCTTCATGTTTTATTCTCTGGGCTAAAAGGTCTCTTACCAGTAAAACTGGAGAAGATGATGCTGTATCCTCCTTTGCTTTGTTCACAATAAACGGCTTAAATTAATTTAAGCAGAAAATTTGATCAAAAATACAAGGGGAGTCTGTGGTGGAGTATCTGTCATGACAATATGGTCTATCTGTTGAGGTTAAGTCATGATGTCTCCGTGCTTGGTGCTTTGGGTTCACAGTCTGACCCTGGCCTTTTTGAATTTTTCATAAAATATACGCGTGGCTCTCGGATGCCGTGTTAATAAACAAGTGGCACAAGCTGTTGCTGTATGCACCCATCCACTGACCCTGACCTCCACACCTCCTTACATACTACTCCCTGCACTGGCACTGTATGTTAGTGGCTGGATATACATCACGGGGTATGGAAATAGTCCCTATGGATTCTGGGTTGTAACGTCAGGCCTAAAAATTGTGCCACATTATGATGCTCTTATCCACAGCACCTTCCACAGAGTGCAGCGCCACTTATTCTGATCTAACACTTCTGCACGCTTCTTCCCTCTGACTCACTTTCTCCATGACCTATCCTCCCAAAATTGTTTCTGTGCTTCCTCCCTCCTTCCCTCCCTTCCTGGGTGGGAGTCAGTCGCGGTGACGTAGCTCGTAGTTTTATCGCCACACAGACAACCCAGGCTGCAAGGACAACAGCTCCTTGTCCTCACATTCCCCTCCCCTCTCTCACACAATATCCCTCTGCAAACAGCATCCCTGTCCACAGGTGTGCGTAAGTGTGTGAGACCCCGAAATAGGGTCGTCATTGTGCCCTGTGGACACACACAGCAGGGATCCACCCCAGGGACAGAGGCGTGAACAAGTTTTTCCTTTTCACAGGTCGGTGGGGGAAAACCACCGGTGGGCAGGCGGCAGAACAATGAACAATGTCCGTCAAAGAAAAAAAAAAAATAAAATTTCAGTCTTGTCAACTGTCCCAGTCTGTCCCAGCGTATGATGCTCTTTCATTGTCCACCCTCGGCTGCTGTGAGCCAGCATGCTGCAGCACTACGTACACATGAGGACACAGCAGTGCATTGTGTGACTGCTGAGGCTGTGGAGAGAACTGGTCAGTGTGTCGTTTTCATTCGCACTCCGGAACGAATAAAGTTGAAAAAGCTTCGGGCTTGCCCTGAAATAGCAAATGAAGACTCCGGTGTGCCCGTAATTTTCCATCCTTGTTTGGGGTGTCTGAGCCTCAAAAGAGCTGTGAGACAACGGTTAGTGCCAGAGAGCAGTTGTACTGAATGGAGGAAATTAGTGGTTGCTGTAGTCTTGCTGTAATGTAGCCAATGCCTGCTACTTGAAACCATTTGTACAGATCCTTGAGAGAATGGAGAACTATAGGAGCTATGTATCCAACGAATGAAAGGAAAAGAAGGGGCATATTAATTTCACATAAATACTCAATTACAACATCATCATCTTGTCCTTGCACGTTTTATACTGAAGTGGTCAGTCCCATATTTCCGCTCACTAGAAATGGTATACTAAAGAATAGACGTGTGTGTTGACCGTGCTGTGTCTCTTTCACTGGGAATTCAGTGATTCTACTCAAGGCATTGAAAAACGCGGTACATTAATAAATTCAGAAAATAAAAACTACTTTTTTTTGATGTACTACAATTTTATATTCATGAAGCTTGGTACTGGTTGTGCATCTGCGGAGACTGTCTCTGTCTTGATTAAATATTCAGCATCAGAGGTGTTCATGACAAAGCGTCACAGCTGCAGTCGTCACTTAAAATTTGATCCGAATAGAAGGCAGGAAGGTTGGACGGGCTCAAGCTAATCGTCCAGCTGTGTCAGTGACCACTCAACCTTTCACATCCAGGACCGTTAATGTGCACTCGCGCTTTGGCTACGGTCAAAAGAATGAAGAGGAGATGAATCTTTCAGTCCCCAATGACCTCTTTTAGAGTCACCTTGAGACGCACGGGGACACCGCGGAGCATATTCAATCCATTTGTTTCTTAATCGCACAGTTCCAACGGTCTCACTGAAAGAAACTTCATCTAAAGCTAAAGTTAAATCAATGCTGTAATGTTTAGTAGCTTTAGGTTTAAAGTACACATTTACTGGAAATGAAATGGACAAAAAAAAAAAACAACTCCTGTTGCTGCTCTGCTGATGAGTGAAGCTAAAATTGGATTCCATCTTGTTGTCATAATACTGCTGATATTTTGAGCAAAATCCAAAATTAGACGCAATATTGTGAATAGAATCAGGGTTCACCAGTCTAATTTTAGCTTTTATTTGTGTGCAGTTCAGCCAGTAGTTGCATGAGGTTATGTTTTAGCAGTCATCCAGCTGCTTTACCAGCCTCATCGTACATAATTCATGTTTGAGCATCAAGAGACACTTTCCGCCAAATTCCGGTTAAAATAATGAGGCCTGATCAAACTGTGCTGCACTCATGAAATGAGAACAGGTGACCTTTGATAAAAATCTGAACATTTCGTTGGTCAGCGGTAAATTAACCTTGTTCCCCCCCCCTCTTCTTCCCTCCAGGAAACAGGAGCTGCTAAACATCTCCAACGTCCCCCTGGGAGAATGCCCCCCCTCGCCGCCCCGCACTGCGCCACCCAGCATGAAGGTATGACACACGCGCGCACCTTCACGCAAACAGTCGCGTACACGCACTTTAGATACTGACTATTTCCCTGTGGACCTTTATGCCTATTAGAAAATCTATTTGTGATCCTCAATGAGAAATCCCTTTAATAAGCAAAGCAAGTCAGAGACAAACTGCATCACGAGAGTTTACTGTCACATCACTTATATTCAAAGGCACATTTTTCTTCCTTTATATTGTGACAGCCTATATTTTTGTTAAACTCAAACACATGAACATACTGTTTCCATCTGTCTAAGTTTACGGTGTAGAAGCACTGCGACAAATGGATTAAAAGCATAATCTTAAACATTGTCAGGGCGAAATTCTTTTCTAACAAAATTCTTGTTAGAAAAGTCTCAAGTCAAGTAAGATTCTGCATCATTTATTTCTAGTAATGCCCGCAAAGATATTGACGTCACCGCATAAATTGTAATCCGCTCATCCCCGTGTTGCTGTGACTGCTCCTCCAGGTGTTAAAGTGCTCCTTTTTTTCAGTCTCTGCTTGACATTAGATAAAGAATTACCTCCGGAGGCAGGGAGAATATGAGCCCCAAATTCAAAGCTTACGCAGGAACTGGACTGTGCTCTGTGCTGCTGCTGTGCTTTAAATCTTTATATTTTACTTCAGAATACTCAAGAATTTGAAGAGGGTCTTCTTAAAGACATCAAATAAATGGAAATATGTACTGATTTGAGTGAGCAAACCCTTTTTGTACTTTAAATTCTCCCCATATCTCCACTCATGCTGCTGCTCCCCTCCTATTTGCTTCTAAGTAGCTTCAACAGCTTGCTGTGGCTTTTGTTGCCTTGACTTGCATGTGGAACTGTCAGTGTGGAAGGCCCTAAATTGGTTTTTAAGTTTTTTTTTTTGTTTGTCCTCATCAACTTTTATTCGCAGATCTTTTTTATTGTTTTGTTGTTGCCAGTCAAAGGCTGTGTCATAAAGCCGCCAATGGATAATGCCGCAGAGTGGATTGAATCAAGCTGAGCTCCGGCAGGGCACATTTTGAAGAGTTAGTCTCGGGCTAATGGCATCCAGGTCACAAATTGCCAAGTTCAATCAAACTGTGTTTTCAAAGGAAAAAAAAAAATAATATATATCTGAACAAAGTCATACTGAATGTGAATAGAATTTAAATCTATCAGACTGAAGAGATTCCTCTATTTAAAAGGTTGTGCTAGAGAAAGCAGATGAGATTTTTGGGTATGATTTCTTGTTTTCTGGCATTCATTACTCCCAGAGTACTTCACCTGTACCAAAGCTGAACATTTGTTCCTTCAGCATGATAAAAGGAAAGAATATTAGCACAATGATATACAGGAAATAGGTTGGCTTCCGCAAGAGGCAGACACTTTTTGCAGTATGGCGACCTTGAATGAAGCTGTCATTACTGAAGACGACACAGAGGGAGATCGCAAACAGATGTGCAGAGAGGAATGGTGACAAATCAACGACTGTGGTCAGACAGGAAAATAAAGACCATAACACATAACTCAGACCAGCAGACATCGTTTTCCCTCTTGATGTGTGACTGATTTCTGGTAATTATCAACTGCCAACCCGCAAATTTGCAGTGAGCTAGAGTGGTTTAATGGTAAGATATTCATCATCAATGTCACACTGCTAGGAAATTTGTGAAACAATTTCCTGTAATCACAGTATACGTTGGATTCATGGCTTTTGTGTAATAACACAACCATTCACCCAGCGCTGACTGACCGAAATGGTGTCAAGTAAACCTTAATCCATTGCTACATCCCATACAGGATCATCAGTCCTGATGCGTTTTACATTAACCATCAACAACTGTCTGCCAGAGCTAAAGAGAAATAACAAGCGACAGTACAGCTACTAGGAATAAATCTGAGCCTCTGGTAGAAAAATCTAGTGTGTGTCAAAGAGAAATGTCTGATTATCCCAAGACAAAACAAAGGTTACGGATGTAACCAAGGTTCTAGGAATTTGTCCTTTCATTTCACTCTTTCTTCGTTTAAAAAAGAATGAAACAGAACCCAGGAAGCATCCGAGAAAAGTTTCTGATTCAGTGGAAGGATTACTGTCTAAAGAGAAAGCGGTGGATGGAGAACACAAACAGGCCCAGGCTGTTCACGAACAAAAGGTAGAACTACTGAGAAATGTCCACAGATTTAAGACAAGAAATCCACTGTGTGCTCTCACTGCCTTTAAGCTTTAAGGTTAGAGGTTACATAACAGAGGTGAATAAACATCAGCAAGGTGGAAATTCTGTTTACTCAAGTGCTGAGCTTAAGTACAATTGGAGGTCCTTCTACGCTATTACAACAGCAGTGAACCGCACATTCTATTCAACGACATTTTATTTATTTTATGAATGATAAAGTATAATAAGTGATGATTCATAATACATGAATCACTATGCATTATTATTAAGTTAAGTTATACAAATTCATTGATACATTGGGGAGATTTACTCCCCAATGCTTTTCATAAACTAATTTCAGTCAACCATTAAGGGCATTAAAGTGAAATACACTTTAATGCCTCAGTAACAACAGTCAATTTAATATAGCACTTAATTTAAACTGGATTGCACAGCGCATTAAGTACTTCTACATTTGTTTTCTTTAGATGTATTAGTGAGCTGTTGTGTACTTTGACTTAAACACATGGCTTTTACTTCTGACAGCCTGTGGTGAAGCTGCACAAGTGAACGACAGTAGACTGGGCTGAAGACTAAACGTTAAAAGGAGGACCTCTCAGTTGTCTGGAATTCCACCTTGATAACAGATCGCACAACGTGTGTGTCTGGGCATTAAACTGTATGTTTTTTACACGTTGTCAACAGTCAACAGTCTTCAAAGACACTCGTGCTGAGGCAGCAAAAGAAACCTGAACGTGTGTGCGGGTGTATGGGTGTGCGTGCATGTATGCATACACACTGGAATGACCTGTTTTGCTTTGACAAATGATTGCGTTTTGCCCGGCTTGACTTTCCTGTTGAAACGTCAGGTGTTAAAAGGCAAAATAGGATTAAAAGTGAAGTGGGAGGGATGTCCATTTCTAAAGGTAAAAGGGGCGGATAAGAGCATGAGAAAAACAGTGACACAAAGGCCTAACATGCTTTAGTTGCTGTCGTTAAGGTAAGTCTGCGTTGACTCACTCCAAAAACTACCAGCTGTTATGTAAGTCAAAACTATTTTGGAGCTACTGTTTTAGATCAACGTGTGCACCTGACTGTGCGTTTGTGTGCATATTATTTCTACACCTATCTGCTTTAGATGTCAACGTACTGAAATCTTATCTCATTTCTTTTGAAAATCTTATTTTCATGTGTCACATAACCAACTTGCAGCATGATAGTCACAGTGTAAATACAACATAAAGGCCAGAGTTATTGCAGTTTTTTATCTTTCGATTGCTTTTTTATTTAGTCTGAAATTTTTGGTTTCCAGAGCTGGTTTGCGTGTTTCAGTTCAGTTTATATCCTTAAAAATGTTTAGTTTGCAGTTAATAGATTATAGTTTCAGTTTTCTATTTCTTATCATAATGTGGGGACATCTTATCACGATAGGTGACAAGACTTAAGGAGGTTGGTTTGAAAAGCTTGTTGTGAAGGCTCACAGTAGACGTCGCGGTTTCAGTAGGCGTATGCACCGATGCTTTCTTTTACTGTATATTAGGTTGATTCACTTCGCTTCAGTTATTTCTCATGTTGTTGTTTTATTCCAGTCAGAGAAAATAAGTTTTGAGTTTGAGTTTAAATTGGGCATTCTGGTGAACTCCCCCCGCGACCCTTCATAGGAGAAGCGGTTACAGAAGATGAATGAATGAATGAATGATTGAATGGTGAAGTTTGAAAATGCTGTCAGGTGCATTAACAAACTTCACTATCAGCGCTTCTGATATGATTTTTTTTTACAGTGAATATTAGTCTGTTATGAGCTTAGAAATGTAAAGATTGAGTAGAGAGTTGTGGAGCAGTGGTTAAAGAATTTGAAATTGAATCCTCTTTATATCCGCTGCTGATGTGCCTTAAGGAAAGGACTTGACACCGCCAACTACTCAGTACTCTCTGCTGATTTGATTTATTGAATATTTTATGTCAAGAAAGCCTTGAATGTCAAGAAGTCAGTTCCAGTACAAAACTTCAGATAACCAAGTCAGGGCTGGTAAAATAACTACACAGATGCAATAATAGTTTCCTCATCTCTCACTTTCAGCAGTTACATATTTACTCCCACATAAATAACATTTTTATAACAATATTTAATAACTCAGGAGTCGAGCCAAAGTCTTATTGTACGTCGGTGCAAGTAGCAGCCATTGTGCCAGGTATGTGACAGAGCTGTGCTATGAGTAGCCCATGAAGATTTTTGTTGTGTCTTCATGTCTGACAGCTGAGAGGTCAGGGCTGTCTGCTTCCTCCACGCCTCGCTTTTTTCTTAATCCAGGGAAGTTGTTTCTTAAACAACTACAGAAGCAAAGTGAGCGCAGCTTGAAGAGTAGGAGTGCTGTGGATTTAAGGATATTTTGCTCACTATAAACGGAAGAGAACATTAAGCAGAAAGAGAGAGAGCTGTGCAGGCTAGATCACAATGAATTCCTTTCTACAATCTCTCAATTCATGTTTTTGAAAAACTTAAATTCTGTCACATTTGTTTAATACCAAAGACAGCATGTTGAGATATAGAGATCGGCGTCCCGGTCTGTGACCTATCACTGTTTCTGTGGTCATGTTCATGACTTAACAGGCATGTATGAATTCCAGCCTCCAGCGCGTCCGTCAGCCATTCAGTCAGACTGCCTGTTTAATCTGCCTGTGGCCCGTGGTAGCCTCTGCAGGTTGCCATGGGAGATAAGAGATGTAGATGTTTCTGGGCTAGAGAGAAAGTGATAAGGACTGGACGAAAGAGAGACGAGGCAAGTAAAACTGAGACAGAAATTTGACAGAAAAGAAAAGTGAAATGACCGAGCAGACTGAGAATAGAAGACAAATTAGCAAGATGAGACCTGGGGATGAAACGGACAGAGAACTACAGCAAGGGCGTGAAAAGAAAAGTGACATATCCAAGTATTCAAGGCTTGTTTTATATTGAAAGCACAGCAGGCAGACAGACATGAGTCTCGTGTCCTTGCTCTCGTCTGAATGCTGCAAGAGATGTAGCTAGAAATCATAAACCCTCTGAACTCCGAGGTCCCACCCAAACACTGCTAGGTTGAACTGCAACGGTGTGTTTTTAAAGCTGTCAACAGTCTGCAGAGGCAGGCAAGGGAAAAAGGAAGACTTTTTGGAATAAATCTCCTTCATTACACTTTATTGCACTCATATGATCCCCAGTTACACTACGGCAAACACATACTGTATACATGTGCAGTTGGCTGAAAGAGCATACAGGCAACCTAAGTAACAGGAGGCAGTCTTTATTGTTGGTCTGGCTGTCTGGTGTTGAGTGCAGGTCCAGCCACAGCACTGTGTGCTAGCTCACAACACCTTCAGCTGGTTAATATTAACTCCCTGATAAGCGCTGAGGCTGTGTGTCGGCGCTGGGAGTGGCGGCTAATAGCTTTTCACATGAGTGCAGGTAACCACTTTAAGGTTTAGAATTTATTGGGAGCAGTGCTGTCAAAATGTAGTCATTTAGAGTTATTTATAGCTATAACACAACCATTCGAGCGGCTGTTAAACTACTTTCCAGACTTTCCTGGTTCTAACGCTGGAGTTCATTGGTAGGAAATGGATTTCCCGGATCCTGTTGCCTTGTAGTTTATGATGCTGATGAGTGAGCCGCAGCATTACCGACACATTTGATGTGATTTGAGTGTGTGGCAGTGGATATTGAAGTAAGTTATGGTGGTTGATTTTTTTAAATGTATTCCATTGGTTTAATTGTGACCAACTACTGTGTAGAAGCGATGTAAAGAGGGAGCATGACATTGCTGTTGTTGATTATTGTCCAGGAATACTTTAGCGAATTTCTTCCTTTTAGCCAACTTTTTTTTTTTTTTTTTTTTTAACAGGAAGTTTGATTCTGCACCAGGAATTGACAGCTCCTAAGCGAGTGCGTGCATGTGCACTCACATACTTGCAGCCTAAAGTCTGCACGCACTGTGTTTACACATTATATGGATGCCAAAATCTGAGCACAAAGACCACGTAGGCCATTAGCACCCTCACAGCTTGTCCATGCGACAAGGTGGAAGCACAGAAGGACGTGTGAATGCACAAGAGCACGCTTGTGTTTTTGTGAGTACGCGGTCGAGTGTGTGTGTGTGTGTGTGTGTCTGCTTGCTGCTTTCTGAGGAAGCGGTTGCTTATCAGCGAGTGTGCAAACGGGTGTGAGAGGCTGTGCCCTTCCCTGCCCACTTGACGCAGGCAAGTTTAGAGTGCGGAGGAGGGTCGTGCACAGTTCCAGCTTCCAAGCGAGATCAGCTGTTGTCAGGACCTATGTTATCTGTGCAAGACCTTTAAATGCAGACATTTTGGGTTTTGTGTTGCGTGTTGAAACACTTGTATGAGGTGTAAATTGGAGCCAAGTAAAGGGCAAAAAAACCGCTGCGCTGACTAAATTTGTGTTTGGTGTCAGTAGATGTTGCTACTCTGGCATTCAGAGTCTAGCAGTGTTTCGCCCTGTTTTACAGGCGACCTCATCTACTTCTGTTTCTGTTTCAGTCTGCAGAGTTCTTCGATATGCTGGAAAGAATGCAGGTATGAAATACTCATGTTACTTCTTCTGAGTGCAGTGTCTCTCTACACTTATGTCTCTGCCTTATTTCACCATCCCTGTTTCCTCATTTCCTCTCCTGCTGTTTGACTAATACTACTGAGTGATAATTGCATATTTGCAGCTACATGCAGCATGTTTGTGCCATAAGAAGGCTCTTAGACTGGGTGAAACTTCAAAGAGAACATGGGCATGCTGAGAGATGTGTCTGTCCTGTCTTTATATCTGTGACCACAATCATTTTTATTTTATTTTTTATATGTGCTAGAATGAGACTGACTTTGATGATTCACTTGGTGCAGGTCAGCCCGCTGGGTTCAATGTGCTTCACAGACAAGATAATGGGCATGCTGGGGGCAGATAAGAATATCTTTGGAGAGATCTGGCCTGGCATGACTATTTTTTTATTCTCTGTGCGGAATACATTGATTTTTATTTTTCTTGTGAACAAAGTCTCTCTGTGTGCCGCCATTCTGTGCCCTCCACAGGCCCCTAAGGGCATGGGCTTCAAGTGGTCAGACAGATGGGACTATAAGAAGGAAGAGGAGGTGGGTGGGGAAACAGATGACAGAAGAATACAAAAAAGGGAACAAATGCATGATTTGCAGGTCCGTGATTAGACCGCCGAAACGTGTAAAGCAGGCAGATCTAGAAACCAGACTTTGTAGTCGAGACTTTCAGCAGGTGTGACCAGCAGCTGAAAGAAATTAGTTAAGAGAAAACTATTTTTATGCAGCGTACACAAATGCAGCACCAAAATAAGCAATGAATTGAACCACCAGATATTTCCCAGGCAGTCAAAGCCTGGAATGTCTTATTTTATCTTTGCAAAACACCTTCAGTGAACCACATCGCCTCACAGAGTCATGTGCATTTTCCTCTGCACTTAATTCTTAGTAGAGCTCAACACGTTCATCGATCCACTGCTGAAAAATCACCAGGTTTATTGATTACTCCTGTAAAGACAGTGTGTTTGAGTCAGTTATTTTAAAGAAATGGAAATGGAAAGGTCTGGGGCTGCGTGAGCTTTATTCACGGAAGAAAGGCATCAAATAACTCTTCAAATGCAAATGTGAATTTCATTGCAATAACAGAGAGAGGACTCATGGAGGACATCAGTGCAGTTATTTGTGAAAGTGTAACTGGTGGATGACGGAAAGTGGAAGCCAAAGCCAGTGGAAGCCATCAAAGGGCCTCGCGTGGTCTCGTGCACTGCGCACAAAGAGAAACCGCGCGCCTTGTCTATCTCTCCTGAAACGCAGCTTGCATCGACCTGCTCGCTTAAGCTCTGAACATTTGAAAGTCAGTGTTCAAAGCGCGTTACTGGGTGGTCATGATGAAGGTCTCTCCCTTTCGCCGGCTTCTCCTTCTAATTTCACCGCCGTTCCACCTCCCTCTCCTTTCCCTTCCTCTGACCTCCCTTCATCTCGGTCTCTGTGACTGAAAATTGAAGCCTCTTAAGAGCATCGTTGTGATCAGTCTCATATTGTTGACAATGGCTCCCTCGTGACTATAACAGCTGCTCCATCAATAAGCACTCAGACACAAACCACTACAGGCTAGACTTAGAAGTGTGTACGAACACTTGTGTGCGTGTGTGTGTGTGTGTGTTGGGGTCCATGTGTCTGTACATTATTCTAATGAATGCTGCCTGACTCTCGGTGTGATTGGCAGCATTATAAGTGATGGTAGTGGTGCATACGAGAACTCTGAATCCCCACACATGCTCTTATTTCCTCACTCTTATGCTCAGTCATGTAGACGAGCTCTTCCACAGGGGCCTCCAACATAATTGGCCAATTTACTCCATGAGAACTAAATTGGCTTTTCGCATTTGCATATACGCGCGCACAAGAGTTCAGGCACACTTCTAAGTCCAGTCTGTATGAAAAAGGCTTCTCCCTGCGTCTCTGTGCTGCTGTGTCCCAAACAAATGAAGAAATAAACACTTAGTGTGTGGACACTGGACTCCCTGAGAGAGGATGACTAAGTGTCTGCTGCATTACCTGTGTGTATGTGTGTGTGAGTGTGTGAAGGAAATTGTATTAGCATGTATGACCCACTCATTTGTCATCTGGCAACTGGGACAGTGAGGACTCACACCAAGAACGCCATGTTTCAGGACACTTTTTTAAATGCACATAAATATAAATAAATAAATCTACTTGCTTTCTGACCTTTGTGATTTTCCATCCTCATGCTGCGAACGGACACTAATAAGGTCCCTAAACCTGAAGAGACCAAAAAATGGAAGGTGTGGCTGGAAGCACACGTGTCTTCTCTGTGGATCTCATTAGTCTGTGTCGTTATACAGCCTTCCTTTCTCTGCATGCCGTCCCTCATCGTTGCTTCATCATGCCTCCTGGTTTGCTTCGTGCTCGTTTTTCTTTTCGCCTGCTTCTGCTTATGAGGGTTTCTTAACACCCTCGTGAACATTTTTCAGATTTTTCTCAGGCCTTTCAACGTAGCAAATCGATAGCCTTCGGATCTGATTGATTGTAAACTGAATCAAGTCCAGCTGTCAATTGATCCTCCCCGGCCTGCCAGCATCTTGAATCCTGCTGCTGTGGAATGTAAATGACCAGCTGTCCGTAGCCCTGCGCTCTCGGAGGTGCAGAGACGGGCCTCAGCAGTATTTAGAGGTCATTCACTGGAGCTACACAAGCAGACTGCTAAAGATACATAACTGCTCCTGCCCACAGGGGGGTACTGCATCAAAACAGCTCTGACATCATAAAGTATGTGTAGAGGGTGGGGTGGGGTGGGGTGGGGGGGGGTGGCGGCTGGTGTTTGCTGATGACTGTGCATTTCAGACTGTTGCATCATCTCCTAAAACTCCCTTTGGCATTATAAGTTGTATTACCCCCTTGTGTCTGTGTTTGTTCTTTGCTTGATACATTATTATTGTAGCAAAGTCAGTTAAGTTCACTTACATTAAAATCTGTCTTTTTTTAATGGTGTGTCCTCTATTTTACAGGATGACTATATCCCCTACCCACGGATAGAAGATGTGAGTCATTTCTCGCTCACATAACACATTTAAAGCACACCTTTCCCTTGTGTGTCTCCCATTTAAAGCTAAAGGGATCATAAATACCCTCTGGCACTTGTGTGTATTAAGGTGTATTTCAGCAATTTATTTATTTATTTTTTTTATGGCTTTTTTCCACCTGCGTCAATTCTTTCTGCCCTCACATCCCAGGTCCTGGAGAAGGGTGGTCCATACCCGCAGGTAATCCTGCCCCAGTTCGGGGGTTACTGGATTGAGGATGTGGAGGCACCGGCAGGAACGCCTTCCTCCTCAGAGTCGAGCTTCTGTGAGGAGGAGGAGGACGGAGGAGAGGGAATGAGCCCTGGCGGGGGGCATACCTACCGCCTGGAGTGTAACAGCACAGCCCGTGCCTACCGCAAACACTTCCTAGGCAAGGTCAGTGTGTGTGGGTTAGTGCCAGTTAGTGGAAGTTCTTCTCTGTTACTGTCTTTGAACTAAAATTGACCTCTCCTACGCTCCTTTCTGCTCTTATTCTTTCCAGGAGCACATGAACTACTACTGCACCGGCAGCAGCATAGGCAACCTCATCATGTCTTTGAAACACGAGGAGGCTGAGGCACAGGAGTTCCTGCGCATCATGCTCAGGTACAATGTGGCACATACATTGTTAGTATCTTAAACTGAAGTATTTTATCCACATTTTTCTCAAGATTAACTCTGGTCTCCTAGTCTGTCAGCCAGTTGTCTGACTTTTCTCTTCTTGCTCCTGTTGCTGATGGGACATATCAGTTTTGTTTTGTTTGTAGTCTAGTCTGTCACAGCATCAGCAATGACAAGACTAAAGACTGAAATGCACATGTCATGGCTGATGGGAATTTTGTTTTTCAGGTATATAAATATATATATATATATATATATATATAGATAGATAGATAGATAGATATTGGGACCTTGAATATATGTCCATGACATAAAGTTGCTCTGCTTGCAAGACTAAACATAATAATAAAGCAGGCCTACCTGCAGTGGCGATCCTAGGGCCTGGGTTGTGGAGTATTGTCAGTGCACTGTAGGGCCTTCAATGCTTTAACGGGTCTATGCTTGTCATTGCAAAATATGCCAAACAAAAGGTAGCCATCTGGGGGCCCTGTTTCGTTTGTTGTCTTTTTTTCTCATGGAGTCTATGACACTTGCTTTGTTTGCCTGTCCTGATATTGCCCCTGCCTACCTGGATACTACCTCTATACTTAGAATTGATTAAGTTCTTCCTCCTCTTTACTCCGCTGCTGCAGCTCTGTGTTCTTTTTCATATTAGCTCAGATTTATGGCTCTGTAGCAGACAGCCTTTACTGACATTATCACAGCTGGTGACATTTTCATCAACAGGCGAGAAAACAATAGCATAATGCTCTGTTTTTACTTAGCCGTTGTGGGCATTGCAGAGAGGACCATAGCCATGTGATTGCTAGTCTCTTCTTGGACAGCTGCCACTGATAATACCCGTTTGGTATCAATCAGCCCACTCTCTGTCGGGACTTCTTGCATTTTTTTTTTGCTGTAATTTCAGTCAGACAGCGGACTGCATATCAACTAGTCGTTGCCTAAAACATCAGAACAGATCTCTCTGTTGGAACAAACATCTAAACGAACCGCTCTCTTTGTTCTTGCAGGTCAAGGACCAAAACAGTTCATGACAGAATCTCTTTAGCAGGCATCAACCAGCTGCCCAGTGTACCTCAGATTGCCAAGGTAAGATAGTGCTTGATACGACAAAGATTTAAAAACGTGGACTGGCCAGGAATTTTCCACACTCTCCATGGATACAAACAACAGCAGTAATGTTTGCTGGAAGTACTAAATTTGATAAATGGCGTCAGGCTTTCTGTAAACTGAAAGCAGGAGTGTAATGGAGTGAGAAGAAAACTGTTTAATGCAGGGGTCCCAAACCTTATGGCTGATGTTTAGATTTTACATGAACATACAAAAACCTTGCAACACAGCAAATCAGCAACGCACAAAGCCTGTGTCAACTCTATTCCGCAATTTTCATTGTATTCATTGCAGAAAACCCAGAGCTCTGATGTTGAAAATTGAAGTAACATTTTCTGTGCTTTTGTGCCTCTTAGGATATTCAGCCTCGGCTTTGATCTAGAGTATTGATCCAGCAGATATATTATGACAAACACGCTTTTTAGCCCGCCGTCATTTGCAGGCTCAAGGAGTTGATCTTCCTGCACGAACATGAGCAATTAAGGCAGGTCATTCGCAAACGGGTCATGGATCCATTTCTTTTTAATTTCTTGGCTCCTCAGGCAAAGCAAGAGCCTGCTAGTGGCCACATGCACATCATCTCACGTGTGTTTGTGTCTGTTGTGGCCATAGTGAGGGGAAGGTTCAGCACTGACAGACCATGCCAAGTTCAGTTTTATTGCAGCCATTATGATTTCATAATCATCATATAATCATATAAGAATCGTAATAGTTCCTTGAGGCCCGGTAGCAAATGCTTCAGTGTCTGGTGGCTGGGGACTTGTTCGGTGTGCCTGTGCTTTCATCAGTTCACAACGGCACTTTATGACTTTATTTAATTTAAATTTCACCACAAAATATTACTTTCATTTAAAAGTTGAGGTAATAGAAAGAATAAAAAAACTAAATAGGGATATTCACTACCTTTTATTTATTTACATACTTTAAAGGAAGAAAATTATATTTCAAACTTTGTCTGACTCACCCAATAAAGCCTGCCACTCCAATTTCAGATTATTGTTATGATATACCCAGAGACCTGTCTCTAAACCCATCTGACTGAATGGCTTTGGTTTATGGAAACTCAAGAGGCAAAGATGGACTTTCCCGCAGTTAGTAAAGAAAAGTACCTGCTTCATCTTTGAGCTTCCTACTTTAAATATCATCAGTGAGCTTTTGCACATGACAATTTTGGGGGGTATTCAATGATACAGCCAGGAGTGGAAATGTCAATATCTTTCTTTAAGCAAAAGATAAATTGAGAATTTGCAGCAGCAGGTTATTAAAATATTAGGATTTCTATTTTAATGTTGTCTGTTTACTCTTTCACTTTTAGCTTCACTCGTTTCAGTCTTACACTTGGGTACACTTTCCTGTCATATGATATTAAAAATCCTTCTCTATTTTTCCAGCTCCTGTGTGACGATGCCACAGGGCTGAAGTTCAACCCTGTCCTGTATCCTCGGGTGAGTGCATCCTCAGCTCCCACACCGCAGCCTCATGGTGACCTCAGCCCACCCAGCCAGCTCTAAACATGTTTATTCAAGTTGACATGATTTATCTTTTACTGTTTGGGCTTACGCCGAGAGACAAAAGGGCAGAGTAGAGTTGAAAGTGCAAATGCTGCATTTAACAATATCTTCCACAACATTAGTAGCACTTCACCGAGGCATTTACATAAGGCATGGGGTGCGGTTATTTTTGCTAGCATCGTCCATTTTCCCCAAAACATTTAACTTTATTCATTTTTCAACCCTTTCTGACTCTTAACCAGAAAAGTAGCGCACTATTTATGACATTTTGCCCCTCATAAGCCCCCTACCTCTCCAACTTCTGCAATGTTGAGGATGGTAAGCACATTATTCAAGAGAAGATTAATGGCCCAACTTTTGAAGGATCGGCTCGTCCTCATGTGAGCCTGGCAGAGGAGTGTGATGGAGCATGCTTTCAGCCTGTGCCTCGGGGAAGGAAAAAAAAACCATCTGTGTCCCTGTATGTAAGCAACGGCAACAGGATCGCTGCCCTCGTTAGGGGCCCGCAACAGTTTCTCAGGCTTACATAACAAGGGCTCTATAAACCTGCCCAGGGGACACATTGGAGAAGAGGAAAACACATTTCCTAACTGCTGCAGGAAGTGTGGAACAATTCGAGTAGAAACCGTAGGAAGACACCAAACTGTTTTTGTTTTACGCACAGGGATCCCAGCTGATAGTGGCTTATGATGAACACGAGGTGAACAACACGTTCAAATTTGGCGTCATCTACCAGAAGTTTGGACAGGTGAGTGGTTTTATTGGTTTATTTATCTGGGTACTCCTCTTTGCCTAAGATATACCACCCGCTCTTCATCTCTCTTCATCTCAGCCCCTGTCTTTTCTCCTTTTTTGTGTTTGTTTTCCTTTCAGACGTCGGAAGAAGAGTTATTTGGGAACAATGAGGAGACGCCGGCTTTCAAGGAGTTTCTCAGTCTCTTGGGAGACAACATTGAACTTCAGGATTTTAAAGGGTAAGAGTCGGGGGACAATGGGACTGAATGGGGTGGAAACGAGCAGAGTGGAGAGCAATAAAAAGGAAAGAAGAAGGTAGAATTCAATAAAATCAACATAAATAGAAAAAGAAAGGGGCCACAAAGAAGGATATATGAGTGTTTTGCAGTAGAAGAAGGTGGCAGTGTTTAATTACTGCAGCCGTGGAGCAATTTGTCCTGCAGTTTCAGACTCAGCATGTAGCCTGGATAAACTGCTTAGTGAAACTGATCCCAGAAAAGAAAGTGCCACATGGACAGGTAATCAGAGCCCCGCATGCCCTGTTTATTGTGCCGCGGGCTTTTTCTACAGTGTTGCACTTGTTACTTGTACTGACAGGGACGTTTTAAATTGGACACATGACAGCAAAAACGCTTTTGGATACCATTTGAGGTAGCCAGGCGAGATCTGTGATGAACCTAATATGAAAAATTCTTATACTGTAAGTGAAGAAGGCTGGAGACCACACGGAGAACATGACACGTGTGCTTTGATGATGTGACAGGTTCCGTGGTGGGCTGGACGTGTCCCATGGACAGACAGGATCTGAATCCGTCTACACCGTCTTCAGACAGAGAGAGATAATGTTTCATGTGTCAACTAAGCTTCCCTTCACAGAGGGCGACGTTCAGCAGGTACCAGGCTTTAATACCGGCTTTATTATTGCTACATTGATTTCACAACGGATTTAGATGCAAAGCAAGGATGTCTAAGCCCAAAAATATTATTAAGAAGCTCAGGTTTGGTTATTGACAATGTTTTCCACTGTTCTAATAAAATCTAAATTATTATTATGTAAGCTCTGGCTAAATGTTAAATCAAATACACGCAGGATATTTGCTGTGGAGCTACTAAAATCTCCCAAGAAACAAATAAAGCTTTATTGCATTCAGTGATTTGAAGTAGAAGACATACAGTAAACTCCACAAAATGAAATCCGATTAATCTTTTCTCCTCAGCTCCAAAGGAAAAGGCATGTCGGAAACGACATCGTGGCCGCAGTCTTCCAGGAAGAGGCCACACCGTTTGTTCCAGACATGATCGCCTCCAACTTCCTGCATGCTTACGTGCTGGTGCAGGTTGAGAACCCGTGTACAGAGCACACGACATACAAGGTATGCCATGTTGAAATGATGCTACTTTTGCTTTCCATGCCCTGTAATAACCATAAGCATGTCGGTGGGGGTCCAAGAGGCTGTAGACTGTTGCAACTGCCAGTGGGCTTAGTCAAGTGGTTATTGGGAAGAAAACAAAATTATTCAAGTGTAAAAAAAACAATGAATCACTCATCGCTCATAACAATGTGTTACCTAGTTTCTGCCAACGTGAAACCCGAGCTCCCATCAGGTATACACACTTTCAACGTGCAAATATCATTTGTTTCATGTCAACAGGTATCTGTTACAGCGAGGGAAGATGTACCTTGTTTTGGACCCCCTCTCCCAAACCCACCGGTCTTCAAGAAGGTAAGGCACATAGTGCAGCCTCTGAATGTGAGCAGCAACTCCAGTCAGTCTGGACTGAACTCGTGAATCAGATGGCTTGACTTTTAAAAACTTATATCCCTTTTTTTTTTTACCACAATGTCTGGTGACTTGGCATCACAAAGATTAAAAACAATGCACTAAAACAAAGTTAAAACCATCAGTTGGCAGCCAGTTACTGAACTTGGACTATCACATGGTTTATGCTGCCTTTAAGAAAACATGATCACAAGACGGGAAACATTTGGTTCAGAAACATTTTAGCTTTGTAGTTGAGAGTTAGAAGGCTGACATCAGTCTAGTGTCTACAGTCATCTATGTCTCTGTCTGCAGGCTGCAGCTGGGCAGCTTAGCTTAGCTCACAAGAAAGGGGGAACAACTAGCTCTCCTTGGCCAACGGTAACAGGTTGGTTGCCTGGCAACAGCTCCCAGTCAAGAAAAGGAACAATTGTTGTTGTTTTTTTCTATTAAATAAGGTGTTTGGTAAGCTTTAGTGGTGTTGTTGAATGGATTTTACTAGCATTATACTACTATTTTCACTCTCTCTCCGTGCTAATGTAAGCTAACTCACTGCTGGCTATGGCCTTATGTTCAAATCTGATGTTTTAATCTAAATATCTGTCCGAAAGCAACTAAGAAACTTTCTGTCAGTCAGTTACTATGTATAGTAGTTATTTATTTCAGTGTAATGACTTATATAATATATATTTGGTTATGGTAAATGTTACCACCTGTTGCCATGACAACACTTCCTCATCTCTCATGTGGACATTAGTCAAAGTGAGCTGGCTTATTTCAGGCTTTTCTTACAAAGGTGACACTGCATTGGGGGGAAAAAGATTGAATATGAGGATGAAGAGAGAGAATTTGAGGCAGAAGGGAATTTAAATCAGTGAGGTTTGTACTCGTGATCAGACACAGTGTGCTGCGACACGCTCATCTGTATGGCGCTGATAAAGGTCACCTTTCCTCATTGCTGCCTCGCCACCCACCCTTCTCGCTCATCATCCAACTCCGCTCCTTTTCTCCCTCTCACTGTCTTCCTCTCTCCAGGGCCCCGAGTTCCGAGACTTCCTGCTGACAAAGCTGATCAATGCCGAAAACGCCTGCTACAAATCTGACAAATTTGCCAAACTCGAGGTGACACACGCTCACACGTCCACACTCAAACACACCGCAGCGTGCCTTCAATCACCGTTAGGTTTCGTCGATTATCGCCTTGCCAGTGCTTTTCCACATGGGCTTTATGTGTGTGAACCGATTCTAGGGACGAACACGAGCCGCTCTGCTGGATAATCTCCACGACGAGCTGCACAGACAGAGTCAGGCCGTGCTGGGCCTGGGCCAGGTGGGAGAGGAGGACAAGCTGGAGAACGGGGGACACGGGGGTCTGCTGGAGTCCTTCAAGGTGAACATGAACCTAGACAAAAGTACATCATGAGATCTCCTTTCAGCTCTGTGACATTTATTTAATCACCATCATTATAGCGCAAAAGAGTGAAATTTTCTGTCTGCGTAGGTCAGGTAAATGTCACAGGTCTGCAAGATGGCTTAAGGTGCTAAACCATTGTTATCACGGTTTGCTGCTTCTATTTTCTATGCTCAAAAATGTGACCTTATGTTAGGTGAGTGTGGGTGTATAGGTATGTGGATCCATGTGAGTGTGTGCACAATGGATGCAAAACACTGCAGTGCTCAGATATGTGTCACTTTCTTATTGTAGATTTTTCTTATTTTCTTCCGTTTCTTCTCATTAGCTGTTTAATTCCTTTCTCATCACTCACTGTCCCGCTTTTGTCCACTACTGAAAGCTAATTGATGTTAATGAGATCATTAGTGTTTCCATCTCTCTGTGTGTGTGAGAGATGACGATGTGTGACTAATGTGACAATTTGGCTCTCCCTATTCTTCGCAGGAATTGTCGGCAGCTACTTTGCACTATCTGCAGTCAGTCCCAGGGGGCGCTGTTCTCATTGGTGTCGTAGCAGTTGCCGTGTATTACCTTTCTGTATCACTGTATACCCAAGAGAGGATTGTCGCATAATAATAAACACATTTTTGTATTGTTTTATATTGTTTGTGTTATGTTTTCCAAGAATCTGAGCTCATCCTACATCTTGTGCATCACAAAAGTGATGAAAATGCTGAATTTGAATACAGTTGACTGAGTTTCGTAATTAAATGAAGTGAATAATTAGTTTGACTCTTATTATTAATGAACCAAACAATATGAATATATAACACATTGCATTCTCAAGCTGCTCCAAGTCGTTTGGCTTGTTTCCTTGGAGAACGGCGCCCTCTGGTGGTTACACTCTGCACTACGTCTATGATGGTTCTAATTCCTCAAGTATTTTTTGACTTTAAGCTTTACAAAACTCTCTTCTTTACCCTTCTTCCTGAATTTACTTTCCGTTCCCTCATTCCGCCTTTCGCTCTGACTTTTTATTTACTCATGTGCTCCTTTCCATTTCCCTTCCCTCCTACTTTCGCTCGTCTACTCATTCTCTGTTTTCTTCTCCATCCCTCAGAGAGCCATGCGTGTCAGGAGTCACTCCATGGAGACCATGGTGGGGTCTCATCGTCACAGGAGCCCTGGTGTAGGAGGTGGGGTCCCGGCCAGCCTGAGCGGTGGGGGACTCCCGCAGAGCACCAGTGAATGCACAAAAAGCACCTTCACAGTGAGTAAAACAGAAGAGATGTCATATCAGGATGGAAAGAAAGGAGAGATGAGTCAGTACATTATGCCCTTCTTGACCATCCACACTGATATTATGTAAATGCATAATTGTTCTATAATACAGCTTGTTACCTTAAAGGTCACAGTAAAAAGTTGTTGTTACTAGCACAAAACCACACCCATACAGTTAGGATGGAACCAGTTTTATCTGTTTGGATGTTTTTGCTAAACTGAAATTTTGATTTGCTGTTAATCTCATCATGGGTATTCAGCGTGCTTTTAAAACAGAACGTTAATGTACTGTAAATACTAAGAAAAACCTAAGTCTATAATCTGGACTCTTCAGCCTCCCGTGCTGTCAGCCAAATCTCCTCTGAAGAGCCCGGTGAAACGGCGCTCAGGCCTCTTCCCGCGTCTCCACTCCAGCACAGAAACGCCCTCAGACAAACACACACGCAGGTAGGTGTTTTAAAAGTTACCTGGTCAGTGTTATGATTGACTTCCACCACAGATGCCATTTTGTCTGTGTTGCTATACATGCAGGAAGTGTGAGTCTTAAACGCTCATATTGTCAATAACGTCAGTGTCATTTCATTTTCCGCAGCGACCAAAAGTCTGCAGAGATCTGCCCTCTGTCCCAGGAAGTGAGGTCAGAGACGTCCTCCAACCCCAGCTCACCCGAGATCTGCCCCAACAAAGAGAGGTGAGGCCGAAACCGGTTTTCCTGGAAAACAGCGTGCGACTCTAAAGGCAAAATCGCATTAAACTCGGTCTTTTGAGGCCAGCACAGATTCATAAGCATGTCATTTTCACCTTCTTTACATCCACTGTTCTTCTGCGCTTTCCTCACCAGGCCATTTATCAAGCTGAAGGAGTGCAGCAGCGGCAGGCAGAATATCTCTCGCTCCTCATCCAGCACCAGCAGCTTCAGCAGCACCACGGGAGAAACGGAGGCTCTGGAAGAACTGGACACTGTGAGAACAAAATTCACTCTGTAAAAGATGTTCAACTTAAAACGTTTTGTTTTTTTCTGAGCTCGGGTGCTTGATTAGAAGTGTAGAAACATAATCTTAACACAGTCGGGGGGGTAGGACCAAAGCTTTGAATAATATTCTGCAATTACAAATCCGTGTCCAGTGGAGAGCACTGAATATCAGCACACTGAATATAATGAATGCAGGTCTTCTCAGTCGCCGGTATCAGATCACAGTGCGTGGGGGTGTTATTTTATCCCAAATGAGAAATGATATCAAGTCTTTCCGAATCCCACCATTCATCTTCCATCCATTAAAAAAAAAAACAACGACACAGATGATTTCATTTCATTCTTTGTCCAAAGATAGAAAGGTAGATAGCAAGTTTTTGAACTTCTGGACACGGTCAGGCTAGCGATTCTCTCCTGCTTCAAGTCATAAGCCAACAACATTTTTCTTCACAGTGTTACAAGGCCTAAAAATATGATTTATGTCATAAAAATGCTACAGAAAAGTATATCATGGCACTATGGCTTTTCCATACTAGTGCTCTTTTCCATCCAGCTGTTTCCTGCCGAAAATCCAGTGACTTTCACTTTGCTAACAGGAAAGTTTAAGTCACCTCCAGCCAAACACAGTTTCCTTATGCCTCTGACCCTCTTTTGTTACTTCCCTCCTCCACCCCTTCCTCCACATAAAACTTTTCCTGCCATCTCTCTCCCTCAGGCCAGCCATCCATCCATAGCTTCTTCCTCTGCCTTCAGCCCTGGTCTCAGCGTGGACAGCCAGGGATCCGTTACCCCTGTCATCATGTGCCGCAGCCCGACAGGTAAACCCGATTAGATCTGACCCAGTTTGAGCGCCCTTCACTTTGAGTGACGTTCCAGAGTTTGCGAGGAGTTAGTTTCCTAATGAGCTTTTCCTTCCTTTATATTCTGTAGACGGGAAGACTAAGACGTCACCGAGGTCAAACTTGAAGTTTCGTTTTGACAAAATGAGCCACTCATCCACAAATGTAAGTTTCAACACATGATACGTTGTCTTGTTAGTCCTAGTACAATAGCATCAACTTTTTAAAGACAGAGAGTGCAGAAACGTGTGACATTTGAATAAAGAGGACTATCACAACATGCTGGGAGTACTGACAGAAAGTGTCCAGCCCCCGGTGTGTTTTTGATGATCTGTGTCAATGTTACAGACATCTCATTATCTCTGGATGACTGTAGTGTCACTGAAACGGTCAAACTGGTGTTATGTAATAAGCCGAGACTGAAAGATGCACCCTCCTCTGACTGGCCTCCCTGTCCATTCTTCTTTCTTTCAGTCCGAGTAGCTTGATGGAACGGAAGAACAGACTTGCACAACGAAGGGACAACGCGAAAATAAAAAAATAAAAAATAAATACAAATCACATCAACCACATAATCACTGTAGAACCACTTCCCAAGCCAAGGATAATCTGACAAGGTTACGGATAGCACCAGAGTCCCCTCTCACTATAAACTAACTGACAATACTGTGAGTGTACAGTGAGGAGATGCAGCTGACATGTTATTTTCGACCAACCTTTAGCTTCAGAAATAAGCCAACACTTGCTGCAGTCTGTTAATTGTTCACCTCACACGAGGGTCTTGCCGTGGCTGTAAAACTGTGAGCGTAGGCTGAGCTAGACTCCGCCTCAGCTTTTTCCTCAAGCGTCTTGTTTAATAGAGAGAGACATAAGGGTCTAGAAGAACAGTAACACGTGTTTATGGCTGAACTGTTACTCTTTATGTAGTCGACTGTTGAGCGATCCACTGGAAGGAATAGTTAGACACGAGGATGTTCCTTTTTTTTTTTATTACCTTTGCCCTCGAATGGTACGTCTGGTAACAGTTCCTCCTTTGCCTAAAAAAAAAGTACGAAGCGACACACAAACACACACACATGCACAGAAACTTAATGTACAGTAGCAAAGCCTTTCGAGGTGACAACACTGGGAGTCTGTAGGAGCTGAACTTGCTCTTTGCATATGTAGTTGCTTTTCTAAGGGACGTTGTTGATTTTGGGGGATGCTTTTGTAACCTTGCCCGCTGCTGCATTGTGTTGGCTGCACTATAAACACGACACGTCTCCTGCTACGACGGCGCTTCTGTATCTGCAAGGGCGACTTCAAAGCCCCATGAACCCAAGTGCTTGTTTAGTGAAAATTAGCTCACAGCAGGAGACACCGCCAACACATTTTTTGCCACAAGCTTATTTTAGCCAAAGCTGCGCCTTACAATCTTTCAAAAGCCCTTTTCACCACTGCTGTGCTTTCTCTCTCTCCCTCTCTCTCTCTCTGCCTGTTTCTGTGTCTCTCACCATGTGAGAGGATGAGCCTCTCGTGGATCTGGTTACAGCATAGTTTTGGTTGGCCGATCAACTCCCACATTTGCTGAAAATAAACGTTGCACTTACTGAAAACATTTCACCTTCTGATACCTCCCATTGAGGCTTGCTAGCTCGGTGTGTGCCGCATGTTCGGAGGTTCATTTGAACGGGGATCTCTCTGGGGATTTGAAGTTTCTCAGCGTGAGCTTGTAAACATGACTTGAAAAAGATGCTTCAGGTTATAATGAACCTTTGAAGCACTTTTGGCAGAACTCTCTGAATGTGAACTTCGAGCTCCCTCATTTCTCTTCATTGCTTTTTATTTTCGTACTTTGTATTTCACGCCTTGTTAGTTGTCATTACAAAGTCTCTTAGGAGCTTAGCTTGCGAAGTCAGTCGCTCACTAGCACAACAGGAGCGTGGGTCTGCTCTAATCCTCAACTATACATTAGCCTGGGCCTTCACAAACTGGAGTTGATGAAGAAGCAGCTTAAAAGCAGGCAGATGTGTTTCCAGTGTGACCAAACAACCAAACCGGTAGCTCTTTGGATGAATACCTATGTAATCTTAAGGTGTAGGTTCAGTTGCGGATGGTTTAATAGCGTGGGAAGGTTTAAAGGCTTGGCTCATCCAAATCACAAATGCCTGTAATTCAGGGGATCGTTTAACTTTCAAGAAAGCTGTACTCATCTTTCTGATAAACTGGGACTAAGTATAGATGCTTCAAATTATGCACGCTGTTCTCAGTTAGTGCAGTGATTACCTCGAGTAATGGAGGCAAGGACTGAAATCCTCTGGAAGCAAGCAGGAAGTTCAGATGTCATTTAGTTCGTAGCAGGTATCGCCTAAAACGCCCTGCAGCCTTTTCTCTGTTAATATGCTTAATTTATTGAAACTTCTTTTGCATTGATGTCATGTTAAAAAAACTGTCACGGCAGAGTACGCTAATTAATAAAAGTAAAATGATTAAAGGATATATATATATATATATATTAATTTAAAAGATGTCTAAACCTGTATATGTATATTTGGTTATGTAATGTGCCATTGAGAATTTATTCTAAAATAAAATGTTGTATTTTGTGTCATTTGTGTGTCAGTGTTTTTTAGTCCATACTCCCACTTCTACTTTTATTTTATGTACATGAACACATCAGGGAAACTGATACAGACGTCACAGCCAAAGTTTGTTTCTCTTTTTTCACTTTAAAACTGGTCACAGTGCAGTTAATGTCGCAAAACTAAATGGTCAATGGTCGTGCATGCAGTGTCATGAAGTGATTTTTTTTGGTTCTTCTCTCAGTTTCGTGTTTGAAAAAAGTCAGTGTTTCCAGTGAGTCATCCCTAGACATGGACAAATGCGTCTTCTGCTTTAGAAACTTTTCATAGTATGCGCAGAAGGTCGGGAGCTCAAGAATGTCACAGTCTTTGGCTCCTGCATCTGATGTTTCAATGAGACGTCAAGGATCAGTTCATTCTCAGCGGACCATTCTTCTCTGCTTTCATTTGCAGTCATGTAAATCTGACATCTGAGTAGACGGTGGTCTCCGCAGGCTCTCTCGTCGCTCCCTGTTTCCTTAGTGCATCTTGGGAAATGTCTGCATAGACAACCTGTAACATTGCGAATTATAAGATAACGCAAGTTAAATGCATTTCAGCAAAATTCCATTGTTTTTATATAGTGCCAACATCAATTGTCTCTGGGCGCTCTGTGGAACCCAGAGCCTGAAACTCTCTGAGCGAGTGCTAAAGTGATGGTGGCCGGCCAAAATGATCTTTTAACATGTAGAAACTTTGAGCAGAACCCAATTCATATTGGAAGTTCCCATCTGGTTGAGGCCGACCGGGTGGAGCGACAGAAAAAGAGCGAGAGGAGAAAGTGAGGAGAGAAGGAGAAGAGAGCAGCAGAAAGAAGCAGATGAATTCATACATGCATCTGGACAAAGAATGCATGCAGGATATAAACACGAGGACATGATACTAGATGATGCATGGTATATGGGAGATTAATAATGGATAGAAAGCATATTGACAATAAAACAACTTAGTGTGTATACAGTGTGCTCACTAAGTTACTCTTGGGAGGATAAACAAGAGCACTGAGGCAGAAAACTGTCAGTAATGATAGTCTCTTAAGAATGGACTATTAACAATGTCAAAAGAACGAGGGTACATATATAAAGTAGGCTGTCACCCACCTCATTCTTCTGCACGGATTTGGGGGGAGCTGTAAAATTTAGAAAGAGACAGTACAATTAAAAGTGTATTTGTGGCAACGCCGCAGTGCATTTTTATTAGTGCAACACCACATACTGGAACAAGGAAAGAAACAAGGTACCTTTTAGAGAGGAAGCGTTACGTTTCTGTGGTACAGGGCGTCGAGGGGGAGGCTGTGGAACTGCATAAATGTACTGTGCAGAGGGAGGTGGCCGGGGCTCAACTTGTGAACTCAGACAGCGAGCCAGTCCCAGGATGATGGGAAGGCATAGAAAAGCACCGATCCAGACATAAACTCTGTGCAAGAATTTCCTCTGAGAGGGGACAGCTGTGTGGAAGAAGGATATACACAAAAACAATGCGCTCAAATACAGGTGGATACTGCACATGTACATTTAACTACCACATATATAATCTATTTACCTGTGGTGACGTTCACAATCTTCCAGTGACCCTGGTCAGTCACACCTCCGTCCCACTTAACAGTACATCGATAGTCCCCTTCATCTAATCGGTCGACTGAAAGAATTTTCAAAACTAGTTGGGTTTTATTTGCTGAGACAGTCACACTGGTCAGATGGTGCCTTGCAGTGTTTTTCACAGGGATGAGCTCTTTTTCCGTTGAATTTGTCCTGACCCAGAAGCCGTCCCAAGACGCCCCACAGTGCTCGACCACACAAGACAAAGACAGACTGTTTCCTTCTGGGACATGAAACGTTTCACGTCTTGCCTCAACACCCTTGTTGCATTCTTCTGCACAAATACCTTAAAGAAAGAACAAGTCAAACAAGTCATGACTGGTTATTGCATTTGAGTCATTATAACCGTTATAAAGTGTTTTTCAAATATGTGTAATTATATTAAATAACACATGCACTGCCTGGCCAAAAAAATAAAAATAAAAAATGCCTCCACCAAACAAAAAAGGTCACCCATTTCGTTGGACCGCCTTTAGCTTTGATTACAGCACTCATTCTCTGTGGCATTGTTTCAATAAGCTTCTGCAATGTCACAAGATTCATTTCCATCCAGTGTTGCATTAATTTATCACCAAGATCTTGTATTGATGATGGGAGAGTCTGACCACTGCACAAAGCCTTCTCCAGCACATCCCAAAGATTCTCAATGGGGTTAAGGTCTGGACTCTGTGGGGGCCAATCCATGTGTGAAAATGATGTCTCATGCTCCCTGAACCACTCTTTACCAATTTGAGCCCCATGAATCCTGACATTGTCATCTTGGAATATGCCCGTGAACATCAGGGAAGAAAAAACCCATTGATGGAATAACCTGGTCATTCAGTATATTCATGTAGTCAGCTGACCTCATTCTTTGGACACGTAATGTTGCTGAACCTAGACCTGACCAGCTGCAGCAACCCCAGATCATAGCACTGCCCCCACAGGCTTGTACAGTAGGCACTAGGCATGATGGGTGCATCACTTCATCTGCCTCTCTTCTTACCCTGATGCCCCCATCACTCTGGAACAGGGTAAATCTGGACTCATCAGACTACATGACCTTCTTCCATTGCTCCAGAGTCCAATCTTTATGCTCCCTAGCAAATTGAAGCCTTTTTTCTGGTTAGCCTCACTGATTAGTGGTGATTTATTAAACACAGTCCTGAGTTCCACTATTGTTTTTCTTGGATTTGATTTCACCAAAAGTTTAAGTGATCGCCGTTCACGGTCAATCAGGATTTTTTTCTGATCACATTTCTTCCTGGAAGACGATGGTTCACCACTATCCTTCCAGTTTTTAATAATACGTTGGACAGTTTTTAACACAATTTTAGTAGTTTCTACAATCTCCTTAAATGTTTTCTCTGCTTGATGAATGCCAATGATTTGACCCTTCTCAAACAGACTAACATCTTTTCCACGATCACGAGATGTGTCTGTCGACATGGTTGTTTAAGAAATGAGAAGCTACTCATTGCATCAGTTGGGGTTAAATAACTTGCTGTCAGCTGAAAGATATTCACCCTTGCAGTAATTATACAATAAGAGGCTCATACCTGGCCAGGCAGTGTATTTTATCTCTGTGGGAGTTGAGATTAAATGTAAAAATAAATAAATAAATAAAAGGATCAAATTAAAACAGGAGAGAAATACTACGACACATAGAGTTTGAAAAACATTTCAGATATGCACTTAAGGCATACACATATATATACACAGGCATATATGCCTGTGTTATAATAGAACCGCTAGAGTAGAGCCTGCCAAAAATAAAATAACAAACTTTCAAAGCATGATTTATTTTAGAAAACCACAAGCTGTCTAAAATGGAGCTGCTTCACTGTAAAGTGTAAAGTATTATCAGCCAAGCTCAAACAGAATATAATTCAACATTTGATTATGAGCATTAGTCAAAAACATGTCACTTACCAGCAAAGAATATGCAGACACAGCTGGCGGAGATGAGGAGATACATCACGGATCTCGTCTGATCTCAAAGGTAAAAAATGTTGATTTTACTTCCCCAGGTTAAGCCTTCGTGTTGTGACTTGAAAAAAAAAAAAAAGTCTGACTGGAGAGGGTCGCGGATTGTTCAAACTCTAGACTATTCGTCCATGAGCTCTTTCTGCCACTTTCCTTTTCTTATTCTCAATAAATGAGGAGGCTTTCCTTTAGTTTGTAGCCGCTGTTTCAGGAAAAGGAAGGAAATGACCCATTATTCCACACAAACGCTCTCTCTCTCTCTCTTTCTCTCTCTCTCTTTCTCCCTCCCTCTCTCTCTCTCTCTCTCTCTCTCTCTCTCTCTCTATCACAAACACTAGATGTACCAAGCTACAGGAAAGCAATAACTTCATGAGTCCAGATCAAAATTTCCCAACAGGAAAGGGCTCGATTTCAAGGAAATGAAGCAGGCAACGGCCTTGGTGACTAATCTTTAATTAAAGAACTAAGTTCTTCGCTGCATCGCTATTACAGCACAGGTTTCGAGTTTTCACCCTGTGATCATCCTCAGCCACAAACAACAAGCTGATTCTCAGCAGAAAGCTTCCGCTAACCTTCAAAATAAAAGCCTTTGTTAAATTGGGAGGTTAAAAAAGAAATGTCAAGCAAGTACACGTTTTACTTATTAAATATGCATCTTTAACTTTCTTTTAAATAAAAGCCTCTTTTATTTTTTTCACTGTGTCATATTAGATTTGAACAGCATTGTTTGATTTTGTTTTGTAAACCGGAACACCCAGACGCAATTAATCTGTCTACTTTGACTTTGTGGGCGCTCGTTTCATGGTGCTCCGTGGCTACCCCACTCACACTGATTTGCAGGAGTAACAGGGGAAGTAAGAACAGTGGTGTCCAAATGCTTAGGTGGAAAGTGAGAAGTCTTTTTTGAGAAATGAGTGTAACTGTCCCAGTTTTAGTCGATTTACACATACACAGCAGAGATCATTATTACATTGGGAGGCTGGAAAAATAAACCGTAAATAAGTATTAATGAGTTTTTTTTGTTTGTTTGTTTTTTAGCAAAACTTTATTTCCTTTTGCAGTCTTAAGATAAATAATAATAATAAAAAACATAGTCAGTTGGTATTAAAAATTTTCATTGTCCGCCAGCTTTGGTAGCATCATGTTTGTACTCAGTGGAGTGCTTTTATTAAAAATTTAAAATATAAATGTATTTATTAATACAGAAGGAAAGTTAGCTGATGTTTTCTTGCGTGCAGCTTTGATTCAATTAATCTGTCTTTGACCAATTTGTCAGGGGTCTCATCTCCTGCTGGGACACATGCTGGGTGGGAATGACGGTTCGCAAACCCCGCCTAGCGGGCTCCACGTCAGTCACTGACCGGGAGTCCATAAACGAGCGCACCCAGTGATCACACTGACTGACTCTCGGGTGAATGAGATAAACAAAGAGCCGGCGACTTTTCAGGAAAACAGACAACGCTCCTCAAACTCCTCGGGAACATGGACACTGGTAGGCCGAGTGCAGCTCTCTACTATTTTAGTCGCGCTGTGCGGTGTCGCCGGCGGACGGAGCGCTGTCTGTATTTGGCAGCTGGAAGATGATAGCCGAGGGTGATAGCGGGCTAAGTTAGCATTCACTGCGTTAGCATGCCAGCCTGCTAACGCGACTTTTACCGTCGTTTTCTCCGCCAGGTTGACAGTTGAAGCCAACACCCTGTCCGCATGGCATTGATGCCCAAGGCGAAGATATAAGACGCTAACACGCCTCAACGAGTTTGTCAAAATCTCTTGCCAGCTTCAGGAACTGGGAGTGTTAGCCTATGTAGCTAGCTCATCCAGATTGAACTGGGAAATATGCCAACCTGTCAAACTATTTAAAGTGATAGAGGTTCGTTTTAGCGGTGTTTTGTTCAAGAAGCACACTGTCTACCCCAAAAGTAAATAGTTTCGTAACTCTTTTAACATGTTTTAACAGTGACCCGTGCTGTCTAAGTTAGCATTGAGCCGGCCAAAACCAGTTGTGCGGGATTGCTTCCTACTTCGGGTTTTATAACTCATTTTTATGTAGGGAGGCAAAGGTCTCGGCTTTGCACTTTTATCTGAGACCTGTTTTAACTAACTGTTCTCACCCAGACAGCAAAGACCGTCCCTTCATTTTAAAACTCTGAATTATAATGTGGATCTAGATAGTTATAACGTGATTTGGACTGAGGACTCCAAACAGCCCTCCACTGTTGCACTTCATTACTTCCTGTACATGGAGCAATGATGAGCATCATGAAGTTCTTAGCTAATGTAAAGCCAGATTTATGTCTAAATGTGCCAGTCACCCTGGCTGCCTGTGCTTGGCCTCTTGATAGAAAACCACTGTGATGTCTGCGCTCACTATTCACTTGTTGAACAGTCCGACTATCTAGCTAACTGACCCTTTTTGCCCCAACACACTAGATATGCATGCTTGAATAAGTTGGTGTCAGTTTAAAGCTGACTGCGGATACTCAGTTTCAGACTGGTGGCTTAAAATTTCCACTTCCATAGTCATTAGTGTCAAAACGTTCAGCTGTTGCGCCATAAGGAAAACAGCGGTACACTGACATGAGACCCCATTGCAGACCCGCTCTCAAAATATTCCCGGCCGCAGGCTTGCCACAGCTTTATTTCTTATAATAGGAGCATATGACAGTTGACGAAGTTCGACACCGTCCTGATCTGTGGCTGCGTTTCAGCTTTGTCTAGATGGAAAATAACAGAATGCAGCTGAGAGAGGGTGAGACGGAGAGGTCGGACTCCAGGCAGAGCATGCATGAATAGGCAATGTTCCTCTCAACCTTTAATTGCGCTGCACTATTATTTGATGGAATTACAAACTACACACCAGTGCCAGGTTGATTCTGTCAAAGTTGGGCTAGACAAGCATTCCAGTGTGTTCCTCTCACGGATGGAGCCAGATGAGTGATGGCAGCCAGCTCCGGTCAGCCTGCAGCTCCCTCGGATCACTTATAAGTACCACGAAAGCATTCTCGATTTAGCCCCTGTTTATTCCTACTCTTTCTGTTTTCCCTATATGTTCTTTATCAGACCGCTGATACTAATTGGTTTCAATCTCCTTGATAGGCTGTGAGTCAATGTAATGTATATATTGATGGCAGAAAAAAGGAAGCACCAGACAGCTGGAGTATTCAATAAATAATGTGCTGTTGGTTTATGACTATTGATTTGGAATTTTCCAGGCATTATTGCAACATCTGAGTGCATGAGTGCTCGTAAGTCACATCTTAAGTAGGAAGTGTGTGCCTAAAGTGGATGGATGAGTCATGGGAATTGGAGTAGTAGGAAATTCCTGATCTTAGGCGTGGACATCTGACTCTCCGACTATTGCCTTTATGCGATTAACTTTAAATGTGCTTGCCATTCCTCCATCCATTCAGCCGTGTTCTTTTTGCCATCCCCTTCTTGTTTCTAAAGGTTTGAGTCAGGAGAAGGTTTCCGCTTTTATTAAGCGGCTGCGGGCCGAGCCACGCTACCTCTTGGCCCAGAATGTGTCAACCTGCATCGACCCGTTGGAGGTGTGTCTGCACCGGCAGACTGTCCAGGATACTGTGCACATCTTCCAGCACTCTATCCCCACAGAGGGCAAGCCCGTCACCAACCAGAAAAACTCAGGTAGGCGGCTACACTCATGATTGTAACCATAACTTCCACACTGAAATACTACAGTCTGGTCATCAGCATATTGGTCCCATCAGCTACATTGTATGGTACAAATAATTGCCCATTACTTCACACAGGTGAGTGAAGTTATTTTGAAGTAAATGGGTCTAAAAATATGTCTTGACAGGAATGTGTCATTTCAAGACAGAATGTGACTGTTGACATCCAGTTAACACCTTTTATTTTATTTTTTAATATGTTAGAAGAATGAAATATACCTTTCATGGAAGTTGATACACATTTCATAAAGCATTTTTTTGTGATTACTGCTCTCTTTAAACCTACCTCCCTTGTCACTTTGGCTGTCATCTAGGATTTTTGTACTAGAGTTAAAAAATTACACTTTTCCATTCCCCCAGTGCTGTTTTTGTAGCTCACACTGAACTCTTGCACTGACGACTCCTGACATGTTCATGGTTTGACAAAAATCTTGTTTTGGGACATGGATTCCACTGCCTCCCTACGTCGACAAGTGGTGGTGGTGGTGGTGGAGGAATGACTTATGTGTTGCTGGGTGTAGTGCGGGCTACAAAAGATAATCTAGCCTCAAAGTAGATTAAATGTCTCAGAACAGTCTAGTGACGGATGTGCTTTAAGCATCTTGAAGACAGTCTGTGTTAGCGGCATTCCAAGGCAGACTCTAGGTAGGAAACTGACAAATGCATTTATCCTCCCCCTCTGATGGCCATTGACGCACATTTATCTCAGAATCCGATGTAATAAACTTAAAGTCATCCAGCTCCTACATCAAACTGAAAACAATGAGGTTTGATGGACATCCACATTTGTTAACCTTGTTGCCATAACTGCATAGGGATTATTAAACCACCATTTAAGGTCTCTAATAAACAAGTGCGCTCCAGCTTTATGTGTGAAGCTAAGTATGTAAAGATACATGTCTGCACTAAGATGCACTACTGTTGCTTGTGCAGTCACACATTAAGTCGTTACTAATCAGTATATTTTTTGGAATCTGTCCTCTTTCCGTCACCAGGGAGATGTTGGATCTTCTCGTGCCTCAACGTCATGCGGCTTCCCTTCATGAAGAAGTTCAACATAGAGGAGTTTGAGTTTAGTCAGTCGTATCTGTTTTTCTGGGACAAGGTAAGACACGCAGTCATCTCTTCACCGCTGTTTTTTTTTTTTTTTTTGTTATCGTTTGCTATCTGTTTTGCAGGCGGGACACTGCACGTGTGCACTGATGCAGTGTTAGTGTGCAGCACTATTATGCAGCTCTATTACTATACAGTCATTGTCCACTTAAACCCCTCTTTTGTGTCTGTGGTCAGAGCTCTTGCAGGACTGACGTCACACCTCGCTAAATGTTTATATCGCTTTGTGTCTTTGTCCGCTTGCGTGTTTAGGTAGATGGTCGTTCTGCCATTAATACGCCTTTGTGCCCGGGAGTAGGACTAGTTCTAAACAAGGAAACAGTAAATGTCGACCACTAAGAATATCCTGCTCTTAGCCAGTCAGTTATTACATTACATTACATTAGAGGTGGGGAGTTGTAAGTCGTTTGGGTCGCAGTGTGTTCATGAGCAAATTACACACCTTACATTCCTCTGAATGTTAACCATTTAAATAACCCCATGTGTTCCTACATTGTCTTGTCTTGTCTGTGTAATTAATTTTAAATTAAAAAATGTTATACTTTTGGTTTCTGGTTTCAAGTAACATGTCCATCACAGCTTTTAGAGGTTGCAGTCTTACTAAGCCTTACTCAAATCTAAAAGTCTCCATTGCACTTATCTGTTTATTTACCACATCCCCCTGTTGTGTTTGCTCTCTTTTCTACAGATTGAACGCTGCTACTACTTCCTCCAGGCCTGTGTGGACACAGCGCAGAGGAAGGAGCCAGTGGACGGACGCCTGGTCCAGTTCCTTCTTTCCAATCCAACCAATGACGGAGGACAGTGGGACATGCTGGTCAACCTCATTGGTGAGTTCACGTCATGACTTATAATCACAGTAGCTCAATGATTATAAGGAGTGATTGTGTAACGTGTGTGTTCTTAATGTGTTTAATGTTATACGTAGGAAATCTAACTGTGCTGAACTGTACTGGATTCAAAATATTATGTGATCCTGTCTTCAGAAAAGTATGGCGTCATTCCAAAGAAATGCTTTCCAGAGTCGCACAGCTCAGAGGCCTCACGCAGAATGAATGACATCCTCAACCATAAGGTACGTTTCCCCATTTCTTTCTGTTCAAACTCAAAGCTCACACAGGGAAGCCATCAGGACGTCATGCAATCAGTGAAGCAGTGGTGCTGACTGTTGTTTGTGTCTCATGGTGTGTTACAGCTGAGAGAATACTGCCTAAGACTGAGGAACATGGTGGCCAGTGACGCTACCAAAGCTGAACTGTCTGATGCTATGGACACCATGATAGAAGAGGTAAGACTGAAAGTACACTTGTAGTTGTTTTCTGTTCATGTTGGACAATCTCAGTACAGGAAGTTTCCCAGGACACCACAAACAATTTGAGGAACTTGGGAACATAATTCGTATTTGAACAGAGGAAGTAGACTAGATAGAGTCCCTTTAACAAAATGTAACTATTCCCAGTCCAAAAGTATAGCAGCTATCACGGCAGACTTTGCAGGGCTGATTGTCCTTTACCAAGTGTGAGCACCGGGGCAGATAGAATACTCCAGCCCTGTCAACTTTAGCACCCCTCCACCTCCAAAATGAAACGGGTTTTGGATCTGAAATGTGTGATCAGTGATTGTGAATGCTAAAGCCTCTGTTGTGGAGATGCTGACACACAGTTGACCACTGTTAACTGAACGCTGTAACTTTCAGGCACAGTTTCTGTTTGTGTTCACACTTATGTGTTGCCCCTGTCTTTGACACTCATCCCTCAGCTATGTTGAAATGAAATGAAAATATTGACAATATCTCCATTTCAAAAAGCAAAAGAGAATCCTCTCCCAGAACTTTAATCTGTCTATGGGTTTGTGAATTTTGCCGATTACTGCTTTATTCACAAATAGAGGAAGCATTGATTGACCCTGGTATCAAAGGACAACGGATTGACATTTCTAGCAATGTTTGCTGACTTTCAAAAGCAGCTATGTTTTTGTCTGCTTCTTGACTAGGCTAATAGAAATTAAGCTTCATTTGTTAGCTCAATTGTTTCATAATGTTCGGGGCACCTCATCCAAAATACAATAACTAAAAAGATTTACGGATGGGTGTTGGATGAAGGGTGGAGTTTGGTTAGATTTTTCAGTGGTAATGGAAATGCACATAGATGTGTGTAAAATAGAGTAAAGGTTTCCACTTCCATTCATGCGGGTCCATAGTTTTGTGAAGCAGGTTGGTTGGTAAGAAATAAGAGATCCAAAATGACTCCCTCTGTTTTGCGAACACAATATAATATATAGTGGTCTGTTCCGTTAGTTATATGATGTAATTATCACAATGTACTGTTGACATGCTGAAAATCTTGACAGTTTGTTACATTGTTCCGTTTTTAACCAGAAGAGGGAGCTGTCAAATAATACATAACTGAGACGAACAATGTCGACTCAGAAATGATGCCTTCTAAAAGCAGTCTGCATGTATTCAATGTCCGGTGAACGGGTGAAAGGCTTAATGTTAAGGTAATAACTATTACTAACATTTAAAGGGATGAAACAAATAATACAGTAATACTCGTTTGATTTTAAGTGTCTCGTGTAAAGCATTTAGACTGGATGATGAAATAAATTTTCTTTATCACTAAAATATATATAGAAATCCTTAATTCAGATGGTGTAACTTGTCATTTTATATCAATGGATAAACAGTTCAGAGACATGCTAATAAGTAACACTGTAGACCCTCAAGTGCTTTCACATGTGTTGCTGAGAGAAAACTATCTTGTTTATAAGGAAAATGGAGCAAACATTTGTTTACACAGCTTACAGGTTTAATTAATGGGGGACACTGTCTAGCTTAAACAGTACTTGCAAAATACCTGCATGTGCTGCTTGCAGATGCATGGTAACATTTATGTTTTGTGAATGTTATTTTGTTTCTTTTTTTTTTTTCATCTTTTAGGCGCCAAACATATTCAAGTTTCCTAATGAAACATGTACAGCATGGTATGCTGTTGACAACGCAGACAGTGTAGTATACTTTGAGTATACTTTGTATAATTTGGGTGTGAAACAGGCACTCATAATGTCTGGTATACAAAGTGTTTAAAAGACAAATCACCTGCACCCCACCCTAGATGTGACGAAGTGGAAGATAGAGATCTTGTTTATGGAACGGTCACATGAGTGATGCTGGACAGTATTTGCATCCAAAACAAAATTACAGCGTAACTGGCTCTAATGGAAAAGGTGACCATGTAAACAAAATGGTCACCTTGTGTACAACATAACAAGTATAACTCATTATGTGCAGTTACTGTCATCATTCAATGAAATAGTAATGTTTTTTTTGTTTGTTTGTTTGTTTTAAGCCTGGGCAGTTTGCCCATGTAGGTGTCAAGCTGTATTCATGCTTCCTGTGTGTGTATGTGAGGGGCCAGTCAATCAACCTCCCATTGAGACAATTGCACACAGCACAGGGGTCTGGTTAAGCAGCCTTTGTTGTCAGCTGTTTGGTTGTATTGTGCTGGTTGCTTGTTTAAACAGTCGCTTGTGTCAGTGGATGCCCGGCTCTCACCACACACACACACACACACACACAGAATTGTACATACACAAACATATGTTGTGCAACAGTAAAGACTGCTCCCGCAGCACCGCACGACAGTGTGGTGGGAGGCGGAGAGTTGTCGGCATGTTTGTTTGTCCACCTGGAAGTGGTTTGTTTTGTGAAACACCACTCTGTCACGGCCGGTGGTGATGGAGGATTTGGTCATGTGAAAAGAGCAGCCAGCGCAAAGAGAGCCACATTGTTAACGGATATTGTAGAGAGTGTATTTTACCTGCATCATTCTAATAACCGTCACTCACAGCATTGCAGAAGGTCCAGCTACTAAATATTTGGCACCAAAAGCACAAATTATTATCAGTGTATCAGGTATTCGTGTGGAGGATTCACGCCTAACTTCCAGCTGATTCAAAAATGGAGCAGGATAGAGTTTGATTGGAGCTGAAGCAGACTGCTGATGCACAAATGGGTAAAGTAGCTATAGAAACCAAAACCATTTTTCTGCCAGGCTGTAAAAGTTTTTACATAGAGTTCTGTTAACTGACTTGCATTTGGAGCCTTCATCAAGTGGCCATTTGAGGAACTGCACTCTTCATTTTTCACGTCCAAAGGTTACTACTTGTATACACTGTCACCAACGTCACCGTCACCAACCGAGCCTTGATCTCAAGCATGAACAATTCTTAAAAACAAAAGTTAACTTTGAATTGGTACAGAAAGACAACACACCAGCTGCAGCCATCCCCAGCAGGATGCAGCCTGACACAGACACACACACTAAAACGGTCCAGGAACAAATCAAAAAACATGAAGAACAGCACAAGGTGTTGACCTGGCCTCCAAATTCACTCGATCCTAAACTGATCAAGTATCTGTGGGATGATCCACAGAGGCTCCTCCCCTCAACCCATAGGACCCAAAGGCCCCCACTAACAATATTCTGTTGCCAGACAACCACAGGACACCCTCAGAAGGTCCATGTCCATTCTCTGATGAGTCACAACTGTTTAGGAGGCACAAGGGAGACCTACACAATATTAGGAAGATGGTCATAATGTTATGGCTGATCGGTGTAAGTAAGAACACATTTGTGCCGCAGTTATTGTGAAATTACATATTTTTTTTATTTGACTTACACCAGTACACTGGCTGTTCTGGTCTACATTTAGATTTTCCTCTGCCTTTAACAGCCTCAACTGCTCTGTTGCATATTAGCTCTCTAACTTCAGATGACTGACATCTCGTTAGAGGCTATGCAGCCCATTAACAGCGCTGGCCATCAAGAGCTCACGCAGAACAGGCAGAGCTTGTCTGTCAAGTGTTGCATCCGATTTCAGTTTATATTAGTATTGTGGTGTTGCAGGGCTTTTTTTGTTTAGCAGAGCACATTTAGGAGTTGTTTATGTAGATTGGGTTTACAATTAACTGTTGATTTCACAGATCATGAAATACATCTTATGTATATTTCTTGGCTTACGCACGTTGGTTTTCCCACAATTGGTAAACTAGTGTTTCCTCTACATTTTCACATGCACTTTCATCTACGTGTGTACACGTGTTTCTCAGGATCAAAGTGCCGTGTCAGTCCTACTTTGGTGTGTGTGGAAGTGATGCTGTCCACCCGCCCTACGTGGCAGCTGTGATTGTGCCCTGGTCTTCATCACACCAGCCCCACACACACTCCTGTGACAGGCAACCGGGGTCAACATCTCTGCTTCCACTTACTGTACCCAGGGTGCACTGAATTTAAATGAATCGCTTTGCGTGTCAAGAATCTATTCTTTTTGTTAACACTGGTCAGGTGCATTTACAAGCTCATATCAAACTCATAACATTTATCTAAGAAACTTGGCAAAGGATGTTTAACCCACTTCAACGTGCACCTGTGGTATCGGTAGGCAAACCACAGCTGTGTACCGTGACGGTTTGTATTTATAGACGTTGCTAGGATGACAATATCCATACTCTGCTTGGATGAGGAAGAGCAAATTAGTTACAAAGCCAGTCGTTCTCTTTCATGCTGTATCGGATGTGCTCCTCTTCTATCACTTATATGGACAATTAGACTCCTCACATATACACAAACATAAACGCACACAATGTGCGCAATCACTGGGGGCTGTTCATGCACATGCAGTATCTCACACACATGAAACATACACAGATGGTATCCCTCACGCCACGACTGCAGCCTTTCCATGCTCCATTGCGTCATGGAATCAGTAACACCATGTGCGGTTCTGGTCTTGGCTTTGAACACAGAGAGAGTGATTCTTAAGACAAGTCTAATTTATGAGATGGCCATCAATTCACAGGAGAACCTTCTTGCTGTGGCTCAGAGGCCCGGTGCTGCAAGCTGTTGGCTCTGTTGATTTGACGTTCAATGTGGGTGGGTTCCTGCGTGCGTCTCATTGTAAGGAATAGTCTTGTAACGGCGCAGTTCTGAATGATCCACTCGCATTTCTAGAATTTTTTTGCACAATTGTAAGAATTTAACAATGGCCACATGTGTTGCATGTTTACAAAACATGGAAGTTTAATCAAAACCTCACTCATTTTTATCCAAACTGTTTGCATGGTGTCATTTGCTTACACTCACAAGTCCAGCTTCTAGACAATAGTTATAAATTTACCATGAGGTGCATGTTTTTACTCAATTTGGATTCAGCAAGATAGAACCATTTTCAACCTGTAATTGCTGTGTGTCTTAAATATCTTGGCTGCATATTACATTTGTATTATTGTCATGGTATTTATTTTGAAAGCTACATATTTTTTCAAGGTGAAAATTAATTGTATTAAACATGTACACCAATTTCATTACTATAAAATGTATACACATCACCTACCAGTTCATTAGACAACACCTTGCTAGTGCCGGGTTGGACCCCTTCTTGTTTTCAGTCTTCGGCTGCTGTGCTTCTTCTTCAAAGTCAGACATGTTGTGCTTTTAGAGATGGTCTTCTGCATTGATTGAAACAAGTGGTTATTTGAGTTGGTGTAGTCTTTCTCTTGGCTCCGATCTGTCTGGGCATTTCTCGAACCTCTTGTATCAACAAGGATACTTTCTGTTTCCTCTGAAAACCCTAGAGGTGGTTGTGTGTAACAATCCCAGTAGAACAGCCGTTTCCGAAATCCTCATAGCCGCCCGTCTGGCATGCACAACCATCAAACTTCCTTAAATCACCTTTCTTTCCCATTCTGATGCTCGCTTTGAATCTCAGCAGTTACTGTATACACCTAATGTGCCAAATATAATAGATTGGTACTATACTCATTAACTGAACTGATCAGGTAGAAGTCATAATTTAATATACAGTGAAATAAGATGGGATGGAATTGGAGTTTCACTCCGACAAATGAATTAATAATGCAACGACAACTCTAACAAATTATTATTTCTCTCATTCCTGCATAAATCAGGTTTAGAAAATGCTGGGTGGTATCTAAAATGTGTTTGTTTCTACTGGAGTAAGTAAAATTCTCATGCATTTTGGAACATACACACAGGCTGGACAACTGGTTCTGAAAATGAAAATGAAAATTGTCTGTGTGTGTTAGTCTTAACTCCTGGTGCCAGTACAAATAGGCATAGGCTTTGAGTACTGAATTAGGGATTAAAACCTAGAGTCATGCAAATTAAATGTGTTGGATCTGAAACACTAGCAAATATAACTAGCACAAAGAAAACAATATATCAAGTGTACAAAGGTGTTATTATAACTGATATTTCCGCCTCCCTGTTGTTTCCACCTCTCTGTATGTGTCCTCACCCTTTTTTCTCTCTCTCTCTTTACCTGTCAGTCAGGTGTATCTGTCACTGAGGCGGCAGGTGTTTCAATATTGGTCCTGCTCTGATGTCACTGGCTGTTTATTCTCTGACTGAGGTCTCTCTGTCAGCCCAGCGTTTCCCTCACACCTACTTTATTTGCCATGTCAGGTGTGACGAGTGGGCACAAGGCTGCTGACCTGGCATTAAAGGGGAGACGTACAGGGCAAATAAAAGAAACATTGTGAACAAAGTGGAAAGGTTTAACGTTACCAGGAAGAGTTGTTATTGGAAGAAAGAGACAGAAAGGAGGAATGAAGAGAAAGGGGTGTGGATCGAGGGATGGCGGAGGTGTCTTGTAAAGGTACAGAGGGCATCTGGGCAAACAAAGACCAGACGAGGGGATGGACACTTTGGCATGTCGTCTTGGCCGCAGGGCAGTCTAAACAAAGTAGTTGACTTGGGAACAAGGTAGTTTGAACAGATGCCTTTGTTGACTCAGCGCATATGTGTATTTATGTGTGTCTGTACTTTTGCGACTTCACGCATTTCTGTAATGAAGAAGTGGGTTGATTGTTTGAGTAAGCCAGACTTGAGTTTATGCATTTTTGTGTGTTTGTCTCTGTACGAGCACTACTCACTCTGGACTCTCTGTCTATTTAACCGAAGGCAAGAATGTCATCTTTATGTATGGGGTATTTACTGTGTGTTCACGAAGCATGGGAAACTGCTCCTGAGGCTGCTACATTGCTCCACGCCAGGTCAAACATAGTCATTGTTTCAACTCTATATTCATCTAGAAAGAAGGTTGATTCCTCTGAATATCAGTGGAACTAGGCAATACAACTTCTGCACAAAAGTGTATAAATTTGTCCTTTCTGACATCCATAGTTGGAGAGACTGATGAATCACTATTCATCGACACAATCAGGACAACACTGTGTGTGCGTAGTGCCCTCTGTGCTGTAGACCCGCTGTACATGTGCATCTGTTTTTTGTCAAACTAATGTATCACTGTCTAGTCGTAATTCTTTTATCTTCCACCAACAATTGTCCGCGCTGCATCTTAATTTCTCAGTGCCTTCTTAATCGCGTTTGAAAGGAAAAGTACGCGCCGAGTCCTTGGAAAGGAGAACAGTGGATGAAAGAGGTGAAAAGCAAAAGGGGGAAATTCCAGAGATAACTGTATCAGAGGTTAGAAGGGCCAGATTGACAGACGGCCCAGTCCAAACAACCCGATTTAGCCCACAGGAACTTGGTCTGAACCTCCGCGCTGCAGGAAGACACACATGGTGGAGGGGAAAAGGGTGTGGGCAAATGGAGGGATATGAAAAGACAGAGGGGTGGGAAGCACTATAGAGGGGAAAATGTAGGGAAACTTGAGAGAGGTCCAGATACTGATGGATGAGGGTATGCAGGGACTGATGAGGAGGTGAAGGGGTTATATGAGTGCACATATGACAATAAATATAAAGTTCAAATGTAACTGCTCAGTTTGGCTCCCAGCGGTTTCCTTCTCTATGCTGACCTTGCTCACATATACACATTTAAATCACAGCTGGATTTTTATAAAACAGAGATTATATGGATTGTTCATCACTCTGAAATATGTTGGCTGATGGGTTGATGGTGTCTCATAGCCAGCTTTGTAATGTTTGAACCTGTGTGTTGTGCAGGTGTTCCGGGTGGCCAGTGTTTGTCTAGGCAGTCCTCCTGAAACCATCTGTTGGGAGTACAGGGACAAGGATAAGAACTTCCATCGCATGGGACCTCTGACTCCCCAGGAGTTCTACAGGGAGCACGTCAAACCCTTATACAACATTCAGGACAAAGTAAGTGACTCCTTAGACACAACAGATAGACCTTGTAAACCGCATTATGTGAAGCTGTACTCTCTCTGAGCTTGTATGCAACTCCCTATCCTCAGGTCTGCCTTGTAAATGACCCTCGACCCCAGAACCCCTATGGGAAGCTGTACAGCGTCGAGTTCTTGGGTAACATGGTTGGAGGTCGCAGCACGCTGTACAACAACCAGCCCATCCAGCTGCTTAAAAAGGCTGCGGCTGAGTCCATCAAAGACGGAGAGGTATGCTGGGACAAACCCGCTTGACTGTAGACACAAGTGTGTGTGTCTGGGCACTTTGCGTGATTGCATGTGTGAACTTGACAAATCACAACTACTCTTTTTTTTTTTTTTTTCTCTCTCTCTCTCTCTCTCTCCACCCCTCCAAGGCTGTGTGGTTTGGTTGTGACGTCGGGAAACATTTCCACAGCAAGCTAGGCATTAACGACATGAATGTGTGAGTATAATTCAGAGATATCTGCTGTGCAGTCAAATAATTGAAAGGATTTGATTATAAAACAGGGAATTAAAAAGGAAACTAAAAAGACTGTTAACAGTGTTAAATGTACACATTTTTCTATAACTCAGAGTGTTGAAGCCATGTATTAGGTTGAGTTAAACTTTGTGAAATGTTGTTTGACCGCGTGAGTACATGGATTTTGTTCTTCATCACTACACTGGAAGTGCATCAGGGAGGAATAAAGGGGATGATTATGGCAAGCCAAACCTGTTTTTATGTTGTTTTTTTTTACTTGTTTTTTTTTTACTTGTTTTTTTTTTTTAATCGATTTTGCCAGCGAACTGGTTAACTTCTTTCTGTATCCCAATTTCATCTGTGCCACATCTTCACATGACTGACCCAGACTTTATGAGGTGAGGAAAAGTGGCTTGTCTTTGCCCTTCAAGTGCAGCTGCATCTGCGTCTGAGTTGCTGGCGCCAGGCTTAAATTTTCCAATTGAACCAAACCAGCATGGTGCCGAATGTCTGGTATCATCTCTGCTGAAGCTCATCTTTCAGACAGATCTCTTTTTGTGCCTGTAGATTATAATTGGAATGAGGCTCAGGCTTAACATAGCCTGATTTCTAGTCATGCTTGAGATGGAAATTAAAAGGTGAGCTGTCTTTTAGCTCATGCAAAATCCCAGACTTATGAAAGCAGAGCTTTTGGCTTTTTATGGTCACCACGTCTCTTCCCCTGCCCCACCAAAAATAGATTTTAGAGTTGCTGGAATACAATACAGGCTACCTGTGGATTTAGCCAAACCTTGCCGTTTCTCTCAGCATGAATGTACTGAAGGTGAAATCGGGGACAGAGTTTAAACTTCTTATCCCCAGATGAGGGAGGATAATCTGATCTTGTGTGTGCATGCAGGTTCAACCATGAGCTGGTGTTTGGAGTTTCAGTGAAGAATCTTTCAAAGGCAGAGAGACTGATATATGGCGACTCCCTCATGACCCACGCTATGATCCTCACTGCTGTCACAGACAAGGTACGCTCACACAAACATGACACGGCAAGTATGCAGGTTCTTTGTAAACTCGTGCATACGTACATCACATATACAAACGGGCCAACAGGGATACACACACACACACACACACACACATTCAGAGTTTCACAAGGTTTATTGCATCAAAGTCTTGCTGTGTGTTTACACTTCTTTAATCCGCTGCAGTTTTTCATAATGCTGTCAATTTCCCCCCTTGTAAGTAACCCCAGCTGTGAGGATACTTTCTTTGCTCTCAAATGTGGTTCTCACTCTTATCTCCCCATCATCTGTCTCTTGTTCGCCGTCTCTCAGGATGGAAAAGAAGGCTATGAGAAGTGGAGGGTAGAAAACTCCTGGGGCGATGACCGTGGGAACAAAGGTAACGCACAACACTATTCCTGCAAAAGTGTAGGAAAGTTCCTTTTAATGTGACTATTTGCTGATTCCCTCCAAAATAGTCGAATAGTAAAATTACTGACATGCATTTCCAAAACTTCTTTGGTCTGGTGATAAACCAAAATCTTCCTGTTTGTGTCTATTGAATTAAGACCAGATTACACAGAGAAGTTGCCCTGTGTTGCTGCCTTATGAACTTGTAATTGTCTGTGTCCTGTTTCATAAAGACTTGCAGACACACAGGAACAGCTGACCTTACTGTGTTTTTACTCGGTGCCTCTGGGTCCAGATGTAGTTATTGAATGAGTTCATTCTTAAGACCAGAAAAGTCACAGATCGAGTTTATTGAAAAGATTAATTTCTACCGTCTGCAAACAATTGTTATTGTGTTTAGCAGTTTATATTTTGGCAGAGGTAAATAAAATTGGATGGAGCAGCATTGATAATAAAGAACAGTGGTATCTTACTCAAAAGTCAGCAATGCCAAGATGGTTGCTGTAAATCTATGAGTGCAACATCATCGGAATTAAACTTGATGGGAAATATTTGCTTGGATTTATTTTGCTCCTTCAAGCGTATCATCTAATAGAAACAGCTCTGAATGATTAGATTTAGCCTTGTATTTTAGTTGGTTTGTCCTGACTTTTAGACTAGTGAAGACTGATGATAAAACACAGACTAGGCAAGGTAAATATATCGCATAGGACATTTTTATACATAAGGGATTAGGGGAAGTTTTAAAAAAAAAAAACATTAAAATCCTAAAAAAAACACGAACCGTTAAGAGCAGAGTCATACATACTGAACATTGAGAGGCTGATGGTTCATGTGGTCAAATACAGTCTCGTGTATTTTGTTCTTAAGCTCTGCTTGAGAGATTTATAGACGGCTGTAAACTCTATTGTCTAACATAATGGAAACCAGTGAAGGCTTGGAACTTTTGAACCTGACAGTTTAATTTTAGTGTTTTGTTTTTTTTTGAACCACAAAAACAAAATTAATCTAACAGCCTAAGTCAGTCTTGGCTAAACTATCAAGACATTTTTATCCATCAGGGAAAAATGAAGTAAGGATGGTTGGTTTGCCTTTATGCAACATCCCTGACAACACAGCAGGTACTCCCCACCACTGACCCAGACTACCGTTATTATTCCCTCTTCCCTTTCATCATTGTTTCTCATCTTCCTCCGACCCGCTCCTCTCCATCTCTGAGCTCAACATTCCATGGCAAATTATAGGAGAGTATTTCAGGTCAGTTGTGCACTGTCTGGCAACACACACATTCAGTACAGGATATATATACACACACATACTCACAATATTTGCTTGAACCCGCAAACCTTAGTTACTATTGGGAAAACATGTGAAAACCCCTCAGTCACATCAAATGTATTTCACGCATATCTTATTCCATAAACACCAGCAGATGGGGGAAGGCCAGGGCCCCCAGCCTGTCTGCAGCCAAATTAATAAAGTTTTGAGAACAAAAGTTTGAGGAGAGGAGTTCGCTTGGGAATCCGGTGGCTTTGTTTGTTTGACAAAAGCTGAAGGGGGGGAAAAAGAGGCACAAGCAGAGAGCGGGAATGGAGAGCAACCATGAGAAAGCAGAGCAATGAAGCTGAAAAGGAGAAGTAGTACAGGTAGAAACACTTCAAAAGATGTAAAAACAAGGACAAGTAGATGTTCAGATGATTTTGGAAAAGTGACAGACGCAAAATTGGCTGATGTAGGGAGCAGAGAGAGAAAGTTGACTGTGTTTATAAGGTTTCTAAAGACTTTATGTCTCCCTTTAGGCTTTTTAATTTTCTGCCTAACCCTGAAGGAGTCCCTCATGTGAGGTTTAACTTTCTGTTTCCACCGTCTTTAAGCACTCGCACAGCCGCTGTTGCGGCTCCGGTCTTGCCACAATTCATATTTTTACACCAATTAAGACAAATGTTTGGCAACACACTCTGAGGTTTTATTTTCAGACATTAGCCTGAGGTTGACTCCTTAACTCTAGTTATGACTTATGTGCTTAAGGCCTGAATAAATCTGACAGGGAGAGAGGGCAGTTTCCTGTTGTTGTGATTATAGTGTTCAGTAAACATGAGAAGAGATATTAACTAACATCATCTCCTATTAAGTTGGAATCTCTGATAAGAAGGATTTTGGTCCAGTTGCTGACCTGTGTACGCATCCAATATGTATAAAACTTTATCCAAACTTGGTACTTTATGTCAAAATCCTTGTCACTTCCCTTATTTTGACAATATTTAATGAAGATTGGGATTTGTCTTGGCCTGTGATAGCTCCGTGCTGTGGATTGCTGATTCAGTTGAAGTACAAGATTGCTGTTTCAAAGTCCTCTGTCTGCCGCTGCATCCGTCTGTCTGAGACAGGACAGTCAGCCTATCCCTAAAAACAAATAACACCCAACATTCACACACACACATACACCATGCCACCCAACACGCTGGTTCCAGGAAGCTCACATCAACACACACCGGGATACCGCAGCGAGAACCAGGCAACATGCCATCTAAGATTTGCGTACTTGGAAGAACACAGATACACAGTACCCACGCCATCCCAATACGTTGTTTTGAACTGTGGCACGTTCTTGCGGTTGCCCTGTCGTCTTTGATAAGTCAGCTTTACAGTGGGAGGGATGCTCTTGTTTGCTCAACTCTGAGCGTATGAAAAGAATAGCTGGAGGGAAAGGTGTTATCTAGGAACAAGAAGAGTTGAATAGAATAACTTCAATGTACTATGTGGTTCTCTTCCCATATGGTCAGCTTAGAGCTGGATTTGAGCTGCTCTGGTTTCAGTCGTCATTATTTATGCGGAAGACACACACACACATACATACACACACAGACAGACATTTTTCATTTAATTAATCATTTCAGTATGGGGCTTCATCCTCTTCCAAAAAGAGATCCGGTTATCCTAACATTCCTCGAGTCAATGTAAGTTCAAGGTACACTTTCATAACCACCACAGACTTGGTCATGTTGGCCTTGTATGACTACATACTCAAAGAGAGAGAGAGAGAGAGAGAGAGAGAGAGAGAATAAGACGGACATTGTTTAGTTTTCATCAGGGTGGGCGTGCACAGTTGATAGGCGAAGTGTTGAATGCATACTGCACTGTAGGGTGAGGCAATTTGAACCTTAAGCGGCGGAGGTCCGTCTGGTCCAACACCCTTCTGCCTGTTCAAACAATAGAGTTTAGTGGTAAAGGGAACTTAATAGAAATTGCGTGCATCAACAGTGTATGTTTGACTGTTCTGTTGAATTGTTCTTCCTTTCCACTCCTCCCTTTTAGTGAAAAAGGAGAAACATTAATCAGTTTAATTTGAGACATAATGTGTTCTTAAATAAATACTTGTGTTGTGACTTCTGCGAAATAATAAACTGGCTTTGGTCTTTTTCTTCAAATCCCACTATTGTAGGAACGACAGTGCCTATAAAAATATTTTCTTCTTTTATTGTTTTTATACACCGCTCAGGCATAACATTAAAACCACTGACAGGAGAAGTAAATAACATTGACCATCTTGTGACAATACAATGTTCTGCTGGGAAACTTTTGGTCCTGGGATATGTGTGGATGTTACTTGGATGTGTACCACCCACCGAGACCAGACCAGACCGCCCCCCACCCCATGGCAATGACACTCCTTGACGACAGCAGCCATCCCCAGCAGGATGCAGCCTGCCACAGACACACACACAAAAACACTGAGGGAACAACTCAAAAAAACATGAAGAACAGCACAAGGTGTTGACCTGGCCTCCAAATTCACTAGATCCCAAAGTGATCAAGTATCTGTTGGATGATCCACAGAGGCTCCTCCCCTCAACCCATAGGACCCAAAGGTCCCCACTAACAACATTCTGTTGTCAGACACCACAGGACACCCTCAGAAGGTCCATGTCCATTCTCTGATGAGTCACAACTGTTTTGGAGGCACAAGTTAGACCTACACAATATTAGGTCATAATGTTATGCCTGATCAGTGTGAATGGAATCATCGTCAATATAATTTGGTCTTTTTAACAAGAATTTACAACAAAAAAGTGAAAACGGGTTCCTATAAAATAATGTAAATTAATTAATGTGCAATGTAAAATATTTGAGTATTTACCCCTTTAATTCAACAGAGGTCCGAGCAGTGAAATGGAAATCACGCGAGTGCAGTGAATGTGTCTTAAGTGGCTCTAGCATGGAGACATCTGTTTCTGGAAGGTCCAGTCACTGGTTATTCAGTATACCATGAAGACAGCAAATTTAGGAACACTCCAAGCAAATTCCGAGAAAAGGTTATATGAAGAGTATAAGTCAAGTGATTGATACAAAAAGTCAGTGAATGGAGTTCAGTTAAATCCATCATGAAGAAATGGAAGGAGCATTACACATGTGTAAGTCTGCCTCGAGAAGCCGTCCTCACAAACTGAGTGACTGTGCAAGAAGGAGACTAGTGAGGGAGGCCACCAAGACACCTGTGACTACTCTGAAGGAGTTAAAGCTTCAGCAGATGAGATGGGAGAGACTGTACACAGTAATTGTTCTTTACCAGTCAAAGCTTTAAGGGAGAATGGCAAAGCGATATTAAATCTTGACTGGAGTTCACCTAAAGTCATGTGGGAGACTCAAAGGTCACAAAGAAAACGATTCTTTGGTCTGATTAGACCAGAGCGAAGCTTTTTTCCATCAGACTAGACACTATGCTTGCTGGACACCAAACACCAAAAACAGTAGGCCATGGACGTCTTGTCAAGGTAGAGGAAAAAGTGATTGTAGCAAAATAGATGGAAATCCTTGCAGACAATATGACTCATTTTAATTTTACAGCAAGGCAATGACCCAAAGCATACAGCGAAATCTACACAGACCTAGTTTAAAGTCAACAAGTGTCTGAGTCAACACTCAGACTTCAATCCAATAAAGAATTTGTGGCTGGTCCTCAAAGGGCTGTTCATGTCCAATCCCCGTGCAACCCAACAGCTTTACAAAGAATAATGGAGTAACATAGCCGTGTCCAGATGTGCAAGCCTGATTAAGACCTGTCCACACAGACTCAGCTGATGCTCATTACATTTATAAAGGCAATAAACCAGCCAAACGCCCCAGAATACATTTTAGAGGAACAATATTGGAAGGTTGCATTTTAGGGAAGAATATGAGACGGGGAATCTTTCTCCTCAGGAAGTGTTGCAGACTGTTCTTATAGTACACCCATGCTCAATCAGCTGAGCTTGTAAAAAAGAATCCTTAAAGAGAGAATGGGTAAGGTAGGATCACACAACCATGATGTTGATCACTTATTATCATAGTACCATATTCTTTCAAGGCTCCAGTGTTGCCAAACTTGGACATTTAAGTCACAACTTGTACAGGAACAGTATAAACTTAGTAGATGGTAGGAGATCGTACATTTCGCAGTTGTACTATAGCCTATGTAGTGTTTCCATTTATTTCCATGTGTCTTACTAACATTGTTTTTTTCCCCGGTTAATAAGTGTCTGAGAAGATTTCCCGTCTTCTAGTGAATTTGTATTTTCAGTAATAAAAGCAACATCTGTAATCTCAGTAGAGCAGAGGTTTCTGGCACAACTACACTTCCAAGCTATATGTCTGTATATACTTAAGCAACATTTGCTAGTGTAGGAAACAACTTAAACCCAAAATAAAAACCATACTGATGTTTTTTTGGGGGTGACACTAATGAAGGCTACAACCTGAAACGCATTAGTTTAGAAATATAGTTAACATTGTTAAGTGTCGTTGTAATTTGTGCGTATTACGTTTATATTTGATTTGCAACAGTGTTATTTATATGGGGAAAAATATGTTTCAGTCTTCGACAACTGATCGGTTGTCTTCCTGTGTGTCTCTGTAGGCTACCTGATCATGACGGATGACTGGTTCTCTGAGTATGTGTACGAGGTGGTGGTAGACAAGAAGTTCCTCACCTCTGAAGTCCTGGAAGTGATGCAACAGGATCCTGTCGTACTTCCTGCCTGGGACCCGATGGGAGCCCTGGCATAACTACAGAAATCCAGGTTTTAGCCCTAGCCTCTGGTCTATTTGACTCCGCCCTAATCTTCGGCTGCTTTTACCTCTCCAATATTACCCTGACACCTCCTTCCAAAACAGCCTGTTCTTCTAGAAAAATAATAAAGATTTTTTTTTCTTTTTTACTGGACTGCCTGTGTCGTTTGTGTGTCTTTATTTATTTTATAGTTACTGGAGGTTTACACAGGTTAACTCATTTTGTAAGTCCATACGCAAGGCAGCATTGCAGAGGATGTGTAATTGTAATCTGAGCTGTGAACACTGTATTCTCACAAATATTGCAAAGTCATTCAGCGCTGCTATTTAATATTTTTAGATTAGACTTAAGTAAATGTTTTTCACTTCTGCGTGCATGTCTTCCACCAGGCCAAGATCTCGTACACAGACAAAACAGGAGGCATTTACTCTTCTTAGAATAACACTTTAAGGCTTTCCAGTAACACGCAATCTTCTCATAACTTCCTCTCTTTGCAATCAACACGGTGCAAACCAGAAAAGGAGTATAGGTGCACGTGGGTTTGAATGAGCCGTGTGGGTGCATGCGTTCACATTTTTGTTATTACATCTTCAGTCTGTATCCCCCCTGATTGGGTATCCAGGAATGCTAAAAGCAGGAAAAGGTCACACTTACTCGTTTCTCCACACAACAGCTACATTGCCGTGCCAGGTGGAAGTCTAACCGCTTCCTGTGCAGGCCCTGCATTCATTCCTCAGTATCTTTTCTATTCTTCCTGCTTTAAAACACTCCTGTCAAGGTAAGTAAGACCTCTGACCTTCCCACAGTGCGTCTCTCAGATGAGTTATTGCTGCTCACCTCCTGCAGTCTGGCTGGTAAAGCAGAAACTGACCAATCAGCATGTTTCACTGGCTCATAGGTTCATAGGAGGCCAGGGACATGACTGCTTTTACAGTGGCAGGAATGTTTGGTTTGGTGATAAAGTCTTATTTCACTGCAGTTTCCAAAAATCATAGTCTTGGTGAAAGTGCTGCATTTTTCTTTGTTACACTTACTGTGTGCTGGAGACAAATTAGCATTGGAATAATCCTTGAAATATGTGCACAAAGACATGACGTTTAAACCTACTGTGTTAACTCCTACATGTTCCTATCAACCAGCATTTTTCCAACTTTTTTTTTTTTTCCACCTTCACTCCTTATTACTTCATCTGCCTTATCCTGTGGCTGGTATTTTATTTCTTTATCTGTAGCTTACTTTGTCCTTTTTATATTTATACCCCCCTAGTACTTTCACCCAGTTTTCCTCTTACTATTCTACCCATATCCAACAGATGGTTGGAAGTGGATTTAGGTTCAGATTTGAGTATGTGAATTATAGCGACAGGAAAGCAGTTTAGAAATATGCGTTTGCTTGAGAAGCTAGATAGATGGTATGGGATTTAACTGTTGACTCTTGGTGGATTCATAAATTACCCAGCAGTTTCTTCCCTAGGAATCTGCCCTCAGAGGAATGGCATTTTCTTATATCTGGGTTTAATTTAGAGAGGTGTTTAAATCTTTTGGCAAATCCCCTGGTTTTGCCAGCTAAGATTTATATGTTCAAGAGAGAAAGGGGGGTTGTTCCTTACTATGGTACTTCACCTTTGTCTTTGTGAAGTTTTATATAGTGTGCATCTAAGGGTGTAGGTGATTTATTTTAAAGCAAACGACAATTACCCTGGGTACAACAGTTCATCTCAGCTGGGTGCAAGAGTGGGTGCCGCGTTAAACTACAATAAATGAAAAAATAAAAATGAAATTTACATTCCAGTGCTTTTATGAGTAAATTACATGTTTGTTTTTCACACATTTCACACGTTTGAATGCATCTGAAATGTCTTGCATTATTATTATCATTCAGAAATAAATAAATAAAAAGAAAAGAGAAATATTTAAGAAACTACATATGTAGAATTAGTTTTGCAGTTGTTACTTTCAAATAAGTAGACGATGTTACCTGTAAATATTTCTGCCAGTTATGATGGAAGCCATTTTTCAATCATTGCGGCCATTTTCCCGCAGCCGTGACTATTGTGCGTTTATTGGCTAATTACTTAACGGCTTGGACCGCAGAGAGCCAATCAGGACTCGGGAAATGAGAAAGCTTCTCCTTCAACAGGTAGGCTAATTACTGTAGCTTGTCCCTCACGCTCTTAACTAATTTAAGACAAACTAAACGTTTAATGACGATAAGAAAGTTTGTGTAATATTATAAATATATATATGACTGCACGTTGTATTTATAATAGTATGTAGTAACCAAAATGGCGCACATCTTATTAGGTAATAGGTTTAAATTGAGACCTGTGGTAGCTAAAGTTGCGTTTTTCGTTTGACCAGATAACTAATAGTTTTATAGTTTAGTCCGCATATAAAATAATGAACCAGAATATTTTTGTTTTGTAAAATAAGATTCATATCAAATGTGTCTGACAACGTGAACGGTTAATTGCGTCTATCTTTTGCATTAAGGTACTGCTCGAAATTATTACTTCTTACAGTTCTTTAAAATTAAAAGCTTATCTGTAAAGAAGCTTAAAGTAAATTTTATGGAGGAACTGCAGCAAATAGGCTACTACAGGCTAAACTTATGAGAACAAGAAGTCATCAACTTCTTTTACCTGAATGTTGCTGTTCATGACCTACAGTACGAGTCTCACAACACTACTTTGTTATACCTGCATGCTGTATGGTGTTTATTTAAACGGTGTGGCCTTACAGTTTTAAATGTGCTTATTAAATATTTCCTCTCTTGAAGTCGGCCTGTGAACGTTTATTGTTGGTGTGTTTTCAGGTGTGGTGCACAGAATTAAGGAGGATTTTGAATTTATGAACCAGGCTTACAAGTGCTGACGTCAGAATCTTGCCTTAAGATAGTTTCCATGTACCTGACGTTTGTGTTTGACATGAAGAATTAGCCTGATCGTTGAACTATTCAGAATTGTTCATTCTGCAACCTGTCTCATTATTGGCTACCATTTTTTCTTCTCTTCTTCCCCATTTCAGTTGTGTGTGTGTCTGTCTGTGTGTGTGTACGTGTGGCTGTGTGGTTTGTGAGTGTTGCAATGAGGATTAACCTAGTACTTCAGCTGATGCTGATTGGAATGACGTTCAACACTCAAACACAGTCTGGCTTTTAACAAGGAGACTGAACCTTTGTCTGAGACAGAGGACGCAGTGATTATGATTTATGATATGTCAGTATGACAGCAATTGCGTCTTCAGGATGTCCCCTTTTATCTCTTACATTTCTTACTCCCTCTCTACTTTTTACTTTAAAATAAAGACTACGTAGACTGGCTGTACTGTACCTGGCACACTGCCTCTTGGCATGATAGGTTGCAGGTGGCTGTAAAAGGGTTAGTTAGACTGGGGCACGGACACCCTGGGACTTGGATAATCCCTCTCTCTCTCACATGCTTTCGTCACAATGTCAGTGTTTTCTCTTGAGATTTTCCACATTTTGTAACTTCTGAAAATGTATGTATGTGTTCTGCTCTTATTCCTCTTTGGCCCTCTTATGAATATGCATCAAGGAGCTTTGGATTAGGGGCAAGGATCCTTTTCCAAGGCTCAGCGTGTGTGTGTTTGGATGAGAGTACGTGTGTGAGTGGGTGCATGCATGCTTGAGTATGTGTATTTGTGTCTTAAGCCAGGCAGAGCAGAATACGGCCCTCCGTAAGCCCAGGCATGTGTGATTTGTGTGATTGGGTTTAGTCAGTGTTGATAGGCGACGTCTTGGGCTGTAGATGACCAGACGTTCCGCTGACGACGCAGACCGTCCTGCTAAAAATACCAAGGTAAGACCACCCAACCTGGACTGGCAGGTTCATCATTTGTAATTACTGTTTAGTAATTAGTTTGCAGTTATTCGTGGCCATATGTACTGTGTCAGAAAGTTGTGTAGATTGTATGTAGTGCATGAGTTTAAGACTTCAGTATAAGATTGATTTACTAGATGAGTTGTTTTTCAATTTTTTCTTTAGCAATTTGTCAATTTTTTGTGATCTGTCAGACTTGGAACAAATTTTCAAACATTTAGTTTCTGGATTTAAAGGTATTTCATGCAGTGGTACTTCATGTTTGTTATATATGTATTACACAAAAGAAAAAATAAGTTGCACTCTTATGTTCTCAGTAAGTCTTGTATTTGTTGTTTTGGTTACTGAAAAATTGCATGTGGCTTATAATTTTTTTGAAAGCTATTATCTGGCACTGCTGAGCAGGTCAGCTCTCACTTTTCATTTGAGCGCACAAAATGTCGTAAGAATTAAATGTAATAAGCTGTTAAGTCCATCGAGCACCCTCAAGTCATGTCTCTGCCACTTTTTAAATCTAATCTCAGTAGTGTACAGAAATCTTTTGGGAACGGTTTTGTTGTACGGTTTTGTTGACACTGCATAAGCAGGTCCATAATAATCATGTCTCAAGTAATTAGTGGTAATGTTTTAGATTCAAAGCAGCCTGGAAAATATCTTTGCACTGTCAGAGATGCTGTGTGCAATATCAACCCTACCTAAGAGTCAGATCATGACTGCAAGGGCATTCATTTCTGCAGCATAAATTCAAATGTATTTCAGTATGATCTGCCATCAAATAACTATAATATATCTTGTCTTATGATAGTTTTCATTGCATGTGTTTATGCCTTAGGCCAAGTCATGTAAAGCTGCCTGGCTTGCTTTTGAAAGATTTTCACATCTTGCATAAATAAAGCCTCTGACACCTAGATACATTATCTTATTTAATGTTTAATCAAATTCAATTTGATTAATCTTTGTTGTACATGTTATTGTCAGTGGCTTTATGTCATTCGGTAGATAATTTTGTTTTAACTTTACAGTGCAAGTATTTAATGCTTATTTTTCTTATTACCAATAATTATTCTGCTAAATTTGCTGTCATCACACTCAGATCAGCAAGAGCCTGTGGTCTGTCTTTGGATGTCATAATGGCTGTCTTTAGTTTTAGCGGCTGCATGTCACTGTCGTGAAGTTAACAGGAGCTGGTCCTTGTGTCAATAATAGAGTTTTAAGTAATAGGTCAAGTCTCATAAGTTGTGCTGGCACAGTATTGTTTTGGCATGTAGTGGTGGTAACCTGCGATTAATTAGAGCCTTGTGTCTTCAGCATCATTGTTGGGCATTTTGCCTTTGGTCTGTAAATCACACTGAAGATGTGGACATGGAAAGGAATGAACAAAATTGATTCTAGGTCTGTCAGAGCCACCAGCAGGAAAGGTGAAATAAAATGATGGAGTTGAACATCATTTGTTTAGGGTATGTTAACAAGTAAACGATAAGCATAACCTTTAGTGTTTTAATTTTCTTGTTGACAAGTTCGCACATAAGTTATTTCACCATTGGACTTTAAAGAAGGTGTCACCGAAGCTACAGACAGGCCTTTGACAAAATCTCACAATCAAAATTGCTCAGTGCTCAGTCTTCATTGTGCCTGTGGGTGATGTATTCTGCTTGATGCCACATTTCTCCCAGATTACTACTTGTAGATTTATTGGATGATTTGGATTGCAATTTCATATCTAAGCTCAATCGCAGAGGGGGGTAGAGGTACAGAATAGAACAAGGGAATATTTTACAGTGACGTTCTTGCAAGTAATAGGGGGATTGATGGAGAAAAGTGACAACATATAGCTGAAATGTATCAAGGCGGGTGATTAAAAATGTTGAAACTGTGAGGCTCTTGTCTGATGAAATAATAAAGTACTCCTATATTACACAGTAACTATAAAACAAGCGCAGTAAAAGTTGTACATGATGCAGAAAGTCCTTTTCATGCATGACAACACATATTTGAGCCTGTCTCCGATAACATGGCTGTGTTTGCAGTCAGAGTGGGTTTGTGACCAAACAAACAGGCAGATTTATCACAGTGGTAGAAGCCAAAAGCCATAATCTAATAATGCCCACATTAACATTTCCCACATTCCCCAACTACTCATGTAACTACTACACAGTCAGTGTTCAGCAAATAAATCTCCACTTTGTGGCAGTTTGCTGTGTGTGTCTTTTGCTCCTTAAAACACGGTTGCATATCTACTTATCAGGTGCCCCTCAATCTCAATATTTAAAAGCTGAAAGTGTTCTCCTTTTCTCTTGGGAGTAGTTGTCTTTTAATGTGCTACAAGTTCTACTGACTAGTCAAGTACTGTGTGTGCACATGTGGTGGAAATGTAGGCTTTCAGGCTAACAACTAATACGCTAAACGGTTTTCTCCTCCCACGTCTGGCTTCACTGTTTATTTTTCAATTAGCCTTGGCTCAAGTCGGCATAATGTCAGATGGGCATGATAAACTATAGCCCACAGTTGTGGAAAACAGCAGGAATCCTACAGAGAAAAACAAGGATTTTATTAATTAGGAGAAATTATTTTGCCAGATTGGTCTCTTTCTCTGTGTGTATTTTTGTACAGCTAATATACACTGCCTGGCCAAAAAAAAAGTCACCACCTAGATTTCTCTAAGCAAATAGGTACGAGCCTCCTATTGGATAATTACTGCATGGATGATTATCTTTCAGCTATTATTTAACCCCAACTGATGCAATGAGTAACTTCTCATTTCTTAAACAACCATGTCTAAAGACGCATCCCGTGTTCGTGGGAAAGATGTTAGTCTGTTTGAGAAGGGTCAAATCATTGGCATGCATCAAACAGAGAAAACATCTCTTGTGACATTGCAGAAGCTTATCCAAACAATGCCACAGCGAATGAGTGCTGTAATCAAAGCTAAAGGAGGTCCAACGAAATATTAGAGTGAGTGACCTTTTTTTTGGCCAGGCAGTGTAACATACTTGTGTTGAAGGGTGTATTGCATTCCTCAAAATGTTTGTTCCTATATGTGTAAGTAAGAAATTGTGTTTTTCTTGCTATCTGTGTGTGTTTGCATTTTCAGAAACTATTGTGTTCTGAATAAGCTTTGATGAAAAATTGTTAAAATCACACAAAGTTGCTGAGAAAGTAAATTTGTGGTTATGTAGGCAAACAAGTCTTTTTGTTAATATGTTATACACTGTAAATACACTATGTTTGTCCAAACTGGCAAATAGACAATATAAACTGACAGGTTAGCCAGTTTGGTCTATGGGAAATATGGTGCAAGATATTAGCAATAAATTATCAGATTTTAAACTGTAATGATTTTAACATGTCTGTTAGAGTCAGGCAAGTGTACAGCCGGTTGATCGAATAGTTTTTCATTTTTGTTATTTTTTTTTGTCAGCATTAAGTCTTTAACAGAAAACAAAGTTTACTACTAGTTCTCAAAGCTATAACTGTCTAGACTTCAACATTATTTATTTATTCATATATTTATTTATTATTTACGAAACCCCTTGAGAGTTGCTAAAGCAGACTCTGATAAGCACATAATTTTTACACAACCATTCTTGATGATGACAGAATCCAAAGCTTTATTAGTTGTTTTTATCTCACTGTGACAGTCACACTACCAAACTACATTTTGGTATTAGAGTATTTCTATTTTATGGTACATTTTATACACTGCCTCCCCCCAAAAAAGTCTCCACCTGGATTTAACTAAGCAAATAGGTACGAGACTCCTATTGGATAATTACTGCATGAGTGATTATCTTTCAGCTGACAACAAGTTATTTAATCCCAACTGATGCAATGAGTAGCTTCTCATTTCTTAAACAACCGTGTCGACAGACACATCCTGTGTTCGTGGGAAAGATGTTAGTCTGTTTGAGAAGGGTCGTATCATTGGCATGCATCAACATCTAAGGAGATTGCAGAAACTACTAAGTGGACTAAGAACTGTCCAATGCATTATTAAAAACTGGAAGGATAGTGGGGAACCATCATCTTTGAAGAAGAAATGTGGTCGGAAAAAAATCCCGATTGGTCATGATCAGAGATCACTTAAATCAGGGAGTTCAGGGAGCATGAGACATCATTTTCACACATGGATTGGCCACCACAGAGTCCAGACCTTAACCCCATTGAGAATCTTTGGGATGTGCTGGAGAAGGCTTTGTGCAGTGGTCAGACTCTCCCATCATCAATACAAGATCTTGGTGAAAACTTAAGGCAACACTGGATGGAAATAAATCTGGTGACATTGCAGAAGCTTATCCAAACAATGCTACAGTGAATGCATGATGTAATCAAAGCTAAAGCCGGTTGAAATATTGAAATATTAGAGTGTGTGACTTTTTTTTTTGGCCAGGCAGTGTATCTACGAAATGTCCTTTGGATGGTAATATTGGATATTTAGTGAACAGCTGTTATCCTAGTAATCTTCAAGTTTATATATATATTTAAAAAAAAAAAGCTTAAATCTGTCTTTTTTTTTTCTTTTGATTCCTTCAAAAAAGGCAGTGTCGAGTTGGACCCCCTCATGTTTCAGATGCCTTCTCCTCTTCTCAGATGGTTTCATTTAAATAACTGAGGCCCAAAAAGTTAATGCTTCACTTCACAAAATGGAAAAACTGAATATAAATGTGCCTATCAGTCTTTGTTTTTTCTTCTCTTCTTTGGCATTAATCACCCAGATTTATCTGGGCCACTTTGGGGTCACTGCCCTTAGGCTGGAAATTAAACTAGCCAAGCTAGTGCTACCCATTGAAACAGTGAAATGCTGATTACACTTTGATCTATCAGTTTAAACAATATAATGAAATCATACTCATTGACACCACTTAAAGAGTGAGTGTTCTCACTTGATATATGTGAGGTACATTTTACTTTATATTTAAGCAGGATTTTGAACAGACATATTGAGATTTTTTTAACTTTTGCTCAGGGAGGCAAACAGGTTTAAATTGCAGCAATAACCTGGAGGAGTAAAGTTACAGAAAACAAGTCAGTCCTCCCACAGCCTTGCACCAAGTATAGTAAGCATGATGAATCAGGAGCTCAAAAACTTGGCCTCCCAATAGAAAGCATTTTTTCCAAGGTAACATGTAGAGTACAGCTTGTTAATTGATCAAATAATGTATTTGCCAGATAGTTTGTGTAATGGCATCAATAAATATGGGCAGCAGGTGTCAAAGCATCAAAAAGTCTAATCTCTTCAGAGCAGAAGTGCATGAAGAAGTTTGAAGAAGAGGGGAATACAAGAGGAGATCATTGATTTAAAGATGAGAGCAATAGAGAAAAGAAAAATGGATAAAAGTGGGAACGTAAGGACTCCAGCATAGCAGAACTTTACCAGTGTTTGACAGTGTGTGTGTGTGTGTGTGTGTATGTACGTGCCCACAAGACAGTGCCAAGCAGCACCCTGACACATTATAAAAACAACAGCTCTAGGGTAGGACTTCCCCTGTCTGCAGTGTGTGACTGTGCGTGCGTGTGTGTGTGTTCTTTAATGACAGTTTTGCCATGACCATATTGTGTCAGAGCTGTGCCACAGTTTGTTAGTTCTGTTTGTACTACATCAAAGCAAGCTTGATACAGTAATGTGCAGGTCTGTACTTGCATAATGTTTCTTCATTATCTTCTGTCTGAATGCATGCATCCATGCATCCATCTGTGCATATGTCTGCACGGCTGTGCGTCTCTGAACATGGCATGTGTGTAAAGCCTGTGGGTGTGTGTGTGTGTGTGTGTGTGTGTGTGTGGTTACAAGTCAGTGAGAGAGGGACAGCGAGGGAGGGAGGGAGGGAGGGAGGAAGGGAGGGAGAGGGAGAGGGAGAGAGAGAGAGAGAGAGAGAGAAATGAGAGAGAGAAATGAGAGAGATTTGAGAGCTCAATGGGCAAACACTGTGTCCTGATGTGCTAGTGCACGCTGTTTCTCCTGCAAGTTTCTGCCACACCACAGGATTCTTTAAGTTTTGGGTAGAAGTTGTTGCTGCTCTTTGTGTTTGTGTTAGGCTCCACAGGTTTTTCTTGTCGTCTTTTACCATCTCTAAAGGTAATGTATGCATGGGAGTCAGGATAAAATATTACCGATGTCTGTAACTCAACATTTTGTTTTAGTGTATTTTAGTAGTAGTAGTAGTAGCAGTATATTGACTAATGATTTGTTTAAAGTTTAAGCTTTGTGTCTTCATCTTCGTTTGAATTGTCTTATCTGTATTTTTCTCATATCTCATATTATTTCAGTCTGTCATTGCAAGAAAATGAATGTTCCCTTACTTTATCTTTATTAAATATTATTTAGTGAATAATTATAAATGTGCTAAAATTCTTATTTTTCAATATCTTGCAGTCACTAAAGAATTTAAAGTTATCACCATAGTTTTACCAAAGTATAATTTTGTAGTGTCAAAGTTAGGGAGCATATATTTCCAACTGTATTTGAATTTTGTTTGTTGCCTCGTTATGCATTTACTTTCTGCTAGTAATTACGCATGCAGGTCAAATATAGTTTATTGTTTTTCATGGCACTCTGTTCTGAGATGGTGAAAGTTGATATGCTGTGCGGATATTTGTGTGTCTAGATATTTTTGAGCCTAGAAGGGAGTTTTTTTTTCACAATTTTTCAATATTAAATTGAATAGACAATTTAATCCGCGCGTCTTTTGAGTTGCTACCATTCAAAAAGAAATTGTCAGATTTCTATCTATAAACTTAAAACTATAAAAGGAGCACACAGATAAAAAATTGTGATGAAGAAATTAGAGTTACTTTTGTCAAGGAATATAAATTAGGTTTCTATGAAGAAGTCTGGGTTGAATGAAAAGTTAGTGCTGAAGTCCAGGTACACATGGCATGGCAGGGTCTTGGTTGCATAGTAGTCAGATGTTAGAGTGGAGAGAGTGTCATGCCATGTGAAAATGCTGGACACTCGTTCTTCATTAAGGTAATGACATTTCACGTAAATTGAGTCTCCTTTCATTCGGACATTCGTTACTAATTGAACACTGTAAACAGTCTAATCCGTCTCATAGTTGTCTTAGTTTGACCTGCTAATCATGTGATAGAAGTTTGGTGAATATTTTCTGAATAAGTGTAAAAGACAGTGAAATGTTTTAATTTTATTTCCTGTTCACTAATTGAATGAACATGGCTCACTACAGATCAACCTGAACTTTGACTTTGAATAGTATGAAGTTTGACGTGCACTCTATATTTGGCTTGTATTTAGGTCCTTGAATCCAGTTTAGGGTATAATGTAATTTAATTTCTGCTTTTAATGTTGAGATACATTTTTTTTTAGAAAGACACAGGTATTACCTCATCAAATTAAAATTTTCTGTGTGAAGTTACTGTGTTTCAGTCCACGGCAGAACAACCCAGAATCAACCTGTTGAGCAGTGTTTGCAGTGGCCATCTTTTTTCCACACAATCTTATTTTTTAACTTTTTCTTTCTTGTTTTCTTTCTTCTAAAGTGTCCCTGGTGCACATATATGTTGTACGATTGCTCCCCATTATACAGCTATGATCAGATAAGTACCTTAGCAGGTTGTGCAACTGATAGCGTAAAATTAGAAACACACAGAAAAGGCTTCAGTAAGTAGATCGACATGTCCCGGCACAATCCCCTCAATCTGTAGTGTTCTTAGGATTTAGCTTTTTATTCATAATAAAACTGCAGATGAAACATGTAAGCCCCAAACCTGTATTTCAGAACTATTTTCATTGTGAATACTGAGACATTTATGCTATGTGGAAAGGCTCATCATATATGATTTATATAAGTTTGCTGTAATGTAATTAAAAACGGATTAACTTTTTTCCTGTGACTTATCTGTGTATTTTCCCTCTGTGTTTTTCAGTTTGCTCCATCGCTGTCACTGTCTCAGAGGACGAGCTGTTTGTGGAGAAGGTCCAAGATTCTTGTAACTTTTCTGCTCGCCACATCCTGTTCAAACACATCTCTTCTCTCATATGGTCTCCTGTGTCTGTCCTAGCAGCCCGCCTGCTCTTATTCCCTCTTGCAAAACTGACTGGGACACATTTCAGTCCTCCCCTCATTTTGGCCCCTTTCTTTTTTAGCTCTGCTCTCCTGTTCCCCATCTCCTTTACCTGCCCAAGAAGGTCATTCTTGGTTTTCTTTGTCAGACACTCTCACTGTACCAATCCATCACTCTTCTAACCCTTCTGTTCCCCTAATGGGCACCATATCAGACAGCAGCACCACATTCCCTTCATCGTCACTGAGAACCTCTCTCCACCCCTAACTGCCTTGCCAACACTAACATCCATACAACTCAATGGAGACAAAAGATTTGATGATGACGAGCATGCTGTCAACGAACATCGGGGAGAACGAAGGAGAGAGGAACAAAGAGAGAGAGGAGGTGGGGGGAGAAGAGGAGGGGACACAGCAGGAAAATGGTAGACTGATGCTGGCTGATGGTCTCGCTGACAGAGGACCCAAGAGCTTGACCTCCGGCTCTGGCCAACAGGTATCCAATGGCTTCACAACATCCAACCCTCAGAGCCCCAGGGAGGGACCAGGGACTGCAGCTTGTGCTGTGGGTACAGCCTCTGGGCCTGGAGGTGGTACTGGGTCCACAGTGCCACTGGGAGGCCTAAGGACTCTGGTGGTCCAGCAAACCAGCTTGGATAGGCCCAGAGAAACTTGGAGCAAGAAGATGGACTTCTTGCTGTCCGTGATCGGCTATGCTGTGGACCTAGGAAATGTCTGGCGCTTTCCGTACATCTGCTACCAAAATGGAGGAGGTGAGGAAGCGAAAGATGTTTATGGGGTGGAAAGTGTGAAAGGGGGAGAGGGAGATAAGCAGTGAGCTTGAGTGGAGATGAGGGCATGTGAGATCCGATGTTAGACAAACAGGATTTCAAGGATTAGAAAAAGAATAGGCTCTTTGATGGTTTATGGTGTATTCAGTTTATACTTTAATTCAGGAGCTGAAGCAAATCAGTTCACGGCCATGTAACTTTAGTGGAACACCAAAATTTCTGGAAAAACAAATGTTTCAATACAAAAAGCCCAGATCTACAAGGAATGTTACAGATAAAATTGTTTATGGATGGATTTGATTTAAATCACTCTACAGTGCAAAATTGTAAGTATATGTCTTCACAAAGTCCGTGTGGTCTGCTGTGCTCTGTTACTACACAATCCTCACCTAGCGGCAAACAGGGCCTCCCTTTTTATTGAATTTGCAATAATAAAATCTTTGCAATTTCCTGTGTTCTGTGTGTGTGTGTCTCACGGAGCGAGGTAGAGATGGAGACTGGGAGACACTTGATAGAGGCAACAGTATTAATTGTGGTTTTTATGAGAAAGCCTTCAGTCTCTTTCTCCTTGCTTAATAACCTGTCTCCTAGGCAGCTGCTCAATCAACCCTTATCATTGCATTCATGTCACAAAAAGACACAAGCACGCATGTGCACACCATCCTGTCCACATACACAATTGCACACATACACATAAAATAAGTTTTTAATCAGATAGAAAGATAGAAAGAAAGAAAGAAAGAGATGTGTTATCAAACTCTGCATGTTAAGCTGGAGAGTCCAAAGATCTGGCTGCCATCCTGCTACTATTCATCAGGGTTTAGCCTTTAATGCTCTTTTTATTACTTTTCCTGACTTAGCAATAACAAAGCCAACATAAAAGCAGTTATAATATATCATAGTATTTTAGTAAAATTACTGAGTGTTTCCACAGTGGAAACATGCCTTGATGTTTTAGAATGTACTGGGTTTATGTAAATGATAAAGGCTATTACAGTATTTAATGATTTTTTTTTATTGCTCCTTAATGGTTTTCTGTCGATTGTGTTATTTAGTGGACTACTGAGATTAAAGACCGTGTGAGAATGATTAGCTTTTCTCATGAGTGTAATGTGCTTTTACTGTTCTTCCATAAATCTTTATATTTTCCGCTTCCTCACCTCTACTCATACAGTTTTCCTCTCTGTCCCCACTCTTCTGAATCTCCATGTTCTAAAAAATTTCAAATGTCTTTTCAGGTGCCTTTTTGCTGCCCTACCTGTTAATGGCGGTGTTTGGAGGCGTGCCTCTATTCTACATGGAACTGGCACTTGGCCAGTTCCACCGAAGTGGCTGCATCTCCATCTGGAAGCACATCTGCCCCATCTTCAAAGGTAACACTTTGTGGCGAAAAACAGAACAGAAGGATAGAGTCAATAGCAGTAGCGGTAGTGGTCAAAAAGAGGAACAAAAAAAAAACTGGAATGACAGTGTGAAGCCATCAGAGTCTCAGAGACAGCTCATTTAACCTCCTTGCCCCCTCAGCATACTGTAGCTCTCATGAAGAGCATCCCTAGTTTCTTTTACATCTAGTGGGGACGCACTGGCTCTCTGTTATGGAAATTGTCACATTTCCATGCCAAATGCCAGATGCTGAGAAATTTGATAGTATGTAAATTGTTGTTGTTTGGAAATGTCACCCATTTACCCAATAGGAACTTGAATTAGCTTCAAAAAACAACTGATGTCTCTGAAAGATTTTGGCAGCAACTAGCAAGAGTCATATACTGGATTTTTTAAAATAAAATATAAATTATTAATGCTTAGCTTTTTTTTCATTTATTTTCCCCAGGGATAGGCTTTGCCATCTGCATCATAGCCCTTTACATAGCCTTCTACTACAACACCATCATGGCCTGGGCCTTGTACTACCTGTTATCGTCGTTTCGGCCCACCCTTCCCTGGACAACCTGCACCAACAGCTGGAACACAGCCAACTGTAACCGCTACATGTCCTCTGACCACAATGTGTCATGGTCCAATGACTCTACGTCCCCAGCTGAGGAGTTCTATACGTAAGTGCATGTAAGTCAGATGTAGAGGCGTAGGGGTAGCGCTACACAAAAGTGAGATGTTAGGCGAAGGGGGGAGGAAGACTTCTAGAGAGCAATTACAGGGTCGGATCTGGGGTTTAAGAACCATGACTGATTTGCCAGCAGCCCTCTCTTCCAAAATCCTCTGGTTGCAAAGAAAGATGTTTGCATTTCAAAATAAGAGTTACTGATAAGAGTTACTACTCCGATGGTTAAAGACACAGGAGTGATACAGAAGTAACAAAGTAATCATCCATGAAAGCTGTGGCATTGTACCAGTAAAATCCTTGTTTACTAGACATGAAAGTCAGATTTGTTATATAACAAAAGAATTGATTTGTTTGAAATATGCAGATATAAAAGGGTCAGTCAAATAACTGCACATGTTGTGTATTTATAAAATTACATTAATCATGTTTTTTGTGAAACTAAATTGTTTGGAAGTTGTCAGTTCTGATTAACTTTCTAAAAAAGAGTGTGGGAAAGTATTGAGAAACATTTGAAGTAGCTTTTTTTCATTACTTATAAATTATTGATTGTAAATAAATAAATTATTAATATTCTAACTGTGATCCAGTCTTTACTGTGCTGCTGTCCCAGTGGTTAACTCAGTCTATTGCATCAATTTTTTATTTATTTATTTATTTTTTATTACTTAAGGCAGTCCTCATCCAGAATAATGTCTTTACTATGTTTGACTATTTGGGTTTCCACACCCTACTGGTCTTATCAGCTTCTAACTCCACTGTCCACTGAGACAGAGTCAGGGTTTATCCATAGTTGACTTTTCCTCATACACATTTAAAAGTAACAAATTCCACCTCTCAGCCTGGCGCCAGTATTTCCTGTTTTCAGTGTAAATCACGTCTGTGTTTTATCTGAGCTCTGTGTGCTTAACCTATGACCAGATGTTAACCTTACTGTTCATTTCAGACTCCCTTTTCCCCTGTAATTCCTTTTTCTTAAACTTTGGCTTGTTGACATAAGTTTACAATAAACTCTGCCAAGACCTGTCTTATGTATTACCTCACGTGAACTTTCATTATAGCTCGTGTATTCTGCATGTATTGTGCCTATTTGTGGATCACTCCCATATTTGAAGAGTAGTATATATTCTGATGTTCTTACTTCCCATCTGTTTATTGCTATTTCTGACACCCCACTCTATTTTCTTCTTGTTCCTTTTGATATCACATCTACTTCCTTCCATGCTCCCTTCCATTTCCTCAATGCTCCATCACCATCACCCCTTCTCACCAATCTTTCTTTGTATTTTGTCTTGTCTTTTCCGTCACATATTTATCTCTGAATTCTCCCTTCTTCTACCTCTTTTGTTCTCAATGTCCCCAATCTCCTCTTCCTCACCTGTCTATTCATTTCTCCCCTTGTTGCATTCCTCTCCACCTAAATACCCCCTTTTTCTTGTCTCCCCTCTCCAGTCGCCAGGTGTTACAGGTCCATCGCTCCCCAGGTCTGCACCAGCTGGGCTCTGTCAGCTGGCAGCTGGCCCTCTGTCTGCTCTTCATCTTCACCATCGTCTACTTCAGTATCTGGAAAGGAGTCAAGACGTCTGGAAAGGTAACTAAAGGGGCGCCTGCATGGCTGATCTGTCAGTTAGAGTGCATGGATGGATTGATGGATGGAGACATAGATGCAGAGAATGGAGCAGCGGTTCTCCTGTCATCTCTTTACCCTCATTATCATTCATCATCTAGTGTAGTAAAAGTTGGTTAGGAAGGTGGTCCTAATGTTTAATGTTTATGGTGCAAACCTCAGCAATCCAACATACGAATATCAGAAGAAAAATATCAAATGGAAAAAGACAGAAACAATAAAAAGATAAACAAGCCTTCAACTTGTACAAAATAGTACTTCAGCTGGTATTCGTCATTGTCCTGAAAGTGTTAGTTACATGTTTGATTCAGTGATCAGTCTCTGTAACCCCAACTGAAGCTGTTTTACCTTTTACTAGTCAGCACATAAAACTCTACTGACTGTTTTAACAGAAATACATTAAAAAAAAAATTATTTAGGCTGGTAAACTTTCTTGAACATCTGTCCCCACTTTCATATCATAGCATATTTCTGTTGTCACTACGATATGCAGAAATACGAGCAAAGTAAAAAATATAATAAAAATAGTAGGATCTACGTAAGTTCATGTAAATGTGCAAACACTGTCCTGATAAATTCCCAAAGTAACTTAATCAGTAATTCAATTTAAGTACAGTTAATGAATCGGCAGTTTCAAACACTCATTGTCAAAAAACTATTTCCTTGGAACCTCATGGTTCAAAATTAGCTATGTCTTTTAACATTCAGCATTTTTATTAATTCTGAAAAATGGTTGTGGAGCGTAAGCACCCTAATGACTGCCCAGATATAAAATTTTATTAAAAGTAACCGTTTGTTTATTTCCTTCCTGTTTTAGGTAGTATGGGTTACTGCTACATTTCCCTACCTGGTCCTCTTCGTCCTGCTCATTCGCGGGGCCACTCTGCCTGGGGCTTGGAGGGGTGTTGTCTTCTATCTCAAACCTGACTGGGACAAGCTGCTTACCACTACAGTAAGTCAACTGGTTGAACGTAACAAGGCAGGCCTAACCCTCTCTTTTTTATTGTCTTAATACAGACTTACAGGCATTTTTATACCTCCATAATAAAACATCCGTTTTTTACCCTCAGTGCTGTTTATATCCACATTTCTTTTAATCTCTCCATTTTTTGGCATCATTGATCTTTCACAATATCTAAGGTGTGGATTGATGCTGCAGCTCAGATCTTCTTCTCTCTCGGTCCGGGGTTCGGCGTTCTCCTTGCCTTTGCCAGCTATAACCCCTTTCACAACAACTGCTACAAGTAAGAACACGCATGTATGCTGGTGGAAACTTTACCTAATCTTATTATTTTTGCAGACTACACTGACTATTTACCTAACTTTGTCATCTTCCTTATCCCTCAAACGTTTTCCTTATCAGAGATGCGTTGGTCACCAGCTCCGTAAACTGCCTGACTAGCTTTCTGTCTGGCTTTGTTATCTTTACCGTGCTGGGCTACATGGCTGAGATGAGGCAACAGAATGTGGATGCTGTGGCTAAGGATGCAGGTAAGACACCACATCCACAGTCATAGACATTCTTCATCCAACTCAACGTTTTGGAAATATATTCATACCAGATTGCACCACAGAAAGATGTTACTGAAGGAAATATATTTGTTGGACACTTTGACATCATATAAGGACCAGGACCTGTTGGAGGTTAACAAAAAATACAGGATAAATTGAACTTGACTGTCATATCTGCTTCTCATTTTTCTCTGCAGGTCCCAGTTTGTTGTTCATCATTTATGCAGAGGCCATAGCAAACATGCCCGCTGCAACTTTCTTTGCCATCATCTTCTTCCTCATGATCATAATGTTGGGCTTGGATAGCACGGTTAGTTTGCTGATTACTAATTTCAGCACAAGTCAGTTATCTGTTAACTAAATGTTCTCTCTATCCTGATATGTCTCCCTCCTCTATTTGTAATCTACCCGTTCTTGGTTCCTGTGTGCTCTGTCAGACCTAGAAACAGAGGGTTCATATTTGCCTTGTTATACAGACAAATACCTCATTCTGTTTGAGTTGTATTTGTCTGTTGTACTCATTTCTCTGTTAAGGTGTCGGGTATTATTTGTCCTCTATGTTCCATTTTGAATAACAGTCAAGGAAAACAATGTGATAGGAGTTTCATATCACTGTTGTGCGGTGGTCTTGTCTCCATAAGCCTTTGTTTATCTGCTCGGAGGCAGCCAGCTGGAGCGACCTGTAAGGCTCTTATCATGTACTGATAATCAATGTAGAATCAGCATCGATGTTGCTATGCTCCTCAGACTGAGGATATTACTTCAAACTGTGTCACTGTGCTTGAATTCATGTTGGTCTGGCTCAACACTTAGTATCAGACCACCATGGTGGTGGGATAGCTAAAAGAATGTCTTGCTACTGTTGGTTTGATCAGATGAAATACTTGATCGCCACCACTTAACAGGTAGATGACAAATTAGCCACACAAGTGACTTCATCCACAGCCTCAGTTATGCTTTTGAGTTTCCTTACCTGCCGTAACATCACCTTTTCTTATCCTCCACCTGTTTTTTTTACATTTGTCATCTTATGTCCTTACCTCCTTACTCACTCTTGGTATCCTTTTATCTCCAGTTTGCAGGGTTGGAGGGGGTAATCACAGCCATGCTAGATGAGTTCCCTCATATCCTGGCCAAAAGACGAGAATGGTTTGTCTTTGGCCTTGTGTGTGTCTGCTACCTTGGGGCTCTTTCCACACTCACATATGTAAGTTAAAGGAACAATTTGTAACATGGTTTGTTAGAATGTGTAGTATATTTCTCCAGATGAGGTCTCTGTTGTGGAAATAGCATCCCACTTCAGATCCAAAAGGAGTTTCATTTTTCTTAGCCTGACTTTAGTTTCCATGGCACATGGACATCAGAACAATTGGAGTTTGTGTCATTGAAAGACACTGCACTGCTACAGCATCCAAATCATCTTTAAACTAACCTGCATGATCATCTACTGGATGCACTACGTGACCTATCCTATACAGATCATATACAGGTGGTCTGGGTTCGTGTGCGCATTTATACTTGTGCACTGGTGACAGCTTGGTTTCTGTAATCACGCCAGTAAGACTTAGTCAGCAGCTCAAGGGCTGTGTTGTGTTTCTCTGTGTAATTCAAACAATGACACTTGTAACTGAGCAGCTCACATTGAAGTTAGAGTTAATAAATGTTGAACAACAGTTTCGTTCACTGAAATCACTGCGACACACAAAAGAAAGAAGAAGTGTGTAGGAGGCAGAAGAGGAACTTTCTATGCTTGTCGGCCACTGAGAGATGTGGACAAAGAAATGCATTTCAGACCAGTCACAGCTGTTCAGTCGCTGTCATTGTGATATAAGAACAGGGGGTAACTAGTTAGCATCCTAAATTACATAGTCCTTAGACACATTTGGCATAATACGATAATTACAGTTACAGTTTTTTGTTTTGTTTTGTATTTATAAGTATAACGAGCTTTAAATCCCTCTTTAAACTACCACATTATAAACAGTTTACAATCAAAAAGGGAAAAAGTCTGCATCTGCATCAGTGAAGACTATGGAATGTTGTGCATTTACTCATTCATTCATTTTCTGTACCCACTTGTCCTCTGGAGGGTTGCACGGGTGCTGGAGCTTATCCCAGCTGTCATTCGGTGAGAGGCGGGGTACACCCTCTCGCCGAACCATTCACACTCACATGCACACCTACAGCCAGTTAAGAATCACCAATGAACCTAATGAGCATGTCTTTGGACAGTGAGAGGAAGCTGGAGTACCTGGAGGGAACCCACGCAGACACAGGGAGAACATGCAAACTCCACACAGAAATGTCCCAGATCAGTGCTAACCACCACACCACTGTGCCCCCCATGTTGTGCATTCAATACAGCTGTATTTTCATAAGATGTTACTCATAAACACAGTAATGTTAAAGTTACAAGATATCATATTTATTCTCCACAGTTCCTCAAACTTATTTCTTGTAAGAAACGTACTATCAACTCACAAGAAGGGAATTTTGCACCGCTGACAAAATTAGCTTTAATTTTACAGTTAACCATTAGCTGAAATCAGATTAGAGCAGGCTCAGTAATCCGTTTATGTCCTCCCCTCATTATACTGAAGTTGTGACTAACGTGGGTTTCTGATCCATTAAACACCCCCTGACTTGGTTGATGTAACCTGTTGCATAAGAGTCGTTTGTGAATAGCTTTTCAGTGCATCCTCGTGTTATGTCTCAGGGAGGAGCATTTGTAGTGAAGCTGTTTGAGGAGTATGCTACAGGCCCTGCTGTCATCACTGTGGTGCTGCTTGAAGTCATCGCTGTTTCCTGGTTCTATGGTGAGATATGAGTACTGATGCTGTATAAACGGTATTATTGTGAACTGTGGTATTGTGGTACAATATCAATAAGTTGTTATAAGTCATAAGAAGTCATGAGTGAAACAAATGAAGTTGTACTCCTGATACTGGTATTTGATTGTGTGCGTCTGTGTGTGTGTTCTAGGTACCAACCGTTTCTGTAATGACATCCAGCTCATGCTTGGTTTCTACCCGGGTAGTTTCTGGAGGGTCTGCTGGGTAGCCATCTGCCCCTGCTTTCTGCTGGTGAGTATTTACACACAAATACTTAGGAGGACAAGCAGCTATCATTTGTTTTTTGAGCTTTAGGAGCGTTTGTCTTATTTATCCTGGTGCTTGATTCTTGTTATATCTGACCTCTATTTTATTCTCTTTATCACACTCAGTTCATCATCATCAGTTTCCTGGCATTCCCACCAGAAGTCAAGTTGTTTCACTACCAGTACCCACCATGGACCACTGTCCTAGGCTACTGTATTGGGGTGTCTTCATTCATCTGTGTGCCTGCTTACATGGTCTACCACTTGCTTAGTGCTAAAGGAACATTCAAACAGGTATAGAATTTCCTTTCTTTTTCCTTTCTCTTGACCTTCTAAACTAGTTCCCTCGTTCTCCCCTCTTTTTGCTCTGTCTTTCTCCTGACCTTTGTTCTCTAACTGACATGTCTCCAACAGCAGGTATTGCCTCTGGTCTAGTTCTTTCCATGCACTGTCAGGGCCTACCCTCCCCTGTGAACACATGACTGGGAGTCAAGATCAAAGGAGCAAGGCGGAGTAGCAGGCCAGAGATTAGCAAGAAAAAAGCCAGGACAACCACTAGAATAGGCACATACACCACACACGCACACATCCACAATCTGAAGTGGATGTGAAGGCTGTCACGTTGCCAAATTTGGAAACTAAGCTCAAGAACTAAAGCAGACGACCCCTCAGCTGCCAGCAGTGATTTAGCTTCACGACATCTTACCTGGCCAAATCATTATGAGTGATAAGTGTCCTACAAATGTATTGAGACACGTTACAAGCATCTTTAATTCTTGCTTCAGCGGGGTCCAACCTAAAAGTACCTAAATACAAAATGTCTTCATCATAACCGTTACTGCTGCTGTCTTGTTCAACCCAATGTGAGCGTTGACAGAAGGGAGGAGGACATCAAAGAGGCTGGTAGACAGACCTTCCCTGGCTGTTGTCCAGTATTGACACTGCTGCCAGGGCACACAATGACTCGTGACACAAGTCAACAAACAGTATGAGTGTGAACGGAGACAGCAATGAAGCTCAGGCTGACAGCTGAGAACAATCATGGTGACTGTGTGTTATTTGTAACATTTGTTGACACTCTCCTGCACTTACTTTGCACTTACGTAACAGCAGTTTTTGGGATCGAAACCATGATCCACATAATGTGGACACCGCGTAGTCTCATAATAAAACAATGCACACATTGGTCACACAGAATCTGCACGAGTTTAATAAACCTGTCTGCATAAGCCTTTGAATGTTTTATATCACAGATTTTAAAAATCGTTAAGGCTCAGCAATGTCTTGAACTTCTCTGAGGTTAAATCTTAATCGTCTGTATTTATACATCACTGACGCCCCTTTTGCTTTTTTCTCTTTATTCACAGCGTCTGTTAAAGAGCATCACTCCAGAGCCCAGTAGTGACAACCACAGAGACTTGATTGTCACCAACGCAGTCTGACCAAAGGGCGGCCAAAAGAAGACACTGCTCTGTAACTACCTAGAGCGCGCTCTTCTGGACACACTGCAAAACTACAGGACAAGGGGCTACCTTTCACCGTCTTTGCCTCTTTTCATTCATCTCTTACACTTGTTCTTCTCTCTCCCATCAAGATCTAGAATTGAGATGACGTTAGGTGGAGCTGGGCTGCAGCAGAGTAGCTTTGTTTGACTTGGTTTGGTTCCTTATGCTGGTTCAGTATTCTGTGGTGTTTACCTGTAAACCCAGAACTCAGTTTCAGTATCTTCGTATTTCTGTCTCATTCCAAAGTCATTTATTGATCACCTTTTTCTTCAGGTAACTAATATTTTATACACTTATATAAAGTATGATATGATCTGTGTAGACTATAAATCAAGCAGTTAAACTGGAAATTGTGCACACTGAGAGAAGGTCAGATAATTACGTTCCACTTCCCTCTCACTGTTTTCTGTTAAGTTATGCATTTGAATATGTAGCAAAATTCAGGTATCTTTTACATCTGTTACTGAAGCCAAATATATGATGTGTTCATATTTCTAAAGATGTATCGATATTTGTAGTCGTTGTTATGTTGTGTTGACTGTCAGCCTGTGTTTATTTGGTGGCATCTTGGACGAACGTCAGTTTGCATTGAGGTCCCTACACTGTGAAGCACTGTCTGGTAGTGATATGAATGTGTATGTGCGTGACTGTTTAAAAGACAGACTGTTATAAGATCCAGTGGAAAATGACTCAGACAGAAGTAACCACATATATTCATTCTATAGCTGCAATATATCAGATATGTGTTTATTTTATGATGTATCAGTGCTGCCATTTTGTCTTTCCTCACACTTCAACCCCTACAGGACAGTAGTGCTGATGTTTGATCACAGTGACGTTCTGCACTCTGTCATACCTTCAGTAATAGAAGCCAAATATGGATCAGAGCTAATAACATTGTCAGTGTCTGAAAATTAGTCTTTCTGCTCTTTACTTTCCACCAAAAATGTGTGTGTATGTGGGTTTCTGAGAGTGTGTGTTGGAGCAGGAATTCAAATATGGCGAGTACTGTACATCTACATGTGTATTTACTAGTCAGTCTGGTATTGGTGTGATCTATCCTGTGAATACCTGTCTCCTCCCTCCATGGATGTGTGAATGTGTGTTCAGTACTTGTGTGAATGTCAGTTTGTGTGTGTGCACAGACCTGGATTAGTGTCGGTGCAAGTACGGTCCAGAGGTGTTCAGCCCCTTTATGTGTGCATGCCGTGGTGTGTGCGTGCATGAATATTGTACTTCAAATGTGTGTGTGTGTGTGTGTGTCTGTGATGTGATCTCCTGTTGTCTTGTTAAATGCCAAAATATCTTATGAAGAAAGTAAACTCCCTCTGGCCTCAGTCTCTCTTTCTCTCTCTCATACCTCTCAAGCTTGTGTAAGATCTATGTATGTCGATAAAAGACTGTATTGAGAAATACACCTGTATAGAATTAAGATATATAAATATATATGGGAAATAACAGATAATAAAAGATATATGGAAATAAATGAATAAAAACCTCTGTCATATGTTAGTCACGTTTTGTACAAGGTTCGATAGAGTTGAGTGTGTTTTCTTTTACCTTTTAAAAGGTCACAATGAACATGAGAAAATGTCCTTCAGTGCATACAGCTAAATATACACTAAATATGCAAAAACAGGCACAACACAATGTCAAATCTTTTATGTAAAAATAAGATGGATCTAGAAATGAAGGAAGAAGCAGATTTGATCAGGTTAGTTTCTCTTCATCTCATGGCTTTAGTCCTCAGGAGTAGAAAAGTTTAGAACTGCGCTGTTTTGCTTGCAGTTATTAAAATTTAAAATCCAACCCCACAAACATCTGCATCGCTATTGAAGTGAAGAGGGACACCTGTTCTCCATACCATAAATGTATACATACTGTTATAATCATACAGCAGTGTGCCTGCATGCAAACGCTTCAAGAAGTGTTCAGAATTCACAACAGTTTTAGATTCAGTTTTAAATCTATACAACAACCCATATTTTTCATCAAAAGTAAAAACAAAACTGTGTCACTCTCACGTTGGGAGTTGATCCTGTCATTATTTTGTATCTGGAGCCAGACCAAACTGATTGGATATCTTTTACAACAGGGAGGCACCTGTGTGTATATAGGAGAAAAACAAGGCATGAAGGAACTCTCGGTACACCTGTATAATAAAACTTAGATCGCAACAGTAAAACTATTTCCATTTCCCTCAGTGGCATCAATGCTGGAGAGGTAAGTGAACCTGTCAGAGGGCTGACTGCCTCAGCAGCCCTGAATAGGTCAAGTCTTTATGGTAGAGCTGCTACGTGGAAGTCTGAATGTATGGTTGTCAGATTGGAGTTTACTTTGCCAGGACTTGGAGGTCTAAAAAATCTAGATCAAAGCACTATATCTGGCACACATCAGCACAGCCATGCATGGTGATGATAGCATCATCCTATGTGATTGTTTCTTAGCTTTTTAGCTGCAGGGACCAGGAAACGGATAATACAGGAGAATGAAGTCAGCCAAATACAGAGTGGTCCTTGCAAAAAAAATGTCTGAAACACATTTTCACTTTATCATTTTGGTCTAGGTAGGTGGTACATGTCTAAGTACCAGGTCCAAATGTTTCCAAGCAGAACACCAATCGGTGTACATTATATATCCGAAACACGTCCACATTGGTCAGCATTTTAGGCAAGTCTTGGTGGTCAGTGGCACCTCTACGGAAGGTCAACGAATGTCCCCCATGCATTCATTGTCTTTTATATACTGACACCACAGGAAGTAAAACTAAAACGATCATCACAGCTGCTGAACAATATGTGTGTATTTCATGAACTATCCCTTTAAAACCCTTGACTTTCACACAGTGTTCTAGCTCCAGCTGAATCTGTTGAAAGATTTGCACCACGTTTACAACACTGAGCTGGAAGGACTTTTTACTGATTAAAACTGTTTAGCTTAAATGCTACCAGATCACAAGGTAGAAAAAAAAAAAAGGAGCGCAAACATCGATGAGGGTCCCATCCAAGTAAGGCTGGGCCCCATGTGATGTTGCTCTGTGCGTCACTGTTTATTATTACCAAGTGTATAGAGGACAACAGCTCTATTAGCCATTCTTAGACTGTATACTGAGCTGCCAGATCAGATTTAGTGCACAACAACTGTGACAAACAATGTGGAAGCAATTACGGTGTAGTAATTTGTGAAAAAATCTCGCATCGTTTATATTATACCTCTGCGCATTGACACAGCACTGTGGCCTCTCATGATCAAAGGCCTCCGCTGAGCAGAAATCATCTGGTGCATTGAGCCTCTTTAAATTCTGGCTGTCCCGACCTGTCGGGACAATCATGGTTTTTCTGTCAACCTTTGTGCGTCCGTGTACATCTGTGTGCAACACGATGGTTCCTTGTCATCACTGATTAATCCTGGGACTGAAATCTGCAATCAGCAGCGCCGGCAAACACTGCGCCCACATGCGCACAGAACACAAGGGGGGAAAGAGAGCATGAGTGTTTGAGTATTACTGAGAGGGTGATCTTCTGTTCTCCAGTCTTGAGCTGCAAGCTAATGTACACCAGACGAGCGGTTGCGTATTATGTATCCAGTGAGTACAGTAGATGATGAAGTTCTACTTTTTCTTCTACTTCCAACGCATTCGTCGCTCTGTCTTCCAGCTCTGAAATGAAACTCAGAATTGACTTTTTGTTGTTTTTTGCGGTTTAATTGCACTTCTCTGGACGTGCACATAATCATGTGCTCTCCGAGCTGTGTGCCGTTTCTTCCATATGTGTGAGTGTGTTCGCTCTATTGTGGCAATTTCCTCTGAACTCCCTCCCCCCCGGCTGATGGACACGTCCTGTGTTCTCCGGCTTCCCTTATCGCTGCAGATCTATATTAAACAGCGCAGCGCGGCCTCCGTTATCCCACCACCTCTGCTGTACCTGTCATCTCAGCTGCCTGTCTGCCAGCCCCTCTCCCTATCAGGTGTCTATCAGGACCTCCAGCTCATTTCATCTCTCTTCCAGCTCCCCTATCTTCTTATTTTCCTCCTTCTTATATTAATTTGCCGGCCCCTCCTCTGGGTTTGTGTGTGCATCTGCGTACCTACTCTTTTTCCCACACTTGTCTGCGGCCTCTGTCAGTTTGAGGGCTCCCTCCTGGGATCATATTTACACCATGATAACCCTCGCAGCGGTTCCTTTTCCACCTCTCGGAGACCAGCAGAGTTTGACATATCTTTCAACTCTCTTTCTGTCTGCCTCCACTCAGTTCTCGATAGAAGTATTTTTTGACAGCGATCCAGAGGGTCAGTCTTTATTTTTCCTCCCTGACAGAAAAATCCTGGCATTTAGCTCTCTAACTTGCTCCGTCTGTCCTCTTCCTGTCTTTCCATTTTTTCTTTTTTTTCTTTCGCCGCTACCCGGCCTCTCTGCTGATCCCCCGATACTGCCACCGCCTCTGAAGAACAGGAAATGAAACTCTTTTTTCCTTCCAATCTGTCGCTCCCACCCTTTATCACACAGAAACCTTGAATCTCTGCAATGACTGTCTCTCACTCCCCTAATGAACTCATTTTGCACGGAGGGAGAATACCATCTTATCTCTGCAGAGTAGGCCCTCTTCTCTCTCTGAGACGCACACTCTCTCGCTCTTTCTTTTCGCCATTGCTCTCTTCTCCTGTCTTTTTAGTTCCCATAATTGTTGCCAAGATACACTTAGAGGCCCGCGGTCTGTTGTCTTCTCATTACAGGTTAACAAGGAGAGAGGAAGGGAAGCGATGCTTAATAGTCACTCAGAAATGCACCGGCTTCGATGCATTTCAGAGCTGAAGTGTGTAAGTCAAACGAGCACTGAGGCCGAATTTAATGTCACTCAAGCAACGATTCTGTCTTTTAACATGAGAGATACGTGAGGGTGGGTATCTCTTGACAAGGTGCAAGCAGGTAGATGAGTTTGTGCCACGACATACCAAAAAAAAAAATATATATATACCGTATGTTTACGATCATGTGGCTGCCAAATTAAAGGAAAATCAAGAACTAGCATACAAAGCAGATGCATGTTGGTTTCAGACTTTTACTCATCTGCATGTTGCTCCATTGGCCCCTAAACTTTCAACCTCCATGGACAAGATGAGGACAGTACTGGTTCGATAGATATAGGTATGTGTGTACATTCTCCACAGCTAGAAAACCTATTCTCTTACCATAAAAAAAAAAAAGATATGCAAATATGGGAAGAAACAGATGGAGCAGGGTCAGAATAAAGTGAGTCAGATGAAAAGGATGACAATAGAGCAAATTAAGCTCTATGCGAAAGATTCATAAACCAGAGGAAGATGTGATCCAGATAGATACTCTAAAGAAACATTGATTCACTTCAATTAAATTCAGTTCAATTCAATACAATTCATTCATTCATTCATCTTCTGTAACCGCTTGTCCTGTGAAGGGTCGCGGGGTCTGCTGGAGCCTATCCCAGCTGTCATCGGGCGAGAGGCGGGGTACACCCTGGACAGGTCACCAGGGCTAACCCAGAGAGACAGACAACCATCACACTCACATGCACACCTAGGGCCAATTTAAAATCACCAATTAACCTAACGAGCTTGTCTTTGGACAGGGGGAGGAAGCCGGAGTACCCGGAGAGAACCCACGCAGACACAGGGGGAACATGCAAACTCCACACAGAAAGGACCCAGTCGGCACCTGGACTTGAACCCTGAAATTTCTTGGTGTGAGGCATCAGTGCTAACCGCCACTCCACTGTGCCGCCCCCAATTCAATTCAATTCAATTCAATTAACTGACATGTGGCTAATACATAACACAATAAGGTCAAGATGCTGCAGTAATATAAAGAGAAACTTAATGATGCCTTCTTGAGCAAAATTTGGTGACAGTGAGAAGGAAAAACTCCCTTTTAACAAGAAGAAATCTTTTACAGAAACCGATTCCGGTCAGACTGGCAGTTAACGCACAGTAGGCTGGTGGGGCCAATAACTGCAGATCAGGAATAATTGACACCCGCAGAAGGTTGCACTAAAGGTAGGAAAAAAGAAACACACTGGAGGAGAGAAATGACACAATGTCAGTGACATATAGAAAGTGGCATATAGAAAGGCATGTAGAGTGATAGGAGAGTGGAAGATAGGTGCTCAGTGTACTATGGGGGCCCTCAGCAGCCTAGGCCTATAGCAGCATAACTAAGGGATGGTTCAGTGTCACCTCAGCCAGTTCTAAGTAAGCCTTAATAAAAAAGATTCCTGGGCAGCACAGTGGTGAGGTGGTTAGCACTGATGCCTCACAGTGAGGAGGTCCCGGGTTAAAATCCATGGGCCGACTGGGCCTTTCTGTGTGGAGTTTGCATGTTCTCCCTGTGTCTGTGTGGGTTCTCTCCAGGTACTCCGGCTTCCTCCCACCATCCAAAGACATGCTAGTTAGGTTCATTGGTGATTCTAAATTGGCCGTAGGTGTGAATGTGAGTGTGAATGGCTGTCTGTCTCTCTGGGTTAGCAGGGATAGGCTCCAGCAGACCCGGCGACCCTTCACAGGAACAAGCGGTTACAGAAGATGAATGAATGAATGTTAGATTCCTGTCCCTATAGTAGTAACAAAGTAGACACGTAGACACAAAGAAAAAGCACAGGTTTGCGTAACAGTGGCTCCTTTCCAATAAGTGAGAAGAGGCCCGGTGTGCATGCTGGCTTACCTAAATGGGAAAAAAATGTATCAAAAAAAATATTAGTTACATTTGTGGATTTCCTGCTGTGAATGCAAAAAAGGCAATTTTCATGGAAAAGTTTTTTGTCAGATTGAAACCCGCTCTCTGTGACTAATAAAAAGACTTTCTATGCATGATACTGTATTTACTAGGGGGAAAAAACAGTGCCTTATTGTGCATGCATCTTCAGTAAAACCTCATGGAGAACTTTGCTGATATTCGAACCAATATTTAGTTAAATGTTGCTTTAGTGTTCAGTTTTACACCATAATCCACTTACCTCACCAATCTGCTTACCAGTATAAAGCTTTTCAGACAAATTGATCAGTGCAAAATGGCTGTTAAAAGATATAACGGTGGGAAGGTTTGCAAGCAGTAAGGGATCAGACTACCCAGGGCCCGAGTAGGTAAAGGGCCCCCTTGTTTTTTTGAATGAATGAATGAATTGGGCCCTCCAATTAATTGGTGTCATAATGTATTTCAGAAATATTGATAACATCAACTGAGAGAATAAACTTTGTGTCACAGCCCTCCCAACATATTGGACATTCTGGGGGTCACCTCTTGGAGACGCAAAATTGTTTAATCCGCCCATAGACAGCAGCCGGCGACAAGTACGTCAGTGAGCCCGGATTGAATGCCCCGGAGGCTAACTGTCCTCATGCCGTCCAAAAAACACAAATCGGGGTACCAGAAAAAGAAAGAGCGGAAAGAAAAAGAAATAAGGCAGAATGAGGAGAAGCAACTGTTAACTGCTTTCTTTCCGAAAGGTGAACCGAGTTTACTTGTTGTGTAACTGCCTCCAATTAACGTCAATGTTGTCATAGTCCAGACAGCATGCAGTTTGTCAGTTGCCGATGTTTGTATGCTAAAGTTTGCCAACCAGGTTGCTTGCTGTCACAAGTAAAGACGATTATGGGCCAGCTAACGTTAGTTGTCAACATTAACCACTTTCGGAAATAAACAGTGGCTCTGTGTACAGTTGTTGGCTCCTGTTCAAGAATAAATGTTTTTAAATCAAAATGTGTCAAGGATCAAAACGTTCGTACACAAACCAGATGTAGCCTAATGTTTATCGGTGTTTGGGCACAAGTAGGCTAAATGCATCAATTCAGGTGGTGAATGAAAGAACCAGTCATCAATATAATCTGATCTGATTTTAGTTTAAAACCCTATTTATGCTTGTTTATTTATAGATAAATGCCCCCAAATTGTTTTTTTGCATGTGCGCTTCGTGCACTGGCATGGATAGGGGCCCACTGACATTAAGCGTGTACAGGGCCCAAAATTTGGTGCTACGCCCCTGAGTGAGACGATTTGATACTAGACTGAAACAAAAGACCAGAAGGTCATGGGGTGCTGCAAGATATGCAAGAGAATCATTATGTCTATCTAAATTGTACATTTCTGTTAAAAACACATATAATGTCTCTCTAAGCTGTAAAATGATACTATGTACAATGGGTTGTGTTATATAAGTTGGCTAAGTTCTTCTATCAACTCTCAATCCACCGCCATTGCTCCGCTGGTTTTCAGTGGGGTTATACTGCCCCCTGTCGGTGTAAAAAATTATCATAACTATACAGCCAGAGTGGCTTGTATTGACGAGAGCTGACCACAGGGGGCGCACTGCTGCTAAATGTAAAGGAGGCGAGTGAGGGAGATGGAGCTGTGGATTCAGGATGCATGGCACACACACGCACACATCCACACTCGTGTATTTCTATCTTTGAAAGCACTTTCCATTGACATAAAAGTTCCCTTAGCCCCCTACCGTAACCCTAACCATAAGCTGACCTTGTAACCTTGATCTTGAAACCAAATTAAAAAATGTATGGGGTCAAGAAAAATGCCCTTCAAAGACAACATGGACGCCGCCAGTGTTTGGTCCACATAACTAAAACAAGATAAAAATCAAGGCAATAGATTGGACGTATTCCTGCGTAAAGGAGTCAGTGACAATGTACTTTCTGCATTTATGAAATATCATTAAACACTGGTCTTTTATGTGTCGCTGCTAATCCTCTACTATCCACACAAGCTACTAGTGTACATAGCGATGTAACCAGACTATCTCTGTGTCTCACACGCCCGTGCACACAAACACTGCAAGTGATTGGATCACAGACCAGAGAGCAGAGCTTTAATTACTTGGAGGATTGTCTTTAGCCCTGTTGTCTGTATCTTGACGCTAAATCCCTGAAGTAGAATCATCCTCTGCTCTAATCCTAATCTTGTTTTCTCCAACACATTCACTTTCTGTTGTATCTAACTGTCTGCAGAGGATCTATTATTCTCTCCCACCTTGTCCTATTCCCTGCCTGTGGTTGTGGATTATCTCTAGGATGTCTTCAGCACATGCATACAGAAACAAATGCTCTTGGTTAGACAAGGGTGTCGCTGTAAAGGTTAAAAAAAAACAAATAAAGGTATATTTATATGCACAGATGCTCTCTCTCTCTCACACACATGCAGTGTGTAATGGGCCTACCGGGCTACACCCTGCAAACTGCAGGGCTGGATGTGGAAAGGGGAGGATGGGGGAAGGATAAGCCATCCATCATTCTGTCACGCCTTTATTTGCAATCATTTCTATCTTGTGTTTTCTCAATATTTGATCTGCACTTTCTGTTTTTTCTCTCTCTCTCTCTCTCTCTCTCTCTCTCTCTCTCGCTCTCTATCTCTTACTGCTCCAGCTTCCACTCAATTACTTTTAAGGCCTTCAAGTGCAGCGCAATCTCGGCTTTTATTCTCCGGCGCCAACTGAACATCTCCAAATCAGGTTCTGTTCTATTTGGTCTCATTTTCGCTTTCTCTTCCTCGCCTCCTGCAAGGTTTATTGGATGATCAATGAAAAGGAAAGGAGGGGGAAAAGATGGAGGAGGGGAACGAATGCAGAGGAGGACAGGGAGGAGAAGAGGAAGAGAAGGAGGCAATGACCCAGATAATGCAATGAGGTGAATCAAAATGAGCCTCCCATCCTTGTGCAGACCTCAGTGTCACACCCATCCAGGCCTTCCTCCTGTCACCAACACCACTCTGAGCGGGATTGATTATTTGTGCTCTCTTAGCTGTCTTCCTGATGTGACATTATAGGGTTCCATTCTGGTGCTATATGTATACTTGTATATCTCCCCACATCTTTTACCTCTTTTCCTCTTCATGACCCTCTTCTGACTTTCCTTTCCCCATCATCCTTGACACACACCTCCCCCCTCGCTCTGACACCCCACCCACCCCACCCCCACCACCATCACTACCGCATCCCATCTCCCAGAGGAGGTGTAGGCTAACTGAAAAACAGAGAAGCGTTGAGATGTAAGGTCAGGTCTTCTTTTGCAGCAGACCCTGTGTAGGAATAGAGACGAACACCCCTAGCTACTGTATCTCGCCACTTCATTCATAATTCTACGTGTCTCCTCAAATACTTCAACAGATACATACTAAAGCGACAGTTTAGTATCTCCCCTTCTGTATTGATCATTATTATTTTCAGTTCCATTGATCGATTTGTAGTGACGTTAGGATGAATGGGTAAATAATTATTCATTAAGCAGCCAGAAACCCATTTGACAGCTGGTTACCATTGCGCATGCACCTAAAACCGGCAAGACAGCGCCCCCTCCCCAATACGTTAAGCCAACCGGAGTAAAGCAAGACTTAAAAGGAAGTTCTGATATTTACCTATCAAAATAAAAGCAACGAATTGTCAACTCTGAAACGGCAGCGTGTATTACTATATAAGAGACTGCCCAGACCCTCAAAAAAGTCAGATTAGTAATTTCAGTTTATTGTAAACACGTGATGAAATCTTTCCTCTCAAATAAACAATTCAGTAATGTGTTTATATTAGTTCACATAATCTTTCCTTGACCGTGTCTCTTTTTTTGTTTTGAAAAAAGCAAAGACCGGATGTGTACAGTTATTCGTTATACTCGACACTAGCAGGACAACTAAGCAACCGTCAGAGAAATAACCTCGGGATGTCCGGCGTACTGTAGTTCCTGCCCAAAATAATGTCTAGCGTCCCGGCATTTCATTCTCAGAGGTGACCGAGGTCTGAGCAGCAGCATGTCGCTGGTCACCGTTCAGCGGTCGCCGACACCGAGCACTACCTCCAGCCCCTGTGTGTCTGTAAGTATGCGCGAACTGGTTTGACATTTCGGCTGAGTTCCGTTGGGCGAGCCGGTCGTTAGCCGAGTTTCACTGCTCTGGGTGCTTGTACATGGGAGGCTAACCTAACTAGCAGCTAGCACAATACTGTACCCTGAAGCTAACCTCTCATTCCCTCTTTGAAGGATGGAGACTTGCCTCTCAAGCAGTGCGCACATTAGTAACTGGTTTAATTTTAAATGTTTGTCAAGTTTTGGGAAACTTATTCCATCGTAGCTAGATAATGTTAGCAGGGAAAGCTCATGTTTCCTAAACCACGTCCTCCTCGAGAAATTCAGTCGTTTCAGTAAACGTTTGGTTATGTGTATTGTGTTATATTATAATTACATATACCTGTGTTTGTATGCTAGTAGCACATCTACAAATTGACCGCTGGTGGTCAGAGGAGTGACAGTGACGGAGAGGAGCTGCCTGGAAAGCGGGTTAGTGTGACAGGCTTGTCAGAGCCTGTTGGAGGCAGTGGGACAGTCCTGTTATCCCCTCTGACACTCTGAGCCTTCCCACGTCTGGCTTCAAGCCCCTGACACAGATCGAGGCCAGGGTGGTGGTGTGACTGCCATAGATAAGACCTGCGCCTTCAACCCTGGCTAGGATAAGAAGTGTCATTTGTGAGGACTGATGTTAGCTAAACTGGGTGCTTGCTTTACAAGTGAATGTCAAAGACACATTTTAATACAACGCCAGCATGTTTTAGTCACATCCAGCTCAGTGACCAACTGTGTTGCAGGTATGAAGGCCAGACTGAAGGAGAATCACATGCCCGTCCGTGCAGACTATAGTAAATACATCAGGAAAATCCCCATCAGATAGATGGTCAACAGACATCAAAAGGTTTAAATGGCTGGAGGCTGTTGTATAGCTTTGAATGATGGTGGGGGAATTAAGGAAAATGAAATGAAAGTGAATTATTTACATAACTTAATAACAGCACTGAGGCCATTATTGAAAGATATGCATTAGTTAATACGTCTTGGAAACTTCAGTTTTAATCAGTTCAAAGAAATCCTATGCACAAAGTATGATTTAAGGTGAATTTCTAATTGTGCGTTGAACGGTGCCTGAGGCTACCAGCTGCTTGTCATGAGACCCATTTCTGATGGGAAGCAGCCATGTGAGCACTCTTGTGAGATGTCTGCTGCTGCGAGGCCAAAACCTGGGGATAAAGACAGCGTAATAGAACAGCGTATGGGAGAAGAAATAAGCCCCTGAAAGAAAGACGTATCGATTTACAGCTTGAATGGTGCTGCCACTTCGGCTTTTTCCCCCCATTTCCTAAACGTTGTATCTGCACTTGGGCAAATTGGGTTCAGAGGTTAGAAACTGTTGACCCAGTGCTCATGCAGTTAGCATTATTTTCGTTCAGCACAGTGGTGAATGGTATCTCCGCACTGTTAGTCTACAATAATCTGCCTAGCAGCACGCTGAATTCCCTGTTCTCATTGGCTGTACGACCACACCCTACACATTCACGCGGTGGCATCGTAACCATGGAGATGAGTTTGTGCCCAGCTATGGCCATCTAATTATTTTATGTTTTTATGAATGCATATTATAAGTATTAAAGCCCTACACACGTTTGCAGTCTGTGCAAGTGCTTTGCAGCAGTGTAATGGTGTACTGGTCACACATATGCCTTTGAAATCTGCTGAGGAAGGCTTCACATCAGGGGTGTGAGTGTGCTGAAAGCATCTATGTATGGGCTCCTATTTCTCCTGTGCCACAATATTTTGTCTTGCAGGCAGGTTGTTAGTCTGCTGATGCAGAGAGCATCATTCAGCCAGCTGCCGCTTCGGGCCTAATCACATCTGTGGTAGGAACAGATGAGAACGCCCCTCTGCTCCTCCTGACCTGACCTGCTGCATCCATCTCTCATCCTTATCTTCCTCACCCATCGTCATCTTACGTTATCGTTCATCACCACCAGCATTAGCGTCTTTATTATTGTCCTGTGTCTGTGCGAGTCCATCCACACTGTATGTGCACGCGTGTTTTGGCTTGACAGGGCTGACAGATTGATGCCAGAGAGAAAGTTCCCCGAGTTTGGGAGGGATTACTGAGACATGCTGGGATTAAAATTGTGTGCGTGTGGCGCACTGTGCTGGTTTCTGTGGTGGGGGAGGATGATCGCATTTTAGAAAAAGAGGGATGGACGGACGGAGGGTGGGGGTGGGGGTGGGGGTGTGTGGACACTCAGTCCATATCAGCCTTATCCCTGGTGCCTGCTCTGAGGCTCTCTTAAAATACCACACTGCCTCAGCCTTGTGAAAACACAAGGCCCTATCCGCCAGTCGGTTTAACAGTCCTTTAATGCAAGATTAACTGAGGCTAACTCAGCGTAAGATGCAAATAATTGGTCAATATGATACTTAAAAGTTATTTCTTTGCAAAATGCTGATAGTGCTGAGCTCATTATGATAAATATGTTTTCTGTCTGTCTCCCCAGGAGTCGGGCAGTGGTGAGGATGACCGTCGCTCCCAGCCCAGGAGGTGAGACCATTAACAGTTTTGTCATTCTCTCTCCAGTTTACTGGAATACAGTAACTCTCTTCTGTCACACGTATCTATACAGCATCTATAGGAACTGTAATTGAAACCCAGGCCACAAGGGGGAGACTGTACATCAGTACAGATTTCCTTCATGCACTGTTCAGAAACATTACTACCAAATAATCCAAGTATTTTCTCACAGTGCAACACAACACATATTTAATCTGTTAAAACATATAATTTAAGTATCCTAGTAGAAAAAAAAAACAGTTTTATAGTCTCAGTTTTACAGTATGAGTCAAATGAGCTTGTGATTCTGTGGTTTATTGTGAATATGACCTGCGTACAGTCGCATAATCATGAAGTCAAATTGTCTCTATCACTAATAGTTAATAATTCAAGAAAGCTGTGCTCGTCATCCTGAATGTGGAAGTAATTTATACACGTATATGTAAAACATTTCATACGGTGTTACTATGGGAATGATTCCCATTTGAATATTGTGCCAGAACATGTTTATTTATAGCTTTCGGTTTTATCACGCAGTCAACAAATGGTATCTTTGTGCGTCCTCTCAGTAAACATTTGATCAGCCCTCTGATGTCTGTGGTAGATTTGCATGATGCTGCCTTATGATCGCGGTTATGTCGATGATTTCCTTTTGACGTGCGTATCTGTGTCTTTATAAAAGACAAGGACGTCAGCGTCGTTATTGTCCTTTTGTTTAGATGACTCATGTGGCTCTGTCATTATGTTGTATCCTGGGTTAAGGCCCTCTTCAGAAGTGGAATGAAATTCACATACTTTATTGAGGCTTAGTCGAAAAACCTGCGCTGTGTGTTATGTGTGGCCTGCAACTAGCTATTGTTGAACACAGGAAGACTGCCTGACACTCACACAGTCTTTTATCGTTGTAAATTTTATCATTTTTTATCCCTCCATTATATAGTCTGCCCACATAGACTCCTGCACACAATCATTAAAGAGGGAGTGGAACATCAAAGCGCATTCACCCGTTGAATCTTTGATGGACTTTGTAAGGGACTTCGTGGACTAATCTAAACTTTGAAGTGCAATCTAAATAGCCTGGCTTATCATTTGATTTTCCGTGTTGAGCTTTTGCCAGTAATAATTCATATTTTATGTTGCTACTTGTTATGATTCTAGATAATGTTTAATACAGCAGGTAGTGACACACTGCAATAAAACGTGATGGATATACTCCAGCTGTGTTGAGCTTGGACCCAGACAAACAGTTCCTATCTTGCCCAGTGCCAGCTGAAAGTCTGATCTGAGTGTAATATTGCCATCCTGTTAGGAGGCTGCCGACATCAGATACAGGGTAAAGCTGAAGGCGGCACACCGACTGTAAGACATTTGATAGAAACACCAAACATAACATCAGATAATGACAGATTTCAGCCAGAGTCCTGTCTCTAAAAGAGCTTCTTGTCGGTCTGCAGCTGTGTTGTCCGAGCTTTGAACAGTGGTGCTAGGAATCAGCACAGTGAGTTCCGCTTTATCAGACGGAGACTGAACTTCTCCACTGTGTCATTTTCTCTTTCTTAACCTTTGGGCTTTGGACGTGGCCAAATCACTCTCAAATTTCAGTATTGCATGTCTTGCACCCCTTCACACCACATGAGTCCAGTGAGTCCTTGCCTGGCAAAATCAAACACATCTGAAAAAAGCTGCTCAGGCTCCCACTAGTCTGCAGTTGTTAGGAGGGTCAAAGTCTTCAGTCCTGAGCTCATTCACACTGAAGGATAATGTGCTCTCTCAGTCAACCCAGAGAATTTTTTATTCTGTACGCATACAGTATATTGGCCAAGAAAGCCCTGATGTTAGCAATCCTCAGCAGCAGCTTGGCCGACCGGTGGAGCAGGACCTTTCATGGTGGGCCGTAGCAATGTGCCAATTCTGAATACACTACTATTGAACACGGCAAAAGAAGCACTTGATTGATTTAGTATGGTTTTATATTTTCTCTCTCCTAATGTTCCTGCAGCACACTTTAGTATGGACTCATACCAAAAATGAATCACTATTGTCAGCCAATGGTCAGTGGTCAGATTTTTGACAGACATCCCTAGATTTGGGACAAATACTTCTGAAAATATGTCCTCATTATGGTGTTCAACATCATAATAATTGCACTTCATCATTGCATCTTGTCCGAGATATTTGAAGCACCTTATATTTTGTGGTATTATGGAACAAAGTGGAAAAAAACTACACTCAAAAGATTTTGGGTTACGTCTCATATATTTGAAATTGAAACATGGTGACATCACTCATGCCTTGAACACACCCCAGTAGTGACTGGAAGGACATGTGGTCCCAATTATCTGTTAGGTAATATCTGTAAGCAGCAGCGGCTGGTGAAGTCATACTCAGGGTCGAGCGTGTATACACATACATAGAGCTTTTTCTCTATAGGGCTAACATTGTCATGTTTTACCACTCCGTTCAGACCAGCTCTCCGAAGATGCAGGCTGCAGCAAAGGGTCTTGCTGAGTGACCCCTGATGTGTATTACATAAGAGCAGAGGTCCAATTAACTGTGTGCTCCACACCCTACATATGGATCCAAGCAGCACTGTGGGCCAATAATATTATATAGGAGACTCTGAGACTGAGGGGAGCCTCAGCTTTCTGCAGTGCAGTAATATTTTTGTTCCATCTTGATTTCTTGCCCTCCTCCAGAGTTTTTGTTTCTTTTCTCTTTCACTTATTCCGTCGCAGTGACTCACACACTGTTTATCTCTCCCTTTGTGTCAACGTCTTTTTCACACAGACAAACAGCTGTCTCTACCCCCTGCACCACACCACTCAAGTATAACGTTGCTGCAGTGCAATAATGAACCTCTGCCACACACTGCTGCCTCAGGACTGACACAGACTGTCAAGGACAGTGTTAAAAAAAAAAACGTTTTGTTTTCTGGTTTAGATACAAAACCAACATTTGAAGGTTTTCATTCATTCAAAGTAAATCTTTGCATGGTGGTGTGAATGGTGAAAGCGATAACTTTTGCTCTGCTGTGAGTGCTACACAAAAAGAGGTGCTTCCTTTGTTTCTTATGGTCATCTTCAAGGACACCAGGTGTCCTGACACAGCTGGAAAGTGGGTCAGATGGAAATTGAATGTTCAGATTTGTTTTTATTTCTATTAAAACACCACTTCCTTCACTCTGTGCACAAGAATGTCTATACAGTTACATTTCTCAGTCTCAGATATTACTTTGTTGTGTAACATCTATGTAACAACACCAACAGTCGCCTCTAGAGCCAATATTTGCCTTGTCCCCTTTGGGCTACTGTAGAAATGTGGTGCTGCATCGCAGTGGACTCGAAGGCATGAAGGGCTCATTCTAAGTACTCAAAAACAAAGCCTTTAGTTGTTATGGTGATTGTAGACTAATGAAAACATAACCGACCCTTTGTAGGCCCTCTGATTGGTGTCCTGACCACAAACCAGAGAGCTCCTATCCATTGTCAATCCTGACTTCCTGTGTTACTTTGCTACAATTCAGAGGATCCATTCCGACAGAAAGACATTCAAAACCTGTAGACTTAACATTGAAATTCATAAATGTGACTCTTCAAAAATATATGTACAGGTGACAAGTGTGGGTACAGCGTAGGAAATAATCACTTATAAAAACTTAATGATGGTGGATAGACTAGTTATTTTTTCAGCGTCTGTCAACGTTGCCACAGTTGCCAGCGTTAGAAGTCTCAGCTGTTAGCTCTAGACTCTATGATTACAGGTTTTCAACATTTTTCTAAGGGAAGGAACCCTTGAATTGCTATTCTTTGTCTAAGCTTGCAACAGTAATATAAGAAGACCAACAACGGGTCACTTAGGAATACTATATTCTATTTCTGTTACAATAAGGTGAATTCATATTGTTAGACCTCATCAGCGTTTGTAAACCTCAGATGCAGTGTTACTCTTTAAATGTCAGCAACAGTACTTGCTTTCAGTTCTCTTTCCCTGTTGCGTTGCAGTTCATGAAGTTCTATATGGAGGTCCACTAGCGCTACCTTAGTCAAAGCTTTGAAGTGTGTTGTATGTTGCATCCATTGCGGACGAAAAACAGGCTGAATGGGAGAAAAGCCTGTGCAGAGAAAGAGGGTTTTTGTTTAGCAGTCCTCCTCCTTACCTTGGCTGTCCATTGTTTCCTTTCACACAATGCAATGCAGGTCATTGTACTGTGAGTTTAGAGGTAGAGTTTCTGTTTTAGTGTTTGCTGTTTGTTTACTGTACAGAGATTTATTTGCGTTCTTATTAAACTTATTTTATTAACATGTAGAATTCATTTTGGTTTTGAGACTTACTTCACATCAGCACTGTAACTTAATTCTTACAGTCAGCCACTCAGAATCACTAGCCTTATGAGTCTCTTCCTGTTTTTTATTGTGTTGTGGACCTATTGTCACTAACGCACACATGTAGAACAGGTTAATCAAGCCAAAGCTTTAATAAGTTTGCTACCAGAACAAGAAGGGCAAGGTGCAGTAACGAACATCAAGCCAAGGCAATCTCTTTGGACTCAACTCCTCTTGTGGAGACATGCCTCTTTAAGTTTATAGGCTGTTCCTCTGTCATTTACACCCAACACTAGGTACCACACCTGCCCTAACCCTACAATACACCTGCTGTTTAAACAAGGATTACTCACGGTCCTAGATTAGTGACTACGTGGGAATATATGTCAGTTTCCCACCACTAATGTGACCTCTTGAATTTTTGGAGATTTAGCCAACATTTATATAATGCTACAAATTAAATTGGAAATCGAATACGGTGGAAATTTGAAGATGATTGATTAGGGTCCCGGTGAGTTTACTGTTGCAGAAATATGACACAATATTCTGACTTAATTAATATAGTTGGATGAGTCACATGCACCCAAGGTATCAGAATATAGACATATGGATAATTATTAATACATTTATAGGGTCCTCAACCCATTAACACATTTTCAGTTAGTGCCTCTTAGCAGCAGTATGAGTCTGGTTTACTGTACACAGACTTTAACTTTAACTAACAGTTCCGTCTTTGTCTTTCTTATCAGGCTGTTTCAAGGGCTCCCTGTTTCTTCAAGGTTAAGTGCTCATATAACTGCTGAAGTAGTCTGCAAACATTTGAAGTTCAGGCGTTGTAGTCCAGGCTGTTCTTTGTGCTAGTTTGTTTTCAGGCTAATCTCATGTTTATGTGTATTTTTGGCCACTGCTTCAACTCGATCACACTTCTTTAACTTCGAAAATTTACATTTTAAAATAGAAGAATACTGTTCTTGAAAGGTGCACCAAATCATGACCTCAGCTGGGGTGTCCTTTTATTTTAGAGGCATATTTCCAGCTCGTGGCAGAGTAAGGGGAGTAAGACTCATTCATACACACACAGTGTATGACCTGCATGTTTCTGTCCATTCCCCTCAAGTGACAAAAAAAAGAAGGGTAGTGGAGGATGATTGTGCAACCAGTCTGGGGCTCAGCTAAACACCACAACATGCTCTCCTGTTACCAGCCCACAGACAAATAAGTTTCCGTTGAGTGCTGGTGACTATGATGACACTAAACAGAACCACATGACGAGAGCAGCTGTTCGTGCGTGAGTGTGTGTTGACCTGGTGCTCATGGTCGCCTTCAGGGCTCGCCGGGAAACTTGTGATGCAAGACTCGTCGATAGGTAGACAACACAAGCAAAGTGCAGTGTGACGGCAGGTGCGCAGGTGTTGTTGTGTTGGTTTCACGTATGATGTCATTAGTTTAGCTCTTTGCAGAACACATGTAGAGTGTAGTGCTTAAACATAAACACACACTGGCAGCCTGTTTTGTGTTCTTGGAAATGGCCGATAATTGTACTTGAAGTATTTCCAGTACTTCAAGTACAGTACAGTATCTTTAAGCATTGTAGCATTACTAAGGAACTATATAAATATGCATTGTTGTTTTAGTGACTGTAACTTCATTCATTTAAAAACATCCATTCATGGATTATTCGAGTTTACTTTAGACATACATTACATACAGAGGAAAGCAATTATCTCCTTAAGCAGCAAGATTTATAGTGTTAACCAGTTTTTTGTTGACATTGTAATGTGTCCAAATGCACTGCTTCCAAGTGTTTTGTTATTTGTGCAGGATCTTTTATGAGGTAAGTCAACAGGAATAAGTCATACAAAAGGAGAAGCAAATCTCAGATAAGACACGCTGGCTAAAAATAGCACGTCATAATCATTTTAGAGAAGGAGACAACAAAACAACAAGCAATTTTAAAGAGGCAGCGAACATAATTTGCGCACCAATTTGCATAGCGCCCAGGGTTATTTGAAGACCCAGAACATAAGCGCACTGTGCAAAATGCTGGAAAGTTTGTGATCACCGAGCCGAAGGTTTGTTGTGTAACAGCATTCTTAACAGTGCCCACTTTGCGAGTTAAACTTCCTCGTGATAACTGCTCTGCTCTGGACAACAGTCAAAACACAAAGCAAGCCATCCATAAACATAGTAAAACTTTACTGCATAGAGCTACAGGTTATCTGCTGCACATGTTTTAGTTTAGTATCAAGGGTACTTGGCGCATGTTGGTGTGAATGTGAAGTGTGTGTGTGTGTGTGTGTGTGTGGGGAGGGGGGGGGCTGCTGTTTTACAGTGTTTTTCAAATTGTTGCTACACAGGGCCGCACGTGCTGGTGCGCCAGTGCAATATAAAATGTTTAATAGGCTATAAAATGAGCCAAAACATTGTGTCCGTCTTACAGCATAGAGTATCTTGGTTGATAATCATTTGTTCTTGCTCCTTATGTAACCCAACCACAATGTTTGAGTGCTCGGACAAAAAGGGTGGAGAGGACACAAGTGAAGTCGTCACATTGAGCTAACTGCTAAACCAAAAATCCCACGAGGGTTTGATTGCCTCTATTACATTAACGTGAATGAACTGCATCCTCTGTTGACCCTGTTGTACCAGGATGCTCAGTCAGCTGTTGGACCACAGTTGATTCTTGAAATATTAACATATTAGGTTTACTAAATGACCTGCTTTATTGTGTAACCTGTTATAGATGGGCTGCCGTGTACCTAAAAGTGTTCGGCTTTGAACCAAACAGTGCAGGTTGTGAATTTCCTGATAAGTAATGTACACCCTGATCCAGAGAGGAGGAACTAAACAGTCTGATAACCTGCTGGTGTAAATACCACTGGTGCCTGCTCTTTGTACACAAGCTGTGTTTCTTCAGCAAGCGTCGATGCCGTGGAGCTGTTGGTGTGGGCGGTCGTTCTTCCCTCTGGTCCACATAGCCTCCCTACTTCTCCACTTCTCCCAAAAACACGTGTCTCCAGCTCCTCCCTCCTATGACTTCTCCGGTGAGAGTTTGACTCTAGTCATATGTCTCAGTACTGTACATGTCAAAGGATGTTGTCTTTTGACTCGGAGACGAATAATCGTTAGAGGACGCCACGGAAATTTATTTAAAATGAGAACCGCTTTCGCTTTTTTGGAAAATCACGGACAGCCATGCTCATCAGCGGTCGCGATCAGGAACACAGTGTGCTACATTTAGTTGCCCCGCTTGATTTATTGCAAAAGATCTAAGATTTGGAAACATCTCGCTTTTTTGGCGGCGTCTATTTCTCGTCACTTTCTAGACGAGAACTTAAAAACCCTCGGAAGAGACACTTGTTTCTCTCCTTGCAACTTACAATGCCGGAGCACATGACTGTAGGAGAGAAGTAAAAGTTCTCACCGGGACCAAGAACACCTTTCACCCTCCTCCCTCTTCGCTCCCTCGCCGCCGGCATGACCCTCGGCACGGTGTCCGGCTCCGACAGCTCGTCGGCGGTCAGCTTCTGCTCCTGCTGCGGGGCGAAGATGATGCCCTACTTCAGCGACGACGCGGTGGTGTCAAAAAACCAGATCAACCAGCTGTAAGTTAAAAAAAAGTGTCCCGTTTGTGGGCAGTAGATGCAATCTAAAATAGGCTATAGCTTGCTAATGTTTATTTGTATTACTTTTACATCAAAAATGTTTATATATGTGACACTTACATAGAGGTACGCTATGAACTGTTAGGGTCTCCTTTCAAAATAAATGAACAGCTTCAAAACAAGAGAAACTAGGCAGCTCTCTGAAACTGACAGTTAAATCAGTCTGTTAATGTAACATTGAAATATGGACTCCGTTAACACCATTTATTCTTTCTGTGTCTACTGATGGTAGAAATTTATGACAGACTTTCAACACTGACTTTACGGTATGAGTAAGAGGATTCCTTGGTAATAGTTTTGCAACATCAGGGTTGAGTGTATTTCCTGGTGACGTAGCAAGTTCTTACTCATCTTGCTTTCTTTGACCTTACTAAGGCATAATCCTCTGAATTTAGTATGAATCATCTTACCTGTTTCACAGGTTCAGACACATATTAAATTGGAACATATTTTTTGTGTGTCCACGAATTGATTATTTGAGCTCATGAGTGTCTGGTGTGATGGCATTAGTCGGAGTTAAGATCTTTTTTGAGTTAAGCTTTAAAACTTCAACAGGATGACTTAAACAATGGTGAACAAGAAAGTAAAAAAAAAAAAAAAACAACAACTTAGCAATGCTTTTAATATTTTCAGTTTTTGTATAAAATACGTGCGGTTTAACAATTCAACAACAACTCAAGCTGACATCTCAAGCCAGTGACTCATCTGTAAGACGGTGTTTCTTTGAGACAGACCCAAATTGGCCTGCATCCGTTTACCTTCTTACACAAGCACTTGAATGACACTTTAATATACTCCCATGCTATTATGAGAGTTTTTTTCTTGTAATACAATAATAGACCACCCAAATTATTTTGATAGGCCATCCATTTTTTTTTTAATCTAAATATACAACACAGTTAATTCTGCTCAGACAAGCAAATGTTCTAAATGTTATGAAAGGTTAAGACTTATGCAGAGATTTACTTTGAGCTGTCGGGGAGTTACCATTAACTCTTTATAGTGAACCTTTACCTGTATCTCACTGTGTCTGTAGATGTCAAGGCAAAGAGAGGTGAGGGCTTCTATTTGCTTGTGAGACGTAAACGGATTTAGTTGACTTACATAAGTGGTGAGGACAAGTCTTCCCTTCAGGACAGATCAAAAGTTAGTCTATTCTAGTGTCTGTTCTAGTGTGTCCTGTGTTGCCGGTTCAGATGAGTTTAGCAAATTTGGAGAACAAGAAATGTTTTTTGAAATGACCACAACTGGATTAAAACCTGTTGAAATCAGCATTAACCAATTTTCGTATTCAGTTCCCGTGTCTGTTTTTTATGAGTGTTGCCAGTAAATGGTTGCGCCATGCATGAGAACTGGCCGTCTGTTGTGGCTTTCAGGAAAGTTGAGGGCAGCATGTGTCTTGATTGCATTATTCTTCAGCTGTTTTACACATGATGAGGTGGCTAGGTTATTGAGTAAACTGAGCATACAGCCTTCATTAGGGCTGCACCCAGCCTTTAAGGAAATAGCTTGGTTTTTGTTTTGTGTGTGAGTTTGCACAGGGACATTTTATGGGAAGATGTTACTGCTATACACACACACACACACTCTGTACTGGCAGTCGCATGTCTAGCAAATAGCAGCAGATGTGGGAGTCCTCTGACTTCCTGCGTTTGGGGGAAATATTGCATGATGCTGGTTGATTGTTTTTGTCAGCACTCCTTTGTATTGCTGTGTGGACAAGGGCCTTCATCACAACACTTTGATTTGTAGCATCTAGTGTGTGTACATGTGCTTTCAACACTGTGCTTGTGTATGTGTGTTTGCTTGTTTACTCCTGTATGTGCTAAAATGTCAGTGGTGTGCTAAAGTTTTACCGCGGTTTCTTTCTGTGTGTAATTACAAGGCCCGAGGCTGTGGCTTGCGTTAAGTGTTACCTGTGGCTAAATGGCATCTGGCAGGAACACCATTGTTATCCCACCACTGTTACATCCATGTGTTTGTGCTGCTGCTTACACAGATAAGGCTGAAGTCAAGTGTATGTTTGAGTCTTTGTTTGGGGGACTTCAGAAGCTCAACAGGAATACTGTACAGGCCTCTCAATGTAGGTCACTATTTGTCCTTGAGTGTGGGTTGCATCTAAAATCATATAACCTACATACCACCATATTAATTCATATAAATAGCTTAAGTAAATCACATGAAGTCTTTGAAGGTTCTCTATCACCCAGGTCATAGAGTTTCTTCAAAGAAACTCTATAAGTCCAGTTGCCCTAGTTTTACTCTGTTTATTGGATAAATCACATGAAATCAGATTGTCTGTGGCACTATATTCACACTTAGTCCTATTTGTTGCCTGCCATCTAATAGTGCTTTTTCATGACGTGTGTTTCACTGAGCTATATGTGACCTTAATTGATTAGCATGGAAAGTGAATTACTTAGATGCTTCAATGCTCTTCCTCTGTCTGTGATTTGTGAATGCTGCTAGTTAAAATGTAACCTGAATCCTTCTCAGAATAGCACTGCATGCCTGCCTCAGGTATGTTTAGTTCACTGAGGTGGCCAGTCTGGACCATGGCCTGCACACAGAATTATCAAAGAAACTGTAATGAAACTGCAACAAAGCTTGTGGTATGATGTGGCGTCCGTGTCAGTTAACCTATGTCTATGTTTAGTTTGACCTGGTTTCTCTTTATCACTCCTGACCTCTTCTGGTCTAGCAGCCCTTATCTTTTACTTTCTGGTGTCTCCAGCTTTAGCCAACAGGCTGTTTTGGAACTGAAAAGACTTTTGAACTTGTGTGGGAATATTCACTTTGACTAAACTGTTTAGTGGACAAGGAAATGGAGAACGACATGTCGTGCGACACAGGTCCCCAGCCAGACTCGAATGAGGACATTGAGGTTTGTGGCTCCACTCCTCAAGACACTCCACAAACTTGACTTCTCTCTCAGCTCATCCGTCTGTCACTGTCTTCTGCTTGTGACACATTTCTATAACTGTGCCCCTAGGCAGCAGGACCTAACATGCACCTCTGGACATGCAGACTCACACACACTAGCTAACCCCCTGTATTTCTCATGGGCTGTATCTGGCCAGGGTGCAAACTCATAAGGCCTCCGCATGGCCTGTCCCGCTAAGGCCCAGGCCCAGGCCCTATATTTATCCCACACTACTCCAGAGAGTGACTAATATGGGCACAAGCTGGAGGAGGGGTCACCCAGTTATCTGCCCACCATGTGGAGTGGTCCTTACATAGTGATGATTGTCTATGACTGTTGCCCTAACAAGTACCTACTTTTTCCCTTCAGACTAAATCTCCTGGATGGCTGAATGCCAAAAGACGACCCACTCCACACTCCGCCTAGTGTGTCTGTGATGGTGCCATATCGCATTATAGATTTATCAGTTAAAATCAGTTTAGTCTTCTGACAATTGACAATTCTAACATCATGAGAAGACCACTGAGGTTGACTTTTATAAATGAGGTTAATTTCAGTCTGACAATGCAATGGCATTGTGGAACAGTGCAGAAACTTAACAATTAGTCTCCCTACATAATTTGTGGATTATCTCCTTGATCAATGTATGAATAATTTTGTCTATAAAATACCAGAATTCAGTGGAAATGCTTGAAATAGTTACCCATAGCTGAAGGTGAGTTGTTCCAATAAGTTGCTTGCTCTAAGAACAGTCCAAAACCATGTAATCATGTGTGGTACGGAAAGATCTCAGATTTGAGAAGCTGCAACGATAGACTTTTCATGATTGTTACTTCAGAAAGTTACAAAAAACTTCTAATTTCTTGACCTGTTTACTAATCCATGCATCCGTGGTGTGGCCCACTGGATGATGGTGCTCTATATTTGTGTGTCAGGCTATGTTATGCCTTTACATTGCTGTACCAACATGTATGTCTGTGCTAGCAGCCTGAAATGTGTCTCACTAATCAGAGCACATGCCAGCACAAGCGCTAAACGTCTGCCTTTCACAGCTCTTTCAGAGAGAAGCTTCTCAGTACAGTAAGGCAGCTTTGCTCTTCTGAATACAGTCTATCAATAGCTGAGACTTTTAAAGGACTCTTGTATTTTTAGAAACTACATTCGAGAGTTATTCACAGTCCCCCAACTTTCCAACCATCAGGCTCACATTATCTTGGTGTGCCACTGTGCAGGTGTAAAAGTGCGTGTTTGCATTCATGCACGTGCATGGCCTCCGCGCAAGATTCTCAGGGAGCGTAGCAGTGTTGCATTACGAATGTCATTGTACAGTAGCGCTGCTATACATGGTCATTGCCAAGTACAGTACACGGGTGTGTGTGTAAGCGCAGCCGGACACGATGAACTGAGGAGAGCGACGGAAATTAAAGTGGGACAAAGTTGGGAGAAGTGCAGAAAAGAGGAAGCGACGGAGGGGAGACCGAGAGGAAACAGCTGGGTCAAGGGTCAGAGGGTTATGGGAAATGAGCTCAGCACAAGGCTGCGGTTCTGCCTTTTTTTCTCTCATGTCTCCATTGTCTGTGTCTCTTGATTCTCTACATCAACGGTCTCAGCAAAACTCAGGAAGGACAGTTGGGTAGCTGTAAGGATAGGGGGATGAAGTTACAGACAAAAAGGTGATGACAGGAAGCCTAACAGACAGACATTTGAATGTGACACTGTAGAACCTAATGAACTGTGGCTGGGTTCACTGAGGTTGAGATAGATTATACAACACAGTGGTTTACCGGCAAAATAAGTCGATCAGCCAAATGTTTGCACAACAAAGATATATGGGGCTTTGATGTAATCACCCGTCATTAATCAGTCCCAGTTACCTTCAGTGTGTCCTTGTGCATTTGTAAGGTATAGATCTGGCTTTCTGGGCCCAGAGGCTATGAAACCACCTTTATTTTTAACAGAACAGGTTTGCCAACTCTCTGAATCAGCATTCCCTCTAGCATTGCTTTGCATATGCAGGTTTTTGTTAGTGGTAAACACCGGTGAGGTTAAACTTTCACTTTTTTTTTTTTTTTTTTTTTAAACTTCATTTGACCTGCCAGCTTGAATTGTGGTGTCAATTTTGGCAAAGTCTGCAAACTCAGTACAGCCAGTTGTTACTACGATGGATTTCTTCTTGGTCTGCAAGAGTTACTTCAAACTTAATTGAACTTTAAACGTGTTTTTCTTACGCTAGTACGTTTTGTGCAGTCCTCATCCACTGAATAAGTGCAGGGATGCCATCAGCAAAGAGCCTGCTGTGTGAGTGGTAGACCTCTTGCTCTGCATCATTAAGGTTATGGCTTACTGGTCCCATGGTTGTCATTTGACTTGGCCATAAACAGCAGGAAAAGTAGGTCTTCCAACCTGTGTTATTTATGTCTTGTGTGCCAGTGTGAGAATCTAAGCAAAAACCTAGTCATTCACACATACAAACACGCAGCTCCAGTTAAAAAACACTGACCTCAGTTTATTATGTGTCCTTTTCCTCAAAGCACTGACCTCAGTCACAGTTAATAAGATTAAGTGTCTCAGAGAGGAACAGAACCCTGTTTAATACAACCTACACTGGTGTAGAGCGCTGTTCGCTGGCCAGATCTCTTCTTTGCTCAAACACTGTGTAGGAGGAGACTCGCTCTGTCTTCCCTCTCGGACCCCCGGTTCCCTCCCAATCCCCCCATCCCTCCCTACTGGCAGCTGTTAGTTTGAGTAAGTCTGTGTGTGTAATCCAGCTGTGTGGAGGAGCAGAGAACATTGTGTTCTAAGTTCACATTGGGGCTTGGATCGTGTTTTGCTTGCATCAGTCTGTTAGCTCTGTTTTGGGGAGCCTGCAGACCAGAGGCCAGTTGAATGGAGCATTGTGACACTGACATAAGCTCGTGACAACACTCCTCTATCACTTGTCCCCATCTCACACTTATTCTGAGAAGTTGGGGACAGTATGTACAAGGAAATGGTTACAGATGCCATACACTTAAGTAATTACCTCATTTTCAGACTTACGTTGACGTCTGGTTTTCCTTTCCCTTCTCTTCCAGTATCAGTGAGAGTTTCCTCACGGTAAAAGGTGCAGCCCTCTTTCTTCCCAGGGGTAACAGCCCTACGCCAAACTCTGCACCCCGCATCAGCCAGCGCAGGAACAAGCACACAGGTAAAGACTTGCACATACTGTACAAAGTACAGCTGCACCGTCTCACTTGCTTCCAGGTCTTTTGACTCTCAGCCCCAGAAATGAACTCCATAGAAGATTAAATATCACAGCGTGTTTTCAAATGCACATTCCTCTTCAGCATCATGGGCAACAGCTGTTGTTAACCTCAGAGAAACTGTTTCACAACAACAAAGATCAGTACGGGCGAGCTTACTGCTTTCAAAAAGTGTTAACATTTCTGGATGATGAAACTGAAGACACAGAAAATCACATATGTAAGAAAAATATGATGCTGCTTGTAGATAAAGAAAGACTTCTAGGTGTGAAATGTGATGATTGCTGTAAAAAGACAACATGTATTCAGAATTTAGGTTGGATGTAGGCCACAGTGAAGGAGACTCCAGTATGAATTCAGTGGAAAATTGCCACGGGGGAAATGATACTTTATCTGGGGTGTTGTGTTAGCCTTTGAGTACTCAGGCTGTGCTTATTGTACAAAAGAAACCGAAACTAGATGAGAGTGTTCCAATTCTTTCTGTCTAGGTGACCTCCAGCAACATCTTCAGACCATGTTCACTGTGCTCCGCCCAGAGGACACCATCCGACTGGTCAGTATCACATCTAACCCACACAAACACAATTGCAAAGGTCAGTTGCGTGGTACCATTAAGATCAGGGAGTTTATAATACAAACAAAGTGTCTGGTTTCAGTTCTTTGTTAGCAAACATATAAGAACTGAAACCGTGAGTGGATTTAAAAGCAGCAGTTGTTTTGAGTCTTCCATCTGCACCAACAACTCTACTCTTACATCGAATTTACAGAATTCAAAGAATTCAAAGCAATAAGGGAAGTGCAAGTCCGACAATACCAGTCAAAAGCATTTATATATCCACACATCTGAAATCCCACCCTGACTTTAATGCTAGCTGTGTCAAATCTGAAGTCTTCAATCTAAAGCCAGTTTAACCCTTTGGGGTTATTTTCGAAGGCCTCAAAAAGTTAAAGAAGATGTTCTGCAACAACTTTCACTGAATGCCTCCCCTTCTTTTCTTTACTTGTAGGCTGTGCGTCTGGAGAGTGCCTACCCTCAGGTAACCCGCTACATGGTGGTGGTCTCCACCAACGGTCGACAGGACACAGAGGAAAGCATTGTGCTTGGCATGGACTTTGTCTCCTCTGATGGGTTAGTTCCATATTACATCAAATCCCACAACTAGCATAGCCATAAGCCAACTTAAAGGCAGTCAGATGTTAGAGTGGCAATGGCATTAGTGGTAAAAGTTTTTCAAAATAAAGGATTAACATAGTTACGTTTGACTCCTTTCCATGTCATTTACCATTTTTCTGATTGTCATGTGTGTTGAACCAGTGCAGTTTGTTTTACCCTCTTTACTTGATCTTTCTACCAGCTGCTGTACGGTGGGTCTGGTTCTACCTCTGTGGAGTGACACTCTGATCCACTTGGATGGAGACGGGTAAGACACCACACCTATGTCATACTTCCTCTTACTGCTCCCTGGGGCAGCTGACTGACTGCTCTGATGACTGCTTCACAGTGCATGTTTATTTCATTCTGAGTTGTGTTGTGAGATGCCTATTAACTCTTACTCAGCACCCCATTTCTAATCTCTTTCTCTCTGTCTCCTCAGTGGCTTCAGTGTGTCGACAGTGAGCAGGGTTCATGTCTTCAAGCCAGTTTCTGTCCAGGCCATGTGGTGAGCAACTTTTATTTCAACAAATGGCAGCTTTGTGAAGCTGCTTTAAGGTTTCAGGACTTAAACTAACATATTCATTGTACTCCATCTTTGACTTTGACCTCGAGCCTCTGTCAGTATTTCTTATCTCCCCCGTTCTCTTTCTTTTTTCCTCCCTCATTGTCTTTCTGCTTTCCAGTCTCTTCTTAATCTCTCGGCCTCACATGCCAGTGCTGCCTCTTCATTTCCTCATTGTGTCGTCTCTTTGTTGCTGTGCTCTTTGTCTGACCTCCCTGTTCCCCTCGACATCCTCTGATACCTTCGTTCATCCGCAGATACAGCTCAGCATTATCTCTCATGATAACCGTTTGTGTCTCCTCTCCTTTTCTGTTGTTCTTTTGTCCCTCTGGCTCTATTATTCCACCTACCTCTATTGTTATATTTCTCAGATGGGTTTTTATTCATACCTCATGTATCTTTTATTTTTCCCTTTTTCTCCATCTCACATAAGTCCTCCTAATATGAATCTTCCTCTTTTTAACTGTCTGCCTCAGGTCAGCCCTCCAATCTCTCCACAAAGCTTGTGAGGTGGCTCGCTGCCACAACTACTACCCAGGTAGCCTGTTCCTGACCTGGGTCAGCTACTACCAGAGCAGGGTCTCGTCCAACCAGTTCTGTATCAACGAATGGAACGCCATGCAGGATGTCGAGTCGCACCGTGCCAATTCGCCCGTCCTCTTCACAGACCTGTGAGTAGAGGAGATGGATGGACACACATTACTCAAATCTGCAGTTTGTACAGATGACGGAATAACCGGGATATTGTGTGGTTTGTGGTGAACTCCATACAGGGGATGAGTTTTTATTTTGTGTGACGCAGAGTAGCACAGCCCTCATTGATGTGTGGTGTAACATTCCAAAAGTTCTAGGTAAAGGGACTTTATTCTCAGTACTTCTACAACTCCCCGAATTTTGGACTGCACACACTAAATATCTGTGGAAATACTGTAGCTCTGAAGTATTCTGAAATCACAAGCCATGAAAGAATTTGTGGTTTAGGGTTCAGGAAAACATGCATACGCTCATGTGGATAAACATATGTGTACCCAGAAAAACAACAGTGTAGATTTCGCCATCTCACACAGATGCACATACTTGCATCACAGCTTCAGAGAAAAGCTGAAGGTGCCTCACAGTTGCTGTACATTTGGAAGTTGAAAAATAAGATGGTTACACCTTCACAGCATTGCCTAATCTCTTGTCACTTGACGACAATATTGCTACAGCAAAATACTGCACACTGTCGGTCTTTAGAGCTCTGGACTCTGGAGTCACATGCTACTTCTAATCTTCCACTGTAACTAAAAAAATAAATAAATAAACACAGACGGGCACAAACAAAAACAAAAGCATGTACACCAGCACGGCTGAAGATTTTGCATAGGGATCATGATCATCCACACAAACACAACTTTGTAATCTGAATCGTCAACAGATGCACAAGGAAGCATAAAGGGAGCAGTGAACGACACCGGCTGCTGGATTTATGTCTTTACTAATACAAGGGAAATTCCCCTCCCTGCTGCTTAGTCACGTGCCCCGCTACCTATTTGGAGTGTCTCTCCCTTGCACTCACTCACTCTCCCTCTCTCACGCACACACACTTGAGAGATCCTCGTGTCTAAAATAGCCGCGGCTTTAGCTGGCTTGATTTACTCTTGGAAAAAATGGAATCCAGATAGACACATAGGTAGGTAGACTAGGAGAGGGACGGACAGAAGCAGGTGGCAAGCATAGTTGCCCCTAATGCCCCTGGATGGAAAGAATGGAGAAGAGTGCGGGAGTAAATAAAGCACCTTTAAACTTGAGAGTTAAGAAACACCTATATTTACTGTCTTCCTGGGAACCAAAATACTCCACTCTCTTTGGTGGAGGTGTGTCTGCCCTTGAGTGCACTTATCATCGAGATTACACATATACTTTACGAGCACCAAACAGAGCACTAAAAGTTCCCTTTTGTCTTCCCGCACAGGGCGGCTGCCAAAACTGCATGAGCTGCCAGTGTTTGTTGACATGGCAGCTTATTTCCCGGGCAGGAAGTGTTTCAACATTGGAGTGTTTTTCGCATCCGTTTGTTTAATAGGGCTTACTGTGAATTCCAGTTGGCTACTTATTTATTACCCATTGAAGGATGTGACATACATATTCCATTCTTCATTTACTCATTAGGTCCTTTCCCTGTGTCGTCATTTGCCGTACTTGTGTTTTTTAGCCATCCTTCCTTCGTGCCCTGTGTGGGCAAGCTGAGGCTTGTTGTATGGTTAAAGTGTTACTGGATGTCGGTAACTAGCCTGTATTCTTTTGCTCAACCCTGTGGACTCATTCTCTTGAGGTCAGTCAAGATGTTTTGCATTGACATAAACAAGAAGACTGCTTCCAAGTTTCCAACACAGATGATGCTGCAGTTGTACACCTGTGGTCATCACACTTCCCCTTTTTTGTGACTGCTGACCCACACTGCTGTGTACCATTACACAGAGGAATCACTTAAAGGCAAAACAAGAGAAAATTGGACAACGTGAGAAGAGAAGCTCACAGACAAACTGAGCTCTTCTCTCCGGGGAGGTAATTAGGCCACTTGTTGGTATCATCAGTGTGACATCCACAGGCTAAATGCGTCCCCCAGCAGAGTGGTTAGAAACAGAGCCAGGCACAACAACAGGCATATTCTACAAGAGGACTTTGTTGTGCATCGCCGATGGGCCACGCTCTCAGATTTTCTGTTCCCTCTCCAGTTTCTGAGAATCAGACAAAGTGGCAATTCTCCTGTGGAACAAGTAATCTCATTGAGACTCGAGTGCAAATGAATCAGTGAACAGAATGCAGGGTTCCTTTCCGTGACCGTGAAGGTGGCGCTTTGTGTCCAAAATATCCTCTAAGGCTAAGACAAAATGTGTTAAAGGTGTTTTCGTCTGTTCTTACAGGCCTACAGAGAGGGAGCGCACAGAACGTCTGATCAAGATGCGCCTCAGAGAGATCATGATGCAGAAAGACCTGGAGAACGTCACCTGCAAGGAGGTGAGGCACAGTGAAATCTGCATTGAGTACTTCTTGTTTTTCCAAATGCAAGTTTTAGCGTGCATTGAAATGCCACTGCTGCATGAACACACTAAATCATGCTCAATAGTTATAGTTCTTGTCTGAATTTTCCCCAGATCCGAACAGAGCTGGAGATGCAGATGGTGTGTAACCTGAGGGAGTTCAAAGAGTTCATAGACAACGAGATGATTGTCATCCTGGGACAGATGGACAGCCCCACTGAAATATTCGACCATGTCTATCTGGTAAGAAGACAGGAGCCCAGTGTTCTTGTAACCACGATTCAAACATTGTCCTGATTTGTCTTTTTTCGGATGAATCATGCTCCAATTCCTCTCAAAGCTTTTATGAGTAAAATGTTCGTGTCCACCTTGACACTGACTGGACCTGTGTTCATGTCTCCAGGGCTCTGAGTGGAATGCCTCCAACCTAGAGGAGCTGCAGAACAGCGGGTAAGAGATCAGTCACTTCAGTACTCTATTAAACAACTGTCTTTTTTTAGCTTTTTTTTCCCAGGGTTATGCAACATCCAATATTACAGTTAAAATGTATATTTGAACACTTTGTTTCATTTTGACATATCTGCGTTTAATTCTGGCAACTCAGCTTCCTCTTTCCTGTCTGTTCCATCCTGTAGAGTGCGCTACATTCTGAATGTGACCAGGGAAATAGACAACTTCTTCCCAGGGATGTTTGAATACCACAACATCAGAGTGTACGATGAGGAGGCCACCAACCTGCTGGAATACTGGAACGAAACTTACAAGTTCATCACCAAAGCCAAGTAGGCTTCAGCACACACACACACACTGCTTCCCCTCTCCATCGGTTTCTTAATTTATCTCTTGTAATACAACAAAGCCCCTCTCACTTCTGTCCGTAGGAAAGCTGGTGCTAAGTGTCTGGTTCACTGTAAGATGGGCGTGAGTCGCTCTGCGTCCACGGTGATCGCCTATGCCATGAAGGAGTACGGCTGGGACCTGGATACTGCCTTCGATTACGTGAAAATGAGACGGACTGTCACCAAACCGAACCCTTCCTTCATGAAACAGCTGGAGGAGTATCAGGGAATTCTGCTGGCAAGGTACGGCCTCACATACATCTGAACAATACGTACATTCTTCAGGAAGGATTTCGCAGCGAACAAACTCTTATTTTTGTTTCCTTCCAGCAAACAAAGGCATAATAAGCTATGGCGCTCCCACTCTGACAGCGACCTATCAGATCGTCCGGGGTCATTGTGTAAACCCTCGTCTCACTCCTTGGGTCGCTCCGACTCCCACAACAACAACAACACATCCTCCCCCTCCTTGCATCACTTCCTGGGCGTGGCCGTACTGCAAGCGCTTTGTGCTGAACCAAAAGACTCTGCCAAATCAAACAGCACCGACACCTCTGACGTGCACACACTCTCCAATGGTGTGTGTGACTCACCGGTTCAGGAGGAGGTCAGATCAGATTGTGAAGTCCCCCTCCTGCTTCCCCTCCCCAGACCCCGAGCAGCCACTGTAATCCCAGAGGAAAGACTGGACAATTCAGCAAGCGTGGCTGTCACTGTGCCTGTTGCTCTACCGCACCCTCCACCGTCGCTCCACATCCTACCTCCTACACCAGAACTCCAGCGTACTCGTCCCAGTCCCCCTACACATTTGTCCATTTCGGTGCCCAAACGCAAACCAGTGGAGCTGTCCCTCAATTTACCTGAGAGAAGCACCTCAGAAGAACTCTCTCCTCTCACCCTGGGATCCAGTGACTCAGATATAACGAATCAGTCATTATCAGATTTAACAAGTGACAAGCACACTCCAATCAGTCCCACTCACGCGGCCACTACTCCACCTCTGATACTGCCTCTCGCTCCCAGTGACGACAACAACAACCCCAGTGAGTTACAGACGGGGAGTGCCTTCGACAGCCGCGGCGAGGCCGACGGCTCGTCCAGCCACAGCACGGACAGCATCGACTTCTTCAGTGCCAGGGAGAAATTTCTGGGCCTCGCCCAAGATGGCCGAACTCGGACGCTTTCAGAGCAGGCGCAGCAAAGGACACCTCTGTCAACTGACGGAGAAGCAGAGGCCAGTGAGGAAGAGGAGCAGGGGAACGAGACGAGTCAGGTAAAGGCTTATTCAACGTCTTCAGTCTGCTTTTGTCTTTGAATTAATAACCCTGAAAGCAAGCATCATTACTTATGAGACTGTACTCATGAATTTTTAATTAATCGGCCTGTTACTCTCATAATTAAAAGATTCATGGGTTTTAAGAAAGTGTTGCCAAATTGGTTGATTTGAGAAGGAAGACACAATGGTGAGAAAGGTGACTTGTCATGTTTGCTTAAAAAAACTACCAGAGCATTGATTGATTATTTTGGTGTCTTATAGCAAATACAAATGCAGCAAATGCTGTTCTGGTCCTATCCAACTCGAGTGTGTTTTACGTGTCTTCATATTCTGGACTGCGTACCGAGTTCAGCGCGGCAACAGTCGTGCAATCGTAAAACCGAAGATGACTAGCAGCCTGCTCCCTTCCTCCTAGCAGTTTTATTTCAGGATACGGTTCCTGTTTACTGCTTTCATTTTCATGTTAAAGTATAGTCAGTGACACGGTCGTGCGTCATTACCAAGTTAAAGATTAAAGCAGTTTTCCCCAAAAATACAGTACTGCAAGCACAGTAATGTGAAACAGTCAGCAGCAGAGGTGTGATGCTGCAGTACTGATCAGATGAGCTGAAACTGGATCAACACTTGTCTTTAAGGACAGCAGAGCAGCAAATAGACTGAGCCAATACATCAGGATTAATCACAGTGACACCTGCTGGCAGACCAGATTATAGTCAAGGCAACATTTTCTTATTCTCTCTCAAGTTATCCTAACAGTAGTATTGTACGTAGTTTAAGGCATTATAAATGAGTTGATTTTAAACATATTAAAACAGCAATAGTAAAGTAGTTAATATATGATAATATGTTGCTGCCTCATGACTAATAAAATCTGTATGTCTCTCCTGGTCTCTCAGGGATCTGAAGACAGCTTTGACAAAGCCAGCCCTGACCGAACCCATCACACTCAGCATGACAATGGAATATCAGTTCGCCATATTGTCACTGAGATCGAAGCCATATGCCACCCCACCCCTTCTCTTCCCAGTCCATCCTCCCCCTCCTCTTCATCGCTCCCTCCGTCCTCTCACAGCCCTCTGTTTCCCCGACTGGAACATGCGGAGGAGGCAGAGTCTCCTGAAGTCGCCCGTGGCTCTTTGACTCCGCCTTCGCACCCTCAGTCTCCCTCCATGCTGCCTGGCGACTGGCCTGCGGGTTCGGTGCGGCGGGCCACCAAGCAGCTGGAGCAGAAGCTGAGGCAGGAGTTGGAGATGGCGGCGTCTCCGCGGTCTCCCCTGCATTCCCCCAGCACCGAACACCCACCTGTCAGGCTGTCCCTGTGCTCCCCAAGCACTGAGCATCCTCCCCTTCACTCCCCGCAACACTCCACAGAACAAAGGATCACTCAGGGAGAGAACGCGGCTGTTTATGCTAATGCTAAATCCAAAGACAGCGAGGCGCATAAAGGGTCACAGACTGAGCTGCAGAGACTTGATTCCTCAGGCACAGACGTCCTCCCAGACCCTTTATGCTCAACTAACTCAAATATCAGCCAAGTCTCTGGTGCTATATCATCGATAGATAGCCATACAGTGACATCATCACTGACCTCTACTAGTCCGTTAGTAGAATCATCTCTAGATACCTCAGGCTGGCCCCAGAGACAGGGCCAGCTTCACAGCCAAAACCCCCAGTGTCAGACTCAGCCCCAAGTCTTTTCCAACCAAATGTCTGTGAACGGAGTGACAACCCAGGAGTCAGACACAGATGAAAGACTGGACTCCTGTTGCCAGGGCGGGCGAGAGGGCTGTGGCCTCGGCTGTGACGCTCAGAGCAGGCTGGCTCGTGGCAGCCAGGAGCTGGAGAGGATTCAGCAGACACTGAAAGAGCTGCAGGCTTTTCTTCACGAAGGTGTCACCCTGGAGACAACAGACAGTCAAGTGCAAGAACTGAGGCAGCCTCAGGGGCTGAGAGACACCATGGACACAGAGCCAGGACATCTTAAGAGTTCAGACCAGACCCCTCCAGGCTTGGAAGTAGGGCAGCAGCTCAGAGGCAGACAAGAGGGGCGGAGTTTAAAGGAGCCGACGGGGTGGCACAGAGCCATGGAGCTGGAGGCTCGTCTCCGCCAGGCAGGCCTCACCCCCCCTTCTCTCATGAAAAGATCAGCCTCCTTGGCTAAACTGGACTGTCTGGAGCTGTCAGCCAACGACCTCAGCGACCTGGACCTGAGGCCACACATCAGGACGACATCCCACTCCCAGGACTCATTCTCATTGTCCTTTTCCCACCCGGACGACACCTGGAAAAAGCAGAAAGTTCTCTCTCAAAACGCTTGCGCTGAAAAGACAGACTTGTCCCGAGATGAGACTTCCTCCCCACGGTCCGTCTGCCTCTCCTCCCCCTCCGCCCTATGCTGCATCAAAAAAGAAGACTCGGGTGAGAGGGAGGAGCCGGACGGCAGCGGCAGCGTAGCGGCCTCTGCTTTACGTCAGCAGGGGCGGGGACACTCGTCGAGACGTTCTCGCAAGGCTTCTGCGGAGAAGAAGCAGCGAGCCATCACTGTGCTATACAACACCATGTAACCTCAGTGCAATGGACTGGAACGGACACGACTGGAGCTGCTGCACGCACATGTGAAAGACAAAGAGACTGCATGATGTGTATGAAAGTGTAGCAGGTCAACGGTAGCCCCGGTATAACCTGTATGTACAGTGTGTAAGACAAGAATGATGAATGAACATTTGTTTGCATGAAAACTACTGGATGTGTTTGTTTCAACTGGAGTTCAGGTTTGTCTGTACAGTAATGTAATATGAATGTCCAACCTAAGACTGAACAAGTGCACATGCACTCCGTTATGTCTGTCCCTTTTTTTAAGAAGAAGTGTTTTTTTGTTGTTGTTGTTGTTTTTTTCAGTGTGTGACCCTCGCTGCCTGTTGACAGTTTAGAAAACTACAACCAGAGGGGCTTTTTCACTCAAAACATGCACTTTACTCTTCAGATGATTTTTCTTCTCATATGGAATTCGTTTCTTACCCTGAGGGGGATTCTTTTGCACTGTTCTCAGTAGACTTGTCTGCGTTTTTGTCTTCTTTATTCAGATTTTTAATTAAACCAGGACAAAGCTGATATGATGTTGTGTTTTTTTTTAATATAGTGTTTTAGCAGTGAATAAATATGGTGAGTTTGTTTTGACTACAGCGCCTCTGTACATTTTTATTTCTGCTTAATCTGAATGCTACCTCACATATTTCCAACTGAGGAGGAGCAGATCGTTGTATTTGCTGCCACCTGGTGGCCAGGCTGATCTCCAGAACGTCTTGAGGCAGTAAAGAAACTGGAGGGTAAAAGTTTGTAATGAAATCAACTCACCAGCTGTGGTCAGTTTATCCCTTTTATTATGGGAGGAAAAGCATATCGGTACAATTAACAGAAATGTTGTATATTCTGTCATTTTTCACGACAATTAATGGTTTCTTTGAACACATCAATTTCGTTTCCTGGGGGAAATGATCTCCATCAGTGTTCACTGCTGCTGACATTTTACCTACTGTTTCATGTGGGTAATTAAACAGTGAGATGTAGGCCACCAGGGGCCCCTGCTGGGACACAAATCAGACAGTGTGACATTAAAGGACTTTAAAAAAAAATAATAATAATAATAATATAATTAAGACATCAAAACTCAGAGGCTCCATATGGAATATTGAACGTAGATCGAGAGGGAAGTGAAACTCCCTTGATGATTTCACCAATTAAACCCACCTCAGTACACACACAAGATGTGTTAAAAAAAAATGTGTGTCCCAAAAACGGAAATAACAGTGAAACTGAGGAATTCAATCAGCGGAGCAGAAGAAAGGGGCTGAAGCTCATCGTCAGCTTTTCTGTGACAGACGAGCACCTTGTTTTATCTCACCGGCTCCTTACAGATTCACTTCACACACGCCTGCAGCGCACTGCTTACGCCGTCATGATGTTATTCATAACGTCAGGCAGAGGAGAAGTTGTGGCTGCTGATTCACATATTATTATTATTATTTCATTTAGCCTCTCCTTTTCTGTCTTGAGAGATGTTTTTCTGGAGGGTTTACAGTCTCTAAGCTGTCCTTTTCCTTCCTGTCAAGCCTAAAATAACTACAAAAAAAACCCAGATCAGGCTGAGGCGCTGGGAATCCGTGTCACAGGGAAGATGATGGAGGTGGCAGCTGCTAAAAACAGATCAGCCCTCTCTGGCGCTGACTGACGCAGCAGCATTCCCTGTGTCGTGAGAAATGAATTGCTTTTTCTCGCCGCCCTTCACTGGAGAGGACCGGAAAACTAACTTACGGTGGGAAGCTGCGGCTAAAACCCAGCGTGGGGTCGAGGGATTTAGAGCATTTGAAAGCTGTCTCTAAATTAAAAAGGGGGGGGTGAAAAAAAAACACTCTTACACTGCTGCTCCAAAAGATGTTTCTTTATTGGAATCATCTGAATTCACTGCCCAGCATACATCATCATGAAAACATCTGGCTGCACCTCTTTTCTGCAACATTTTTTAAAAAGTAAAAATCAAGCACACCAGCTTTAACTAGAGAATTAGAGAGGAGACGGAGGTGGCTCTCCTCTGTTTGTGCTGATAGTAGACATGTGGAAGTTTTACATTTCTTTCAAAGAAATCAGTTAAAAAAAAAAAAAATCATCTTCATCCTTTGCAACATAACATGTCCCTCTGTGTTTGGCTAGGCTTGAGCCCTGAAATAGTAAGTTACAATTATAAGACGACATTCAGTTAGTTTTGGGGCCACTTTACGCTCGCTTTTGCTTTCGACATGTGGTGTTGCTGTTGGGGTGCAATAAAACCTAAAACTGCAGTACATCGCCTCTACAGTGATTCTTCCGGGGTGCATATTATCCCCTGAGAGGGCGTGCTCTCATATTGCAGGTCTCCAGGCAAGACTCAAGTCAGACAAAATGAACCCCATGCCCAAATACACACAACGCACCGAGACTGCACAGAAACACAGAAACCAGCCGCCCATGTAAGATGCAAATTTACAGAAAATCTCTCCCAGAAACATCTCTGATCCACGATCCACAATCCACGTACAAACCACAAACATCGTCCTTTAATTATTATTATTATTATTTTTTTTTTATTACACACAGTATAGTTAGTGTTCATCTGGTAAACTGATCATATCTGTGCTCCTGCAAGTCTAACGTCAGGCTAAAACTAGAGCTGGCCTGAGTTTACTTTGTGCTCAACATCCATTAACAGTCATATATGTGATCCACCCACAAGCTAAATACAGTACATCTGGATTTTGTGCAAATCAAAAAAAAAGAAAAAGAAAAAAGAATAGTACCGGTCTGTTATTTTAAATTTTCAATCAAAAACCGAGGAAGTCAGATGGTTTGTTGACATTCAGCTCAACTTCTCCAACCTTTAATGCAGGATGTTTTGGTGTTCTTAGCACCCCTGGCCCATGACTCATCACTGCTCCTTTCACACACAATCGCGGTTAAGACTGAAAACCACACGACTCAGTAGTAAAAGGACTCAGTGAGCGTGTGTGTTGGTGCTGGAGCAGGGAGCTGGACCTAACACGCTATGTTTTTGGGGGGCGGAGGTGATCTGTTGACCCCAGTGTGGAGAGCTGGTTTTGAAACACACACACGCACACAGACACACACTCATTCAGGAGGCATTCCTCTAAACTTGTATTGGATGTGTTGTTGGTTGTAAACTGGCACTGGTCAAGAAAAGTACCATGTGGCACCGGAGAGAGGAGACTGACGTCCCTCCCTGGCTGTCACCGTATGGCTTCACGGGAAAGGTCTGGCTGAGGCGATGGGAGAAGAGAGGAGGAGGAGGAGGCCATTTGATCATATGAAACCGTTTAGAGGGTTTGTTTACATCGAGCCACCGGCAGAGTGTGCTTAAAGTATTAAAGTAGCCCGATCTGCCCTTTTTTCTCCCATTCCACGTCCCCGGTCCAGACCCTTCCCTGCAGACCCGCCTGCTGGCCCACTCCGCTTTCACTTCTCCATGAGAGACAGCTGGATGATGCGCTGCAGCTCCTCCTCTTCCTGCCGCCGTCGACGCTCCGCCTCTTCCTGCTCCCGGGCGGAGATCTCCATGGCGATGCGCAGCTGCTCGTCGTAGCTGCAGTTGGTCGTCTGCTTCTTGGAGGGCGTGGAGCAGAGGCTGGACGGCGGGCGGGGCTTGTGCTGGGGGGTCCTGGGCAGAGGAAGCAGAGAGAAATGTTGCTTTAAGAGACACGTACAGTAGGAATATAAAACTACAAGGCAGGAACTTAAATTTAAATTCAAACCCCAGCCAGAGAAGTCTACACAATGTTGATCAAGCTAAGGAGATCAGTTTACTGTAGGGATCAGTAGTGACATCGCTGGTCCCTGTGTCTGCCTGGGTTCTCATGCTCGTTAGGGTCACTGGCGTTTCTAAATTGGCTGTAGGTGTGCGTGTGAGTGTGAGTGGTTGTCTGTTTCTCTGTGTTAGCCCTGCGTTAGACTGGAGACCTGTCCAGGGTGTACCCCGCCTCTCCAGTTGACTGCTGAGCTTCATATACTGTAGGTAAAAGCTGCGCACTGAATCTAGAGGAATCTGTCCATACCACAATCTATTTACTACTGTCTCTTATATATCTGTGTAGATTCTCAGGTATCCAACTCATGGATCAAAGAGCCAAAGCTGAAACAAAGGCAACCGCACTTGGGTTTCCTTGAAGACGTTTCACCACTCATCCAAGTAGCTTCTTCACTTCTAGATTCATTAGGATCATCTAATCTAATACTGGGCCGCTAACAGACCCTAGTCATGTGACTCAAGTGTGCCCCCACACACAGATGTTCCTAATAAAAACCTAAACTCCTAACTAGTCTGCTAGAACTGAAGAAGGTGTGGTGAAACGTCTCTAAAAGTCCAGCTGCCATTGTATCAGCTTTGCTTAAAATGCTGCCCTCTTTCGTAATAACTTCATTTAGATTAGCAGATGGGAAGGTTTGAACCAAATGCTTCCATAACACCCACAGTCTTACCAAACAACCGTGAGGACAGACTCTATTCAAGAGACAGATAGGCCAGCAGAGAGCCAACAACAAAACTGTGATAATAAACCACTGTAAGGTCGATCCTCCAAGGACAGAATACAGTTTGCTGATGGTATAATTTTTGCTCAAAATTTCGTTCCCTTTTGTTCCCCTGGCATCACATAGTCCTAGATAAAAAGTTTCATAAGCTTTTAGAGGATTGCTTAATACGTGGACGTTCATTTAATTCACTTCCTTGGACGTTTTTCCCTTTTTATTACTTTTATGCACTGATCAGGCATAACACCATGACCACCTTCCTAATATTGTGTAGGTCTTACTTGTGCCTCCAAAACAATTGTGACTCATCAGAGAATGGACATGGGCCTTCTGAGGGTGTCCTGTGGTGTCTGGCAACAAACTGTTGTTAGTGGGGGCCTTTGGGTCCTATGGGTTGAGGGGTTCATGTTTTTTTAGTTGTTCCTAAACCGTTTGTTGTGTGTGTGTACCTGTGTCAGGCTGCATCCTGCTGGGGATGGCTGCTGCCATCAAGGAGCGTCACTGCTATGGGGTGGGGGTGTCTGGTCTGGTCTAGGTGGGTGGTACATGTCTAAGTAACATCCACGTGAATGTCAGGTTTCCCGGCAAAACATTGGATTGACACAAGATGGTCAATGTTGTTTACTTCTCCTGTCAGTGGTTTTAATATTGTGGCTGATCGGTGTAAATGCATTCATGGTCAATGACATTTGGCTTTTTTTTTTTTACAAAAACATCCCAAACTCTTTGCTGTCAAAGTGAAATCCAATTTGTTCAAGGTAATACCAACTGGTATACTATATAATGTCACTTAAGATTGATTTCGCTGCTGCACCACAGCACACCATCCAAACAGTTTACTGTAGAGGCAGCTTGATAGGTTGGATCTTGTTCATGGTCTACAAAAACACCAGCTTCCTCTACCATTACAGCTTTGGAGTTTAAGTAAACACCACCAAAGCAAAATGTGTCAAGCAAAAAAAAAAAACAAGTGAAAGAGAGAACAGGGCAGTGTGTGTTTATCCAGAGTCTCATCTACAAATAAGGACGACGGAGAGAGAAAACACTGTCTGGAGATAACGCCGCTAAAGTCAACTACAGCACTGTGTCGACTGTGCAAGTAGGAAACTCTTCTCATCCTCCGCTCCCGCTCTACCTCCCCCCACAAACACACACAAACGTGGCAGTGCACAGTAGATACGGGAGATGAGAGGAGAATGGCAGGATGGATAAGAGAATAAAGGAGGGGAGGACAGGACGGGAAAACAGGATGTGAGTCAGGGATGGAGAGAAAGAACCACATAGTGGGAAAAGACACAATGGAAGAGAATAAGACACTTAAGAATAACAATACATAACAGAACTGAGAGGAAGTTTGAGACAATACGGGTGAAGGAATGGCAGGATATATCGCCTTTCTCCTGACAGTCATGGAGATTCATGATTTCTTTTTTCTTTCTTTTTTTTTGAGGATTCTAGCTCTTTTGAAGATGAAAGTCTCATTCTGTTTCATTACTCGTTGCTTTTATTTAACTGCATCTGCAGCTCCTGATAACAGGAGTGGACTGAACTGAGGTGGGCGTTAAATGACAGAAGAAAGAAGAAAGCTCAGTTCTGACCTCTCTAGACGACTGGGGTCACAGGACAGGGGGTGCGTTCCCGGCTTGCTGTTGGTCAGTGCCTCCCAGATGGTCACCTGGACACAAAGAGGAGGCCGCGCAGGAAGTCAGAGAGCGAGCACAGGAAGTGGAAGGACAGAGGGGTATAGGGGAGTGTAGAACCACCGCATCCTCCCTCCCTGCAGACATTTTCCTGTTAATGTAAGTATCTCTCTCTCTCTCTCTCTCAAACGCTCACACACAGAGACAGGCGCATGACTTGATTAAGAATTATGAACTGAAAGTGAACTACATTGATCCTGGCTCTGGTTCTTCAGTACTCGGAGCCAGTATTAATACAACTACTGATACTGCCATTAATATTGATGAGAGGAACCTGTTAAAAAGTAGCTTCCCTTTCTGCCACTGAACTCTAAATGCACATCACACCATTTAGTTCCTAAAAATACATCCATACATACGTGTAGTAATGTCCGTTCATTTTCAGACTGATTACCATCTATGCTCCAGACCTTCTGGGGTTTATAAATAGGAGCATCTGTGGGCTTTGCTCATCAGAAACTCACATGACATGAGTAGCGTTCATGGAAACTACAACATCGTGACGTGTTTCAGAAGATGACATGCCCTAAGTTTAATCTGCATAATAGCCAAAGCTATAAAAGACCCAGTGCCGGCGGTATGATCCTTTAAACCTGTCCTGGCACGGACCTAGAGCTGTGATTAAAAGTGCCATCACCTTTTTTGGCACTGTTTGAGGCAGCAGTGCTCAGTACAGCCGGCTGCTGGAGACGTCTTTCTAAACTACGAGTGCAAATCCTCAGCTGCAGTCCTGCCCCGTCTCCTCTCCTCCTTCCCCTCGTATATCTAAGCTGAGAAAACTCTAAGGATGTTCTCTGACCTGTCTCTCGGAGCCTATTTATACCTCATTCACTGCACCTCTGGAAGAAGGCCAAGGACTATCGGGACCGGGATCTCTGGGATTTCAAAACAACACCTATCCTAAGGCAGCGTGGAATACAATGGGTCCAGGCTCCACGCATCAGAGCCAATGTATTCTACTTATTGATTTTACTTCACTATTGATTGTTTTTTATTTTGAAACTGGTTGTTTTTTGCCTACTTCGCTGCATAGATTTGTCTGGTCTTGCTTGACCTATTGGTGAAAGTATTGCTGTAACTTGTATTGGGTATTGTACAACATTGCTGATGTGGAAACGTTAGTTTTTGAATCATGAAAACTTTACGTCTCTGAAGTCTTAAGTCTCCTGGGCTCTGTGTCTGTTCCTACATATACAGTATACTCGCAGATACCTTGTTTGCTGCTGCAGTCTATTGCAGCAGTGCATCATCGACAGTGGCAGCCATATTGGTAGAGGGAGAACACACCTTCTAATGTCTGCATCAGGACAGTGTGCCTAGCCACAGTTAAAATAAACACAGCTTGCTGTTTTTATTTTATTTCTTTAACCAATTTTTGCAGCTTGGACAACTGAAAATATCAAAGATTTATGTTAAATGAACACACAGACAAAATGATCATGCATTTAATTTTGGCATTTCTTTAAGTAAAACATCTTAAAGCTGCACTAAAGTCTTGGATAAAGTCTTATGATTTAGCATACTCATGTAAATGCGGCAACAAAAATGGTCAACAAAATGATGGTGTTGAATGACTGTGGCGTTGACTATTTGCTTAAATCTGTGGTTGTAGTAATAGCTACTCTACATTTAAAGACTTTGAATGCTTTGTTAAGCTTTTCCAAAACTATAAATATTGTAAATAGTCAGCAACAGGATAAGTAATGGATGGAAAGCTTTGTTTATTCGTTATAACGTAATCTCCTGCCAACAGCTCAACCTGAGCACTGCTAAAAGGCAATCGTTAGCTGTCGACCTTACATGAGTTTGTGGGGTTAAAGGTTAAATAAAAACCGAAAACATAATTTAAATGAATGCTATCACAGTGTAGGAGCAAATGTCAGTCAGTCTTTCCTGCTTTTCGTATGATTTGGAAGGCGTTTACACTGCCAGCAAAACATTACATTGAATAGCACAACTGTAAGAACTATGAGTGGCTCAATTAACTGCCTAGCTACAAAAGTTATCATATAAGGTTGGTACCTTAAGACTGTGAAAATACAGAATTAAGACTACACACCTGAAAATCACATAAGGTTGTCTTCCTTAGTCAAAGTTTTTAAACTCGTGACAAGAGACGTAGTTCACTGAGCGGTTTTACGCAAAACTAAATGGTGACGACTGTGACTATCTTCCAACATATTCTTGTTAACTGACAGACATCATATGTGCAACTCCTGACACAAATCAAACGAAATCAAAAAACTGTCTCTCCAGCTATACGTGTCCTCTCTGTATGTGATGCAGGAAAATTTAAAGTTTGACTGGTGTAAGGACACTAAGTCATGTGATAACTGATTCAAGATGCCACAAGTCTGCGTGGCTAAAACAGAAGAGGATCACTCATGACTTTCACAACCATGTTACCTGATCGTATTCAGAGCCAGCCTCCAGCAGACTCTGCTGTATAGCGAACTGCAGCAAGTCTTCCTCCTCCTCCCTCATGCTGTCTCTCTGTTTGCCTCCTAGCATGGTGTATCCAGGCGGGGGCTCGAACACACACGGGGGAATCTCTCCAGCTCGACACGACACTGCAGCACACAGGGGGGAAAGCAAAGGGCAAGAGATGGGAAGGAGTGTTATGTGACAGTGAAGGAGACTAAGGGAGAAGAGCGGAGAGGAAAAACACAACAGAACTTTCTGAGCGAGAGGACGAGAAATACTGAATCAAAGAAGCCGGAGCTCATCACAATTTGCAGCGTGTACTTTCATAGGACTGTAACTCATCCACCGTTCATTTGTGCACCATAACATCAAGGATTTTCCAAAGAGGTTCCCTCTGAGCAGTGACACAATAAATTTTATCTCCCCTCTGCATGGCTGCAGTTTTAAAGGCGACTGCTGGGACTCTGATGAAGTGATAGGATGATGAAAGTAAGCCATAGCCTCGCTCACATACACTAACAACACAACCTTGCATTCGGAGCCAGTGATAAACACAGCTCGTAACTCTATCAGGCAACTGTACAGCGTGTTAGTGAACTGAAGTATGGTGGAGGTTCTGCAGTAAATGTTAGCGATGATTTACAAAACGACTACAGAGGATGAAGCTCCACAGCCAGGACTCATCTGGAGTGTCATGAGCCGATGACGACATAGGAAGGAAAAGTGAATGATGGTGTAACGTGGCATTCGTGGTTCTTACTGGTGGAGCTAGAGCTGGAGACGCTGGAGGAGTCACTGCCCGGAGAGGGCGTGTCTGTGCCTGGGGTGTCCCTCTGTCCGTCCCCCTCCACTCCCACATCGTTGTCAGCACGGACGCCGGTTCCCTCCTCACAGCCGTTCAGGTTGCTGAAGGTGATCCTAGCGTTTAGGATGTGGTAGATTGGGATTTCTGCAGGGACAGAAGAGAAACGTGGTAAAAGACACTTTCAACAGCCTGTGTCTCGATGTCACTCTCATTCTACATTTCCAGTTTCACTTATTAATCCTTTCTGTCCTTGTTACTCCCTCCGTCATTCCATTATTTTTCCCCGTCCACCTGTTTATTAACTTTTCATTCTCCTGTCATGCCCTTTGTTCAACAAGCCAACTTTTAAACTCCTTCCCTTCACTCGTCCATCTGTCTCACTCTTCCCTGCGCTCACCGATCTTGACGGGGAAGCCAGGCGGCAAGCGCAGAGTGATGAAGTCCCGCAGCTTGGCGAACAAGGCGTTCGAGATCGCCATGAGATCGATGATAGGCACAACTTGTTCTGCCAGGGAGAGAGGATGGGATTCGCACAACCACAACTTGGCTTTAAACCTGAAAACAAGAACACACACACACACACACAGTCTGGTGAGGATACTGGTAAAGAGTTAGAGTAGGGTATCACAGAAATAAACTCTTGACTCTGGAGGATTTAAATAAATATTTGTCCCCATGTATCGCTGACTGAGTCAGTATAACGGTGGCACTGGTGGCCTACTGATAAATCAGTTTATATTGCGCTATTAACATATTTACAGTATTAAGCACTGGTTGTCTGTGGCGACATTCAAATTGTCGATGCTATCAGACGATGGGAGCAGAGATTGCTGCTGATGCAAACCTAACTTTTCCACAGCTGTGGCTTCACATTAAAAGCATTTAAGTGGCAACTTAACACACGTTGACTCTTATTTTGAGGTGGTCAGGTGGAAATGCATTGTGTTTGGTCAGTGAGCTTTGAACTTGGAACTGCTGTCAAAAACAAATATTATAGGGAGTTATGGAAGAAGAGGGAGCAGCCACAGTGAGTTGTTGGATTAAAAGCTGCAGGCGGCAGGCAACACACCCCCAGCTCCTTTCACTTTGTCCTCCTGCTTGTAGAATCGCAGTTGCCCACAGAGTGATGGACAATTGCAAATTGCCATCTAACTAAACTGTAGTATTAAGCTACATTAAAAAAGTATCGAATTTACCTGGACTGAAATGTTTGAGATGGCCACTTTAAATAGGGTTTAAAGTCGTTTATGTCCTCATTCAGACACCGAGCTCTTTGTCCAGAGGTACACAAAGACACCGATTACATCAGCTAACACTGACTGTCCACAAGCTGCTGAGTCATGTTCAAACCGAGGTCAATCAATTCTTTCTCATTTGTTCAATAATGGTCTGAGATGCAGCTCTGCATCCACTGAGACTTCATCCTCATGATGTCTTGTCACTCAACAACAATGAAGCTGACAAGTGAAAGTGACAGACAGACCAACAGTCGGTTAGTGGTTCTGATGGGGAAGGCAGGGGCATGAGCTGTGTTATGAAGTCAAAATTACATTTTTCATATTATCCTGTTATCTAATGTTATGTCTGTGGACAGTTTTTCAACTTCTCTTTAATTTCATTCATTCATCCATCTTCTGTAACAGCTTGTCCTGTGAAGGGTCGCAAAGGGGCTGGATCCTATCCCAGCTGTCATCAGGCGAGAGGCCTTCACTTTAATTTCCCTATGTATTTTCTTTTTCTTCATACTCCCTAGAGGACACAGCAGGGTTCATTTCATTTCATTTTTAGTCTGGTTTGTTAATATACTGGAGCGAAGATGAAGCTCCAGGAGTCATCCAGTCATAGCTGTGTGACAGACTGCTCAAACAGAATACCTCACTGCTTCACTTGACACCAGATTTGTAAAAATCTGCTGACGTGCATGATGTATGTGTTCGTCTTTCATTGTTTAAGACTGTCTTTTACCTCAGGATCTTAGTGGTCAGCTGCCACGGACGGCCGATTTTACTCTCACTCCTCTCTGTCCATCATTCTGTCAGCTCTGTCACTTGGCAGAGAGTTTAGAGGGCGACATGACTGTATGCGCAGCTGCCTGTCTGTTTCCCTGTCTCTGTCTGAGTCACCTCTGGGTCTTGGTGGTGAGCTGGCACGGGTGGCCGATGTCCCTCTGAGTCTGAGACGAGCTGGGGTTGAAGTATTCCTCGGCCGTCAGCGCCGAAGGGTTTGTCACCGCAGGAGACGACATCTGGGTCACGAGAGCCTGGAGAGAGTAAATGATTAGTGATTAAAATGATGTTTAAAAACCCTGACGCAACCATGTATTTCCATTTTAAAGACAGTGAATTATTTAAAAAATTATCAGGAGTATGTTTCCTACTGACATTTTCAACAACTCAATGAAAGCCTTGCACTCAAGCACAAACTTAAGAACTGACAATGCAGTTTCTCATTTCCGCATTCATCCTTAAAGCTGATGGTTGTCTACTCTAATAAGTAGCTTGCTGTCACCTGTTAAGCATGGTACGACATCATTACTGATACAGGCTGCCACAGAGTTGTGACACAGTGCAGAAATGCCATTGTAATCACAGTCGGTACCTCTCTAAAGTTTAGTGTTTGGCAAAATTTGAACAAAACCACGCAAGAGCTTTAGTCGCATAAATATATCTGAAGAGCAAACATCAAACTGAATAGAAAAGCTTTTTGTGCGGTTAGAGGTGTTACAGGGTGGAAAAGAGCAGAGGCGACAGCAAGCATGAAAAGACGGAATAGAGAAAGAGGGAGGAATGAGTCATAGACGCTCCCCGGCAGAAACAAATTAAAAAACATAATCAATATTTGAGAGCAGGTTGGAGCCTCTGCGTGACTGTTTCATGCGGCAGGGATGCTCTCCTGTTGACACGGTGGACTCGACAGCCGGGATTCATGCACTGCCTGTCCATCAGAAGAGTAAGTGATGGGGACAGTGCTGAAGATGATAATTAATTTATAGAAGACGCTGATTATCAAGGTTCTGACTGTGATTACTATCGTTGCTATGATGGATATCTGCCAGATCCAATCAGGATGTCGGGAGCAGAACCTTTCTAAAAAATGCGTCTCCAAAATGTCAAAAACATTTTGCGCAAGCAGAAAAAAAAAACATCTACAGCGCCATTTAAAAGTATTTCCACCCTCAGAGTTTCTACATTACTGCATAAAAATTACTCAAAACATCAGTGGACAAAGAGAACCCAGTCAAACAAATGAAGTATCACACCTGTGTTTATTCAAGAAAATGAATCATTTGTACAGATCTGTGAGGTGCAAAAGTCACTCCCTTGTGCAACAATGACAGCAACTAAACATCTCCGGTAACTTCTGACCAGTCGTCTACAGCAGCTTGGAGGGACTTCAGTCCATTCCCCAGCCCAGAACCGCTTCAGTTATGAGATGTTGGTGGGTTTTCTCACATGAACTGTTTCCTCCATGTCCTTCCACAACATTGCTATTGGTTTAAAATCAGGACATTGACTTGGCCATTCCAGAACGTTCATTTTGTTCTTCTTTATTTTGTAGAATGGTAAATTGTGTGTTTGTGGTTGCTGTCTATCTGCATGCAGCTACAAGACGGGTCCATACAAGGACATTACCACCCCCATGTTTCACTGACAGGGTGGGGAAAGGATGTAAACCAAACAATTGTATTTTTGTCATGGTTTTGAATTTTGAGTATTTTTCTCTTTTTGGTTGTCCTTGTGTTTCCAGGTTTTATTTTGTAAAGGTCTTCCTTGGTGTTTCTTGTCTTGTGTTACTTCCTGTGTTTCCCCCTCTTTGATTGTTGGATTGGTTTCTCCTTGTGTGCTCTGCCCTCATTAGTTTCACCTGTGTCTCGTTAACCCCTCTGCCCACCTGTATATATAGTCCTGCCTTTCCCTTTGCCTGCCATTTTACCTCTGCTCTGTCTGACTGTTCATTCTCTTGTCTTTCTTGTGTTCTTGAGCTTTGGTTTTGGTCCTCACCTGTTTTTGTAGTTGTGTTTTTTGGATACCCTGCCTTTCTTTCTTATTTTTTTCTGTGCCTTTTGTTCCTGCTTTGTAAGCTATCATTAACTGTTACTTTGAGCTGCTCACACTGCCTCCCTAGACTGCGTGTCTTGAATTTGGGTCCTCCCTCCCTTGCTACTATACCTGACATTTTTGGTCTCATCCGTCCACAAAACATTGTCCCAGTAGTCTTTAGGTCTATCCACATATTGTTTTCAGGCAGCAATGTTATTTTTGGAGAGCAGTGGCTCTGTCCTTGTCACACCGTGGTTGTTCTCCTGATGGTGGATTCATGAACATCAACATTAGCCAATGTGAGAGAGGCCTTTAGTTGCTTTACGAGTTACCCTGGGGGACTTGTGTGAAAATCTGCCGATGTTTCAATGTAGAAAACTCTGAAGGGTGCAAATATTGTAAATATACCGTCTACTCACCCCGTTGTTAGGTCCCATGTGTTGCTCAGCAATGCCAAGGAAGTTCTGCAGTGGGGTCTTCCCACCTGCACAGAAACATAATTGCACAATCACAATGTAGAAACTGTCCTGTGGGTTTTACACTCTTGAGTTGTTCACTGTGAGGTGAGGGGGCATAGCTTTATTAATCTCCACAACAGAGATATAACACTGCTGAGATGCACTCATCATCCACTAAGAGTAGGTCTGAAATAAACATGGCCACCCTGAAGCAAATGAATTTAATAGAACTGTATTATGCGTTTCAGTAGTGAAGCAGGACTACAGTTACTAAAATGTGTGGTCTAAATATCAGTAGATCTTACAGCTGAACTCAATACGCGAGGAACTGTAGTTGGACAATGGGAAACCCTTCGTCTGGAGAGTATTCTAACTCCCACCAGTTTCTGACCTTTTCCTGCTCCGCAGTTCACTTGACTCATGGCTAGCGATCATGTTCCCATTTTTCTTCCTATAAACATATTTCTCTGTCCCATCCTGTTCAAGATGAAAACTAAATGCATCACCACCACATGACCCTGACTTTAATACTCCAGAAATCCAAAAAAGCAGAAAGGGCATGCTTTGTGGGGAAATATCGCCGCCAGTACATACTGAGGGAAACAGGCACGACAGTAATCAGACAACAAAATAATCAAAATCATGTTCATCTATTGAGGAAAAAAAATGAAACTGGAAACATTAAACATCTAAACAAACAAACAAAAAAATCATGTACATTTCTACACATATTCCATCTATTCAACTCAAATCTCCACTAAAAAAATTGACCCTCTGATTTCATCACTCAAAACATTCTTTCATTCATCTTCATTCTGGTTTTCCCATGTACCCTCCTAGAGTCTCCGATCCCTGCTACTCCCACCCGCCCTGTCTGCAGCAGTGTCACCTGACCGTCTCCACCTGCATCCACTTCTTCTTCAGTATTTGTCCCACCGCTCCACTGCTCATCTTCTGCCAGACTGTCGTTGTGCTTTCTGTTTGTTCATTCTCTGCCTGTTTATTGACTCTGGACTTTTGCCTTCTGCTTTGTCTGCCTGCTTGGTTCCTTGTAGGAACATTTGTACATGCTGGTACATTTCTTGTTTCAATACCAATTTGAATCCATTCAATCTACATTAACACATAAATAACCCACTCTAATGAAATGAACAATGCACATGCACCTATCCGCACTGGGTGGATGGCACTGTTTACAGTTTATTTAAATGTGGAAAGAGTAGCTACTGTCTAGGCTTTCAAACCTGTGAGCAACTTGCAAATATATGAAAATGTCTAAGTGTTGTTTTGTGATAGCGCAGACAATTATTTTCAGGCAGCCTGGACCTGCCTGCTGCTAAACCTTAGTGCACACTGCTGCCCTGCCCCTATCTGTCTAAGTAGCTTGAATGTCCTATGCTGTTGTACATACAGTATACCGAAGAGCCATAACATTATGACCACTGACGGGTGACGAGAATGGCGCTGATTTGCAATCGTTGCAACTGTCAGTGGGTGGGATATATCAGACAGGAAGTCAAAAATTTGCCCTTAGAATTGATTTTAGAAGCAGGAGAAATGGGAAAGGGGAAGGATTTGAGCATCTTGATGGTGAGACACCTGAGTCAGAGCGTCTCCAAAGCTGCAGATCTTGTGGGGTGTTCCTGGTCTGCAGTGGTCATCAAAAAATGGTCCAAGCCTTGGACGCTAAAGTGTAAATATGACACGTTTCTCCCTAACAATGGACTTAATAATTAAGTAAGAAGCAACATTAGGTTTGGTGTATGACACTGGCTCTGTTTCTAACTGATATCTAATTCATAGCGGCGTAAAGTGCTCAATAAAAGACGTTCCAAATATGAAATCGCGGTTGTTCCAAGTTTGTCATAAACGTTGTCTTCCAGCACACTAAGAATGTGAGTATTAAAAATACCGAGGCATTTAAAAGGATTTGGTTTGGTTTTGGAGTGCATGGGAATACAACCAGCTGCTGCTCATTTATATACGAGCAGCAAAGAAGGCATGACCAGCTTGTTAGCGTGTGGTTTGGATTTTCAGATGGGACTGGTGCTGTGGTTGAACTGATTGAGTATTTAAAGCACAGCAAAGGTCATCTGTGTTAATGTTAACGGCATTGTAACCTGGTTTTTGAAACGAGCATCTTCACCTTTTGCTTGGATACAGTACATACTGTATGTGTCTGTCTTAGGATATTTAAAAGCACTTTAGGGTTTTTCCCAGTGTTAACAAAATGATGAAATGTAGCAAAAGGGAAGGGCAAATGGAGTGAATCACTCATTTAGGAGTCAGTGCACCGGGTCCAAAAACACTTTCCTCCTGCACATTAGCAAAGTGCAGATGGGGATTGTGACCTGGGAGAGCGGAGCCCTCGGAAGAGCGTGTGATCGTTGATCCTGTCTGACAGGGACAGTCCAGGGAGGGAAACCTGCTAATCCTGTTTGATTTATGATCTGGACCAGAAAACGAGACTGGGCCACAGAGTGAACATTATGGACTGTTAGCCGGAGCCTCGGGGTGATCTCATCGAGCTCAGGTGAGAGGGATTACTCATCAGTGACTCTTTTATCAGACATGTCGCAGTACTTAGGCTTGGGGTGGGGGGGGGTTTTTATGACGGCACAGAGGTGATAATGGAGAACTTCAGCTGCTGCAGCTGCACACAAAGAGCACCCTGGTGGTCAGAGAGGCGATGATGTGAAATGCTCTTGTGGTACTTTAGTGTTGTCCAAGTAAAGCAACTTACCTTTTGTTTTGTTCTTGTTCTGGTCTGAAAGATGGTCGGTTCTGGTCCTGGTGATCAGCTCAACATTGGATGCTGCATACACCTGAAAGACCAGACAGTGGACTCTTGTTTTCTGCTGACATGTAATTATAATGACAAGTGTAAAGTCTTCTTTTTGTTTCATTCTTCTTTTTGTGACTGTGCCAGAAATATACAAACACTGTATTTTCTGTTCCCTCACACCCTTATTATTTGCTAGTCCGCAGGCCAACATGCGCGTTCTACAGTCCTCGGCAGAGCGCAGGAATTCTTCACTGGTGTCCACAAAAATAAAACCCTGATTAAAAATTGAGCAGGCTGCTGCCTCTAGGTTTACACTTGACGACAGACGCGCGAAATGAAGAACTAAAAAGCTTCCCGGAGCAGAGCAGCTCCGCAGGAGTTGTCTGTTTGACACTCTAAATCAATGATGTAGAAAATAGTTGCTTTTCAGGATGCAGTATTTTACTATACAGCCTGTCTGAAGTGCTTTTAAAAGCTCTAGTAACAGATGGTCCTCTGTGTCTGACACTTGTCTCCCATCGATCCCTCCTGGGGTCAAGAAAACAAATGAGGTCAAGGTAATGCCTGCGTGGCAGACAGGCTGCTGTCTTTTTAAAGGTTTTATTTGAGGGGCCACCTGGTGTTTAATGTGCTCGTGCAGCATTTTCATCTGAGGGAAAAGAATTTAAACAAAATCACCAAAATGGTTGGGTATGATTCATTATGGAAATTAAACACTTCAACTTAAAGTGAAATTTCGGAAATATCCGACTGAGTTCTGACAGCAGTGGTTTCTCTGGAGAGTGTGAAAAATCAGTGAGCTGTGAGAGCTCTACCTTTGCTTCATAGCCATTCACTGTCTCAGTCTTCTCGCTCCTCCAGCCCAGGATTCCCGTCTTATTTCTGCAACAGAGATTCAACACATAACGCATAAGTTCATTGTGATCTCAAAACTGCCCCAGTCAGAATTCGGTTATTTGCCAGCCCTGACCAATCTGCAGATAAGCACTTTATTCAGAAACAATAACACATTACGCTGGAGAGTAAAATCCAGTCCCCAGACATGCTTTTGTCTCCATAATATGCTGCCTGGAAACATTGCTTCCATTGTGCTTGTTTGTCTTCAGTGAAGATCAGCAGCTGAGTGCGCGATTAGGAAACCTGCCCAGGAGTTAGTGAGGCCCGTCCTATCTTTATGATCACTCACATTACTGAAATCCTTCTGGAAAAACCACAGAAGGTGTTCTCAAGGATGATCACCTCCTTCACATTAGCTCTTATATACCTGGAGTAATAGTGTGATTGAAATAATGTCACGTATGTTACACATCTTGACAAGAGATTCTGCAGGAATATTTTGCTCAAAGGATTGCAATATCGCAATATCGCAAATGTTGTTGTCAAGACTTACTCAGGATTATCTCAACGCCAACTAGATGGATGTTTGGTACAGGCATTCAGATCCCCCTTCAGATGAATTATAATAATGCTCCTTTACTCTGATTTGTTTACAAACCTGCACAACTAATGACATCTCCCTGATTCTGAGATGTACTTTGCTTTGGATATCGGCTCGGCCTTCAACACTTCTACAGGACAAACGCTCCCAGCTGACCATGCCTGCCTCCATCTGCACGTGGATCACAGGCTTCCTGTCTGACAGGACGCAGCATGTGAGGCTGGGAAAACACATCTCAGCACGGGTTCCCCTCAAGGCTGTGTCCTTTCACCTCTGCTCTTCTCCCTGTACACCAACAGCTGCACCTCCAGTCACGAGTCTGTCAAGCTCCTGAAGTCTGCAGATGACACCACCCTCATCGGGCTCACCTCTGATGGAGATGAGAGCGCCTACAGACTAGAGATTGACCTCCCCATCATCCTGTGTGACTCGACAGTCAACACTGTGGACTCCTTCCGTTTCCTGGGCACCATCATCTCCCAGGACCTCAAATGGGAGCTGAACATCAGCGCCCTAATTAAGAAATCACAGCAGAGGATGCACTTCCTGCAGCAGCTGAAGAAATTCAATCTGCCAAAGACAATGATGGTTCACTTCTACACTGCCATCATTGAGTCCATCCTCTCCAACTCCATCACCACCTGGTATGCTGCAGCCTCTGCTAAGGACAAGAGCAGACTGCAGCGTGTCAATGCTCTGCAGAGAAGGTGACTGGCTGCAGTCTGAAGTCTCTCGACGAGCTGTACGCTTGCAGGACACAATCTTAGCGTGCAGCTAAGATTGTGGCCGATCCCTCTCACCCTGGACACAGACTATAACTTTAAAAGACTCCCCCCCCCGCAGGCGGCTGTGATCCATCGGGTGCAGGACCACTAGCATGGCGAACAGTTTTTTTCCCACCTGCAGTGCATCTGCTGAACAAGGACCCCCCCCCCCCCCCATGAACACATCAAACCCACCACCATCCCACTGTAAATGTTCCTGTTTATACAGTATCTTTTTTTTTGTATATTTAAGAGTGTATACATTAAACTATTGCTATTTTATTTTATTAGTTTTTTTATTTTATTTATGCACACTGTGTGCAACAACACCAAGGCAAATTCCTTGTATGTACGAACATATTTGGCAATAAATATGTTTCTGATTAGCAAACTTTTACATCTTAACATACTAAACTAAGATGTGAATACCTGCTAAATGGCATGTTATAACCATGACGCCACGCTGACTTAGCTTAACATTTTGGTTATATGGTTATATGTCTGCATTAAAGTTATTTACTCAGAGTTCAATAAACTTTCGACCTGCTAGTCCAGCTCCCAAACAGCAAAACTGCAGTGTTGTAGTTTGTGTGCGAGGCTCCATAAAGACATATATTAACTCCAGAGGTAGATGCCCTGTCTGTGGTGCTTGACAAAGTGGATCGCTCTAAAGCATCATAAAAAGATTATTGGCATGTGGACAGGAGTGCTGACTGAGGAAAACGCACAGAGGTGACACAGAGGCCCAAGTCTGACAGGGAGATGATTACTCCTCCATCCACCACCTCTCCTTGCTCACTTTATTATTTATTTTGGTTAACACATTCACTTCGGACTCACTGCGTCTCCCCGTGGCCTATTTTTCTTTTTCTTTTATTCCTTCCAGTCTCTAAAACCATCAACACTACCCTAGTTACGCTTACATATTCCCTCCATAGTCTTGTGTCCCATTCATCTTTCTCACCGTTTCTCCCTGCACATCTTCCCTTCAACTCTCTCTGACCCATCCTTTTTTCTCTCCCTTATTCCATTTCTTCTAAATCTCTCCTGCCTTCCTTTCTTCTACCGTTCCTCCATCCTTCTCTGTCCAAAACTTTCACTGTTCTCTCATCCCTTCGGTCTGATCTCACCACCCGACCAGAATAAGATAAGAGATTTGTCCTCTATGCCCCTGTGTGCTCCACTTCTCCCTCCCTCCGTTCCTCCCTCCTTCCTCTCCTCCTTATCCTGTGTACCTCTCCATCTCCATGTTCATCGGCCCATTCTACTTGCATTGGAGTATTGAGCCTTTTTGAAGTGGTCTGAGTCGGACCAGACAGCCTGAAGCTAATTTGTTCCTCCACATCAAGCTTAGTTCTGCAGCTTTATTGGGTAATTTTAGGGGTGGAGAGCACAGAGTTCACAAAAACTGGCTATTTCTGGTTAGATTAAAAATCAATGACTTTAATCGACCCAGCGTAACTGTGACTGGATTTCCTTGACGTTAATGAATTCAAGTTTTCATTTGTGACAACAGCAGTACCTCTTTCAAATGCTTCGTTGCCTCAAATGGGACTTTAGAACGAGCTGTTCCACTGACTCTCATCACAGGAACATTTCCCCATCTATCTTAACGCAGTAATATAATGTTTTCGATGAACTCCAGCCATTTGTTTTGTTGACTCCACTTCCCCCCACCGCTGCTGCTTCTGTTTGTGTTTTCCGACATTTTCTAAAATGCTCTTTGACAGCCACCAGAGAACGTGCCTGAACTTGTTCCACTCAGCTGTGGGTTGCAGTGTTGGAGACGGCGACAGACAAACACTGTGACAGAAACTCAACTGTAACAACAAAAGAGTGATTTTCTCCACTCAGGAAAAAGAAATAGCACAAGAGCAGAACACGTCCTGTGGTTGAACTGCTTTGTGTTGTACAGAGGCTATCATTATATTTCTGCATGTTCTGAACATTGCTGCATGATATTTTTTCACAGGGTTCATCCTTTCATGTAAAGATTTTTGGGTTTAGTTACAAGCAAAAAAAATAAATCTTGTAATGTATAAATAGATTCTGTGCACATCACTGTGGCATCTGACCTCTCAAAAGCAATGTTGCGGGTGTCCAGCTGAGTGGTCACCACCGGGGCAGACAGCCTGGCTGCTACCTGCTCATCGCTGGGCTGCATCGCCCCCAGAAGACCCAGCCCGGCGGCAGTGCTGCTGCTGGCGCCACCATTCCCCCTGCCAGGTGAGAGCGCCTTAAGGGATGAGACGCACAAGGTCTCGCAGAACACCAGCTGTCTGTCATGGTCGACCTCCATCACCTCTGCGCTGGAGTCTGGAAGGACGAAGGTTAGGAGACGGGATGAGAATTAGAGCAAGAGACGCGTGAGATGACATGCGAAAGTGCAAGTAAAGAAATGTCAAAGAGGCGAGGGTTGTTGCCAAGAGACTGCAGAAGCTGTAGATGGATGGACTAAAGGAATGAGCAAACTAAACAGGCCCAGTACAAAGAAACACAGAGAGGGAGGATATTACGCAGAGACTCAAAAGAGTCCAACGGAAAAGGTCAAAAGAAGAGGAACAATTTCAAGTGGTGAGAGGAAAAGGGATAAAAATAAAAGAAGAACTGGGTAAAACAATGCAGAGAGGAGGGAGAACGAGGCAGCATGTGAGGGAGAGGATTAATCCTGGAAAGGTGCAGTCACACCTGCTCCAGTTTCTCTGAATATTTGCTGCATCTCACAGCCACTAAAGATGAAGTACTTGTAACTTCTAAATACAAGAATATATGTCCTAATATTCTTTTTTCCATTTTCTGTTCCATGTGAATAGTGAACAGTGTTGTCTTTGTGCATCTGATGTCCCTCCAGAGGACTTTTTGAGGACAAAAGGAAACAAGGGACAGGGCTGGTGTAATTCTGACCTCATGCATTAATATGATATGACCTTCAATATTTAACATTTGTGGAAATACACTAATTTTGTTTCTGATCAATACCACCTTTGTGTGTGTGATAAATATGAATCCACAATCAGTAGCCGGTGAGCTAAGCACAAAGACTGGAAACGTCTCTACCTGTAATATCTTGTTTATTCTATACTAATGAGGGAGGGTGACAAAGTTGTGTTGTTATGGGAGGTTACGGACCGGACTATTTCTTGGCTGGGTGAAGTTACTTCCTGAAGTCTACTGATATTCTCCCCTTGAAATCTTTGCAAGAAAACTATTCACGTTTCCCAAAATATAAAAATATAAATAAAATAAAACATACTTTTTCTGTCATATGTCAGAGTTTCATCTGTCTTAGCTAAATACTAATAATATTAGTCTTGGCCAATACTATTGCTTTAGAATAACATGACATGACACACTCACAGAGACTGAAGTTTGACCTCTCACCTTGTCCCCTGAAGATGAAGCTCCGGTTTCCTCTCTGCCAGGTCATCTGTTCAAACCCCATCAGGGTGGTGTCAACACGGAGACACTGACCACTCTTCCACACTCTGTAGGTGTCACTGGGGCAGATACGAGACACCAGGGGCACTGAGGGCAAACACAGTCACACTTGGACTTAAACATATCTGCTGGATATAAACATTATTTAATGCAACAGGTTCTCTTTGTGGTGTTTTCATTTTGGCACTTCTTGGACTCAGTAATACAGATAATCATACGCACAAAAACACACAATTAGTCCGACCAATGGACGTTCACATCTACTTGTGGTTTTGTAAAGCACTTGATGCACTTTATCTTTAAAACCAAGGCCAGACAAATAATGTGCTGGGCAGGAAGTTTGTGCGCATCATTGTTCAGCGCAACAGGAAGAAACAGACATCTTCAGCCCCAAAGGAAGGCGATAACATGATTAGTTCTGACTGCTTCGCAGTGGTCTGCTTTACTGACTCCAAGGATGCAAACACTGCACTCACCCCAGCTGGTAAACTCCCATTTCATCTCCACATAGAAGTCTTGTGCCTGAACAGAAAGCAGAGGAGGGGAGACGGAAAGAGAAGAAGAAGATAAATGAGAAAGCGAAGGGCACTGATGAAGATGAAGAATTATCAACATATAGAGAGAACGAGTTGGGGAGATTGTGATGTACTTCAAGATGGACAGACAGAGAGAAGAGAATTACAACGTGGAGGAAGGGGGAAAAAAAGAGTGAACAAACATAGTGATGTTGCTTGATTGTCTCGGCCAAAGATAAGAGGGAACTGGCACAGAGAAGTGGTGTGTGGGTTAATAATAGAACTGATGGATGGAGGGATGGAGAGGAGAATGATGTGGGTGAGAGCAGCAGCAGATCAACGGGGAGATGTGTGTGTGATGCTCGCGAGGGCATGCACGGAGGTACTCTGTCGTTTTCAAATTGTGAGGGTGTTTTGTCTGTTTGTTGGAGAGTGTATCTGTGTGCTGTGTGTGCGTGTGTGTGTCGGTTAGCCAGCTGGAGCCGATACACAGGAAGACAGCCTGTGTGAAGGCAGTTCCAGGCATCTATGGTCCGTCCAGCAGCTACAACGCAATCTGTTGCTGCAGGATTGTAACCATCAACCTCCCTAAAGGTGGCCTCAGCCTGCCGATAACCGCTGTTGTGCATGGCACTCCTGAGCCCTTAAGGGAACAGCGATGACTCAGACTACCCGAAGGCAGAGCGTTGTGCAACACGCAGGCACCCTTTGAGTGTGTTCCCCTCGCTGGATAGTAAACAAAGTTAATAATACCTTCAAAAAGAATATTTCATCCTAAAATAAAAATGGAAACATTAGACATGAATCCACATTTCAAACGAAGGCATTTCTCTGCCTCAATCCCCTTGCTAAGCCCCTGCAGTTTGAAAGTAGCATGCACACTTAATTGCATCTCTGTACGTGTCCATGTGTGCATGCCGCTGTCTGTGTGTGTGTGTGTACGTGCACAACGATTTTCGTGAGGACCAGTTTGAGTTTTAGACCATTCTGAGGAGATTTTGGTCAGTCTTCATTTACTCGCATCCCTCCACAGTGCTGCTTGAGGGCTGAGGCTTCTTTTAAGGTTTAAGGTTGTAACCACATTTAGGGTGGGGTGATGGTAAAAGTCGTAGTCAGGCATTTACTTGTGATGTTTAAGCTTACGGTGGTTGGGGAATATATTATGTCAAGGAAAGGCCTCACTAAGATAGCCATACAAATTTGTGTGTGTCTGCGCGTGTGTGTGAAATCCCACTTGGCGAAGTCGCTCCAGCAGGATGGGGATGCCCGCCAGTCTCTTGGCAGTCCTCTGGTAGTCACGGTAACGAAGCACGAGACGCACCAGCTCCGGATCTCTGGTGCTCACCGCCTCCTGGAGAACTGAGAGAGGGAGAGAGAGGGAGAGATAGAGAGTAAAACAGGGCCAATCACTCAGGCCTCATCTAAAATGTATGTACATGAGCAATTTAAGGGGGCAGCGGGAACTGCCGAAACTGAAGTAGGCCAAATGAAAAGCTGGTGCGACCAATTACTGCAGCTCGCATGTCATTCATCAGACCATCACTTTGCTGTTACTCTTGCAACCTGTTCTACACTTGAACCATTATAGATCTATCTTCTTTCTTTTACTAGCAAAACTAATGAGTAAAGACATGTCTAAGTAACATCCACATGAATGAATGCCAGGTCCAAAAGTTTCCCAGCAGAACACTGAATTGTCAGAAGATGGTAAATGTTATTTACTTCTCCTGTCAGTGGTCATAATGTTGTTGCTGATCGGAGCAGATGTGGATTTGATCCCCATGACATATTGCATTCTGGCCTGTGTTCACATATTACAAGTCAGTGGTCATAATGTTATGCCTGTTATGCCATCAGTGTATAACCTGCAGGATGACAACAAAAACCAAAACCTTCAGGTGAGTGAGCTGCATGAGTTCCAAGGTAAAAAAATAAATAAAAAAATATTGATTTCACACTCAATTATCCTCCCATTGCCAGATCTGTACACTACATTTGTGCAGTGCCAGCAGAGAAGAGACGTTTTGAAGGAGCCACGATGTTCAGTGAAAACATTGCGTGTGATTTGTATTTTGTAAACTAATCAGGGACACAACTATGGAAAACCGGCACAACTCGGTGCCCATGGAAAACTGTGCACTGTACACTGTGCACATCCAGCTATCCTTTCAGTAGATAGTTTCAAAGAGGCCGATACCCCTTGAGGAACCTTTTAATTTTAAAGTTACAGTGCAGAACTTTTGGGTCACTCTTCTGGCAAAGAGAGTAATTACCCAAGCACAGTCTAGTGTCCCTCAGTCCCTTCTCTTCTTTAAACCATCTCCAATGAGGAAAAGCACCAAGATCTGTGCTTAACAGTTGCTTTGTGTTGTCCTTCTGTAGTCCTTCCTTTGAAATGTAAGTTTCTATTTTATCGGGAGCATCTGAATGTTTGGAAGCTTTTTTCAATTCAGTGTCATTATTCTTGACTGCCAGGTACATGGAATTCATAGAACACATGTTACACCTGTAACCGTGGTTTTGCAGTTAAAGTTTCCTGCTTTGTCCTCATCTCAGTCATTGCTGGCTGACTTATAAAGCTTCACTACCAGTGCCATGGAGTAGGAATATTGCCAGGCATCACATATTTTAAAAAATACAGAGAGATTAACCCGACTCAGACTAGCTTTACCAGCATTGTGTGAACTTGTACGGCGAGTGCTTGAATATAACATTTATTTATGTTGATTCTCATGAAAAATCCCACACTACAGCTTTAAAGGATGCCACAATGAGTCCCAAAGGCCAACGTAGTCATTACTTGCTGCATTAATGTTATGCATTAATGAACAATAAGTTCCTGACTCTCTCTGTGGTAAGTACATTAGAAGTTGTTATTATACTTTACAAATTAAGGGTTACATATAAATGCCAGCCTGGCGTAGTTAGGCTCAATTCTTAACAGAATATGATTCTCATCATTGGGATGTCATTATGGGGCATGTTCTACAACCGATCAGAGCCATTGTGTCTAAAAAAAATAAAATAAAGCTTGAACTTCATCACCCAACCGATTTGACTGGCTCAGCAGACTTTTGCCACAAAACATTTGTAGGTGGAAAAGTTCATCAGACTTCCAGGCTATATAGATACTCATTTCATCGCATATATTTCAAAAGGTGAGAATCAGTGTTCTACTTGAGCACCTGTAGCTTTCATATTTATTTGTATTAAGTAGCTTAAGGGGCTAAAATCCATGACATTTTCATCCTCCAAAGTGAGATATAGTTTACTGGAAATGTGTATTTCACTTTTTAAAAGGTTTGAGAAAGAAACAACCAGTTGACTAACTGTTGTTTATTGACTTTGACGGGGCAGCCGTGGCCTACTGGTTAGCGCTTTGGGCTTGTGACCGGAGGGTTGCCGGTTCGAACCCCCGACCGGTAGAAAGCGGCTGAAGTGCCCTTGAGCAAGGCACCTAACCCCTCACTGCTCCCCGAGCGCCGCTGTAGCATGGTAGCTCACTGCTCCGGGTTAGTGTGTGCTTCACCTCACTGTGTGCTTTGTGTGTGTTCACTAATTCACTAATTCACGGTTGCAGAGACCAAATTCCTTGTATACACAAGTATACTTGGCCGACAGACACTTAATCTTAATCTTAATCTTATAAAATGCTGCTTGTGGCACTATCATCACTGCACCCAAAGCACAGTCTATGTCCACTGTACATTATGCACGATGCCACAGATATAGGCTAATCCGTTTCACAACACAACACACACTCACCAGTCCATCCATTGCGGTTCTCTTTACTAACATCAGCTCCGTGCTGCAGCAGGACCCTGGCGCAGTCCAGGTGGTCCAGTGTGACAGCCAGGTGTAGAGGAGTCCGACCGCGAGGGTCCAGAGACTCTAAATCAGTCTGGATAGAGGAAGAGGAGGGGGACAAAGAATAAAAAGGGGAAGAAAAGAAGGAAATGTTGAAATAAGCTGTCACCAAGAGCAAGGTTAAGGAGAAATATGAAGTGGTACGAGAAGAAATTGAGGTTAATTGCGTATCAGCATGGTGCTCTGCTATCTCAGACAGAGGAGCTGAAACTGAAGAATATCGTGGAGATATGCGACTGTGACGACAGAGAGATGGAAAGAGAGGCTGTGACAGGTGCTAATTGATCTGTCATCTCTCCAACATGCGCTCCTGTATCCCCCTTATTTTCTGGGCTGGATGGATTGGATTCAGTAAAACACAGACGTCGCTATCTGCTCTGTTTAACAGGCCTTCTCTCTGCTACTCTTCGAGACTTGGAACATATAAAGTTGTCAGCTTTAATTCTTGCCAATGAAATGTGAGTAGAAATAAGCAGCACTCTCCTCAACCTGCTGTGCCTTCCTGCAGAGTCTATAACCTACAGAGTCTTTGTCACCAAAAATACATGTTTTTTTTCTTAGCCTGAACAGCCTTGCTGAACAAAGGGCATAATTAATGCCTGAGACTTTGCTTCAGCTCTCAGCTACACTCTGCATTTAGACCTCATTTGTCTTATTACATTAGTGTTAATCTTTCATATCAGTCATACCAGTGCTCTGATACACTGAATTAAAAAGAATCATGGCAGGGGGGCATTTAAAACCCTCTCAACCATTAAAAGAAAATTAGTAGACCGTTAGTGCTAATTTTAGATGATCAGAAATTACAGATGCCTTTGGTATCTAGAGCACCAAACCTAAAAAAATAAACAGTGTCGCTGCCCCCACATCACACCGTGTCAAGACAAGAAATTGCTTTCTACTTTTGGATACACACTTATTTTCACACAGATGAAAAGGTGTCTGCAAGTAAAGTCAAAGGCCAGAAATACACCTGCTGTTAGTCACTAGTTTGTGACTGATGGCTGCATCACTATTCCTTTGCCAGTTTGGAGCGTGTGCATGTCCTCAGATATCTATCCTATGCATCATATGAATCGTAGAAGAAGTGTTGGCAACATGAGCAATTCCATGCATCTGTGCCATGTGTCACATCCATCAGACACCTTAGCTGGCTAAGCAACTTTGGTAATGCAGATGTTTTCTGGTGCATTCGAAAGCAGATTCTTCCAGTAACACATGTGATACGTAAGTAAATAAGTAAGTAAATAGCAGGCTATTGGCATAAAGTAGCATCAAAAGTGGAAACAGGAGGAACAAAGTTTTAAAAAGATATCATACACCAGTACCTCTAGATCCTATAAAGTATTAATTAGGGAGCCTACCAGCCATGCACACTGACTTTAAGAAGTAATTCCAGCAAGTAACTTGTTTTTTGCAGATTTAGCAGAGACCTTTGGTCCATCCAGTCTCACTGAGCTAAGGTAATTGTTGGTTGTAGCTTTATAATTAGCTAACAAAATGTTCAATTTTTGAATCAGAAAGGCTTATAAATGTGAATACAGGCCAGAATGCAATATGTCATGGGGATCAAATCCACATCTGCTGTAGATAACATACATCGACCAGCCACAACATTATGACCACTGAGAAGTAAATAACGTTGACCATCTTCTGACAATTTAATGTTCTGCTGGGAAACTTTTAGACCAGGCATTCATGTGGATGTTATTTAGACATGTAGCACCCACCTAGACCAGACTAGCCACCCCCACCCCATAGCAATGACACTCCTGGATGGCAGCAGCCATCCCCAGCAGGATGCAGCCTGACACAGGCTAGCAGGAACAACTCAAAAAACATGAAAAAAAACCACAAGGTGTTGACCTGGCTTCCAAATTCACTAGATCCTAAACTGATCCAAGTATCTGTGGGATGATCCACAGAGGCCCCTCCCCTCAACCCACAGGACCCAAAGGCCCCCACTAACAACGTTCTGTTACCAGACACCACAGGACACCCTCAGAAGGCCCATGTCCATTCTCTGATGAGTCACAACTGGCACAAGGGAGGCCTACACAATATCAGGAAGGTGGTCATAATGTTATGCCTGATTGATGTATATCATCTGATTTTGATACATTTCAGGCATGTGAATAAAAACTGAGCTCGTGTTCTGAAGTCTATGTCCGGTTGTGCTTGACATGGAATCATCTGTGTTCACTTCAGACACATTTAATAGATGACAGCATTAGACCGTATCATACTGACAGGCTATCACGTTTCTATTGATCAGGAAGACTGAGAAAGTCATGTCTAGACCTGTCAAGCAGCAACGGTGCCCATTTTACTTGAACCTGTCTATTACTACATGAACTACAGTGCTTGTACACCCGGGAAGTCATGTTTCTGTGCCCCCACATTTGATTTAATCAATTACTGCCTGCACTGCCCATCTCCCTTTCTCCGTCCATTACCCGGGCCGTTCGACGCACCGCTGTTCTCGTGTAGCCCGTCTCTGCAGTGTGCGCCTTCATAATCAGCAACTTTTGCCGCGCTGGTCTTAGATCTGCCATCCAATTAAAAGGAGCTGCTGACGGCCACCATTATCCGCTGCCTAGGCCGATCCAAGGTCAGTCCTGTCAGTACGTTGCAGGCTTGAATTCTAATTAAGGATTATTCTCGGAGGTAAGAGCAGCATGTCTCCGAATCAGCACTTTAATAAAGACTTCGAGGATGCTGTGGAAAAGTCTTTCTAGGAACAGAAATGAGACCTTCTGGGGAACATTGCTAGATGTTTTCTTATGGTGAATCCACACTTTTAATATGTACAATATATAAAATATATATACAGTATATATCTGGGATTGTGGATACAGCATTTGATATTAGTCCTTATTTAATAGCAGCAGAGAAGGAGGAATGTATTGAATAGACCAAAGAGGAAAAAAAAAAAAGATTTCAGTATAAGGAAGCAGAATATTTAGTGTATAATATTAATGGATGGTAGCTACAGTTCAACATAGGTTATGTTTCCTAGAATCCCTCGTTGTGAACAACATCGGAAAGACACAGCCGTTACATTATCAATCAGCTACTGCAGCCTCCTGTTTGTCCCATTTGCAAGGGAAATGAGAGAAACATAGAGGAGCGTACCAATGCAAATAGATACGCCTACACATACTCGCACACGCAAGGAACTCACATGCGCTTAAAATGTTGCATGCAAGGGGATTGAGTTTCGTAAAGCGTAACTCAATAAAATGAACATGATACCATGGTTTCGGTGCATTAATGGGCGTAATATCGCTCCACGGTCTCCGGTTAACAGCTCTCCGCTCTCCAGAGTTACAAAAGCAACAAAATAAGAGAAAGGGAGAGATGCAAAAAAAAAAGAAATGTGGTCCTGTTCTAGGAAAATGCCCGTCAGCAACAACTGTAATGTGTAAGAAAGGCTAAGATGGAGAGAGGGTGAAAAGGAAAAGAGCAATGACTGTTCTTGCAAGTGATGGCAAACAAAGAAACAGGGAGGCACGAGGAAAGAGAACAGAAGGAGGGAGTTGGAAGGGGAGCTGGAGGAGACAACAACACCAGGGAGTCCCACAGGGGTTGTGTAGGCAGGGGAATAGAGGGAGGGAGGGTTGGACCGCCATAGCAACACAGTGGAAGAAAGCGAGCAGTCAGCTTTGTTTGTGTGTGTTGGAAAACTAAAAGGGGTCCAGGTGTGAAATGCAAATGCAGACGCTTTCCGTGCAGCGCTGGTGCGCGCACGATCAACGCAAGCGCCGTCTCAAAGGACACCGCCGCCGACTTGTGCTGGTGCAGCATAAATGTGAGGGTCTGTCAAAAACACAGATGGAACAGTTCAACGGGAAGTGTCCATCATCTGAACATGAGACACACACAGAGAGAGAGAGAGAGAGAGAGAGAGAGAGAGAGAGAGAGAGAGAGAGAGAGAGAGAGAGAGATGACATGTGAAACCAGCTGAAAAGAAAACATTTCCCTCTCAAATGGAAATGGACATGGAAACCCTTCACAGATTATTGCAAGAGTATAAAAAAGAAAGAATGGAGCTTGTGCTGTCTCCCAGCTGTTCTTTCATCCTCTGGCCCCCTTTTTAAGTGGTTCTGTGTAGCGTTGGTGATTATCAGTTTAAGCTTTCTTTACAGCTGTACTCGATTTCAATTACCCCGGGCACAGGGAGAGAGAGGGGTTAAAGGGGGCGCTAATAAGGGAGAGGACAAACAGAGACATGTGGCGAGGTGGAAGGAGACAGAAACAGAGGGAGGGAAAGTCAAGGAAGGATGGCAGGGGGAGTACAGGGAACAGTATGTGCAACATACATCAGAGGATGACAGGAAAACAGCAGAACAATCCACTGAACTGTAGCTCGTAGCTGCTTCACTTCCTCCGCAACTACACCTGATTTATTATCGGTCATGGTAAAAAAAAATTAAAAAAATAATGATTAAGCGAGAATTGGAGAATATATTTCGTCTGTCTCCTTGGCTTATATTTTCTTTCCTATAGCACTTCTCCGTGATGCATTATGCAACTGGGCGCGCAATATTATTTGCCACATCCATTATGCTGGTCATTGCAAGTCAGTCTAAGTAAGCATGACAAATGAATCCCTGCAATGCTATTGAGTGCACATCAACCTCTTGGTGTTTAACAACGAGCCTCACTCCCATTTGTTGTAGCTCATTCAAAGTCAGAACATGTTAACCGAGAGCATCGCGAACCCCGCTGCCACACACACTATTCTCGCCCAAGAGTCTCTCTGCACCTCCTCTGTCAGTCTTTTTTAACGCCTCTGTCAAAGGCAAACAGATGTTTCCAAGGGCCGGCTCTCCTTGGTAACCGGCGCGGCAGCACGACGTCCGGACCCTTGTCAAGTGCTCAAAACAACGCGAGTCAGCACGCGAATAACTTGCTGCGACGGCACCTTCGAGCAGCATCAGGCAAAAGTGTCAGCCTCAAATTGTAGCCCCTGGGGATTTCGACAGGGGGGATTTGTGTCGGGGTTGGCAGAGCACACACAGAGCCGTAATTTACACTGTGGTTTCTGGGTAAAGTTCATCACTGTAAAAACTTTATTGATTGGAAAAAAAGGGAAACGTTATCTGCACGGGCAAGCAGTGGCGACACAAAGGGTCATGTAAGCTGAGCAGTTCAACGGGCAAATACTACAGTATACACACAGACACACACCCAGGGGCACCACTTAAGTCCACTTAAAGCTATCGTCCTCGCACCACTAAGTGCTGACCTGCAGACATACTGACATACTTACTCATTCACATGTGAACAATGTTCAGCTGGAAAACAAAACACGCAAACATGCTCTGAGCTAATCCCGATGAAAAGCACGTCTCCTCCCCCATTTACAAAATAGGAACTCTCAGGAGGAAATAGTTGTTTACAACTAATGGGCTGTGCTCTCTCTCTCTCTCTCTCTCTCTCTCTCACACACACACACACACACACACAGACACACACAGAGGGCACTCTCACTGGCCTTGTTTGACTCTTGTGGTTCTGTAGTTACAGTAGGGACATTATGTCACCCCTGCTCATCTTCTTGCCTCCCACACTTCACTCACAATAATGAAATCTCAGCGAGGGCCATACTGTGGTCACGTAAAGTCTGTGATTAAGGGCGTGCCGCATGGTGTTCACATTGTGTAGAACATTCCGCCTGACAAACACGTTTTTTTAATAGCATCATTTATGTTTTCACAAGCTAATTGCAAAACTGGAACTCATTAAAACAACGGGCCGTGCCACGGACTGATTGACAATAAGGAAGTGTTTGTAGTATTTACCACACAGAGGACAAATCGAGCTCTCGATAACTTGCCACATAAAAACATTTTAATGATATTAGCTTAGTTCTTTTCTAGTGCTTCACTGAGCTGTGGCAGTGAGGCCTTTCACAGCTTTTTGTTTGGCCACAAACAAAATGCTTTGTTTCTTAGTAAACACCATTATAGTGAGCCACCATGCATGACAAGAAAAAAATGAATGCAGTCAGATTTGCAACTTTTTATCTGATCCTGGACAGTTAAATACTAACATGTTTAGTTTTTTTAAGCAAATGCTGACCTGTAGAATTCAAAGTGCTAAATGCCCTCTTGTCACATGAACAAGCTGATAACATATTTTTAACCTCCCTCTCGCCTTGATTGCCCCATACCACACTTTATGAGAGATTCCAACTTAACTGTTAACATGGACGCTAAATAAAACGATCTGTTAAGACATACGCCTCCAAAACACTGATCAGAACAGAACATGGCTCTTCCCTCTGTGGAGCAGTCACATCTGCCGGAAATATAGCAAGAGAACAAAAATGTGTTTTTTCCCACAACTTTACTGAAAACATCGAATTCATTTAATTGAAGATGACCAAGAATGACTCACGTTGTTTCTGGCTTTGTTCATCCTCTCTTATTTAAACAACTCATCGTCTAAAAGCAAAGGCAATCAGACTGTTTGACTTATCTTAACATCTTTTACCGCTCCTCCAAGTGACTCCTTCAGTTCTGAATGACTAGTGGGGATTTTAGGCTCTTCAGCAACCAGATACTCACCTCCAGTTAGAGGAAGTGAGCACTAACCACAGATGTTGCAAATTTATTCCACCTGGAGATAAAGGCGTTAATAATTTCCAATTGATGGAAGTATGATTCACACCACCACTCTCAAGCCAAGGAAAATATTGTCAGATGAGTCCAATATGCTCCATCTGTTTACATGAAGCATTTTATTCTCACTAGGCTATAGTTATTGGGTTGTAATCATTAGTGGGTAAATGACAGTGTTCCTGTCATTCCCATTACCTGATCTTTCCTTCCCACTCTCTCATCTGTTTTCTTTTTCCTCATTAGCTATCTAGTGTATATACCTGTCACTTCTGTCACCTGTTGCCGAATTGTCTTGTCCTACTTTCTGCCCGATTGACCACTGCCTTCCGGACCCCAATCTCAAAGCTGTCCCTTCAGATTGCTTTCCGTCTGTTGCTTATCTGGCCTTGTCTGAAACTAACTGAACTGAAACAGTCTGTTTGTCTTTGTCTTGTCTGGTTCTTGCGCCTTACTGAACTGTTTTACTGAACTGTTCTATCTAAACGCATCAGTTCAGCTACTATCTCTGGACAGAACCAGGCCATTTCCCCGTGTTTCCGGAGTTTGCTTTGAAATCAAATGCAGTGAAAGCCCAGTCTGTATCAGACACATTACTTATATAAGTACAAACAGAGCTTGGCTGCTGCAGAAATGGCCGAGTGCAACCATTTGCATGATCTAATCAAGTCTTACTTCCATTTAGAGCAACAGCCTAACCTTTTCATTTTGGAAATAAACTAAGATGAAACTATCACTAATGTACAGACACTACCAAGCATTGTGTCTGTTCAGTTCTTCAGCCAGACAGAGAAGAACTGTTGTATTGAACTGTTGCATTATTCTTTCAGTGCGGTTTCTGAGACCCTGCCATCCACAAAACCACACGACCCCAAATGGAGAAAGGGTCAGAATCAGCATTATGTCAAACAGTTTCATTAGAAGAAGTAAATTAACTAATTATGTTGTATACGTTGTTATAAGAAGAAAACATTTCATTTACAACAGTTTTTATATTTATAATTTTATCACTGTCTGCCCTGCATGTATTTGCATGTGTGTGGGTGTATAGTTTTGATATAATTAAAGCACTTGGTCTTAATTAAATTACACAACACAACGTCTTATTTTCCTTTCCTTGCCTACATTTATTTCTTTAGACTTCAATTCATCCACAAGGGAAATTGCTTGCTTTCCGTCCTTATTCGTCTTGAAGTCTTCAATTAATAAAACATCTTCACCTCTTTTTTGTACTTTTTCTTTACACATCTCTATCTCTGCCACGGCTCTATTTTACTTCACTTTTTTATTTTACTTCATTTTTTTTATTTTATTTAATTCAGTTGTCATAATTTAATCCTTTACATCACCCACTCTTGTTTGTCTCTATCTTGGTGACTCTGTTTATACTGTTGTACTTTTAAAACTAGTTTTGATAATCTGAACAAGAAACAACATGTTTCCAGGGTGTCCAGCTAACCCTGTGTATCTTGATTCTTTTGGTGTCTAGGTCACATCCACTAGACAAAGAGCCTCAAACACAGTTATTACGTTTCACAGGCTAGGTAAGAAAAGAAAAATGTTGCAAGAACTAATTCACTGAATATACAGGATATGTAATTCAACATTTAGTACTCTCCACTTCTGATTCGATCACCCAGTATTATCCTAACCCAAGTCTACAGGATGGCTACATGTACAGTACTCCACTTATGATCAGAATAAGAAACCAATCAGAATGAAAATACCTCAAGTAAACTTTTTGATAATCCGTTCAATAAGAAAATATGAACACGTTATAATCATGTTCTTCAGTTCTTTAGTTGCATGTTGGCCCCACGTGGGGTAACATCAGCTGATGTGACGGCTGTCCATGCGGACATGGCGGTGGTAAAGCAACAAGTTGTTCAAACAAGTGTTTGAAAAAATGAATGAAGCCGTAATCAATGTGACAGCATCGTGGAAAACATGCGTCTGGCTCAGTCCGTCTGGCTCATCTTGTACTGAATGAATTGCCAATAAAGTCTGGAAAAAAGCCTTTTCTTTGTTGTATTTCCATCAGATTACATGCTCCACAGTGGCAGGACCAATTTGTTCATGCCAATAAAGTTCGATTTTGTGCATGTAAACACATGTAAACAGTCAAGTTGGAATCTCTAGCAAAATGATTTCAGTGAGGTTGAATATCGTTCTTTATAAACTATATGTCCTTTATTGTTCTCAATTGTCTCTTGTTCTAATCAATCTCTATCCTTTTTTTGTATGCTATTCTCGCTCCATCCCTCTGTTTCATTTGTTCCTGCCCTCTCTCAATAGTGAGCTCAGTGGAGGTTGCATTATTGATAGGCATCTCTCTCTGTGGCATCTGCTCCTTCTCACTCCTCCCTCCCTCTTTCTCTCCCTCACTCCGAGTACGCCTGGCCTGATGCAGCTTGGCAGGTACTTAGGCCGACATCAATCTTTCATACAAACACCACAGACACACACACACTCACAAAATTGTGCTTATACACACACAGCAGCTTTCCCAAAATGTTTGTGCATGGGGCGCATTGGAGCAGAGGGCGGCAATGGGAGGGAGTGTAAAAATAACTTTTCCTCCCCCCGCCTCTGTGACTCTCCCCTTTGACAAACGCTAGACTGCCATGAAACCCTGATCCATTTTCCTTGTGACACCGCTTCCCAAATCAAAGGACGGCACAAAACCTGCGTCATGGAAGACGGAGTGAGCGGAGCAAAATGATGAGGATAACCTCACAGAAGAACAAAAACTCTTGAGAAGTCTCACACTCGTCTCAACACAGGCACGATTCATTTCCACTTCCGCAGGTGCATTCAAGGGCTGTGAATGCGAACGGTGGAAAAAAGACCAGATCATCATCAAGTGACAGAGATGACCTACATTCCAGCATATTTAATGTTTCTCTGTTTCACTGCACTTTGTCTGTTTACTGTCAGCCCCAATCTCAACTGAGAGATCTGGAGACACACACAGAAATGAAGAAAGCACAAACTGGGTAGGATCCTGATGGACCTGTCAGAATGGCAGCATAAACTAAGACAAACCTTCTCTGGTGATTATCCTAAGGTGCTGGCACCTGTTTGTTGCACTGAACCCCAAGACCTCTCCAGAACACCAGGAAAGACACGCATGCAGACCGACAAAGAGAGCACCTATTGCATAAGATGCAGGAACACTCACAGGACAAATCTATTGTTTCAGTGAGGCAGACGGTGCATATAAAAGAGCGTAATCATATAGAGTGAAACACCGCGGCTGTCTCTTTCTGTCTTTTGTTCTTTCTTTCTTTCTTTCTTGTGTGTGTGATCATGTGAATTCTGAAGCAACCCCATGTAAACCTGGTAGTCTGGTAAGAGAGGCTTGCCCTTAGCTTTTGTCAACGGTGAAGTCAGGGGGACATTTGGCATATTACTGCAAGAGAATGGGAGCATGAGTTTCAGTATAAAAATATTATGATTTGTATGTTTGTATGAACTGTATTCACCTCAGTCATTTACACTTCACAAGTTCACAGGTTCGAGTGCCTCAGTTATGGCGCCTGTAAGGTTGCGAACAACATAATTAGCATGTTCACTTTAAAACTAAGGGGCAAAGCAGCACAACAAAATTCTCTACATCACATTTGGTTATAATTTGAATTTAGGATTATAAAGCTCTGAGTATGCCACTGGGGAATGTTGTGTACTCAAATCTGAAACTCCTGTATCCACACAGTTTCTCAGTGTTGCAAAGCATATACATTCACATATATCCAAATATGTTTTCACATCAAGATTTTTCAAATACACAATGTGTACTTCTGGATGAATAAAGCCCAGAAAGCAAAACAGAATTTTTGCCCAAACAAACAGCTTAAGGGAATATCCCAAACGAGCCAAGCCAATCCATTCTGAAGAACTGTTTAAAAGACACGAAGTAAACAGACTGAAAAATGCAACCTAAATGTCTCTAAACCATAGATGTGGTGAGCTTTAGAATAAGGCCGACATGTATCCGTTCAATCAATGTTTTCAAAGCCGTCATGGCATATGGGAAAGTATGGTATACAACTTCTACAAAGATCTCAAAGTGTTCTACTGTGGGCTTTACCAGTGACGCCAGGTGTGAACTAGGACAAGAATTGACTGCATAAAAGCAGCCTTCCCTTGAGGCTTAAGTTCCACCATGGTCCAGTATAGCGCCAATATAACTGCAGCTGATGTAACCAGCTGCTCACATGAGTTCCGTGAACTTGGACAGTTTCTGCAGCTCTAACACATCAAGATGTATCACCATGAAGGTTGGAGGCAGTTTCCTTGTGACCAATTTCCGGAGTGTCTTAGAGGTATGAATTCCTGGTAATTAAATCCAATTCACCTATTTTGAAAAACAGGACTGCCACTGCCTGCAGATACTGTTCACACAACACTATAAACAACTACCCTACAATATCCTCAGCATGTTTTAGCAATAGTTCTTCCTTGGTGCCATTTCATCAAGAAACTAATGGACATGACTGGAACGTCAATAATACAAAATCATATTCAACTGGCAATCTCAAAGACTCAGACTCAGCAAAGCGTGCACAGTGGAATCAAACCTGTGCTTCTGCAAATGAGGACTGTAGCCTCAGTTTATGGGATGTCTGGTTGAGCTGACACTCTGGGGAGTATTGTAATATTTACATATAGTTTTTTCCAACTGGATGCCGGTAGAGACACAGAAATGCTGTATTAAGTTACTGCTAGCGTAGCCTCTATAAACAGATATCTGGATATGAACGCAGAATGTTAAACTGTTGTCAGATGATGGCCAGTGGCAAGCTGAACATTTCGTACAGCTACAGCTTCTCGTGAAACGCATTAAACTGGCATTTAGCATGAGTCGATTTTTCTTATGAAGTAATCACAGGAATTGCGAATTGCGCAATGAGATTAGCACTGACTGCAAACGTATGTCAAATATGCATCATCTTTGGAGAGTAGATCATTTGAAATACTGCAGGATTAAATTAAAATCAAATCACTGTTGTGTATAGAGTAATAGAAAAAAGACCAGTTATTGCCTGACTTCTTTATTACATTGAAAACTGTATTTTTGTTTATTTTATTTTTTTTGGTTTGCTGCCCCCTAAAACTGTAGTAATAAACACCAAATCAACCAGGGCTGAAATGATCATGGTGGCCACTCGAAATTATCACATAAAAAATGAATTTTACCCTTTAGAGTCTGCTTGCCGGCTGGGCGAAGATGACCTGACGTGTTGCTGCTGGCTGACCCACAAAACCACACGAGCAAATATATAGATGTGGGAATGTTTTTCCAATCAGGGAGCACACAAACAGTAACGAAGAGAAGAAAATAAGTTTGGTTCCTCTCAAATAATAACTGAAAATGGTTGTTTTATTGTTACTATTACTGTCATTATGTGCACCCTCTGTTAAAAGCTTGCAGCAACTTAACTAAACCTGACCCAACCCGCCCAGCCATCATAGTGTCACTTTGTGGCTTCGCAGCGCTGCGATTTAGACTGGATTTTATTACACAGAGGAAAGTAAGAGGGGTTGGGATGGGCGTTATGGATGGACAGTTGGAGATAAAGAGAGAGAGAGGGAAGGCACCAGGGAAAGAAGATAAGGACCATTTTATGCAGTGGGTAAACAAGAAGAGAAGAGAAGGGAAGAGAAGAGAAGAGAAGAGACAGGTGCAAGCAGATTGCTTGTTTGGCTCCAAAGATTCAGACCTTGAGTGAAAGCAACGAACCTGTGAGCCTCAATTTATATATTGACCAAGCCAGCTACCCAGCATAAATTTTATGACACTGATTTAACATTAGCACCTTGCTGAGGTCGTCATAATGACTGATGGGAAAAGAGAGCTGGGGTCTGACACAGAGACACTGACAGGACAAGAAACAGCCATAGAGAAATCTTTCTGTCACTTCCTGCCTTTGTCTTGAGATAGACCATCAGTCCTTGCATGGCCCTGTTCTTTTTCAATTACACTGCTGCTTTTACGTCTGTGTAAAAACCCAGACAGACTCTGTTCATGGTCAAAGTCTGTCATTATTTCCTCCCCCACCTCCACTCCTCTACTCTCGGTCTTCACTGCCATCATTACCATGTTTGTGCCTCTGCTGCTTGGCTTCAGTCTGTCAGATCTGTGGCGCTTAACATGGCGCTGGTTCCCATCTGAAGATCTCTCATCCCCTCTTCTGTCCCCCGCTGCTTGTTTTTCTTCATATCATCCCATCCTTTTATTTCTATTTGTACTTTTCTCTGTGGTCAGCTGTGTGTCTCTGGTATTCATTCAACCTCTCCTCCTTTCACCAAGTTTAGTTGCCTCTGTAGCCTCCTGTGGCAACATTTCAGCCGCTGTCACTCACTCAAACAAACAAACATGCTCTGTACTGTATCTATGTGTACTGGATGTCCCATTCTGCTTATAAAGCATAAGGCGAGCCTGGGAGAGTCCCACACTTTATTCCGGATATTTGATGCATGCACGTGGTGGAATGAAACGAGTCTCATCATTTCACCAAAGGCTACACAGGCTTTAAGAAAAGCTCTGATATGGAGACAGACACTGCTTTTTTTTTTTGATACTGAGGCATAACAAGGGAGTTTGGTCATATTATACTATTTTTCCACAGCTGAGTGCAAACGGAGTTCATCAGAGAATAAACATTAGCATGTAATATCTTCACAATGCTGCCTCTGTTATTTGGTCTCTAACAGCATGGCTCATCATGTGATATCATAGGAAGCATCACAATGCATTGTATTATAATAATATACAGTTGCCACTGGAATTATGCAGATGTCTCGCTAATATTCTTCTTCTGCTTCTATGCTCTGCTTGTCTTTTTCTGTCATGGTGGTTAGGAATAGGCATCTGCCTCTGTTTTCACCCTGTCCCCTTAGTTTGTCAGCTGTACACATTGAAATAGTTACAGTCACAATACAGTCAGTATCTGGCTTCCAAAAACCAAACGCCAAAATGTTTACCAGTGATGAAAGAAGTATTCAGATCCTTTACTTAACTAAAATGAAGTACTGAAAATCCATAACAAGAAAAGGCCCTGCATGAAATATAATTATTAAAGGTAAGTATTGTGTATAATCATTAGATCATTAACAGTGAAGCATCAGTATGTAGGAACCATGTTACTGTTGTACAGACAGCGGATAAATCTGAGGGTCATTACTTCTCAGAGTCATCAGATTTATTATAAATGGGAGAATAAGAAGAAAAGTTCAAGTAACAAATCTGTTACTATAATGAAACCATGTGAAATTTTCACTCTTTGGTGAAGCTGTTAACAGCTCAAAGACGTTTGAAATGGGACATGGACAACACACTACATTTTGTAAGATGTCAGACGCCAGAAAGTATGGAAACCTCTGGTTTAATCTTTTACAACGAGTTTAAACACTTGTTATATAAAATCTGTAGTCTAGAAACTCCAATCAATAAATGCCAAATAAATGTAGTGGAGTAAAGTATATTTCCCCTTGAAATATAGTGTAGTGAAGTTATAAAGGTGCATAAAATGTCAATACTCAATTAACGTATACTTTATGTGTACAAAATTGTACTAAATACTATACTTGAGTAGTTCAGTTTCCACTGTTCATACTACAGTGTAATATAATAAATGGATAAGTATCCATGATTCTACAAACATAAACTGTCCAGCTTAATGTTTATACATTACATCCACACGTATGTAACGTATAAAGAAAATCACCACTTTTACGTACTCCTTCATGTTGTCTCTGGTTTGGTTGACCTATCTCTATATAATCACAGTAGGTCAATGAGAAATTCAGGTTAGTGGCCTTGATTTTTATGTTTGCAGTATTCCACTTCTGAGCATGGAAATCTGAGTCGAGGTCATGCAGTGTCCTGGTTATGCACAGACTGCGGGCAAGCCAAGTGGGCCTTGGATATACTTGGCAAGGTAAACTTAGTGTCCTGATTTACTCGAGCAGGTATTTCAGAATCTAAAGAAAGAGGACCACTTCACATTTAAATTACAGTTAGTTTACAGCTGGTTTGCTAACCCAGTCAAACCTTCAGCCAAACTCGTTTTTCACAAGACAGGAAGCAAGCGTCTTGCTTCTTTATTAACAATCTTCATACCTGACAGGGGAAAATGTACGAGGGAGACTGTAATAAATAAAACAAAAAATCTATTAGCAAGCTTAGCAACTCACTGTGTGGTTACAGCACTGCAAATACATACCAACCGTAGTCACAACTTAGCAAAAAACACTTCAGCCGACATACCATCAATTAGCATGTAGCTATTTAAAATCAGGGGACAGGGCACTGTATGCATTACTACTAAAGCATTCAACTTCCACCTCTTTGCCTGCAGCTGTGAAGATAATTATTAAATCACTCAGCAGTCATGGCCACAGCTATCCAGAATACTTCTCGACGTCTGTCATCAGCATCACACAGTTTGCACATGCAGTAGGTGTTTCACTGCTTGTGACTGACAGGAGCTCAGGGGTGGAGAATGTTGTGCTTGTGCTGTCCCAGTTTATGCAGCAACACACAAAACTAAGGGCTAAGTTTGCGATGGAAAGTGTGTCATAACTGTATATCAAATGAGTTACTGGGATCTGATGCTGATTTGATGCTAATTTTATTAGTTTGGTAGATGTGATGAGTTCAGGAAGGGTGTTTAATGTGCAAAAAAACAACAACAAGAAAAAAAACAGGGATGTACAGCAAATGTGAAACCATGATGCAGATGTGCGTATAACTACACCAAGAGAAGTTGAGAAACTATGAGGGGGAAACAATAAAGAGAGACAGGAACGAAGTGAAGTTGTGTAGTTGAATTTTTGGTGTATCCACGCTTGCTCTGATCTGCCATCAAACAGATCGAGTTGAGCTTTACGGCCAGCGAGAACGCCTCTGGTGCTGACATAAAAGGAAAGGAATGATGAATAATGGTTGTTATGAAAAATAGGGAAAAAGTTCTATTATCTGACTTTCTTCACATTTTCTACTTTACTGGGGCCTTTCCTGGCACCAATAAACAGCTTTAAAGCCACATTACAGAATACAATCTGACATCTATGAAATCCAATATAAGCAAGAAGCCAAGGAGATGTTGAGATTTACTATAGTTTTACATTTCAAATAGTGTAGATTTACACAGGGTTCATGTTTGATCGGGTTGCTTCTGAGGACAACATTTTATATGATAGTCAATAATGACTGCCCCGTAGGCCTCCATTAAAAACTACAATCGAAAAAAAAAGTTACTGAGCACAAGTAAGAGGCGGGTGAACAATCCAGCTGATCTATTAAAGTTCATCTGCATTTTAGCCCTTGAGATGTCTACAGATCTGTGTATGTGCTCCAACAGTACAGCAGAAATAAGTACAACACAGTGTTTGTGTGTGTTTGGCTTTGGAAAAAAGATCAAATGCATGACATAAAGGTCCTGGGTTCAAATGATAAGCAGAACAGCAACAAAATTTGCATTTTAAAATATTTATAGACGCAAGGGCTCCTGAAAAATGGATGAATACGGGGAATGTGAGGGCTAATTTATTGAGCATACTGTATCGGTGTAAACAAAACACAGGCAAAACTTTTAGTTTAGGGAATTTGATGTGGATTTTTACTCCAGAACAAAGCCATATATCAATAATTAATATGTCATTAAAACCACCTAAACTGCAATGTAATTATGTTTGTAGTATAAATAAAATTATGGGTACAACAGGGTAGGAGTCAGGATGTGGAAATTAAGAGTCAATATATTTTATGTTTATGTTTATTTTATGTTAAAAAAGAGCTTTTTGTAATGCCCACATACAGTACTTGATTATTAATTAGAGTGTAGAGCTATATCATTACTATCTAATATCATTACTGAGTTTCTTTCATAATAGGGGTGGCATCTCGAAAATGTGGCTCGGTAGGTAGAGGTTCAATCCCCGGTACACTGATCTCATGCCACGGTGTCCTAAACCGCATGTTGCTGCCAGTGGCAAGCACCAGTACGTAGAAAAGCGCTATATAAATACGAGACCATTTACCATTACCCATGTCTGACAAGAACAGAAGATGGATATGTCACCTCTTTCAGGAAATTGAGTTGACAAACATGGTCTGATAAAACGCTGACACGTCCACAATGCTTTGAATCTGTTGGGATATTGGTCCCTAGTTTCAGAGCCTGACTGACATTAGATAAAGAACTGGACAGTGAAAAATGTTGATGCTAAATGAAAGTTGGGGGATCCCCCCCCCATCATCATTAGCTACAGACAAAAGATACATACTTGTGCATGGAAGATAGAAATGTAAGAAATCGAAACACGGCATGTCGCCTCTGGCAGTGACTTGAACACCATAGGCCTGCCCTAAGAGCCTCTTCACTGTGAGGTGTGCAGCAGCTATTATGGTTAAGGGCGAAATGCTAAATGTCACACACACCTCGTGGTAAGTTTGCTCCCAGATCATTTTGGTGTAAAGAAAAGGCTTCCCGGGTTGTGATTTTGCAACCACAAGAAGGTAAAGGTGTGTACGCACAGGCGTGTGTGCGTAAACGTGTGTGGGCAAGAGAGTGTAGAAATGTGATGTCTTGAGATCTCTGCATGATGCGTGCACTCAAAAATCCGTTTAGTTTAGCTAACCTGCGGCATCTCTTATATAATGGGAAAGTGCTTCAGTACATTAGCAAAAAAAAATAAAAAATGTGGCTGAATTCACAAGCATGACTGCTCTTGCATAGTCTCTCATTCTCCCAGAAACACGCAGCGTAATTCATCAAATTATCTGATCCCTTGCTTTAAGCTGAAATAAACTTTTACCAGTGAGAGAAAAGGACGATGTGTGCTTTGTGTTTATTACATACCGTACATCCTACCTGGAAAACACACGGCAATACAACCCCTTGATGATTCTATAACTGGATTTACTGTGGTGTTGGCGGTGGGCAACTGCTCGCCCACAAGCTACAGCATCTGCATTGTCTCACCCACTCACAAATGGTTTAGGTGCAGGTGGGAAGGTGGAGAGTGTTCAGTTTTGAGCAGATAAAGCAATAATGCCTGCTTAAAGCATACATAAAGCCCCTCTGACAAACACAGGCACTTACATTCCGCAACAGCATCAGCCTGCACTTTGAATTTTTCCAAAAATAAACTCCTCACGCAACTTCTCATGCATATTAAAATTAGGGAGTGGGTGGACATTTCAAACGCCATATACCTTTCAGATGAGAAGCCTGTCACAGTGTAATCTAAAAACGGAATGGCGTAAAGAAAACGGCATAGGTACAGCCTATGCAAATCTTAAACCATACAGTCTACAAGTGTCTCCCTCCACCCATGAGATAACAATTAACTGCGCTATTACTGACCAGGCTCTTGAATGGGGTGCTCCGTGGATGCCACCTACACCACCACCATTTACAGCTGAGGACCTGCACACCTTTTATAATCGCCCTGTAATAAAGAAACGGGCCTCTGTGTGTGTGTGTGTGTGTGTGTGTGTGCGTGTGTGTGAAAGGAAAGACACATCTGACCGCTCTTCTCAGCCTCACCTGCTCGTTCGTTGCCAGCTCCTTCTCCAGCTGTCGGTGTTTGTTGTGCCACACCAAATAGTGGATAGGATATCGACTCTTCTCCGGAGTTTTCTTTGCGGAAATCATCCTCGGATCATAGTTTGCCTTCTCCTCTTTCTTCACTGTGGATTGCAAGAACACTTTGTCGTGAATTTTCGCTATATGATCGATCCTATCATCGTTGATCGGCCGTGATGCCCAAAAGGCGTGTGTGGGCAACCTTAGTCTGAAAGTGGACTGATGATTTCCTCACTCGCTCTGCTTTGAATAAGCGGCCAGTCCTTTAGAGGGAGAGAGAAAGCATTCGTTTGGTTGTCTCGGTGCGTCGGGCTACACCTTTATCTCTTATCCACCCGTGCCTCCACCTCTTGCCTCTCGCTCTCTCTCTCTCTCTTCCCTCCTCGCTGCCTACTCTAACGCATCTATCCTCCAGCTCTCCTCCCATCCGGTGGTGACTGAGAAAGATGCGTTGACAAGCTGCAATGAAATGTGCGCACACTCAGCCAATCCGCGTTCGGAGATGTTGGGCTAATATGTCTCAGGGAAGAAACAAAAAAAAAAAAACCTGCTGATATCAAAATCTTTCGTGTTTAAATGCAGTGCAGCTCATCACATGGGCCCCATTACAGGGATGGAAACAACTACACAGCCAGGACATGCATTGCAAAAGACAAAACCGGTCCAGACTTATCAATTTTTATAAGCCTTAACCTACTTTTAGGTCATTTACTGTTTTATGTTCTGTGTCCTTTATTGTTTGTTTTATTTTATTTATATGTGGCGGTATCTGTGAGTGTGGTTTGACTCCTTCTCGTTCCTCCTCATCTTCTTCTGCTTCCCTTTGTTTTTGGTTTGTGTTGCTGTGCTTATGATAGAATCACATTAAATTACTTATTTAAATCCATTTAGCCATATCTGTGAAAATTGATGCAGTGGTGACCTACATTTGTTGTGCAGTTAATATCTTCTTTTTATATCACTGATAGTCTGACAATGACAATACAAATTGTTCAACATAGTAAGGCTATATGTTTTGGTCAGGTGATGACTTAAAATTATGTTTTGACGATATTTATTTACTTCTTCTCCTTCTTCATCATCATCATCATCATCATCATCGTCTTCTTCTTCGACAGGTGTGTTGCTGTGTGTATGACATCATCAATGGGGGATTGGGGGGGGGGGGGTAGTATTCCGTAGCCTATATTTATGTATTTTATTTTACTTTGTTACCAAAGCTATAAGAGACTGTTAAAAATGGGACCATGACATGCTACAGATAGTCTAATTATCCCGGTGACTTTATTCTATTCATAAACATTTATATATCTTATATATGTTGAGCTATGTGTGAAATCCATATCACCTTTAAGAATGACCGGATCACCACTCCCTGCTCCTCCATAGGTGGGTTGCAGGGATGTTGAGTGTGTGTGCGGAAACTGACAGGTAGAGAGCTGCCGTCTCCCGGTGACTCGCAGGCAATGCAGCGTCCAGATTCCGCTATGAGAAACAGATTAAATATGCTCACACAATTTGCCTGTAGACTTGGGGTATAGTGGTGAACTCGGGCGAAGAGACCGCAGGAACAAACGGGAAATTCAACTGTCAGCTGGCCCGGGGAAGCCGATCACACCGCCCGGCTTCCGGGGATTCAGGGGCCGCATCGGTTGACGGCAGACGTCGGTCTGTAGCTCGGGGGAAGACGGGCGAATATTCACATCATCGCCGAGATCCACCTCTCGATTTCAGCCACTTTCGAGATGTCGAGAAAGCTGCAAAGGACAGAGGTCTGCGCCGACTGCAGTGCGCCAGGTAGGGAGGAGGAAAATAAATTAGAATAGACCATTGTACTGAAACAATACGTTGGCTGGGGGACATGGTGGGACAACAAGGCCGAAGTTGCTGTCCCTGTCAGGGGGTCTGCGTAGCAGGAAAACGGCCTGTGCTTCTCAGCGTCGGCTAGGCCCGAAATAAACAGTGAAAATAGGCGTGTTGTTACATCTTTAGCTAACAGCTGCTCAGCGTTGATATCACTCACTGAACAGCTTGATGTGTGTATTTTTTATTTATTTGAGCCGGACACATATGAGAACGACCTGTCAGTTTGCTGCAGTGGAAGACATGAGTGTCAGATTTATACTGACTAACCACTCTGAGAGACGTTTGTTTTGATTTTCGTGACCGGGACAGACTTCTTTAAAGCGTTAGCTTAGCTTGGCTAGCTAGCAAGCTGGAACTCGACTCAGTTTAACTGGCTATTATTAAGATATTAGTTCAAGCTGAGTGTGCTGACACACAATATCACTCCTATATTCAAAACCTATTGTGTTATCACCTGCTCCTGCGTATGGCTTTTGGAGTTTGTGGACCTAACATAGCTAGCTTAGCTACAACGTTAGCTACTCTAGCTAACTTTTGCTAAACGACAAGTTATTTCCAAGCTGGTTCAGCTGTAGCGTCAGATGCCGGGCAGTAGTTTTAACTGCATCTGGCAATAGCCTTTTTTGATTTCAGTAGGTTATAGAAAACCTAATTTAGCCCAAGCTTATGTTAGTTTAGCTTATTTGAAAGCACGCTAGTCTCGGCACTTTAGAAATGAAATGAAAGATATGACAGGAGCCAATTCATCTGGAGCCCCTCCTTAAGTTTAGCCTTTAACCTGATCTGGCATGAAGTTGAAAAGAGGCAGTGTGACTTCACTTGGAGGCTATCCTAAAGAAGAATATTTGACTTGATCCAACATGAAGTTGGAAGGGAGTACTAGACTCAAACCATGAGTCGGACAAGAGTAAGAAGTCCATAGTGTATGGGGATTAAGTATGTCCACGACCAAGAGCATTCATATTTGTTGGTAAATTTTACCTTGTTTGATCCCATCTGTGTTTCTGAAATGTGAAGTAGAGGTGATGCCAAAAACAACCCAGGTATCCCCTCCCTTGCCCCTGCCTATGCAGCCTGACATGCACTCATGTTTAGTTTGAGGCTCTTGATCATAAGTAGTGTTTTTCTGCGTTTCTTGGGTTCATTCATGTGTATGTGTATCACAACAGCTGCTCTCTCCACAGCTGCTCCCCCTGATAGGTCTGTGTGTGCATGAGCTGTCATAAGCTTTATGGCCGTATCTACACCTTGCTGCTGAGTTATCCCCTGAACCTATTCCCTGCTGTGACTATACTCTTACATACATACTTCAGTACCTGTTCGTTGTCTTTCCTTGTGTCCCCTCACTTGCTTTTCCTGCTTCCCTTTAAATATCATACCTTAATAATTAATGACAAATTAACCCGGTTTGGAAAAATATAAAAAATTGCTGCATTTTTACAGTCTATTTACAAGGATTTCTTCAGACAAAATGTGCCGTTTCTCATAATGACTGGCAATGTACCTGTTACTAGCTGTACATTTCTTCTACTACCATCAGCTCTCTGCATGTAGCCCCTCCTTAGCACGACACGGACACACACGCAGTGTGTTCTGCAAAATGCTGACCTAGCCACTGGTGACAGGCCACCTCCCTGCTACCCAGCTTTGTGTCACACTAGGGATGGCATGGCTACAAAGGACGACTGATACTCCCATCCCTAGCCAAGCCTCAGGAGGTTTTAATGTCACACCGTGACAATCTGCAGTTTATAGCAACAATGAATCATGTTGTCATGACTGTAAACAATTTATTGAACACAGATGCAATTGTTTTAAAAAAAGGAAAGTGTTATACAAATATACAAGGAGCAGTTTGAGGGTGATTTTGTCTTTGACTGTCAATCTTTACAGCTCCTAGATATTGAAATATCTGCTTGGTTCAATTTAAAATGTAAACCTTGACCAGTAAACTGTCTTGCTATTATAACTAGGCTGTACATTTAAATGGTTATTTAGCTGTAAGATTCCGCTGATTCCGTGATCATTTATTTTATATAAACTAACCAGTTACCCGTAACATTATATAAATGCATGCAGCCTGTTATTTGAGCAAGAGTTTTCTATTGTTTGCTATTTATACTCATGATTGCACATGTTTTATGTAGGCTTAAGCGACAGTTATAAAAAATGCTGTCAATACTCTACTGACAAATCTGGCCAGCTTTAGGCAAAATTATGTTGCACTGCAGGTTCGCCCAATACAGCACTGCTAATAGTCTGTCCAGGTCTAATGGCTTAATGGTTTAGCCTCATATTGATTCAGCCGGCCAAGCAGATAGCCTAGCCTGTGGGAGTTTTTATATTTATTACACAGATTAAGGAATTAAATTGCTGCAGTCCGCCCTTTAAAACCTACAGGCTACTGTTCTAAACCAGGCTATAGTTCTCCTCGAAGCCACTTTGCATTTGCTGCTACTTTTTTCTGCAGGCAAAAAGATTTGCAGCGTGTCAGTTTATGTGATGATGGACTATTTTAGCTCTATTAATGCCCTAAGCCCCGACAGTTTATCCCAGTCAGAGGGTGACTAATGCAGATAGTAGGTGTGTTTGTACATGAATCATGTGCATCTATGTGTACAGATACTTGATTTGGTGCTGTGTTCGCTGTGAGTCGTTCATCACATCAGGGTGGTGAGGGCGTAAACATAGCCCAGACTCTCTGACTAGTCTTTCAGTGTCAGTAGACATTGTCCTTTGCTGCTTTCCCTACCATCCTCACCTTGTTCACACTCGTTTGTTCCTAATAAAATGAAACCCACTTACTTGGTTTAGTTTTAGAAGAAGTGATTCTCTTGTTGGTACAGACTAAAACACAGGTCAAAAACAAATGATATTTGGTGAAGCTAGTTTGGCAGCGCTTGTCTTATTCAAAGCTGCTTACGACTGAAAGTCCAGGGCTTATTTGGGATGTGTGTAGATTTAAAGAATGTGTCTTTTATCGGATCAGAAATAATTTTTCTCTTTTATGCACTCTACGTGCTAAAATCCTGTGTGCTTGTGTTGCCTTGCCTCTGTCCTTGACCTTCAGCCCTACCTATCCACACATTGTTACATTGTTCTGCACTGCTGAGATGACTGGGTTTAAATGATTCTTACACTGGAAGACAACTTGATCAGTGTACAAAAACTAGTTGATAGTTTTTATTTCTAAATAATATTGATCATTTAATATATATTTTCAGCTATTGTTGCAAAGTGTCCAATAATTTTTTTTTTTTATTGTGTTAATTAATACTCGTGTGTTAAGGCAGCTTTTTGATTAAGTAGTGGGGTACACATTCTGCTTAGATGTTATGTGTATTATACCAAACAGCTTCACATTAACCTGATGTTATGATGTGAAAGACATACACATCCCACACCGGATCCCAGTCCTTTATGCTTTTGCTCATCTTTATAATTGTTTCTATCCAATTCTGTCCAATCTGTTTCTATTTCATTAAACAGATTAAACAGATGAGATACTGTGCAAAGAGGAGTAAATGTTTGACTGAACCTTGAATGAAGTCTGGCGCAGGTAGAGCATGTGTCTTCCTGGGAAGAAGTGGCACCATAGTCACGTCATAAACTAATTCAGACCACCCACATTATACTATCTATACTCGGTGCCTTGTAATGTAAGTCCTGCACTAAATCGTACCTTCATCAAGGTTATGCTATTCAGCATTGTTTAGAATAACTGAGAGCTGTTGGTTCAGCTGAGTTTTCATTTTGGAGGCTGTAATTTATGGTGCTATTCAATTGTATTGTGTTGTACCCATTTTAGTCAGTGGGCTAAGCTAAATAATAGAAACACTTTAGTGTTTAATTCAGTCTGGTTGAACATCACCACAAACTACATCCTCCAAAATGATTTAGAATACAGTAATAAGCACATTTCTTGCACTGTTTCAACATAAACTGAACATCATAACAGACATTAACAGGGATTTAGTGCAGGACTGTTATATTGGAATGCATTAGTTTTTTACTAGTGTACTTAATGATCTGGCAAGTGACTGTATTTTAAGTATATTGCAGAGCTCAGTGTTGGGGGGTGTTCATGCATCTTGAAGTGAACTAACTTTTATGATGAAGTACTTCAGATTTTTTACAAAGCTGTTAAGTCGAAACATCGCATGAATCTCGTAATACCATCCATTTGTTTGTGTTTGCCTGTCAGACCCGGGCTGGACTAGCATCAACCGAGGGGTCCTGATCTGTGATGAATGCTGTTCGGTCCACCGCAGCTTAGGCCGCCATATCTCCATAGTTAAGCACCTGAGGCACAGCGGCTGGCCTCCCTCGCTGCTGCAGGTAAGGCTGAGAAATGAGTGGGGGGTAATGGATGTGTCGTGTTGATGGTGTTGTCCAATTATGTTTTACTCAGGCTGTCCAAAATGCAGATTGAGTAAGTGAGTGTTGCCTCGGCTTCAGAAAGCATGAAAAGAGTGTGGGAGGTTTTGGCCATAATTGTTCTGTAACCAGTTTTGGTTCCAGTGTAGACAACGGAGACTGATCTGATTTAGGACTGTACTGTGGCTTTATATGACAAAAAGTACTTGTGACAGTGACGCATCACTGAGTTACTGCACTGTGTGTACTTCAGATGGTTCAGACCTTGGCCAGTAATGGGGCCAACTCCATATGGGAACACAGTCTCCTGGACCCTGCTCAGGTGCAGAGCGGTCGTAGGAAACCGAACCCTCAGGACAAGGGCCAGTAAGTATACCCTTAAAGACGATTACAGAGAAAGCACTAACACAGAGTGCTTTCTTTATGAATCATAATTTGTGTTTTCAAAGGTGAAGAGCAGTTTCACCCAGTTGTTACCCAGCGGACTCTAAACTGTTTTCTTTTGGATCTTGTTCTGCTCTCACAGAACATAAAGGTTGGCTGGATACTCATGAGATCAAGAATTGATGTCCAGGAAAAATATTTAGTCATTTCCTTTGTGCTAGATACATCAGATGTACACTGTGCTGGAGTTTTTAAAACTTGCTGCATTGTATATCATATTTAAATCTCTGTAAAATAAACAGGAAACCAGTCAATTGTGGTTAAATGATGTCCCACGGGGCAGGTTCTATATTATTAAACAATATTTGCAATCGTGACATAAAATGTAAATGGAATACATTCACTCCTTGCACAGAAAGAGCATTAAAACATTCACTAAGTCATCATATTACAGTCGTTGGGCTTTTTGTGAATGTCACCTGACACAAACGATCCAAAAGAGAAAGAGAAAAGTGACATCAAATTCAGCTTACCCTGTATCAGGTTTCAGATCCCACTGGGAGCTGTGCTCACAAACATTCGTTTTTCTGTGTGCACTAATGATGCTGGAGGGCATTTGGCAAAAAGGAGCATCGAGAGTGGCCATCAGAAAAAAAATAAAAAATTCAATGCATAAAGCTAGTGTCTTGTATTTTATGCTCAACTTTACTGGTTTTCCTTCGGGGCCTGTTTTTTTTTTTTTTGTTAATCATCTTTCCTTCTCCTCCTGTGAAGTCCCACTAAGTCAGAGTTCATCAGAGCCAAATACCAGATGCTGGCATTTGTGCACAAGCTGCCCTGCCGTGATGATGATGGCGTCACAACCAAGGATCTCAGTAAGGTGAGGGCTCAGTATTTCACATGTATGGCGTTATATCTGTGCTTCAGTCTCTAAACATAATGGCACCTTCTGAGCAGACCCTCTTTTTGCCAGCACATACATTGTATTCTTTACTCATTAAGAGTGAGGGGAAACCATCTTTAATATTAATGTGCTCATAACCGTTAACCACATAAGTGCAGAATGAATATCTTTTCCTCGGTTTCACTCATTTCATTCGTTTAGTGTTTCCCCTTTCAGTGTTTCTGCTCTGTGCACTTGGACACCTACTGAGTGTCTCTGAACTCTTTCTAACTGGGTGTTACTAATCAGCTGTGTTACCTCCAGCCTGATTGCTAGGATTATTATCAGCTACTTTGCACAAATACACTTCAGAGGATTAAGATGTTAGGAGACCAGACTTAGCAATACTGTGAAACCGCGTGTCTAGTCACAAAACTTGTTTAATTTCTAAATGTGAGTAGGAGACCTTTCACATAAACACGAACAAGTGCACTCACGCAAACACACAGAAGCACTCTAGCTCATAATAAAAACCCCTGGCAGGAAGTGATCTGAATGACACAGCGGGATATAATAATGTTCTCTAATGCTGTGGAGTTCCACTGGGATAATAAGGCAGTTCTCTCTGTTTCTCTCTTTTTCCACCCCCAACTTTCTGTCTCTCCTCCCTCTCTTAACCTGTCCTCCGTTGTTTTTTTTCCTCCCTATTAGCAACTTCATTCAAGTGTGCGGACGGGGAGTTTAGAGACATGCCTTCGGCTCCTGTCCCTCGGTGCTCAGGCCAACTTCTTCCACCCGGTCAGGAAAAAAACAAAACTACTTGCTGACTCACTCATCAAGCAATTAGCCATGCAGTTCAGTCATTCTCTTGATGCCAGGCCTCTTGTTCTGACTTTATCTCTGTGTCCACCTGAACCTCCAGGAGAAAGGCACTACCCCGCTCCATGTAGCAGCCAAGGCAGGCCAGATCTTGCAGGCTGAGCTGCTAGTCGTGTATGGTGCAGACCCCGGAGCCCCTGACATCAATGAACGCACACCTATGGACTATGCTAGGTACACGACACTGACGAGATAGCTGGTGAAATTGTAAAAAGAAAAGAAAAAAAAGGTAAAAAAATAAAATATAATTTGTGTCTGTGCTTGTGCGTGTCCCAGGCAAGCGGGCCATATAGAGCTAGCAGAGCGTCTGGTAGAGTGCCAGTATGAGCTGACAGACAGGCTAGCCTTCTACCTGTGTGGCCGACGTCCAGGTAACCAGATGTCCCAGTTTGTGTTCGCCTCACCTGTCCCTAAGCAAGGCAGTTAACCTCAGTAATACATTGTAGCCTTTGTTAATTATTAAGAGCTCTCCTCTCTTCTCCTCAGATCACAAGAATGGCCATTATATCATTCCTCAAATGGCTGACAGGTATGGACCATGTGCATATCTTTTGTTTTATATTGGCCTTGTTGCTTGCATGGTGAGGATTGATTGCATGAAAATATTCCATACTGCGGCAACTTAACTTGCTACACTTGTGTAACAGCTTAAATTCACCGTCTCTGGCATTTATTGATTATAATGTAGTTTAGTGGTCTGGCCACAGGGAGGCACCGTAGTATTTGTGCCTCCATCCATTAAGGGGCAGATTAAAGGGGGTTTTAGGGTTTTTTAGGCTGGCTGCTGTTGTGTGTGTGAATACAGTTATCTCCAGTGAGTTAAGTGTGCTTCTTTTATCAGTACTGAACCGCCAGTTTGATTTGAGTGATCCACAAGTGCACAGTCAGGCCATTATAAATCCAGCTCAACGTTACTTGGCACGACTCCTTTCAATTATTTGATGGCTCCTGCCTGGACTTTCTCATCTGCAGCCTAAAAGATTCACTTACAAATACACATGTTATGTAGCTGAACCAAATGCGCCTCAAAATGTGTTTGTTACTTAAGTGGGTCTGACTTCTGAGCTGCCATCTAACTCCACTTGCATCTGTTCTGTTCTGGTGAATGGTTTCTCTTGATAATAACAACTAAAGCTGTTTTGATGTGGCTTCTCTTTCCCCTCTTTCTGTCTCTTTCTTCCTTTTTATCACCTGTATTCTGTTCTCACCATTTCGCTGCGCTTGGTGGAGCCAGAGCTCGTCCTAAGTGCCCGACACAGAGGTATCTTCACTTTCCTTGTTCCCTTTTCCCGAATCTCTCCCTCAATTTCAGCCCCCGCTCTCTGCTACCCAGTCTTTTGTACATTTCCCTGTTGTATACTAGAATAGCTCTTCGACCTCTTGTGTGTTTTTACAGAAAGAGAGGAAGGAAAAAAGCATGTCTAGATAATCATGATGAGTAGAAGATCTTGAGTAAACGAGGTGTTTCTGTGCTCAGGAGAATCACATCAAGCATTTTTTTTTTTTATTTTGTTTTCTAATTTTACATATCCTTAGTGACATCTCTGGCCTCAACCAAATAAGAGTTTGTAATTAAAGTGGCATTGTTGGAAGATGTCCATGTTTCCTGATTGATTCGTCTTGTGTTGTTATACTACAGGTCACACAGTTCAGCTGGTAGCAACACATATTTCTGACGTTTTATTAAAGAAGTTGCAGTATAACTGAGCTTTTCCCATATAATTGTGAGCAACTATGATCTGATTTTATGCTGCCTTGGGCATGAGTCACTTCAGGACACATTTAAAAGAGTTGGTTAGTTTGCAGAGAAGTTGGAGGTGGCCAGCAGCTCTTCATCTAACAGCTCACTGTGGTTGCTCCTTCTTCTTCTGTCCAAAAATGACAGTTGTCTTGTTTTCTGGCCCGCTGACCAAACACACTGCATCTGCTGTGACTAGTTCATAATGAAAAATGTACTGTCGAAAAATGTAGGAATGGTTGGCTTACATTAGCAGCAGCTCCTGAACCCCTCAGCTATATTTTGATGATTTCACCTTCTGTATTCGTAGATCTATTTATATGTATTACAGTCCTCAGATACCTTTACAATTGGACCATTGGCTTCACCACCATTAAATAACATTATTCAGTGATAGATAATGACTTAACAGGTTTAACCAAGCTTCACTTGCAACAGCATACAGTAAAAACATTTAGTTTTGACTGGCCAGGCTGATACGTTTGTAGTTACTACCAGCTATCACATTTTGGGATGGACAGTTTGTTCCAATGGTACCTTCCTTCTGTCCTCTTTCTATCAAAACACACTTCCCACCTCCGCTCTTTTTACTCTTGTCTCTATTTCCATGTCTTTTTCCCTCTCTCCCCCTCTGTCTCTTAAGTCCACTCTACCATTGTGATCCCTGCTTGACTGTGATCTTCTCTTTTTCTTAGTCTTGACCTGTCAGAACTGGCCAAGGCCGCCAAGAAGAAGCTCCAAGCGGTGAGTTGAACTGTGAGATTGTGAAGTTTGAGAATTTTCGAATAAGTCGGGGGTAAAGTATCCGATTTTAGACAATGCATTTGGTGTATTGTGTAGTTTTATTGTGTAGCAGCTAGTCTTGCTGTTCCTAGTAGATATAATTCCTGTTCTCTCCAGAGCCCTCTGTTACAGTCCCTGACAAAAATCTTGTCGCTTATCCAAGTTGTAGGAACAACAAATAATACCTTGGCTTGTAGTTGATCAACTGGAATCAGAAATGGCTCATATAAAGGGCAAAGGTCTCTAGATTATGCTAATTATACCACAATAAAGTCTTATCATTCAGGTCTTCTGCAGTATTTGCGGCGATTGGGATGCATTTCAATAGATGATTAATCAGAAAAAAATCAACCTTCAGCCACTTTTTCACTGCCCATCCTTTCTGCAGGCTGTGGGCCTTGGCAAATGCAACATGATTTTTTTAGTTGTCTTCTGTTTAATACTAATTCGACCATGGGCTGGCCTTGGACTGTCGAAGCAACAAACAGTCCTCTCGAACAGTTGTCTTACGGGGTCTGCCTGACCTGAGCCTGTCATGAACTTCACCAGTTTCTTCAAATCTTTTTCTTATCCTCTCCACCTGACGTTTGGATACATTGAAGATGTCTTCCACCTCAGCAGCAGACTTGGTCTTCAGGCTCTTGATGAGCAGCACTTTGGTCTGTGGTTGAATCTTTGGCATGTTGTCAGAGGTCAGGTTGCACTTCACATGAAGTTCTGGTGTGCTGGGGTTCTTTTTATACACATCTGAAGATGTGTTAATTACAGTATTTGTCACAGTTGAAGCTCTAATCTGTGATTGGTTGAATCATTTAAGGACACGACAAGACTTTTGTCCTTGCAAAAACAGATGTTATGGGCTTTACCAAGCTGTGAATGTCCTTATGTAACAAGACTTTTGTCAGGGACTGTGCACCCCACTAAATTATAGTAATTCAGAATAATCAGATAATCACTTATCAACTAACAGTATGTTTGAAAAGCAGTGATAAATCATGACATAGTTTTTGTAAAGAAATATGTTGATTGACTGAAACTGAGAGAGCATGCCAAAAAGTTCAGTCTAGATGACTGTTCATGTCTGTTTATTTTCTGCTCTCCTTTGTTTGTTTGCTCACGTAATGGTTGGCATGAATGTAAGTATGTTAAAAATAGACCTGTATACATGTCTGAGGTCAATTTGTTTATGTGCAACAGCTCAACAATCGGCTGTTTGAGGAACTAGCGATGGATGTCTATGATGAGGTGGATCGCAGAGAAAATGATGCAGGTGAGCCTCGTCTCATCTCCTCCATCATCTGAAAGCCTGAAACTCATGTGACTTATTCTCTATATGGAAAAAAAAAGGCAGGTGATGTTCGAGAAAAATAGCAAGGACCTCCACATGACGTCACTGACTTGAACTTTGAGAAAGTTAGATGTAGAGAGAAAGAAAATAAGCACTGACACAACAGAGAGTGAATCTGAAGGACAGAGTGAGGAGAAAAGGAAAATGACTGTCAAAGAGGAAGGCCAAATGTAGAGAGTGAGGGAGGAGGAGAGTCGGCGCGAGGAAGTGCCTCACAAATTCTTGAGACTCTCTCCTCCTTCTCGGCCCTTTCCCTTTTTTCCTTTTCTTCTCTCCCTTTCCTTCAGTAACAGTCAGAGTGTGCTTTCTGACAGAAGCACCACAGGTAAGTGGCAAGGATACACACATAAACACCGCACACACATTGAGAGGGCTAAGATCACAGCATTGTAAGAGCTTTTCTGTACTTTGTTTTTGTCTCTGTGTAAGTGTGGGTGGATGGACTGAGTGTTGGATGTGGGTAGCTCCATGTGCTCCTGCCACGATGACCTTGCTGCATAAACACACTGACTTATTTTTTGCCTTGTGTTTTTGTCTCCAGTGTGGCTTACGACCCAGAACCACAGCACTCTGGTAACAGAACGTAGTGCGGTCCCTTTCTTACCGGTCAATCCTGAATACTCTGCCACGCGCAACCAGGTAAACACACTGTATGCACACCTGTTTGCTCGTACACATTTGTACTGACATGTACTAATAAAGTTGTAGATGCTTTTATCTATGGATAGAAAAAGAATAGAGAACAAAAAGAGGAATGTGAGAGAGAGAGAGGATGGAAATAGAGGCAGAATGAGTGTGATATTAGCAAGGGATGTTCTTCAGCTGTGAGAGAGAGTGATCCTTCCTTGCCCCCGCCTCTTTGCCTCACTCCAGAGAAATCCCATATGTCCACTCACATAGTTTCTCTTCAACTGTGTGGCTCGTTGGTGTAAACACTGCCTTTTAACACAAGCATCCACACACAGACAAAAGCACCCACATTGCCACGTTTGCTTTGCCTCGATTGGGCAGTTTCCCGTGGTCAGGAAAGGCTATCTATTTACAAAAACACAAAACACATTTAGAGCTGAACTTTTTACCTCTTTTTGTGTGTGTTATAAATAGAACAACACTTTGTATCGTAGTTGTACTCTGAGGCTTTCATGGAAACTGACATTTTTTCTTACACTGATGCCAGCATACTAGACTAATTGTACGGTTTATGTTTCTTTGCACATCAGGTTTGTGTGTGTGAGAGCACATAGTGTGTAATTGAGAGTGTGTTTTGCAAGTATGACTATGTTTTTCCACACCACATGGTAGATGACCACAGTAGTCACACAGGCACTGAACCACTGACTGTGGACTGCATTGTATTTGTATTCCACACAGATCTTGATGGAACTTTGAAAACTTTTTACTGACTGTCACTTGGTTATGCCAGTTTGTCAGTTTAAATAATTAATCCTAACCCCTGACTTGTTCTCCTCTCAGGGCCGTCAGAAGCTGGCCCGTTTCAACGCTAGGGAGTTTGCCACGCTCATCATCGACATCCTCAGTGACGCCAAAAGGAGACAGCAGGGAAAAGGTCTCAGCAGTCCTACTGGTGAGAGCGTTTGGTAGATAGATTAGGATTGATGCCGTTAAGGTCTCTTTTAGATATCTTTTATACTCTTTTACAGTACATATCCATTTATTAACTTGTTCAGTGAAGTTTTGGTGCAACAAGAAACTTTTGATCTGACTTTTACAAGTTATTGTTATTGTAGCTGCAAACAGCAGTGTGTTTAATTGTAAGTAGTACAGGAATTTAGTGAAGCATGGAGACATTATTTTCAGAATTTGTCAATCTGCAACGTGTCCTATTGTGTATTTTGATCATTACCAAAATGTATCTATTATCCTTAAGGCTGGGACACACCAAGCTGATAGTCGGTCATTTGCCGGTGTCTGTGACCCTAGTTTTACAGTGTCTTGCCGCTAGTAGGATCCCTGACGGCAGCAATTCAGCCAGTTCAGCTTGTTGACTCTGTAAGAGAGCCCATTATCTCAACATTCAAACACACATATTTTCACAACAACGTTGAGCATCTAGAAATTAATAAACTGTAGACCAACTCTTCAGCATGATTCAGGAGAGGCCAGCTCTGTACGACAGTTCTTTCTCTTCCTAGCATTTTAGTTTCCAGTTTCGGATGAAAGACGAATGCAGACTACTGCCACCTAAGAGTAATTTCTGTTCCCACTTGCGCAGAACGTATGTGACAGCACGCCATGTTCGAGTTTCTCACTGCAAGTGACAGATGCTAGATTGGCGACTGTGAGGTCTAAACTTTAATTAATGAACCTCGATATAATTTAAATGGGTGAGTTGTATAAAAAATTGTCGGTCTGTAAACATGTTTATTTCTGCTGTAAAGTTGGACATTTTGCCATGGGGACTGGTTCAGTTTTAAAGCCAGCCAAGCGGCCAATCCAGGAACTGAAGTTTTTGGCACTACTAAGAGCAGGAAAACCGTTCAAAATCAATCAGCAGTTTTATTAAGTGGAGCATTCCCCAAGAGATTGAGATGGAATTACATGGAATTGCTTACATATGTCAAAAAGAAAACTAAACTTTAAATTAATTCAGTTAAATGTTTTTCCCTTTGCCAGACACACTGGACCTGGGCATTGATGATGACCAGCACGACTACGACAGCGTAGCTTCTGATGAAGACACTGACAGCGAGCTGACCACCCAGAACAACAACAACACACAACGCAGTAACCGTGCAAAGGTATAGTACTTAAACACACACACAATCTATTTATTTTGGAAAACCACTTTACATATTGCCACATTCACACTTACCACTAAGTTAGCTTTAATACTATGCAATTAAATTTTTTTGTGGTGAGGTCTTTTAATACACAACACTGCATATGTTTGCGTACTAGTAGTTTTTAAATGTTTCTCTATAATTCAGTCTCAGTATATTAGGAAAGTAATTGTATTAGCAAGCAAAGGTTTTCCATGGTGTCTGCCTAAATGACTGCTTCTCCCAGAATGCTTTGTGGGAAAGTGGCCACAGTCGGGGCTGCCACATAGCTCCTGAGTGACATCATCAGCTATTCTCGGCCCTTGTCAGAGAGGCATTGTTCGTAAAGAGAGCGCGTGAGTGTAATGGGAGTGAAGAGAAGAGGAGGCAGAGTTAAATAGAAAGAAAGGAAAAATGATGTGTGAGTGGTAGAAATGAGAAAGTAAACACAAGCAAAAACAATAACCATCACTTTTTCATTTGAACTTGTGTCTAGCTCACTGTGCAAAAACTTGACAAATAGTACCTCTGAGAGTCTCCCTTGCCATATGAGGAAATATGTGCATTCATTATTTAGTTTTACTCATACGATTGAAGAATGGGCTGGTCTAGTATAACACAAGAGAGTGAAATAGAAATGGTTTGTGTTAGCAGAGGATGAATGATAAACAAAGAGCTTAGTAGTTTATGAAAGATGTTTTTATTGGTTTAGTTTTTGGGAGTGGTGGAGGGCTGAAAATGAGCATGCTGCAGGGTCACAGGAAGTGGGGGAGGATAGTTGGTGGAGAGCAAGAACTAAGGCTCTACTGTCTATGTGTGTGATCCTTTCTGCGAGCCAGAAAGCCTTAGGCTCTTTATTTACACAGCTTAAAAGGCTTTGATTCATACCCCTACATTAAATCTGCATAAAAATCCACAAATTACTTACTGTATTTAACACAGAATGCTCCCATTTTAAACCAGAATATATTAGTTAGATTACACTGAATGGATAACACTGAAGGAATTCAATGTTGGCTGGTCTCACAATGTCAGTTTTCTCAATTTGCCTGTGCTTTTCTGGCCACGTCTCCATCTGTCCTACCACTCCAGAGCATGGACTCGTCAGACTTGTCAGACGGTCCCATCACCCTGCAGGAGTATCTGGAAGTGAAGAAGGCTCTGGCCTCCTCAGAAGCCAAGGTGCAGCAGCTGATGAAGGTCAACAACAACCTAAGTGAGGAGCTCCGGCGGCTCCAGAAGGAGGTAGGGAGAATGGAGCTGGGCCGAGAGGACGGGCAGAAACTGGTTTAACACTTCAGAGCACCAACAAGAGCAAACTGTGAGAGAGAAAGCAGAACATGGGAGTTTTATTTTAATCTGTGTTATTAGTAGTGGAGAGCAACAGGGGGGCAGATGACAGATGGGATGATGCAAGAAAAGTCAACTTGTTTGTCAGACAGGCGAACGAAAACCTATGACAGAAGTTGGAATATAAAATCAGGTGGGAGGTGCTAGCTAGATGTCTGGGATCTGTGACAGAACACACAAGACAAAGTGACAAAGACGGCTTGGTAAAGGAGAATTGTTTAAGACAGAAGGAGGGCAGGATGACGGAGAGGCATCTGAATATATTAATATCTTAACAAGTTGATTTTTCCCTGACAGGGTGTCATTTCCCTTCACTGCTGTCTCTAGAAGAAGTATTTGGTGACAGCGTTTCCTAGAAACTAAAGCAGCTGCTATTCTCGAGTGAAGACGGGGTTCTGCAAATACCCATTCTCAAATTATTTGTCATTTTTAGTTTAGTTTGGATAGTGCTCATGTATGTTGCCATTTCTTTTGGTTACCTGTGAGTCATTGTCATTCGTTCTGTGTGTTAGCTCGTGTGACCCATGATTCATTCATGTGTTCTTGTCAGTTTCATCTGTTTAGTTTTGGTGAGGTAAGATTTGATGCAAACATGCAATTTCACAATCAATAACCTTTGAACATACACTGCAAATAGCAAATAATTAGTTGTAGAGACCTCACTAGAGACAAGCCCCTATTTTCCCTTGTTGACCTTTGAACATAATCTTGCTTACAGGTATGTACTGTAGCCTTGCATCCTTTGCCTAAAACCTAATCCCCGCTTATTGAATTGCATTACCCCCATTCCATCCCTCCTCAGTACTGATCTGTGTTAATATGTGAAGCGTATGAACCTTTTACAGAACCTGTGATTATGGATGCTTGTTTTTGACCATTCAGTTGACCCCACCCCCTTTCCTTCAACCTCCCCATGTTCCTCCCTCCATCCCTCCCTCCATCCTGTCGATCCTCCCTGCTCCTTTCCTCCTCTCCTGTAGATCACCCGGATGCAGACTGAGAACAGTGCGCTAAGGGGGGGCCAGCAGGCTGGGGGGGCAGCCGGCCATGGGGTAGGGGGGCCTGGTGGAGGAGGGGGTGGCGGAGGCCACTGGCCTGGGGGTGGGATGCGAGGAGGAGTAAGTGGAGGGGTTCTGGGTGGATTTGCGCCAGGAGTGGACCCTCCAGGGCTTTCTGTGCCCTCCTCGGTGGCCCCTCACTCCCACCCCCACCGGAGGGAGCGCCAGGCCTTCTCAATGTACGAACCAGGGGCGGCCCCTGGCCCCACGGCCCATGGTCCCCCAGCCCTGGACTCCCTGGCAGCCCGCCTGCAGCCCCTCAACACGCCCAGCGTAAGTTAGAAATGCCCCGGCCCCTTTCCACTTCCCACCTTCCTTCTGGTGGCCCTGATTGGCTGTCTTTGGCCTGATTAATGGGTGATAGTCCAATCTTGATCTCTCTATTTACCCTTTCTCTCTCCCTGCATCTCAGTTCCCGGTCCTTCTCTTAGAAAGGTCCAGTTGTGCACGATTCCCTGTTAAATGCTGTGGCTTGTCCAAAACTGATTTGATGTAATGGCGTTTTTTTTTGCCCTTATGAAGGATGGCGTGCATAACTGTGACCTTAAGGAGAAAGATGTAAAAAAGAAATCGTTTAGTCTGTTCTGTTGCCTGGTAACACCTTTGATGCTCTGCTCTCAAGCCTGCTCTGCACCCTTTGACCTTTCCAAACCTTTTTTGACCTCTTATGTAACTCTCTTGCTACTGGACAGCTGTTTAATCTGAAAATGCTGGGATCACACAAGCACGCGCATGAGCACACACACTTAAAGTCTGACATATATATTTTTTATTTACATGCCAGATGTAGGTAAATATATTTTAATAATTTTGTTTCTGTCTGGTGTGGTTTCAAATATTACAGACAATCAGTTGACCAGTTTAGCATCATTTAGCGTAGAGCAACTTTTATGAAGCAACAACACGTAAACACACAACCTCCCACCACTAGAGTTGGCCTCTTTCAGTGTCATGGAGATTCCCGTGGACAATCATTTCAAGTCCACTTCACCTTCACACTCATTTACCTGTTTGTCTGTTTTCTGTCTGTCTGTCTCTTCACCTGTCTGTCCCTTGCTCACTGCAGTGCAGCCGTGCATCCTCTGGATGTAAGCATTCTGTCTGTCATTGCATTGTTTGCCATTTCATCTTGAGTGTAGGGTTACCTCACGCTGTATCACTCCAGATTATTTTGCCTTCTAGTGCTTCAGATCAGCGTTATTGTTGAGTGTGTCGGTAGTGATTTGTTTAGATGCTGTGTGATGTGTAGAGGTTAATCACCAGTTAGTTTAGCTGTGAGTACTCTCAGAATTTCCACGAAAGAGGCATGTAGAGTCTTGATGGGATGCCGGCCGAGCTGCCGAACTGATCTGGCGCCGCACTCTCTGGCTCGCTCTCCTTGTTTTCTGCTTCTTATGAAATAACATTTCTTCTTATTGTCCCGTCACTCTTCTTTCCCTGCCCATTTCACCATCCTTCTCTTTCTGTCGTTCTTTCATTTTCTTCTCAATCTCATTCTGGGCTCGTCTTTATTCCTCCATCTCTCTCCTCCTCTCTCCATCCTTGTGTTCTCCTGTCTCCCCAGGTAAGGAAGGGTGGTACTGGTCCAGCGCCGTATGGAGGCCAACATTTGTCTGCGTCTACAGAGATGGGCAGATACATGGTGAGCTCTTAGTTTCTTAGTGGCATTTGGTTTCCAGTCTCTCAATTTCCAGTTTGAAATCTTCACTTTTTGAGGGAGGAGGTATTTGTTAACCTCTGTTCAACTGAGTCATGTGATAGTATGAGGACAGTGATAATTGTACTAAACTGTTGAGTTTCTCTCCCCAGGTCCCTAAATCAGAGAAGCATGGCAGTGGCACTGACAGTGACTATGACAACACACATAGCTATGACGTCTCACTAAGGTCAGACTCACTGCAAGTCATTGTGCACGCAAGCATGTGTTTTCATTTTTGTATATCTGTTGTGTTTTTATTAGATTTGCTATTGGCAAATAAAACATTTTGTTAAAATTTTTATCCTGAAATTGGTTGTAATCAGATTTTTGCTTTGAGAGTGCAAAATGTCATCCATGACTGTCGCCTATCGTTGTTTACACGAGGTGTTGTTTCTTCATTGCAGTATGGGCCGCAGCAGTGAGGAGGAAGGTCGTGGTGAGTCTGAGGAGGGAGGGGAGGCAGGGGAGCCAGACCCCACCCTACCCTGCACAGAAGATGTCATACTTAAGACTGAGCAGGTGACCAAGAACATCCAGGAGCTGCTCAGGGCCGCTCAGGAGTTTAAACATGACAGGTAGGTGAAAGACACGTAAGGTATGAAAAACACTGATAACATTATGTTTGCTAAAATAAAGATGTCGTAACTCCTACTGATGAGCAATCTGATACTTCTAATTGGATCAACACGTTGAGAAATCACAGGAACATCTAGCACCAGGACTGTTTTTTCAGAGAAGATCCACTCTCATCAGTTTTCTTAATTACGTTTATAAACAATTATTAACAGTAACTATGGCTCAGACATAATAGTGTAGTTATTCATCCACCAGTCTATTTTCCACCTGTTAATCCCTAGTCAACTGTAACTGTATTATAAAGCTAATGCAGTGTTGGGAAGGTATCTCATGCCTTGGCTCGTGAATCACCAACAGACGTTCAAAACCTGTGTTCTCTACTCCAGAAATGGGCTGTTCATCTAACATTATCAACTCTGTAAACCTCTCTGTAATATTTTTCACCTTGAAGCTGTCTCGAGGAAACTTTTCTCTTCTTCTAAATGCAGTGTTCAGTGTTCTGTTGTTTCCACCTTTGTCTGAGTGTACTTTTTTTGGTGCTGAATCAAGTTGTTAGTATTGAATAACGATCTCCTACCACCTCGCCAAACATCCACATTGCACAATTTACAAATTGCTGTCTGACTGCTTTCATTTTCCAGAGTTTAGGACGTCTGCACAGCAGACCTGTGTAGTCACGTGACTTTGGTTCCTCTTCTTCTTTGATTTATGGCAGCTTTGCTGCTAGCCAGCTGCCACTAAAACAGAAGAAAAAGAATTAGCTGTCATTGTCTTCTTCTGTTTGTTTGTTTTTTTGGCAGCTTTAAAGCTAGTCCACCCCAATTAAAACAGAAGAGGAGGAAGATGTTCTTACGGTACAGGGGCTTGGTTTGCTTTAGGGCAGACCTGAAATAAATAACTACAAAAGATCAGGCTTGGCTGAAGCCCGATACTGATCCAATCATTTTAAAAAAGCCTGGATTGGCCCAGATACCGATCTTCTGATACCGATTAGGACATTACTAGTAAGCACTTTAGTCTGTATGTCCTTCTCCCCAGCAGTGTTTTTCAGCTTCCCCTTGGGGATCCAAGTGTGTTCCCAGCCTGTATTAGTAATATAATCTTCCCATAATGTTGGGGATGAAAAGAAAATAATTTTAGCTGCATTATTGCAATCTCACTGTCTCAAGCTCTTTAAGCGTAGCTGAAGGTCGGAACACAGTCTGAGAAGTAAATTAAAAAAACGTTGCTTCCCAGCTCAGATCCTCCTTGAGCAGAGCAAACTGTGCAGGTAACATGGCTACATTACTGCTAACAAAACACCAACCTGCCCATCAGTCCCCAAGATATTTGAACCCCTTCACTCATCTCTCCAGTCAGCCTCTGTTAAAGGGTTTCAAAGTTCTGGACACATGTCAGAAGAGATAAGAGTTCAAGTGTCTAATAAGACCCCATTTAGCTTTTTGCCTCAGTCATTGTTTTGACAACTAACTTCAATGATGATTTAACTCTCTTCAGCTTTGTACCTTGTTCCGAGAAGATCCACTCTGCCGTCACTGAGATGGCTTCCCTCTTCCCCAAAGTAAGTCCCCTCTAGTCTTGTTTCACTTCTCTCTCTGTGTCTCTTTTTATGTTCCTCAATCCTTTACATTATCTGCCAGACTCCAAGTTGATTGCCTCCATTTCTCCGTAGCGGCCAGCACTGGATGCGGTCCACTGCTCCCTCCGCCTGTTGGCTTCCAGTGCCTCGCGGCTGCAGGTGGAGTGCCGTAAGGCGGCGCCCTCAGAGCCCGGGGCCCCCGCAGTGGACTACCAGCTCCTCACCCAGCAGGTCATCCAGTGCGCCTACGACATCGCCAAGGCCGCCAAGCAGCTGGTCACCATCACCACTCGTGAGAAGAAACAGTGACCCAAGAAGTGCATAGATGGAGAGGGAAGAAGGAGAGAGAAAAGATCAGTGCATGGTTTCAGAGGGATAGGAGGGGATTCTGGGAGAGGGAGAAGGAGGGAAAACATGATCACACTACAAGAGGGTGGATGAGGGAGGTGGAGTGACGGGAGGTGTAATGGACACAGAGAAGAAAAGTCTGGAGGATGCATGGAAAGGAATCAGATGAAAGCAAAGAGAGATGATGGTTTGATATAAACACTACAATGAAAAGAAAAAGGAGAAATTCCTGTGTGGAAGTGAAAGGCTGGAAGGATCCAACATGGGAGCCTGCAGCAACTTCACTAAACTGTCGGAACCAGATGTGTTAAAGAAAATGTGATGAAGAAACACAACGGAGGCGATGTACAGTGAACTGGATCCTGAAATGTTACCGCTTTATTTATTCTCACATGTCACTCGTCATCCCTCCCTCCCCTTGTTCACCCTAAACGGGGAGGGAGTTAAACCAACCATGACACTCATCACACCATCTCCCTCCGTCCTTCGAGGAGCCGGGACCTTCCTCCTCTCCTTTCCTCTCTGCCGCCGTCCCAGGCAGTTTGAGCTTGCGGTGCAAAGAAGGACCCCCTGGAACCTACCTAGCTGCACCCCACTCCACACCCCACCCAGGCTCTCAGACGCTCATTTCCACCTGGGTTAACTTCTTCAGTGGGGGGCTCCAGCTTTATTCCAACCTGTCACCCCCCCCTGTTGTCGGTGGTACACAGCATGATCTGGCATGTTTTCATTTCTTTTCTTTCCTCTCTTTCTTTTGAATGCAGACCAGTTGGGCTTGCACCTCTGAGGACAAATATACTTTTTACTGACTTACAAAAACACTTACACTGGAATAATTGTGATTTAATGTTATTGTTTATCATGAGTATTGTTTTGTTTTTTTGTATTGATAATTTTACTGACTGTCATTTTGATTTAACTGTTTATTTCATTGTCTCAAGTATGATTCTCATTTAGTGGAGTAGGGAGACGGGTTGGGAGGACGGGACAACCTCTGACTGGGATTTAGTGCACACACATGAAAAATAACCTGTGAAATGGTCCTCAACATTTCTCATGCTCTCCTTTTATGGGTGACAGTTGAGGGTTTTTTTCTTCTTCTTCTTCTTCTTCATGTTGTGATACGTCTCGTGGCCAAGTGGTTGAACAGTTGCCAAAGGGGAGTGGGCGTTGAGGGGGGACATTAGCTGTTGGTGTTTGATTTTCTGTCAGAGCGCAGAAGCCCCTCGGTGCATTATGACAGGATCAAAATGCTCCTCTTGTGCTATCCTCAGCTTTCTTTTTGCGCTTGATTTATCATACAGTTTGCCTCATTTAACAGAGCCAGTGGAATCATCTCAGAATTGCAGCTTTCACAGTGCCAAGCAGGATAATAAAAACCCTTGGTCCAGTTTGTTTATAAGGTTTAACCCCTCAGTCTTGCTCAGAAGGAGCGCTTTATACTATTATTACACATCTGCCATTATTTGCATGTATGTTAATGAGTGCCATTAAGTTAATATGACATGCCGGTATGTTACAGTTAAGCTTTAAGTAGACCTGTGGAAAGCACCAGATCTCGCAAACTGGAATGTTCCCCTTTTTCTTATGAGGAACCGTGTATGAAATGCATTAGGCCACCTAAAGCGTGCTTTCTTTAGTTTGCCAAGTATTATTTGCTCTTTTTTTAAGACTGTCTGGCAAGCACAATCAAGCCGACTCTGTCACGGCCTGCTGCTCTGGGCCACAGAAGCTTGTCACTTCTAGCTCTCTGTCTCTGAACTCTGCCAACAGGAGAGAGCACCGGGATCAAAGTTTTATTTTTTTTTTTCTGTCTAACGCACTTAGCCTACTGAACGTTTAAAGCTTGTACTGTGGCGAACAAATACGGTCATATCTGTAACTAAGGAATCAGATGGGATCTAAAAAGTCTTTCCTAGCTTCCAGGAGGATCATCCTCCTCTAGTTTAGATTTGCCTCTAACCCTTCTCCAGTGCTTTTGCTGCTGGTTTCCCCAAAGTGTTTGTGGCTTTTATTTGTTGTTGCATTGGTTTACTCAGTAATGCTTCTGCAGATTAAATTACTGACCTGAAACATTGCAGGATGAGATCGCACAGCAGCTGCATCACATTTTATGTGTGTATCGCTGCCTTTTTAGCAAGAAGCCTTTAGCTCTGCACCCTTTGAGCAGAAACCAGGTCAAACTCAGCACTCCTCTTCCCACTTCATTCATGTTTAATTTTTTAATTAATCGAGACGCCTGACTGACTCCGTATCACTCAAGTCTTCAACATAGCTGCACACGTCTATGTTGGGGGGGGGGAAAGTCTGATTGTGCGTTGAAACGTGTCCGGAAGACTCTTGAAATGTATCATTGTTCGATGTTGAATGCCTTTGCACATTATCATCATCTCCTGTTTGACTGGCTGAGTTACAACGATCTTGTACTGACTGCTGAAACAACAGAATTACTTACACACCACACACACATAGGGGCCAGTAGAAACGCTTGTCCCTTCAATCATGATTGCCCAAGTTTTAGACTAGAGCCATTTATATATGAACATATATTTTCATGCTATATTTTATATTAAGCTATATGTTAGGGTTATGTTTGTGATATATTTATGTCTATTCGTTTGCCTAAGTGGGCATCAGGCTATGAGATCTGTTCACCAAATCTGCAGTCAGCTCTTAAGTCTTGGCACCTGATGCACTTGTCAGTACGGTCGTGCTGTGGTACTTATCCTCCTACGTAGTCATATTGTACTTCAATCCATAAGAAGTGAAGAGCAAGAACAACTGATTGATCTAGGTGATTTCTTAACAGTGTGGTCGTAGTTGCACTATTTTCAAACACCAGCTGGGCAAAGTAGGATCTACATTTATGTACCGCACTCTCCCAAAGGTCTTAGTTGAAGTGCATCAGGTGCAGGACGCAGGATTTGGGATTGGGAAAATGCCTGAAGCGCACTTTGGCTTAGCACTACACTCATCTCAAAACGGCGGGACGAGGGTCTAAAAACGCACACGGCCTCGCCCCCCCCCCCTCAGAGTTAGCGGACACTACGTAGGGTGCCTCTAGTGTGAATGTTAAATACTTCCGTCAGTTCATGTCACACCCGACAGACTTTATATACAGCATTATGTCCTGAATTTAGCACACACTTTCCAACATCAGACACACACCACAAACCTACCAGTCGGACCAAGCCATGCACAAGTAGACACACACTAAACTTGCAGTCAGAATTACACACACACACACAAACACACTTCCGATTCTCAGCCGTGGCAGTGCACCGTGGCCTGTACTGTTGCTGTCCCTGTGTTTCTTCACAGCTCTACACTTTTGGGAGATGGGTGACGGGAGAGATATCTTTTAAAAGAAGACGATAAAAACTGTATAAAGTAGAGAAAACAATGACTTAAAGAGGTCAATCGTAATGGAAACTCATAAGCTGTACATTTGTAATAAAATAAAACAATTTAATTGTCCTGGGTCCGTCTGCATTTAATGCCTTAATGTATGGGTATTCTCTCAGGTTCAACAGTGAGTCTATTTACAAGTGTAAAGACGTTTTCAGGCAAATCTTAACAACTGAACGAGTCACTTTTAGTCAAATATTTAACTGGTGCCATTGGACAATTCAACTTCATTGTGCTGAGATAATTAAAACACTTGTATAACATCAGATGGGGTGCATGCTCTTTTTTTTTTTATCCTGAATTCAGTGAAATGAACTGATCATAGTCTCTGGCATAGATTAGAATTTTACAGTCACTGAAAGTCGAAGGATTTGCTGTTTTTCCATTATTTTATATGTGACATAAAGCCACAAAGAGGCAGATTCTTTATACATATTTCACACTTCATCACAATCATTTTTAAAAGATCCCATTAATCTCCAGTTCCCTCATGTTACCAAATTTCTACCATCGATCATTCTGCTGTATTGTTGAGCAGATTAAACAAAGCCTCAAGTCTGCTGATGGGAATTTCCAGCCACTGCTGGTGCAAGATTTAATTTACATTAACCCTTACACTATAGTAGTGACTACAATATGACCCTATTTAAACCTCCAGATTTAAAATATGATGACAACTGGTGTCATGTTTCAGTTTTCCAACAAACTGAGATGTATATTCAATGTAATTTCTTAATTCCAGCTCAAGGTCTAAGTTAGACTGATAAATCATCAAGAAACCAAAAAAAGAAACAAAAAGGTGTTCGTATGACGACACATACCACACAGGGTTGCTTACAACAGCAACTTACACTTTTACAAACTAAACCATGACAAGTAAAAGCAACATAACTATAAAACTACCAATAAAAACAAAATATAAAATTATTCACTAAAGGTTGAGGACTTGATGCTCATAATGCACCACTCCTTATGTTCTTAGGTCCCAATGTGAACAATCCAAATGCAGCCAATAAAAACAACTGTGTCCAATCATCTTGGGACCAGAATCTAGATGATGTGCCGTCAGTTATCAAGTGACTATTTTACAACATTTCTGCTGTTTACATAGAGGTGGTTCAGCCCAGCTCTGACAGATAAGCGACATACTGTAGGCACAAGACACTGTAGGCTGGCACTGTAGGCTGTCTCCTTCTCCTCTGTGCAGTCTTCACCTCCTCCACATGAAAATGACTTCAGCGCATTCTTGACTGTCTTGGCGCGGCGGTCTCTTCATTTTTCTATGGAAGTTCATCTGAGCTGGAGGAGCTCGGCAGGAGAACACACTCCTGCCTTCTGCTCCTCTTCCGCCTTCGCTTTGCAATTCGCAGCCTCCTCCGGATCACATCTAGAAGACAAACATGGAAACAAAATATTAATGATGCTGCTCGAGAACATAAATAAGGATGGCTTGTTATCTCCACTACGATTGTGCCTATAAAAAGGCACAATCATATTCAAATTTGGCACAGTTGGCAGCACTGGGATTAGTTTACTGATCAAAGAGAACCGATGAGAAAATCAAAGCAGCTCTCTGGTTTTTAATTCTATCGCGGTCCACCCACCTGCCACGCTGTCGTAGTCCTGCTGTGGGTCACGCCAGTAAAGGCTGGGAGTGATCCTCCAGTGGCGGTACAGGCGGGTGTGAAGCACCGACAGCGTCAGCAGAACGAGCAGGAATCCCAGTGCTGCGGCTGCCCACACCGCCTCATCTGTCCTGGGAGTTCGAGGCAGACCTGTATTTACAGCGGCAGCTCTGGCCTCCGTTCCTGAGGCCTTAGAGCAGTCACACTCTTCACCTGCTCTGCAGCTGCCACAGTCACGGCTGTGACTGGCTGGCTGTTGGTTTTGTTGTATGGGAGACTCTGATTTGGAAACTGTTTTGTGGTCAGAGTGTGCGGCGCTGTGTGTTTTCTTGTTCTCCACCTCCCTTTCTTTAACGTCTACTGCTTCATTATCCTTCATCTTTCCATCTGTTACGCGGCCTTTGTCAACATTTTTCTCTTCTGAGTCATTCACTTTCTCGCTGTGTTTATTGGAGTCTTTCTGTTTTATTGGGTCTGTACCTTCATATTTTGGACTGAGAGTGAGGTCTTCAGGCGTGGCAGTACGGCTTTGTTTACTGTTCACACCATCTGGGACAACGTGTACCCCAGCAGAGGGGTCTGGATTTCTAAGGTCAGACTGTTTATGAATGGGCTGTGGTGCTGCTGTCTGTAACACTGGCCTGCCCTTCTGAGACTGTGAAGGCCCAACTCCTAATGAATCGTTTTTTAGTGTCGTCTCAGATATATCTGAGTTTAAAGGAGTCCTGGTCGTTTGGACCTGATTTTTTATTTCAAACTGAGGAGTTTCCCTCGAATTCGAAGCATCTGAGAGAGTCCTACTCTCTGGAATTGAATCTGCTGATGGTCCAAGCGTGCCGCTGTAGTTCTGGACATCCCGTATCCTTCGGTGGATGGTATTGTTGGTCTGACTGGTCAATAAACTGGAGACTTTTACTGCTGTGGTATGTCTGTTGTCAGTCTCTTCATTGTCCTGTTTTTCTCTAATGGCAGCTCCTGTCTGTCTGCTATTGCCTTCCTCTTTAATTTTCTTCAACAGTTCCTCCTTGGTGCTCGGCTCTCGCTCTGCCTCTGTGGCTCCACTCAGCAGAGAGGAGATGGTGCGCTCACAGCACTGCCTCAGAGTCTTCTGAGGAATAAGAATTAACAGTAACAGTAAATTACTACAAGTTAAGTCAACCAGACTACTAAGAGTACTCCTTTGCTGGTTCTACTTGGCTGCACTTACTAAGAAAAAAAACATATGAATCAACAAAATCATCACCAGTGTGAATCAGTTATCCTGACCTTTGTTTCTGTTGCTTGTTCCAGCCGGTGCTGCCTTGCTGACCAGATCAACAGCAGGTTATATTCTCTTGTCTCGGTCACACCTTCCAGCTTATGTCTTGTGGTTTGTGTAGTCTCCAGCCAATCACAGATGACTGAGGAGGCCACTGTAGGCAGCTCCAAAGTGTGACCCCACGACACCAGAGCTACAGGCTGAACACAGAGCCAAGAGTGAACATGCTGTCTCTCCCTTTCTACCAGAGGCTAAAAAGTCATTATTTTAATGCTAATGCTAATAAATGCTAATGTGGACAGAACATTTACCATGCTTTCACAAAAGCTGTTAAACACTAAATGGGGATTAACTGAGACCTGATGGGGACTGTTTTGCTTAGTTAATGCGTAAGAGGTCTGGTTCTGCAAGAGTGGGATCAGGTTACGTCTACAGTTGTTTGGCCCTTTTGAAGTGTTATGGCTGCCCTCAGTGTCTTTGACAGATGAACAGCGTTTCTTACCATGTCTTTTCTGAGCAGTCGGTGTGGGGTAAGGATGTAGTCTGGCAAACAGGAGCGAGCCAAGCCAGTCAGGAGGTGGCGCTCAAGGAGTGGTACACAGGGATGATAGAGCAAAACAAGAGCTCCATGCTGGGAAATACACATAAACACAAAAACACCATCACTGATCCCACTCTCCACCATAAACACAGGCTTTCTACTGACTCAGATTTCACCACGGCTTATAAAATGCTATAACCACGTGTCACATTTTCTCCTTATTTGTCGATAGTGTTTTTCAACTAACAAATATTCCCGAGGTAAAACATGTCCTGTTTTCTCCGTGGAGAAAACCGCCAATGTGTTAAACCAGCTGCAATCCACAGTACATTCTGGTTTGATGGTGTACAATGGCCCATTAATAATAAAATAAATACTGCTTGTTAAATTCCTGACATTGGATGAAATTAGAGTTCAATGGCAGCTCTGCTACTAAACAGGTACAATGCAAGTTCTGGCATCCCTGTATTACTCTTAATATAAGCCGCTCTTGAACAATACACTGATTGTGTCTCTACTCCAGTTTGATGAAAACTGCTGAAAGACTGCTGGCTTGGGAAATAATATAGAAGGGTCAGTGGGGAAATTTGGAAATCAAGATTTGGGTCTGTGTCTAAACTCTTCTCTGCTGCTGCTGCTGCTGCTGCTACAGCACCAGCGTTAAAACCACAACCATACTGTCTATGTCTACATGCTCATGTGAGCGCTGAATGTATGTGTGGCGGCTGTGGAGAAAAGTCTCATACATAAATTGATGTGAGAGAGAAGGCAAAGGTAGAAGCAGCATTAAAAGGTGTCTGAGTGACTGAAACTTACGTGCAAGTTATTGAGCCACCGTTGAGGAGGACAGTACAAGTACTCTCCACTCTCTGCCCTCACAGGTCTGTGCGCTCCACTGCAACCCGCATAAATGCAAACACAGAAACACAAGTTAAATTAAACGTCTTCGATAGGCCTTCTACATGTTGCATATATTACTTTATTGCCGCACCACAAAGCAGAGAAACTGCAAGAACGATGTATAATATGTGAGCATGTGTCAACGACGTGTATAACTTTGAGACGTGTCACCATGTCTTTGCACTCGCCTGTTAGGAATGGCGTCCTTGTAAGAGATGGGTGTGTCCATACATATCTGCCTGGCAGGCTGCAGTGAAAGATAAAGGTCAGATTAGATTCCAGTCGCTCTGTCTGAACACCCACTGATCAAACCCTCAAGACAAATACATCATTTCATTTTCTCAAAGACGCAGTAACTAAAACGTTTACAAGGGGAATCTTTTGTTTTATTTTATGCATTAGCTTCAGAGTTGTAAAGTGTGATGGGAGCCCAAAGGTTGGGCAAAACTCAATAAAGATAGCAGCAGCTAAACTAAACAGCTCTGTAATGTGTTTACTCACCTCAGGATCAAACACAGTGTCAATACTTGGGGGTTTCTGTGTGATGGGAATGAGAATGAACACTGGTGAAATAGCTGACGGAGCAACTTGAACAACATGATCAATGAGCAGTACACAGAGGTGGTTATAAATTGTTTGAAGAGCTGATTTGTTATACTGGCAGTGCTAGCTGTACAAGGTTTGTAACAAAAATTACATCCCCATGATTGTTTTAACTTCCTGGCAAACAGTGTTGCGGCACACCCCACCCATCTGAGCTTTTGAGACAGTGGAGATAATGTGTAACATAGATTGTGATGATGAAGAGGTCTGTTGTATCCATGGTTACCTGAGCAGACTCTGGCCAGGTCGACACTGCGCAGTCCCAGTGAAACGCATCAACAGGAAGATCTCTGTCCAAAGAGAGCTATCACACGCACACACATTGAGTGGATTCTGACGCCATGTAATCACTGAGTATAACCAATGTTGCTAAAACAGTGCGTGGCGCGCACACACAAAAGCACACAACATGTATTAAGTCTGTACCTTTCCACTGTCACATCCGGGTCCCAGAGCCTCGGAGGCGCCGTACCGACCCAAACTGACCCACAACGCGGCCAGCACGGTCACTGTCAGCGGTGGGGACGTCGCTTGGCTCGGCATGGTGACGACCAGTCAGTCATTCAAGCGTGGGCCCGCATTTAGTTGGCTGCCATGGCTTCTCAAGCTAAAGTGGCGAAAGAAATTTCCTTTCATAATCCCAAAACACAGAATTTCTTTGGCAGAGATCCATAACAGAGGAGAGAATGTGGGTTAAAAGGGCAACCATCCCCCGCCGTCCGTTGTCTTCCCTACGGTAAGATAACGATAGCTAGTTCTGCTACACTATAACATTGAGAGAGAGAAACGGCAGAAAAACAAAATGTTGTGCACTTCCATAACTACTTCGCCACCATAAAATACAAAAGATGTGTTCTTGATAGATAACTTCTTCCTTACACATTTCAAAATACAACCGTCGGTGTTTGAATTTCATTGGTGAGGATATGCTTCTAACCTCAAGATATAAGTCAGGTATTTTATATAAAATCTATAGCAACGAAAAACTAAATATTTGTTTAGTTAAAGGTTTCAGTTAACATTTTAAGGCTGTTCTAGTAGTTAATCATGCCAGTATTTGCGGAATAAATAACATTTCCGGAAGTTTGGTGACTCTGTTTTTTCCGGCTAACTTTACTAAGCTACGGAAGCTGTAAAGGAACAGAAGGGACACGTTTGACTAGAAGGACCAGTCCATTGGACACTGTAGATCCTCTGGGAGGCGACATAGCTGGATTAAATGAAGGAAACGGGGCAACATTTTCCAAACGACAATGCTATATATTATTACAAGAGGCCAAAGCATAATCTTAATCAGAAATCACTATTGCGTGTGTGTAACACATTAATTTCCACAGACTTGTGCAGCAGATCATGGATAAGTGAAGTCTTACAATACACCTGTAAGACTTTATCCGGGATATCCTCTTATACTCATGCAGACTTTGCAGTTACAATACAAGAGCTGAAAGCCGTAAAACAAGCATTACCTGTTGGCACAGGTAAAACAGCCACTCCAACTGGGTAGGGCCCACAAGACAAACAACAAGTGTAAAATATCCATTGTAAGACCTTGCTGCTTTCAAAATAAAACTGTCAGAATAAAATGAATATGTGCAATTTAAGCATGCAACTAGTTATTGTACAAGAAAGAGCAAAAATGTTACTGAATGCAGTAGTGCTGGCACATAGATAGTGCACTTATATGTCACTGGTAAATATTCTTCCTCAGAGTGGCTTTATTTTGAAACTTTTTTTAAGGAAGTGTCTTGGATTTAGGCCCTTTAGACAAATTCTCTGTTTCCACACCCCAAAGCTCCACACACCAACACCTTGTCATAAAACTGCACAGGTAGGTGCACTACAGGACACCTGGCCTCCTGAGCAGAGGAGTCTGGACCTATATGGAGTCCACCCTCCCAAAAGGTCAGTATTTTTATACTTTAATGAATAAAATAAGTGTAAGCTTGATTACATTTTTTTCTTTATTTTTTAATTGAGTAATGATTTTTGGAGCACAGCAACTTATCACTTTATTACTGTTTATAGAGGTATATCTATGACTATTGTAACCTATTTTCTACTAAGGGCGTGGCACTTTTCTGAACTGTTATCATAGTTAGGTAATTCGATGGATTTATGGCTAAGGGCATCAGAGAGCAATCAGTTTGCAGGGACCTTATTATTGATTGCAGGGACCATTGATTTAGCACTTTATGTTTGATTTTTATTCCTCTGTGTTTTAGACTGTACAGTATATGGTTTTAACCTGACTATAAAATTTAAGGAAGTGGGATAATGAGGAAGTGCAGCCTCACCGTGTTTTCATTTGTTTTTATTAAGACAACGTAAAATAAATAGCTTGCTAAAACATGTCATCGCTCATTGCAGTATGTGGTTTAGTTTAGTTTTGCATTATAAATTACAAAAAAATCAATAGTCGGTCGTAAGCGAAACATCACTAATGATGTCACCCTGATCTGTTTAGCTCCTGATGGAGCTAACACTGCAGGCGCCAAGCAGCCTGCAGCGATCACTTCTGGTGGTCTGCAGCCTGTTGCTGAGGTAACAGAGCCCGTAGACCTGGGCAAGACGGAGGGAGACAAGGGTCAGCCTGGGTGCCCTTTAGGAACAGGAGATGAACTGGTGAGCATGTGAGATATTCAGAAGAGATTTAATGTTTCTATTATTCTGTAGTTTATATTCACAAAATCCTAAATGATACAAATAAAAATGCATTTTGTGTTACTGTAATTGTGAACTCTGTTTACGTGTATTCATCACCAGGCTCTGGATTTTTAAGACTGTAAAGGGCAGATAGAATGAACTCTGTTTTTTTCTTTTACTAGGAGATGTATTCACTTGACAGCTCTCCAGACAGTGAAGATGAGGGCATCGGGAAGAATGAAAAGAAGAAGAAGAAGCTGAAAAAGAAGAGGAAGAAGAAAGTAAGTGCACCATAAAGCTGCTGTACTATTGGTGAACATGGACTAGAACATAATGGATCTGTGCTTACAATCTAAACTCTTTTGATGTCTGATAAGAGGAAATCATGTTACTACATGACAGTCAGTCGATCATGTGGCAACTTCAGGGTGTTGTCATCATTGGAAGCTACACATGTGAGGTTTCTTTGGATTAATCACTACTGCTGAGTACTGAGAAATGAGGGGAGGAAGTGGAACGTAGGCCTCACCTAGTGACAGCCAGTAAAACAGGAGAGAAGCAGAATAGAATTCACTTTTGCAACATTTGGCTCATGGTATTGTGGGATTAAGTGTTTGCGTATATGCATGCTTGTGCACCTGAGCTGTGTGCGTTGCCAAGTGCTTGAAGAGCCCCTCCCTGCCGCTTCCAGTTACACCACCTCCTCTAAGTGCCAATGACAAAGTGTCGCTCCAGTGTGCTCGAAGTGACACATCCAGATTGTCATTTATCACTTTCTTCAACAAAGGAGCATAAAAATAAACCTGTTCAAGGTCTACACAAAGTTGAGCAATAACTTCCCTGCCTTTTTCTTAACAGGGCTCCAGCTCATCGTCTTCATCTTCCTCCTCCTCCTCCTCCTCCTCTTCCTCCTCCTCCTCCTCCTCCTCCTCCTCCTCCTCCGCCTCTTCTTCCAGTAGCTCCTCAGACAGTGATAGTGAGGTAAGTTCCAGATTGGCGTGTATTGATCAAGGATCTCCTGGCTGTGTGTAATCATGAAAAAATAAAAATGTCGTGCTTTTGGTATCTTTGGGCATTTGTGGATATGTAAACACACCCTTGGCCTTAGAAGCTAGTGTTGCCTCCTTTAGCAGAAATGCCTTCTTGATATGTTCAACTTCTGTCCTGTTCAAATCTTGTCAACCACAAACTTTTCTGAATGTCTAACAGAGCTCTATAGATCTTGACACAATACCAGAGGTTACGTAAGGCAAGTTCTACCTTTTGCTCTTTCAGGAAATTCTAGTTATTGACAAAACTTAGGAACAACTCAAAAAACACAATAAAACAGCACAAGGTGTTGACCTGGCCTCCAAATTCACTAGATCCCAAACTGATCAAGTATCTGTGGGATGATCCACAGAAGCCCCTCCCCTCAAACCATAGGACCCAAAGGGCCCCACTAACAACATTCTGTTGCCAGACACCACAGGACACCCTCAGAAGGACCATGTCCATTCTCTGATGAGTCACAACTGTTTTGGAGGCACAAGGGAGACCTACACAATATTAGGAAGGTGGTCATAATGTTATGCCTGATAGGTGTGTGTGTCATTTGTTTGAGTATCAGTTTTATTAACAGGCACTTTTAATTTGCTTTTTCAAACGGGTTGTTTACAACACATTCAACAACTTCGAGGGGACGTTTAGAAGGAAAATACTGTTTCCATGGAACTCCTGTCTTGCTCCAACATGTCAGCCATGCATAACACACAATACCTGTTACATACCTTAGACTTGTCAGTCATGACAACTCTGACTCTTTGCTGATCTCTTGACTAGGCAATGTGCAATGCTCATAATTTGTTTATATTTGAGGCCAGATTAATTCAATTCAATTCAATTTTATTTATATAGCGTCAATAACAATACAAATCGTCTCAAGACGCTTTACAAAAACCCGGCCTGAAACCCCCAGAGCAAGCCTGAAGGCGACGGTGGCAAGGAAAAACTCCCTTTTAACAGGAAGAAACCTTGAGCAGAACCCAGCTCATATGGAGGGACCCATCTGCCTAAGACTAGCCGGTTACAGACAGAAGAAAGAATTACACTTCCAGCATGTTAAAGAGGCTGCAGTGTTGTCTATATAAATCCTTGGCCACAAGCATGAGTTCATATCAGCACTAAGGGGATTGACAGATCCTTCAATAGCTTTAGTGAGGATATTGTCTAACAATACAGTCTGTTAAATGGAATTTGAAAATCTAAAAACTGCACTTTTGGCAAATCGGGCTCTAAACCAAAGAGCAGAGAAATGCAGAGAAAATTTCAGCTTTGACTAATTTAATGACATCTACCTTCAAGTGATTTCAAGTCATATGATGACATTTTATGCTCATTTTCAGAGGGTGTGAGTGGAAAGTCAGGAGGCGCAGGAAAAGCCAGTGACTCAGCCCTAGCTAGTTTTTAAGATGAGATAAGTTTAATAGTTACATGTGACAAAAGGTTGTTCCCCATCTGGTTCCTTCTTGATGGAACTGACAGTTTGTAAAGAGGTTGTAGACAGCAGGACAAAAAAGTGCACAAAGCACTGGAATGCATTTCACCCAGAGCACTAGGCGGTGGCTCGAAGGACCTGGATCTGATAGCACACAGTATCTGTCAGGAGAGGGACGCACCTAGTTACAATGTTTGAGACACCTTTTGTATCTTACACAGCTAATCTATGACTTTAAAGGCGTATGCTATTTATGTAGCTTTATTTGGAGCGCCCCAGATACCACTGAATATTTCTGTGCACTTGGGGATTTATGTGAATGTGTACAGGAGCGTTGTATAGTAGCATACCTGCTCGCTTCCATTTGCAAAACTGAATGTACCATAGGTAGTATTATCTGTGCATGCCTTTTCTCATCTGCTGGTTTTTGGCTGCATGTCTGTAACAGGTGACCATGCAGACGTTATCTGATTGGACAAATTCTTACCCGTGATACTGACGTCATCTGTCTTTTTATTAGCAAATGTAACACTCACCTGACAAACAAGTTTCATGAACAATAAAATGCAGTTACTAGAAGATTAATGGCAATATCTCCTTGCAGGATGACAAGAAGAAGAAGAAAAAGAAAAAGGAGAAGAAGGAGAAAAAGGATGAGCAGACAGAGCACGTATGGGATAGTGTTATCATATGTTCAACTGGTAAGTGAAACATTTCCCACTTGCACTGTTTTGTTTTGAGATGTTTTAGGTGGTGGCTGATATTAAGTCCCATAAGATTAATGCATTCTCATATCACTTTGCATATCACGTTTTTTCCCATAGTATTAAAAAGTTAAAAAGTTAATTTTGTCTTTTCTGATGTTGTTTTGTTGTCTAATCTCTCCTAAGATTTCTATGCAAATTTGATTAAAGGCATAGAATGAGAATGAGAGTTTCAGAATTTATACTCAGGAAAACTTTACTGTTTGGATTTTAATTGCTTCCATTTATTTTAAACCTAAAGTTTTTGTGAATAATAATGAAAAGTATTAAAAAGTAGCTTTATTGAATATTTCCAGGCTTTGACGACTGTGCTGCAGGAGATCAGCGCGTGACTCGGGTGAGAGAGAACTCAAACGTTGTTTTGATAATCCTGTGGCTGTAAAACTTTACATTACATTACAAATATTTCCCCCTGTTAGTGCCCTCCGGATTTATTTTCATCAGAAGAGGAGGATGAACAGAAGAAAGATAAAAAGAAGAAGAAGAAAAAGGACAAAAAGAAGAAGAAAAAGCAGAAGAAAGTAAGTCAAAATTTCCCAGACGTGTTGTGCAGCAGATTTTTTAGTAGAGTACCAAAAATGTGAAGCACTAATATATGAAATACTCTTGTTGTCTATCTATATGTTGCTAAACATCTACCTCCTGTGTCACAGGATTCTTCTTCCTCCTCATCTGATAGTGAAGATGGAAAGAAGAAGAAGAAAAAGAAGAAGAAGAAGAAGAAAAAGAAGAAGAAGGTAAGTCAAAATTCCCCAGACACATGGTGCAGCAGATTATACAACAAACCTACTGAAATGGTTTTATCGGCTTGGCAAAAATCTGAAGCAAGACTATATGAAATACTCTCATTAACTTTATGTGGCTGAACATCTACTTCCTCTATCCCAGGATTCCTCTTCCTCCTCATCTGACAGTTCATCCTCCGACAGTGAGGATGAAAAGAAGAAGAAAAAGAAGAAGAAGAAGAAGAAGAAGAAGGTATTACATTTTCTTTCTCTTGATTGTTACCTGTTCCATCTATGATGCTACTGTGTAAATACAAGTGATCATAACTGATATATTGTTTTATTCCTGTGTTACAGGACTCAAGCTCCTCTTCTTCAGATAGTTCTTCCTCTTCATCGTCTTCTTCTGACAGCGATGATGACAAGAAGAAAAAGAAGAAGAAGAAAAAGGACAAGAAAAAGAAGAAAAAGAAGGACAAGAAAAAGGTAAAGATGTGTGGATGTTTTCTCATTTGCCCATAGCACCCTCCAACATACATTTATGTTATTATTTTTCTACAGACCGATTCAGCAGGAAGAATACAGTCACATAAGCAAGATGTTAATAATGATAATGAAATATATTTTTTATTTGCACTGTTGTGCATATACAGTTGCCAGTGACTAATTTGTAATAGAAGACTTGCGTCACAGATCTAGTCCAGGTCTTTTTTGCATGTTTGGCAAACTGAAATGATTTTATTTATTTTTTTTTAATTGATACAGGATTCCAGCTCTTCATCTTCTGACAGTGAGAAGGATAAGAAGAAAAAGAAGAAGAAGGACAAGAAAAAGAAGAAGGATAAGAAAAAGGTAAAACTGTTTTGTTAAGTTTTGCTGCAGAGCTCCAGGTCAGGGGTGAGACTCCAAAAAATATGAACTTTCAATTCACATGTGTCTGTACTCACATGATATTTCCGCTGCCATCACAATATGAATATACACAAGTAACATATAAGAAGAAAAAAAAAAAAATCAATATCAAAGAAAAATCGTTTTTTACACATACCACATAAATATTTGATAATTAGATGGAGCCATGGATACACTGGCAATGCCACCACATCATTTGGTTAATCAGATGAAGCCCCAGCTAGCCATCAGCTACCCTCAGATTCACTGGTATTCAGTTGGTGGCAGTTTCTTTACTAAAACAACAGGGGAAGCAGCAGAAATGAGTGGGGATAGTGTGGGCGCACTTATTTCAGTCATATCTTTATCACAGTATTGAAACAAACGCTGCTGTAATGCTGATGTAGGTCCCATATTAGTTTCTAGATACATGGGGATCATTTCTTTGTATGTTTTGCTTAAAAAAATAAAAAATAAATTAACTAAATTTTCCCACACTGCACACACACCGCTTAGCTTGTCAGGGCCAGTAGGAGAATGGCATGATGATGATGACATATTACATAGGGCTGTATTTGCAGACATGATGGCAGACATAAAAATCACAAAAGAGATCAAAATCTCAGATTTAATGCATGAAAAATAAATAAGGAAGTACCTTTCTTCTACCACTGACTGTGCACCTGCAGGAAAATAGTGTTTCCATACTGTCTTAACACCTCACCTCATACTGTTTTTTTTTGTTTTTTTTAAAAATGCATGTGTTTCTTTCACAGGATGAAGAGCAGAGTGAGACCAGCAGCGCTGCTCCTCTTTCAGCAGCAGGTGAGTGTTTGTACTCTCAGGAAATCACCAGTAACTGGACATAACAGCTGCCGTCACTGCAGCCCGACGCGCTGATGGTGTTGATGCAGTATTGTTGGACTTTGTCCCTTTCCACAGATGGTGAGATTGCGGGAACAATTGCTGATGGGGATCAAAAGAAAGATGACAAGGTGAAATGCTGACACACATGGTCACGCCACACATAAATGAACCAAAACACAGAAAATCATTGCTTACTTTTCTCACAGCAGGCCAAGACCAAAGAGTGTGAACTCCTCTCTCCAGTGGCTGGTATGTATGCTACTCTGGCTCTTTGAAAGATCAAACAGTGACGGGAGGTTTGACCAACTATTTTGATTGTCATTATTCTTCCTGTCAAGCATCGGGAGCAGAGGAATTGCCTTATTGTATTGAGGAGGGCCACCTGAGTGACGACGAGGGGGAAGGAGGGGAGGAGAAAGATAAAAAGAAGAAAAAGTTGAAGAAGAAGAAGACAAAGGTAATGGATGAGCCAGCATTCACACTCACATCCACACTGTGACTGCTCCAGTTCTATTTTATATTAGTCACTCAACAAATTACACTTTTCATGCATATACAACCAAATGCACCATTGCAAATGTCTCCACAATTGTCCCCGCCATGCCATCACACAAGTGACTACAAACACTTTTATCATGTATTTATAACATGGCTGGACAACATGGAACTAGTTCTGCCAGACTGTAACCAGCCCGGTCAGACCCTCGTAGACCCTGAACAAAGTGGTTATAATGCATCACCTCTACCACACACTGATGCAACATTTATGTCATGTGCAAATCTCACGTTGATTGTGTTTTCAAACAGGATTCTGGTTCATCTTCAGACAGCGAAGACGACAAAAAGGAGAAGAAGAAGAAGAAAAAGAAGAAGAAGGTATTCAGAGCAGTGAATACTGCATGTCTGCTGATGATTTAATTGTAACATAAGAACAAAATGTAATGTTTCACAACTTTTTACATGAAATTACCGAAATGATGCAGAGTAAAAGGACTTTCCGTGTGCAGGACAGGTCATTTGAAAACTTGCAATTGTCCTTAGTTGTGAATGTAATTGTGTCTATCTGTTTGCAGATATAAATGCAGATTTTTGTGTTCTGTTTGATCCACAGGACTCCTCCAGCTCATCCTCTTCCTCATCTGATAGCTCCTCATCAGACAGTGAAGATGAGAAGAAGAAAAAGAAGAAGAAGAAGAAGAAGAAGAAGGGTAAAAAGAAGAAGGATAAGGTTTGTGTCTTGACAATCACTGCATGTTCTATTCTGTTGAGTGGTTTTCTTCCATGTTGGATTGATATTAAATCATTCTTGTTGGCCTTTTTGTACAGGATTCTAGCTCTTCCTGCTCTTCAGACAGCGAAGATGAGAAGAAGAAGAAGAAGAAGAAAAAGAAGAAGAAGAAGGGTAAAAAGAAGAAGGATAAGGTTTGTGTCTTGACAAGATCAGTTTTTTGCTTTTTCTCTGTTCTTGTTGTCATTGTATTGAGAGTAATCATTCTTCTTTCTCATGTTTTACAGGATTCCAGCGCTTCCTCCTCCTCTTCTTCCTCTTCTGATAGTGAAGATGACAAGAAGAAGAAAAAGAAAAAGAAGAAGAAGGTGAAAGCAAGATCATTTTTTAATATGTTGATGTATTTAATCCTTTTCTGTTTTTATTCTGTTTCTTTATTATTTTAATCAGTGTCACCTCATGCTCATGAACAGTCTTTGGTCAGTTTGATGTGCAGTTGACCAATGAAACTGCAAAGTAGGAATTATGAATTAACCTTATCTCTTTGGCTGACCGATGTCATTCCTAGAAGGCCAGCTCTTCTGACGATAGCTCCTCTTCGTCGTCATGCTCTTCTTCCTCTGACAGTGATGGTGACAAGGTGAGGTGACGACGTGCAAATATAATGTTGACTTCTTCTGAGTAAATGAGTCATTCAAGTACATCATGAGTATGTGTGATTTTTACTTTAGAAAAAGAAGAAAAAGAAAGATAAGAAAAAGAAGAAGAAGAAGGACAAGAAGAAGAAGAAAAAGAAGGTAAGAACAAGAATCAAACTCATTTTTTTTTCCCATATAAGGGTTTTGGTTGATTTATGAATTTCAACCGCATTTGTTATTCTTGTATTGTTACACTGAAGAACATTGAAACTCTGTATCTGCTGCATGCTTAACAATGAATAAAATCTGATGTGCATCTTTTCTGTCTAGGATTGTTCCTCTGACTCCTCCAGTTCCGCTAGTGATGACGATAAGAAGAAAAAGAAGAAGAAAAAAGACAAGAAGAAGAAGAAAAAGAAAGACAAAAAAAAGGTTAAAGATAAAAAAAAATCCAACACAGCCTCTTGCTTTCTAATATATTTGTATCTAATGCACATTAAGGTGGGAAACTGCAGTACAATAACACAACTGTCATATTTACATCCAAGGAGTCGGGTTCTTCTGGTAGTGAGGATGACAAGAAGAAAAAGAAGAAGAAAGACAAGAAGAAGAAAAAGAAGAAGGACAAAAAGAAGGTAGATTAGGAGACGATAAAGTAGGATATATTTTAGTTTTACAAGGTAGATAATGGATAATGCAACGTTGTGTGTTTTATATTTGATCAGGACTCAAGCTCCGGATCATCAGGTTCATCTGATAGTGGCAGTGACAAAGAAAATAAAAAGGACAAGAAGGACAAGAAGAAGAAAGAGGATAAGGTAATCCCCTAATAGAATGAGAATGTAATCAGATTATGTCCATTGTGATTGAGGACTGAATGCCCCTATTTCCTGATCTCTCCTCAGAGTTCACAGTCATCAGGAAGTGAGCCTGACGACAAGAAGAAGAAGACCGTAAGTTTGCTTTTAATATAAATGATGTGACAAATAGCATTTTAAGCTCTAAGGTTAACCTGGGTTTCCGTGTTCAGTATCCTTCATGTGGGCTGGTTGGTTTCATTCCAGGAAAGCCCAGATGGTGAGAAATGCAGCGAGCCAAAAATGGAAGTTTCAGGCTTAAGCGGTGGCGAACTTTCTGCTCCCAGTGGCAGCAGCTCCAAGACAGGTGGTACTTCTGCCGCCTCCTATGCGTCACTCCCCTCCAAGCCCGTGGTAAAGCTCGATCCTCCGCCTCCCTCAGCCGTCTCCAAGGCCCCCGCCTCTAGCTCCTCACTGACTATAGGCGATCGGGCCCCTGTTCGCAGGCCTGTCAGCCCCATGGAGTCCCTGATGGGGAGCCCAAGGAGGTATGGAGACGGGACGACCCGATCCACCACCCACCTCACCTCAAGTGACCTACTGAGAGGCCCCAAGCCTTATGGCACATGAGATGTTCCAGATTTGAACAGAAGTTACTGATTAAAATGAGATGTGCTCCAGTGATGCCCTCAGACCTTTGAGAAAAATAGAACCAGTCAGTGTGATAGGAGAAAATTCAAGATGTTTTCAGTTTTTTTGGTGGATTAGAGCGAAGTTATATGCACGTTGAGGGAAATTATCATGCCATGAAAAATGATTATATCTAATGTTCAATTGAAAATAATTTACAGAGGAAATATCAATTTACAATTAAACTTTGATGGAAAGAAATACAAATGTTTGTTTTGGGGAATAAAATAGTATGGTTTCATTTTTCTGTGTATTCATTTTCTTATATTGTTATGCTGCCTTCACATGCTCCTACAACTCAGGTACAGAGAAGAAACTGACATAGTAGAGATCATAGTCTAACTGTTTATATTGTGGAATCTGAATGAAGATGAAAATGAGAAAAAAAGCCTCCGAAAGATTTTTTAGTAACATAAGTGATAACAACTTAGATTAGACCTGCATACAACCTGTAGCAGTATATACTGGAAAATGCTGCTTATACTGTATGTACAAAGGAGGAAAAAAGAGGATGCTTTATCGCTCTGCGTCCATGAATTCTCCCACATTTGCCATACTTTGTCTCAGTGCTGGTGAACTTTCATTTTAAAATGATATTATGTCACTGCAGGACATACAGTCCAGAGGTATCCAGTATCGTCTGCATTGGTACGGAGATTCTGCACTGACTTCCAACTCTGTTCCACAGTATGTTAACATATTTTATTTTTTTTTTACTTCATAAAAGTTAAAACAAACAAACAAACAAACAAAACTACACCTAATGCTACAACCAGTGGTGGTAAGTGACTAATATACAAATGTACTCCTGTACTCCACATAAGTACATTTGGCACAACCTTATAATCCAAAGCAAAAACAAAAACAAAAAAAAGAGAGAGAGAGATTTAAAAGATAATTTCATGGGTTTTTATTTGGCATAAACCAATCCCGCATTCTGTCTTTTAGATCATCAGAGATTTGTGGGGAGTTAAATAATACGCTTTCAAACGTAAACTATTTTACAATATATATATATATATATATATATATACACTATATTACCAAAAGTATTCGCTCACCTGCCTTTACTCATTCTATGAACTGAAGTGCCATCCCATTCCTAACTCATAGAATTCAATATGATGTCGGTCCACCTTTTGCAGCTATTACAGCTTCAACTCTTCTGGGAAGACTGTCCACAAGGTTGAGGAGAGTGTTTATAGGAATTTCTGACCATTCTTCCAAAAGCGCATTGGTGAGGTCACACACTGATGTTGGTCGAGAAGGCCTGGCTCTCAGTCTCCGCTCTAATTCATCCCAAAGGTGTTCTATCGGGTTCAGGTCAGGACTCTGTGCAGGCCAGTCAAGTTCATCCACACCAGACTCTGTCATCCACGTCTTTATGGACCTTGCTTTGTGCACTGGTGCACAGTCATGTTGGAAGAGGAAGGGGCCCGCTCCAAACTGTTCCCACAAGGTTGGGAGCATGGAATTGTCCAAAATGTTTTGGTATCCTGAAGCATTCAATGTTCCTTTCACTGGAACTAAGGGGCCAAGCCCAGCTCCTGAAAAACAACCCCATACCATAATTCCTCCTCCACCAAATTTCACAGTTGGCACAATGCAATCTGAAATGTACCGTTCTCCTGGCAACCTCCAAACCCAGACTCGTCCATCAGATTGCCAGATGGTAAAGCGTGATTCATCACTCCAGAGAACGCGTCTCCACTGCTCTAGAGGCCAGTGGCGGCGTGCTTTACACCATTGCATCCGACGCCTTGCATTGCACTTGGTGATGTGTGGCTTGGCTGCAGCTGCTCGGCCATGGAAACCCATTCCATGAAGCTCTCTGCGTACTGTACTTGGGCTAATCTGAAGGTCACATGAAGTTTGTAGCTCTGTAGCAATTGACTGTGCAGAAAGTCGGCGACCTCTTTGCACTATGCGCTTCAGCATCCGCTGACCCCTCTCCGTCACTTTACGTGGCCTACCACTTCGTGGCTGAGTTGCTGTTTTTCCCAAACGCTTCCATTTTGTTATAATAGAGCTGACAGTTGACTGTGGAATATTTAGGAGCGAGGAAATTTCACGACTGGATTTGTTGCACAAGTGGCATCCTATGACAGTTCCACGCTGGAATTCACTGAGCTCCTGAGAGCGGCCCATTCTTTCACAAATGTCTTGTTTCACAGTCTGCATGCCTGAGTGCTTGAATTTATACACCTGGGGCCAGGCCAAGTGATTAGAACACCTGATTCTGATCATTTGAATGGGTGAGCGAATACTTTTGGTAATATAGTATATATATATATATATATATATGTATATATATTTCCGTATTCCATTATAATAAATCATTATTGCAAAAAGAAAATGTTTGATTTATATTATTAAATTCGGAAGCACCTTGAAATATTCCACAACATCGTTTTCCATCTGAGACTTCTTATCGTGAAAGTAATATTTCCGCCTGCACTTGAAGGGAACTCCCCTGAGTTTGATATCGTTGCTTTTGAGGGGCGTGGTGTGATCGGATCACGTGATTGAGGTGCGGCCAGGTGTCCTGCGTGTTAGAAAAGCAGGCAGTCGTTCTCCTTCGTCACTTGGTCGGACAATCGCACGGACGGGAGTCGCCATGGATTTCAATCTGGAAGCAGGTAAACAGAAACGAGCGTCTGCTGTGTTTACTCTCTTGAATGTTGGTGCTTGATGTGGAATCGGAATGACGGTGTCTGATTTGCAGCTTTATTCAGCCTCTGTGATGACTGCTCGCATACGATATCACTTTAAATTAACTTCATCCTTGAACACTTGTGTTTTCTTTCTTTTTTGCAGCTTTAGATGATAAGGGGGGTGAGGTGAAGAAGGAGGAGGCTCAGAAGGATGAGTTTAGTTTACCTTGGAGCAAGGACAAGGATAAGAATAAGGAAAAGTTGAAGGTAAGAGGTGCATGTGTGCATTCTAGTAAATATGCTGATGTATTCCAGATAAAGATGATGGCAAAAGAGTCTGCTCTGGAAGAATGGTATTTGAATTTGATTTTAAGTTTGTGGATATCAGGTTTTAAATGTGCAGCTTTCCACTGTTACCGGATATTTCCCCACTGTGGGATAAATTAAAGGATTATCTTATCTTAAACTACAGCCAATGCAGTTCTGATTCTGAGTTAGATTGCTTGGTGGACTTGGAGACAAATAGAATCAATGATTTATCAACACCGTCCTTTATTATTTTGCTATTTTTAGGGTGACAGCAAGCACAAGTCAGACAGTAAAGACAAGTCCGGATGTAAAGACAAGTCTGGATCTAAAGACAAGAAGAAGAAGTCAAAGGACAAAGATGGCCATGGCGACAAGAAGAAGCACAAGAAGAAAAAGGAAAAGAAGGAGGGACGAAAATCAGGCAGCTCCTCTTCATCATCATCTTCCTCCAGTGATGAGGTAAGCCCGGCCCTACAGTTAACTTTTAGACCAGTCTAACTTAACCCTCAGTTAAAAAAGACTAGCCTTCTAGTAAAATCTTCTAGTAAATATGCAGCTCAGCAGGTGACACACTGGTCACACCTTAGTTCAAAGGTTTACAGCTGAACGCATCAGCTCGATTGTGCATAGCGAACATCCACAACAGGTTCCACCAGCAATGCCAGTTTTGGTCATTTCTTACACACTGCACCTTTCTCTTTATCTCTGTGTGTGTTTTATAGATCAAACTGTTCTCAAGTGTCTATCTATCCAGATCAGTAGATTAATGTAACCCAAGTCTTATCAGCTTTGGGCTAAATTCCTTTCTCTTTGTTGCACTGTGTATTTTAAGAAACACAACAACATGTCGGTCACATTTGTATGAATAGCTTTGCATGGAAATGACGAAAGTAAAACCCAGCCCTGAGTGGGAGAGAAACTGCTCTGATAGGAGAGTCATAAAACACTTGTTGTCTCTGGAAATGATCACGCTGCTCTCAGACTTATTATGGTGTGACTATGGACTCAGTAACATTCCTGCTCCAAAAACGACAGTCGTTGTGGTGCTTCTGCTGCTGCCAGAAGGATTCATGCATTAAAGATGGCAGCTGTGGCACAAGATGTTCTTTAATAAATCATGTAAACTTTCAGCAGTAACAACAATGTCATTTTTGTCATTTCAGGACTGATTCTTCCCAGAAGACTGGACTTCTCTGTTAGTCTCTTCACAATCTAGTCCATTGACAAAGAGCGTCTGTGCATGAGTGCGTGTGTGTGTGTATGTGTGTGTGTGTATGTGTGTGGGATAGAGGTTGATTAGTAACTTTTGTCACCGGTGTCACAGAAACACACTGGTATTGTGTAAGCAAATCAGAAAGAAATAAAATGTTCCGACAACAAACTAAATGCCTCCAGGATTTGTGTCTCCTCTGTCTTAGCTCTCCTGTCTCGTAATGTTGTGTTTTTACCACAAGGTGGCAGCGTTTTCCACTTTTAGGATTTGATGTTCTATTTTTGAATTTGCCAAAATGTAGCAAACTGGCTCCTTTTAAAAGAATCCGGAATGAGCAGTTCATGTTTGCATGACGTGCCAACAACCGATGAATTGTTTTGATACAGAAGAAAACTTGATGGTGCTGGCAGGCAGTTTCTGGATTAATATGGAGGATCTTCTCTCTGTTTGAAGTAGAATCATGGATTTTTAGTTATAATGAACATCAGCCATAACTATGTTTCTAAAAAATGTTTGCTCTATGCCTGCGTGTTCAGATTTGAGTGATAGTCTTGTGAGCCAGGGGCTAAATTTAAAGTTATTCACCTCCATGAGGTGTTTGTCAAAGTCAGTGCTGCTGCTCCAGCTCCTGACTATATTTGGAAGGTGTGAACATCAGAGGGCCAAACTACAGAACTGACTTCCTGTTCATTTTAAAACGCCGTCCCTTGCAGCTCACACACTGCACCACTCCCTCCATCCTCCCCCACATTGATACACAATAATGGACTTTCAGCATTGGCTTATAAACAGGTAAATCCTGTTATAATTTAAGTGTCTGACAAAATATCCAACGTTTCGACAGGTTGTTGTGGGCACTCATCAAACACAGAGTCTGATCAAAGGTCATCAGAGTATGAGTATGCAAATAGAACAAGTTTGAATAAAGAAAGACTAATGGAAATAAAAGCTGTCACTGCAGCCAAACAGGTTCATGGAATTGACACACAGTGTTGTTGGACTTTCTCAGTTGAAGGTAAAAAGAAACACTGTGAGGCTGACACACTGAAGTAAGGACACCACAGATACCGTAGTCATGTATATGTACGAACACATAGCAAACCATTGTTTTCCTTCTTTTGTGGTGGATTAGAGTGGTCACTAGATTAGAGCTGATACGGTACAATTTGATGGAAATAATCATTCCGTGAAATGTATTTGAAGAATAATTTTACTTCTTTATATTATTATTATTATTATTATTATTAAAAGGTAGATTATTTTAAATATTACCCAGCCACAGTTACTCAGGCTGTCAGCTTCTAACGGTTTGGTTGCTTTGAATGCAAATGTTTATGCAATTGGAATCTAAATGAAGAAGATAAATGAGAATAAAGCCTCTGACCTATGTTTTTTTATTTATAAAACTGGTATTGGTTTATGCTACAGCCACTGAATGCAAGTACATGATATGTTAAGTGAAGTGCTACCAGGAAATAATGTACTTCAAAGATTGAACAAGCTCAGCTCACATAAGAAGGGTGCTTTCTTCCATGAGGTCCATGCTTTGTCTTGGTAGTAATGTACTGTCACTTTAAAACAATATTCACTGCATCAGCTGGCAATGTTATTACAAGACACAGTCATACAAACAGTTCTGGGCGTATCCAGAGTCAGTTTTCCCTGTTCCTACGTTGGATCCCAACACTGTTTTTAGTTAAGAAAAGGCTTCCGTCTTGCTACCCTACCCCATGGCTCAGACATATGAAGGACACGGGAGATTGTTGTCACATGTACAACACAGCCGGTACTTGCCAGAACTTCCTGCTAGCTCATTTAATGTTGCTGTAGGCCTCTTGGCAGTCTCCCCAGCCAGTTTTCCTCACGTCTTTTCAACAATTTTGGAGGGACGTCCAGCTCTTGGTAATGCCACCATTGTGCCACATTTTCTCCACTTGATGACTGTCTTCTCTGTGTTCCACGGTATATCTAATACCCTTCCCCTGACTGATACCTTTTAACAGTGATATCTCTCTGATGCTATGGAAGCTCTCTGTGGATTATGACATTTGCTGTAAGATGTGACGAAGCAAATGTCAGGAAAAGTCTATCAGAAGCACTTTAAATGATGGCAGGTGTGTACTGACTCCTATCAGTACTATCTGAATATGATTGGTTACTTCTGAACACAGCCACATCCTCAATTACAAGAGGGTGTGCACATTTATGCAAATACATTATTTTAGTTTTTCATTTTTACTTCCCTACCCCTAAAATATTTCCTTTTTTTTCTCAGTTGAGTTGCATGGATCACATTACAGATGGTTCAAAAGTTCACAAAAGTTCAAAATTATTGATTTTGGAAAAAAATATGACATTTAACAGGGGTGTGAAGGCTTTTTATAACTATTGTACTTCTCCTGACAGTGGTTTTAATATTGTGGCTGATCAGTGTATGTGTTCTTTGAAGATCCCTAACAATCTGTATTGTGCACTCAGTTCTCAACCCAGTGTTTGTGTCTCCGCTTGAGAGTAGCTCCCAGCTGAAAATAATTTGACTTCACATTACCCAGCAGAAAGTTGGAAAGCTGTTTTGTGGGCGTGGTTGGAATTAGGTGTGGTCAGGTTTACTATGAGGTGAAAAAGCAGGCTGTCAGAGTCTGTAGTCACTTGTTTAGAAAAGCGCAGGAACAGGGCTCACAATGGCTTCGTCAGGTAAAGTCAAATTCAATAAGAATTGCTTTAATGTCATTGTTTGTTGTGGGACCAAGAAACCAAATGTGGACAGAATCACAACCCCTGGGTTGTTTTTGTAACTGTACTCAGTTTAAAGAGTAAGACTTATCGCTCTGATTCTTATGATCACTTTTTTGTTAACTTATTGTTTGAATCTGTAGACAAGAAAGAAGAGCTGGTGAAGAAGGAGGACGCACAGAAGGACGAGTTCAGTTTTCCCTGGAGCAAGAAAAAAGATAAGGAGAAGGTATGAGCTGTGCATGTGTGCATTCTAAGAACATGTAGTCTCAAAGAGATTTTCCAGTTACTGAGAAGTAGACTGGAACGAAAATGTTTCCTGGAATCACGGTAGATCCCAGGAAACCGCATCCAAAAAGTTGCTTCCTTGTGAATATGCTTCACACGTGCATGATCTGCTCTTTGGCACAATAAGCTACAGACAATACAGTTCTCAATCAACATTTGAGTAAATACTGGACTCACAGGCAATACAATCGTTGATTTATTCCGTAACATTCTTTACTATTTTTAGGGGGACAGCAAGGACAAGTCTGAAAGTAAGGACAAGAAATCTGACGGCAAGAAGTCTGACGACAAGAAGTCTCACGACAAAAAGTCTGACGACAAGGATAAATCAAAGGACAAAGACGAAAAGAAGGACAAGAAGAAAAAGGAAAAGAAGGAGGGAGACAAATCAGGCTCTTCCTCTTCATCATCATCTTCCTCCAGTAGTGATGAGGTAAGCCCACCTCTGCAGTTTGGTTTAAGACCAACAACAGGTACCAGCAATACCAGTTTTTCATTTGTAGCTCGAGCTGTTCTCAGGTGCCCGTCTATCCAGAAGTGCAGATTCATGTTTGGCTGGTTAACCGGTAGCACAGTAACACATGGGCTTATCAGCGCTGGGCTGAATTCCTTTCTCCTTGCTGCATTGTTTCTTTTTCGAAACACAACATGTTACATTTATATGAATAGTTTTGCATGGAAATGACTGAAGCAAAACCCAGCCCAGAGTGAGAGAGGAACAGGTTGGATAGGAGCACCATTAGGAGGAGTGTCTCCGGAAACGATCATGCTGCTCTCAGACCTGGCATGGCTTGACTAGACTAGCATTCCTACTCCATGTAATTGTGGTGCTGCTGTCAGAAGGATTCAAGCATTAAAGGCACAAACTATTCTTTAATAAGTCATGTAAACTTTCAGCAGTAACAGCATTGTCCTTTTTGTCATTTCAGGACTGATTCTTCCTGGAAGAGCAATTTTGTCTGTTGACAATGGGAGCGTGTGTGGCTGGTTGAGTTGTACCAACATTTCTTCTTGTGCTTTCACTTTCGCTGGCCTTGTGTAAATGCAACTTATAGAAATAAAAGTGACAACAAACTAAAGGAACGCTTGATTAAGTTTGATTTTTTTTCCCTCCTCCATTTTTACCACAAGATGGCAGTGCTTTCCACTTTTAAAGTTTGAGGCAGAAGAGGAGTTTTAGTTGGTGGACTTTTGCTTTAAAGGTACATAGAAATACAGAAATATCACTGTAACTGGAGCATTCACGAGCATTTTGGACACAGACAAGAATAAATCCTATTCATAGGATAGAAAAAAGACTTCTCTAGGAAAAAGGATAAATAATATTACTGGATCATCACTAAATGTGAATTATTGATAAGAGAGAAAACCTTGAGAACTCGTGAATTGTAGGTGTAACATACGCATAAAAGTTCTGCATCTGCTTTTTTATATATAAAAAAAAAAATGAAGGAAGCGTACACAAAGCAAGAATTTTTCTGAACTACAATTCCCATAATTTGGAAGACGTGGGGGATCTAAAAAGGAAGTCAAAATACCATGCAGCCTGCGAAGGTTGACATTTAATGTTAAGTCTGATTTATCGGTGGAGCTGGTTATCAGGCGCACAGAATGGCACGAAGAAAAACAAAGGTTGCTTGCCTGCAACTGATCTTTGGAAAACTGGCTCCTTAACATGTATGAATTAGCAATCAGCAGTGTGCAACGTACCCATGGGATGTTCAAACAACTACCAATGGTTTACTTTGATATTGGGGGGAAAGCGACGATTCTTAGGACTGGATTTGCGCAGAGCGTCTTTTCCCCGTCACTTCTAAGAGGAATTATGGACGTTTACGCAACATGGAGATGGAAGACAACGACTTGGTCGGACGAAGGTAAGTTGCCAACTCTAAAAATGTTTGTATCGCGGCTGTGTGTGCTACAAGAACGTGTGAGGATTTGGACGCAAATGGCAGCAACCAGGCGCTACTTTTAAAATCCCTTTATTCCATACTGCTCCAACTGCTGACTGTGCGAGGGGCCAAAATGAAAGGGCCAAACTACAATAACTAACTTGGCCTTCTTTTTAAAACAGATGCATGCACCAGTCTCCTTCACACTCTCTTATCTTTAACCTCCTCCTCCTCCTCCAGTGTTATACTGACACAAAATGCTGTATTGTTAATAGGGGCTCAACATTTGACCCTACCTGTTTTTAACATGGGTGTAAAATATTTTTTTGTAACTGTGTAATCTTCATTTGTGAGTAAGAATCGTTGTGGCAGAGCATTCAACAACAAAACATTTCCAAGGTCAAGGGTGAACACTCTCAGACATAACGGATCCCAAAGTCAAAGAATACATGATGCAGCACTAAAACAAAGGATGTCTCGTTTACCTGACATCAATATTCAAGTTGTGTTCCAGCCATGGTTGTCAAGAGAGGAGAATTACAACATTTAGAAGAGAGGATCCCCTTCAGGTCTTTTGAATTTTTTATGGAGACGCAGAAAAATGGAGCGGTTTTAGATAGGAATCAATAATAAATCAAGCATGCATCTATCGGGGGCTGCTGAAGAAACCCATTTTAACCCATCCATCATGTTGAAACCTTAATTTTATTTTATTCTAACCTGTAAGGGAATATTGAAAGGAGGAATTAGGGGGTGATTTACAAGAACATTTCTCTTGATGCATCACTCTGGGCAAAAGTCATTTGGGTCAAAAGTCATTTGTGTCAAAACTGTCTCATCTGAATATCATGTTTTTCTTTCTGGGTATTTTGTTAATGTTTCATATCCCCTGTGTCATTTAGATTTGTACATAGATTTCAGCATTAATCCCATATTTACATTGGAGATCAGATGAGGGCATCAGGTGCTATCACTAATTATTAATATGCGTTATTAATTCCTACAGTGGAACAGGGGCTCAAATGAGAAACACAATTATTTGTTTTATCAGTTTTGGAGAGAAAATGGTAAAGATCATCAGATCTCAGTTTTGCAACTTTTCTTAGTCTTATGTGATGGCAAACTCAGTAGATACACTACCTGTCCAGAAAAAAAAAGTCGCCAGCAAAAAAAAAAAAAGGTCACCCACTCTAATAGTTCTTTGGACCGCCTTTAGCTTTGATTACAGCACTCATTCTCTGTGGCATTGTTTGGATAAGCTTCCGCAATGTCACCAGATTTCTTTCCATCCAGTGTTGCATTCATTTTTCACCAAGATCTTGTATTGATGATGGGAGAGTCTGACCACTGCACAAAGCCTTCTCCAGAACATCCCAAAGATTCTCAATGGGGTTAAGGTCTGGACTCTCTGGTGGCCAATCCATGTGTGAAAATGATGTCTCATGCTCCCTGAACCACTCTTTCACAATTTGAGCCCCATGAATCCTGACATTGTCATCTTGGAATATGCCCATGAACATCAGGGAAGAAAAAATCCATTGATGGAATAACCTGGTCATTCAGTATATTCATGTAGTCAGCTGACCTCATTCTTTGTACACATAATGTTGCTGAACCTAGACCTGAGCAGCTGCAGCAACCCCAGATCATAGCACTGCCCCCACAGGCTTGTACAGTAGACACTAGGCATGATGGGTGCATCACTTCATCTGGCTCTCTTCTTACCCTGATGCGATGGTTCTCCACTATCCTTCCAGTTTTTAATAATGCCTTGGACAGTTCTTAACCCAATTTTAGTAGTTTCTTCAATCTCCTTAGATGTTTTCTCTGTTTGATGCATGCCAATGATTTGACCCTTCTCAAACAGACTAACATCTTTTCCACGATCATGACATGTGTCTTTAGACATGGTTGTTTAAGAAATGAGAAGTTACTCATTGCATCAGTTGGGGTTAAATAACAGCTGAAAGATAATCACCCATGCAGTAATTATCCAATAGGAGGCTCGTACATATTTGCAATGGACATTTTTTGCATTTTGAAAACGAGTGAAACACTAATCGTAAGAAATAGTTGCAGCCATAAGTGGAAACTCCAAACTAGAAAGGAACAGTAAGTAAAAACAATGACCACTCAGTCCAGTCAGTCATTCCAAAAATATGTTGGCCTTTAAAGATAAACATTGATTCAGAAAGGTTCTGTGCAGCATAAAGCCATTAGTGAAACTGAGAGGTCCTCAAGTGTGAAGCTAAACGCTGTGTAACTTTTTAAGACCCGACCCACTGCACTGGATGTCATTTTGCCTCTGATGCAACTTGCATTAATATCACAAAAGCTACAAGACCTTTTCCAAAAGGCGGCAGGGGGGAAAAGTTTAAAGCTCGAGCAGAAACAGAAAGAGTGAGGAGTGAATGTGGCGCGTGATGTGAAAGCCTCGGGGTGTTCTCAGGATGCTCTGACTTGCACCTTATTTGTCTGTCGAGGCAGCTAAGCATCTGTGAGTCCCCGCCAGTGGCTTGAGGGAAAGGATGGAAGAATGGATGCATGGATGGATGTGGCACTAACCCCCCGTGATGTCTTGGCCTTTGTTTTTTAGTTTCACAATAAATTGGGCAAGAACACGCCAAACTACTTCAGCCGTAATGTTTCTCTTTTTGTTAGGGTGCTGTGAAACGGAGCTAAGACCTGCTGTGAGACACAAGCAGTCATTTAGTGCTGAGGTGAGCTCTGAGCCATCAGTGCATCAGGGTGAGAAGAGGCCTTTTGTTTGATGCAGCCTCTTTGGATCACTGGTTTCACTAATGCATGCTCTTAATTTTAAACAAATCTCAATTTTGATTTTGTATCTGTGTGTCTTCTGGATAGAAGTCTCAGGCACTAAGCGTACCATACATGATCTGTAACGACAGAAACATCATATACACAAACTTTACGAGAATAATAAAATAATTGAATATTAAAATTAAATTAAATCAAATTACACTAACCAAAAAAACAACCATGAGCAAAATGTGCCATTAAGTCCAGTGTCATCTGTCACACAGATGGGGACTTGTACAGACTGATGGACTGAAAGATTTCCTGTAGCGTTCCCTGAGACATTGAAGTTGTCTGAGCCTTTTAGAGAAGGTGCTCTTGTTTGTCGAGTATTTGATGGAGAGGAGGGGGTGTTGTCCGTGATGTGATTTCTCATCTCGGTCTAGAACTGACCTGAGACTCATGGTAGACGGTTTCTGTGTTGCTGTCTCACAGACATTTATAATAAAAATTATGACAAAGACTCAGAATGTGGGGTTTATTATAGCAACAGTCATCAGGAGGTGGATGAATAATGGCAGACAAAAAAATATATACACTTGGGATTTATAGTTCTGTTCTCTTCTATTGTGTCTCGGCCGTTGCGGGAAGGCACCGCAGGGGGGCACAAACATCTCTCTTCGTCTGGCGTCAACGGTCTCATAGCAACAGCCGGGCTCGAGCTCATCTCAATCATCCGCTCCTGAGCGCAGTCAAGCCGCACGGACACAGCCAGGCTGGAGCAGGACGAGCGGATTGTTGCCTAGAAAATAAAAGCCCAGACTGACAGGGTGATGTCTTCCACTCAGACTTTTTTTAAAGGTAGTAGCAGACGCACCCAAAAGTAAAAGCCAACTTCTTGAAGACATTTCACCATCATCCAAGTTGCTTCTTCATTTCCCAATGACTCGTGGGGAGTTTAGGTTTAGGAACATCTGTGGGTGGTGCACACTTGAAACTCACCTGTGATTAGAGAATATTTTTTCAGATTAATCTGGTGTTAATTGTGTTTTTGCGCAATTAGTTGTAGCCCAATACAGGACATGGGTTTATCTGATGAATGGGGAAACATCTTCAACTCAGCAGTTCTACTGTCTTTGTTTTAGCTTGGATTTTGGATATACCATCATCTGGATGACATGTAGCAAACATCTGTTGTGAATATACAAGTGCAACAGCAATAAACCTTGTTCTTAACACGTAGGCCTACAGAGTTTGTTACCCCTTGGTGCAGTCATGATGAAAACTGACTCCTTGGATGTAACCACATGTGGGAAGCACGGACTGTGAGTGAGATTAGCGAAAAAGAAGTTCCTATATCTTTTGTGATATGTGACATTTTTTGTGTTGTTTGACTTCTGTTGTGAAACCGTAATTTGCAATTGCCTATTTAATCGCCGCTCTACTCTTGCGTATTATTACGCACAAGCGGCCCCACTCCATCCCATCTGTGCTTCTTTTATTTTGAAATGCAGCAGTCGGAAGCGGTTTCGCCTCCCGCGCTGCCCGACTTGCTCTCAGGTCCGCTGAGCTGCAGCAGAACAGACGAGAAACCATGGAGCGCAACAAGACGCGTTGGAGAGACTCACCAAGCGGACGGGATAAGTGCCAGTTTCAGATCTGTTTGTAAGTCACTTTCACCGAGAGTGGGCTCGTTTTGGGACACCGGCAGGCGGACACTGAGTTTTTCTTTTTTTTTTCTTCCAAGCGTGCGTAAATTGACTGGAGAGGTCTGGGAAAGAAAATAGTCTGAGTGACCAGCGGCTACCAAAGAACGGGAGTAGAAGGAGTAGTAAAAAGCGCCCGGAGGATAGACGAAGAGCTCAGAGGACAGAAATGCTCTCTGTGTTTTTTTATTTGTTTGATTTTTGCCACGCATTTGGACGTTTCATTTAGTTTTGTCTTTTAAATGTCGTCAGTGTGCGGTGCGTAAAATCTCAGATTTCTCGCGTGTCTCATGCCGTTACAAGGAACAGTTACTTTTCTTTGAGGAAACCCTGAGAGGAGATTTTTTTTAATTTTTTTATAAAGAAGGTAGCACTTGGCTCAGACTGAGAGCCAGTCACTTGACAGTTACGAACCATGGTGAAGTTTCATAACTCAGACCTATGGATAGCCTGGATGGTCATTTTCTGCATGGAGGGTAAGTTGTATGACACTTGGAAACTTTTGTACCTGACCCCATCTACAAGCACAATACTTCACGTAGACTCACTGTCCAATAATAATAATAACAATAACAATAATAGTAATAATGGGAACACTGGGAAATGACTTCATGCAGCTTACTGACTTCGCATCACGTGTCCACATCATTATTACAATATATCTGCACCAGTGATGCAAAAACAGATGTATGTGGAATTAAATTGTGCCACGGGCTCAACCTCTCCCAAGAGCGCGTGCCACAGCCATTTGATCCCGCCCTTCCTTAATACTGCGCGTTTGGATCAGGCTGACAAATCCCCGACATTTCCACAAAAACTAAAGCACCGATTTAGGAGGACTTTTCCACCGTTAGTCGCCATGTCGTCTCTCCCCAGAGCACTTTTGATTGTGCGCGTCTTTATCCATAATGCGCTCTGCCGTGCCCGATATAGCTTTTGCGCGTCTTACACAACATGTTTAAAATTACATGTTTTTTTAAAGGAAAAAAAAAAAACGTATTGCCACCGATACACAAAGAAGCGTGGTTCACCAGTGGGAGTGTCTGAAATAGAAACGGAGCAGACGGCGGCGGTTTGCGTTGATAATCCTTTCGATTACCAAGTGTATGGTCCCAAGGCAGCACAGGAGAGCAGGCGCAGCCCTAAAGGAAAGAATCTGTGTATGTACCTATAATTCTCCTATGGGAATTAAGCTGTGTGCCTCTGTAAATAGCACATTTGTTGACCTTATTCTACTTCTTAGTCCGGTGGTATTATTCCTGCAGTAATCCAAAGTGTTCTTATAGAGTGAGCATGCAAGTTCAGTGTTTTCATACTTGTCTGGCTTCATAAAACACAGCCGACCTGAAATCTTAAAAGTCTGACTGCATTGTAGAAAGGCTGTGCTGCTGAGAAAGCACTGACGGATTAAAATTCAAAACTTGCAAGAAGATAAATAAAAGATTAATAGTTCCATCAGTAAAGGAGCCTAATTTGTAAGCAGCTAAATCTACTATTCATGCAAATGTTGCTTCATGAATAAAGATGGTTAAATGTGTGTCTGAGTTCAAATGAAACTATCTTTCTTTCTTTCTTTTTTTCTTCTTTCACATAATTCGCACATCTTTATTAGAAAAATGCAAGAGCAGGGTAATGGTTGAATGTCGACCAGGTCCCTTTGGAGCCCCATGCACACGCAGCGCATTTCAACTGGACCATGCTGGCGCACACACACACAACCACCCTGACATGTCAATTTGGGCAGAACACTTGTGTGAGATTGAATTGAGTCCTGATTGCCCAGGTGTTTCACTCTGCTGCTCGCTTATTTAGCCGTACACCTCTGCAGCCAGTGGATGTATGGTGTCTTGTCAGCTTCACTCAGGGTTACACACACACGCGCGTACAAACGTAGGGTACATGATTAGATTTTCTACCAGTGTGGCCCGTTGTTTGATAAAATGGTGCTCCGACTGGACCTCAGTACTTAGTTTCATTCCCTTTAATGGACCTCATGTTTTTGAACGACGGTTAAGGATGAAGACAGTGAAAACTTTGTTTGGAAACTAACCAGTATAAGCCAAACCACTTAATATGTCTACTGGGTGAAGGCCACGTGACTTTCAGTCCATTGTGAGCTCAGCCGCTCAATTAAGAAGCCAACTTGTTCAGAAGGAAGCTGCATTCTTGGTGGGGTGCTGCCAGTGTTGCTATAAATAAACTGTAATGCAGCAAAGTCAGTATTGATTGTGGTTGCTTGTTGTGGCTGTGCGTACTGACCTCCACTTTTGCATGTCAGACATTGTCACTGATCAGTTCGGATCAATCTCAGCGGACACTGTGTTATTTCACGTTATTTCACATGGAGGCCTTTTACTTGGAACTCACGTGATAACTTCAGGCAAAAATCTTCTGGATTTCTGTCACAAAAAGTTGTGTTCCTTGGCTTGTCTGTAGCTGTTGACGTATAACAGTGTTTTTTTTTTTTTTTTTAAAGTGAAAAGAGGAAAGTTTGGAAAGCAGAAAATGTATGAGTGACTTGGACAGGCGTCTGTCATGGTGCAGTTAGCAGCCCTTCGTACTTTAAGCATTAGTTAGAGGACATGTCATGTCCTCTTCAGCCATCAGCGCTCCCCAGTTACACATAAATATTGCATCCTCTGGTTTCAGGCATATTACAGCTACAGTAAAGAAAAGTTGTAAAGATCTGCAGTGCTTTTGGAGAAAGTTTCTAAAAGTTAAAGAGTAGAGTCTCTATGCTAATCAACTGATTGGTTCAGCTGTTGTCACAACAAACGCCCGCGGCGATACCAACAAAGAGCTGCTCTGTTCACGATGCCCCGATTTAACGATCCACCCAGAACGAGCCTCAAGGGCGTGGCACGAAGCGATCTGCAGGTTCAATCAATTCAGTAAATTAAATTCAAGCGGAGGTGGTGGCTCTGAACTTTTCAACCGTTTGTTTTGGTCATTGGCGTGACGCCTCTCGTGGAACATTTCAACAGTGCACACACAGAGACTTTCAGACTGGCCTCTGGGCTTCAATCCCACCGTCCTCATGTTTGGAATGAAGAGTACAGTGAGAACAAGGAGCGTTTGAGCATTAAAAAAACAAAACAAAAAAAACACGACAACACGGAGCTCATTGACAGTCAGAGCATTCATGTGTGCATCAAAGCTGAACTTAGACCAGTTCTACTCTCTTCTTTCTTGGTGAGCTTGTTAACCTTTGAAGCTCTGCTGAGATTCCTGGTATGAAATTACATTGACAGCCTGGTTTGTCTGTTTGTTGACATTGTTGCGGCAATTGAATTTCTGAAGTCAGTCTGTCACTAAAATGTGATCTGGTTCACAAAAGAAGGTTTGTTTTTAAGTTAAAAGACGTCTAACTGTCTTGATAAAAACTGTGCTAAACAAATGCAAGTGACATTTAACCATACTGTACATACATCGATCAGTCATAACATTATGACCACTTTTCTAATATCATGTAGATCTCTCTTGTGCCTCCAAAACAGTTGTGACTCATCAGAGAATGGACATGGTCCTTCTGAGGGTGCCCTGTGGTGTCTGGCAACAGAACGTTGTTAGTGGGGGCATTTGGGTCCTGTAGGTCGAGGGGAGGGGCCTCTGTGGATCATGCCACAGATACTTGATCAGTTTGGGATCTAGTGAATTTGGAGGCCAAGTCAACACCTTGTGCTGTTCTTCATGTTTTTTGATTTGTCCCTAAACCATTTTTGTGCGTATGCCTGTGGCAGGCTGCATCCTGCTGGGGATGACTGCTGCCATCAAGGTGTGTCATTGCTATGGGGTGGGGGTGCCTGGTCTGGTCTAGGTGGGTGGTACATGTCTAAGTAACATCCACATGAATGCCAGGTGCAATGGTTTCCCAGTAGAACATTGAATTGTCACAAGATGGTCAATGTTATTTACTTCTCCTGGTCATAATGTTATGGCTGATCAATGTATAACTATTATTTCAGCATATAGTTTCAGTAAACTCACTACAGGTGCAAAAATGCATGTAAAATGTGTTTGCAAGAATGTGCTTTGTTTTGTGTGGTTACTTTTATTTTGCAGGTAGTTAAACAAGAAAGTGACGAAATAGTTTTAAAATGAGAAATAAAATATGTTGAAGGTGAGGTGCAACTCTGCACTGATTTGAACATTTTATAACCACAGGTGATCTTTTTTTGTAGTGCACGGCAACTAGAACTTAAAACAGTCTCTGTTCCCACTAATGCAGAATGCATATGATAAAAAAAAAAAAATCCCATCTGTGTCAGTTTCATCTGATAAGTATAGTGTTTTTTCCCCTCCTCTTTCCGCCTGCTGCTAAAAAGGAGCAGCTGGAACAAGAGTGTTGGACAGATGGAACTTTCCACCTCGATTATTTTTCTGACTAAAAATAGCCTCTCAAAAAATTAAAAGACCTCTGGGACCGCTTGCAAAGTGCATGTGCGTGCGTGCGTATGTTTGAGCGACAGAGGCGCCGAGAACTTCAGACGACGCGGCCCTCGGATGATGGCAGCAGCGGCCGTCCTGGGAGTGTAAATGAATAAATGATGGGCAGATATTTGGAGGAGAGCGAGCGCAGCATTTGCCCGGTCCCATGGTCTCTTAAGCACACATTAAACTAGGCCCCAAAGAGTCCACAGGCTGCTCTGCTGCACGGCAGTTGGCCAAGCATCTGGGGCAAACATCTGATGTGGACAGTTCACAGAGGTTCGGGGACTTGGAGGTTTGGGGCTTTGAGGTTTTGAGGTTGGTTGTACCTTTAATCATAGTGTCAAATGAGAGAGACACGAGTGAATTATGACCACGTAGGGAGCAGGGTGGTGGTGTTGATGCAGCAGCGGGATCGCTTGTGTATTTTAACTGCATTCGGGTTAAATGACGAAACAGGCTGTCGGGGAAGTAAGGTGTCACTTACCAAAACAGAAGCTCATCTGGAGGTAGTCGGTGCACTTGTCAGACTTGCATCAGATTCAACTTTCTCATTTAAATCTCATCATGTGGCAAATGCTTTGCTTTCTGATACAGGTTTATTATTTTCAAATGAGCAGCTTTGTTACCGCTGCATCCTTCTGTGCAGAGAAATTGTGTGAATGAAGCATTTTTTGTGACATGTAAGACATTAAAGACATTTAATCAAAGCTGCAAAGAAAATCTTTGTTGCAGCACTACAAGCAGCAACCGGTTTTATCTCTGCATGCTTGAGCCACAGGATCAGTTATCTGGGCAGCAGGATAATTTCTCTATGGATTAAGTGTGTGAAATGCACTTTTGTGAAATCTGCAAAATGCAACCTTACTTTTTAACTAAAGGATGGAACTGAATCATTACTGACCTGCAAAAGAGTTTTGTATATTTGGTTACAGGTGCAGAGGGAATTAAATCACTCAAAATGGACAAAAACATCCACAACTAGACCACAAAGCGTAATGGAATCTACATGCTTGAAGTGTATGTAACAGTATCTGTGTCTGTAACATGTTGTGACAGGTTGTAGCATTTGGATAAGAGTATCTTTTAGCTGGATTTTCCTTTCGTGTGCGTGTGTGTGGGATGAGCCCTGGGCTTATACATATTTTAAGTGGATGTCTTCCTCGCGTTGTCGCATCCTCTCCTTGAAATGAGCAGTTTTGCTTCGCTGGCTCTTGAGGTTTGACAGGGCCTTTGCTGACAGGACTTGCACATCAGATCTGTAAGTAAGGAGATGTTTGGTACACGCAGATACAACATTAAGGTGACTTTCACCATGTGACACGCCAGAGACTTGAAAACTCACACAGCAAACTGAGCCTTAGAGTTGAAAAATCTTTTTATTTGTAACTTATGGTCAATGACTGAAAAACTCGTGTTTGGGGCTTTCCACAGGCTGTGATCTAACACAATAAGTTCACTGTTAGAAATTCCTGTTAATTTACAGCAGAATTCCAGCAGTATTAAGCTATTATTTTTGAATACATCACTCTACTGTTAATACAAACAAGAAACTGTGAAATTTTGGTGATTTACTGTTCTTTTAACAGAACTATACTGTTTTCCTAAAATACAGCATTTTACCGCTAATCATTCATCCAAACCTTCTAAATCACGGTATCATGTTGTATTTTTTGCATTCTGGGAAATTTAACCCCAAGTACACATGGGAAGCTGGATCTGCTCGTTTGGCACAGTGGCGAGGTGGTTAGCACTGATGCCTCACAGCGAGAAGGTTCTAGGTTCTAATCCAGGTCGACTGGTTCCTTTCTGTGTGTTGTTTGCATGTTCTCCCTGTGTCTGCGTGGGTTCTCTCCATGTACTCCAGCTAGGTGTGAGTGTCTCTCTGTGTTAGCCCTGCGATAGACTGGAGACCTGTCCAGGGTGGACCCCGCCTCTCGCCAGATGACAGCTGGGATAGGCTCCAGCAGACCCTGCGACCCTTCAGTTTGTAGATTTTGTGAAGACTGATAATGTATTTTTAAACAAATCAGTACTGACTGTAAAGTATTGTGAAAGTAATCTTAACAAACAGTAAATGCTGTATTTTTCAATAACAGCACAAAACTGTAAAATGACAGTAAAAATATGTTAATTTTACAGTCACAAAATAGCAACCCTGCTGCCAGTTCTTTACCGTTTTTATACAGGAAAGTAATAAAAAAACAGTCCCATACTGTATTTTTCAATAACAGTACAAAACTGTAAATTTTAGTGACAGCAAAAAAAAAATTTAATTTTACAGTAACATAATGGCAACCCTGCTGTCAGTTCTTTACTGTTATTTTACAGGAAAATTCTTAACAGTGTTCTCTTTATTTGGCCCTTCCCTGATCCAGAAATCAAATGGCTACACTTTACTCTGGCATAACAGTCTTTCTTTTCTTTATCTCGCTTCATAAACCTGACAAAACCGAATGCTGTTCTGTTTTTCTTTAGGGGACCTGCTCAAACTTTCATGCCTGTAACAACCCACGTTAATTGACATATAATTTACAAAAGCCCTCCTACACCATTCCCTTCCTTCTGTGCGTGATGTATTGCAGCTTTCAGCCGGTGACTGCCGGAGGGTCGTTAAGTTGATCTCTGGTATTACCAAGAATAGTTGCTGTGTTTATCATTGTAAGCCTTTATGAGCTCAGATCAATGGCGAAGGAAATGCTCCTGTGCACACATTATTCCCACAAGTGTGTGCTAACAGGCAGGGTGTTTGTGCTTGGGCCCTCTTATTCCCCTGGCAAATAAATTATGGTCGATCCCAGAGGATCAAGGTTTCCCTTGGACTGTAATGATCTCATCAGTTTGACGCACCAATCACACATCTTCAGGACACAGAGAATCATGCTGGCTCGTAGGTTCATTAGGCAGACTCCTGCTCTGTGGTGAGTTAATGTGTTTTTCTGATCAACTGGTTATTTTTTTCTGTATACAGTAAATGGCCTTTGTGACTTAAAAAATAGCATATTTAAACAACAGGCTCACCCGTACTGTGAACTGTCCAAACCATAAGAGGTGCCAGTGGCATATCCTGGTAATCTGTTACCTTGAACTACTTAATTTCTCCTGCAGAATTAAAACATTAATTTCTAGAATTAACCAAAAAATGCCTTTCAATTTCTTAACTTGTCTGAACCCATGTTTTTTTAATTTCCACAGCTATGCAATCTGAGCAATTATTCTGCAAAAACATATCTTGTCAGTAGAACATCCAAACCTTAAGTACATGTTTTATCCAAAGATCAAACTAAACTTGTTCCAAATAGGCCAATACTGATACTGATATAAGGTCCAAATAAGAAAATGTTAGGGACTGAATTAAGCAATCTGTGAGAGAAGAAAAAAGCACATAAATTGCTAATCTGAGGGAATGAAGCATTCATTCATGAAATACGAGTTCAAGCGGAGCACTTGTGCAGTTGCGCTTGTATCTGTTGATACGTGTCAGCTGTCACAATATCATTGACTGTTTGAGGCATCATCCGTTCAGCTGACCTCCGATCAGTAACATCCATGATCGTTTAGGCGTTACATGTGTTCTTTATGACCACTCGAGTGTCATTATTTCTCTACTAGATCCACACAGTTATATACAAAGATGGGCGTCAGGACAGGTGCCCAAAAGTGGACAAGACTTCTGAAATAGTTTTGAGTTACTTTAGTACAAGGGGAGGAAATCCTGACAGATCGTCCATCTATATATAAAGACAGTCTTCGGTCCATTTACGTCCATATCTAACCGTATAACTCTTTCCCACAAGAGGTCAGTTATTTGATGTGTGTCTGACTGAAATAAATAGAGTCGTATATATTGAATGTACAGATTATTGTATTCCTACGAGCAAAAATGACTGATTTGAGTGAATTATTTCCTCTTTGATGGAGCCACTTAGGATATGGATCACAAGGTTTGATACCAGCGATGTGGCTGAGTTGTTACATTTCTCAGCTGAGGAGATGGCACAGCTCAGCCAAAAAAAAATCCTCTGCTTCTTCGAGGGAAGCAGGCACTCTATTCAGAGTCTATTGTAGCAGACAGCTACTTGGAGTGTTGTAATAGTGGGAGCTGCTATAGGGTCAGAGGAAGGAAGCAGATTCAACCGTGGGTGCTTTTAGGTCAGAGTTGGTCATGAGTGTCCTGGAGCGAGGACTATATATAGGTATTTTCAGCTGTACTCCCTGGTGTACAATGGCCTTGCATCACTAATTTGAAATTGATTGTTAATTGATTCACACAATGACTAAATGACCTTACAGCACTTGATGGAGCCAGGGACTGAACCAGCTGGTGTCACTCTGGCACATAATGCGGATCCTGTGATCTCCTTTGAGTGCACGGTGGTCCATTCAGTCGTCTTGACCAGATAATTGTGCTGGCTCCAAAAATACCCTGTGGATAATTTCATATTCGCGATGAATATAATTCAGTAAATTGCATACCGTTGCTCTCAGTGGGTTATCTGTGCTCGTCTGTAATGGCTACTTCTAACCTACAAAATGTTTTTAAAAGCCAGCTCTGGTCAGAGGTCTCGGACATGACGCGGATTCACAAAAGGACGGAAAAATAGTCAGCATTTGCGAGCTTCTTGCTGCTGCGTGTGCAGTCTTTTCTTTGTGTTAAAGGAAATTTCCTTTGTTTTTAGCCCCTTGAAAGCAGCATGCTAGTTTAGTGAACTGCTGCTTTATTTCCCAAAATGAACTCATCTTGCTTCTTTAAAAGCGATGTGTGAGCAGATGAGCTAAAGCTGAGACCCTGTGCTGGTTGTCCTGACACTCAACGATGTTATGCTGCTAATGGATTGAAAATGCAGAATACTGCAAAGAGAAAGAGAATGGAGGAGAACCAAGTCAAAAAAAGGGACAGATTCTCCTGCATTAAATATGCCCAGGGCTTTTCACCGCCATAGGTAATTCATAAACTGGCAGTAGGGGTAAAACACTACTGTTTTATTTGTGCTGTTTTTCCTCCAGTTCAGTGTCTCTACTCTCTGTATTGATATGTATTAACTACTGTAACTTCAAACCATCAGGAAGAACACACAAAACGTATTAGGTTGGTACAAAGTTAAATTTAGGTTTCATATATCCTGTAATTGATTGCTTTTATCCGACTGCCTGAATGTCAGCATTGGTTATTGCACCCAGTAGTTCTCAGTAGAACCATTGTAGGGAGTAACTAAGCTTGCAAGAAAAAAGAAATCTGTTTTGTTTGGCCCAAATAGGCAGTCTGTAAACTTAGATTTATCTTTAAAAAAGACATAAATCATAGTTTACATGCTGACGTCTTGATTTAAGTTTCAACGTTTCTATAGTGCTTTCATCCAAATAGCTTTACAGGAACAGTCAGGAGCAATTTGGGTTTCATTGCTTTGACCGAGAATACTTCTTTGAGCTTTGGACTGAAGCACTAACTCTGTGTTTAGTGACCATGGATAGTACAAGTCCAGCTGGTCAGCAGACATTTCTTCTCACATGTCAGTGCTTGGTTGAGCCAGACTGGACTATTTCAATTTTTCTTTCCTTTTTTTTTTTTAAGGTTTTCCTTTTTCCCCTAATATCACGACATTTTGTTCTGATTAATTATACACACTGTAATGGATCGATCAATCACCTGCGTGGTGTGGCACTGCTCGTTTTCCTTGAGGTTCAACAAAGCAATTATGCTAATTCATTAAAATGTTTAAAAACATGTCTTCTGGCATCAGTGTGTCTAACGTCCTGTGGTCTTTGTTCAGTCGTACTGTGATGTGTCCCGAGGGGGAATAAATTGAACCGTTCCTTTTAAATTCAAATATAAAACAAATTTAAGAAATTCCAATAAAAACCAACGGTATTAGGTCTTCACCTGACTCCACAGAGCCTTTTAGGTGCTAGGTCAGCATCACACGTATAAACCGCTATCGAGGTATTGCCCGTTTAGTCAGGACACCAGAATGAGACATCCCTGCTGGAGTGGAGGGTTAGCTCTGTATGTGACACACTTTGGCTCTCAGTAAATGTGTGTTAACCGCCTGAATCTCTCCCTGTAGGAAAGGTTGTGCAGCAGCTCTCCGTAGTTTCATTATTAGTCCCTCTTTTGTACAGTGCCCTAGAGCCTCGCTCTCTCTCTAGCGTTATTCTTCTGCTTTCTCTCTCAGGTGTCGTTCTCCCTAATTCCAGGCCCATCTTCTCTTTCTGTCTTTGCCGTGACCTACATCTCCTCACGATCCTCTCAATCCTCCTTGTACTCCTGCATTTTTTTTTGTCTTCTTTTGGCTTTACATTACTCTCCAGTTTCGCTGTCTTTCACTCTCTGTTCATCTCTGTGCTTCTCTTTCACACTCTCAAAACCATTTCTCTCTCCCTGCCTCTGTTGCTCTGTCCTCCCACTCACTCTTTGGATGCACAAACGACTTTCCAGGGATGAGACTGAAAAGTGGTCTCCGGTTGTTCTGTCCTTGCAGACAACGAATGAGCATGTCAAATCTGATGCATGTGAACAGCCAGAAAGAATGGCGCATTAGGCACACAGTGACAGTGAAAAGGAGAGAAAAAGGGACAGAGAGTAAGGGAGAGAGAGGGAGAGAGATCCCATCTGTGCATTGTTACAGCAGACTTCACCCTAACATTGTCTCTGCTGTATCCAGTAAAGCACGAGGGGGCACCAGGTGGGACTTTGACAAAGTGGAGAACACAAATTTAAACAGTTTGTGCACATATACACAATCAGATAGATTATCATTTTGCAGACATGCCTCTGCACTATATCTGCAGTATATGCAGATGCCTGGAAACACAGAGAGACGCTGTTGCCCATATGTGTGCGTATGTGCATGAGCCTGCACACACAGACACCTGAGGCCTTAAGCAACCGTTTGTGTGTTGCAAAATCATATTCTTTGCTTTATTTAGGGATCTTTGATCTCGCTGTATTCTACTTTGCTTTGGAGCTTTTTGAGTGTCAGTTTGGTGTTGAGTGGCATTAACAGAGCAAGAAGACAGGAGTAACATGTAAGTGATCAAAAACATAGCTCCAAATGTTCTTTATGTGAGGCTTGACACCGATCAGGCATTACATTATGACCACCTTCCTAATATTGTGTAGGTCTCCCTTGTGCCTCCAAAACAGTTGTGACTCATCAGAGAATGGACATGGGCCTTCTGAATAAAGTATCAGCAAATAAATCTAATTTATAATAAACAGTTGACTTTCAATTTAACTTTACTAGCTAGCGCTCATAGAGTTTAGCTAGTTAGCGTTACGTCTGTAGTCTTTTCCTTCGAGGTTTGACCAACTCTATTTAAATACTGCAAATCTCCATGGTCTAAAAATCAAGATCACAAAATTACAGAACATGTGAGCTACTGGTGTGTTTGGAGGGCCAGTGGGGAGGCAATTTGGGGGAGCAGAGAGAGGGAGAGACCATCGTTATGAGACCATGGCAGAGTAAATTAGATAGTATATTTCCCATAGTATTAACATTATATGGGAAACCCTGAGGGCCTTTGGGTCCTGTGGGTTGAGGGGAGGGGCCTCTGTGGATCATCCCACAGATACTTGATCAGTATGGGATCTAGGGAATTTGGAGGCCAGGTCAACAGCTTGTACTGATTTTCATGTTTTTTGAGTTGTTCCTAAAACGTATTATGTCTGTGTCAGGCTGCATCCTGCTGGGGATGGCTGCTTCCATCAAGGAGTGTCATTGCTATGGGGTGGGGGTCTCTGGTCTGGTCTAGGTGGGTGGTACATTTCTAAGTAACATCCACATGAATGTCAGGTCTAAAAGTTTCTCCCCAGAACATTGGATTGTCACAGCATGATCAGTGCTATTTACTTCTCCTGTCAGTGGTTTTAATGTTGTGGCTGATCAGTGTATAGTGCAAATCCAAGTAGGGACTCTTGACAAAGATATGCGGTTCTCAAAGGGATAAAAACCCATTATTAAAATTTTTGATCCAAGAAAGGAGAATGCATCTAGGTTTATTATGTTCCCCAACAAAGGTTTAAAATTGGATAAAAAAAGCCATAGCTCAGAATGTAATCAGATTGTCAAAATAGAATTTGCAGCGTCCCACTGATATTAAATTGCATGTTTTATTGTCTGCGGCACCACGCATATCAACTCCTGTGATCTCTTTCGAGGAGGAGCTCAAACCAAAGTGGAAACCTTTTTTTTCAGTTTGACAGAATCTCCCAGTTTTGCATTTATTGGTGTGTTTACCGCTCTCCATATTTGTCTAAGTATATTTGTCTGAGAACTAGAGTGCACCTATGACAGACATGCAATCCACTTAAGTCCAATAACTAAGGTGTTTTTACACAAGCAAATTTATTTTACTCAACTTCAACTGGCCACGCTATCAAACCATTCATAATGAATTTTGTAAATGTCTATGAAGTCAACATGTTGCAACTAATTTGTTTACAAAAAGAATAAATGAATACTCTCATCTCTGAGATTGTGTCTCAGTGTCTTGTCAGACACTCTTTTGGTATTATATCCAAACTTAGAAGCAGTAGATGTAGTAATATTAATGATGTTAATGTGTGGTGTTGTAGGAGATACACCAACACACAAATATTAACTGCAAACTAAATCATATTTTATTTCCACTCTTGGAGAACTCTGTGAACCTGTCTCTCACGCCAGTATCAACCATATTTGCATAAAGCAGTAAAGTCACTGTTCTGTCACAGGCAGATGGTCACATTGACAAAGATTCAGACAGCAGACTGCTACACTGCTGTCTGAATCTCAGTCAATATGACCATCTACAGACCTGGAGCAATATCCCACTTGGCTAATAAGCTGGCCGGCTATAGCTGCACATCACTACATTTATTTTTTATTAGTTTTTATTCAATCAAATATTCCTGCCGAAAATACTATGAGTTATTCGCTAATAACGCCACAGTGTGTCAGTGATTAAAACTTTTACTTAAACTCCCATGACAGCAATGAAGGAAAGTTAGCTCCTTCGCTCAGCCTTGATATTACATATATGACTTTTGTTTGTAGGCTGAACAGGACTCTGTACTGGAGTGTCACGGCAACAGTGCTTAGCAGCTTATTTCACCTTCTTTCTCACCTTTCTCTTATTCACTCTGACATTTTGAGCCGTTTAGTTCAGCTTGATGACCCTTTAGCTACCAAAACCTGTTGAGATTAGAGGCTGAACAAGGTTAAATGAGAAAGAGAAGATAAGCACTGGTCTCTTACATCATGTGAGACCTGCTTCTTGTGGCGACCACGTAGCTGGTGTTATTCTAACAACAATATAAGGAGCATGGGTATCAAGGGGCGCCATATGCTGCTGTTCCCCTTTAACCCTTAATCCATGCCTCTTCTGTCTTATAAGGTTGCCGTCCCTGACAGTCTTGGAGACTGGTGGTGGGGGCAGGGAGATGCTGCCCAGTATGCTGCGCGCTGCTTTGTGTTTGGTGATGTACTCAATATGCAAAAACCAGTGTGCGCTTTTTAGTTATAGTGCCAGAATATGAAAGGGTGTGTGCATACATGCCCTATAAGTCTACAAAAAGCCAACTACAAAAATATCTGTGTGATTAAAAGGAATCCACTACAAGGACCCTGGCAGAGTGCCAAGTAAGGAAGACCTGCAAAGTCATTGTATGGTCGTACCTGTCAAATGACAGTGACTGACCACATTGGTTGCTGTCTAATATTACTAATATATCTGTTGTAGAATCACTGCAACTCAGAGTTGTTGCTCTTTTTCTACAAAAGAGGCTTTTATCACCTTGCAGCTAATACTATGTCTCATTTAGTGTGCGTCTACTTTCCCCTATTTCTAACGATTACTGCACTCAGCCTTTCAAATCTAAAACCCCTTAGAAAAAGCTCAAGAAATAAGATGAATGTAGAGAGAGACGACTGAGAGAAAATGAAATGGGATCGAATTTTCTTTCTGAAAAGAGATGTCTGTTTGAACTGAGGACAGAAAACAACTATGTTACAGGAGAACACAAAGCACTGAAAATCTTTAACTTGGCTCCTACGTGAAAATATCTCTTCCATTATTGTGGCATTATTAAAGAAAAAAAAAAAAACACTTACTGCAGTGAATGATTTGGCGTAATACTGATTGCATTCAGTCTTACTTTCTTAACTGAAATAAGATAAATGTACTGTAATACACCTCACTCAGAAGTTAAAAAAGAACAAAGCTAATCAGGATGTGCTTTCGTTTTTCTTTCTATTTAGCAGAACAGAAGAATAGGACATCATCCATTTGTATCACTAACCTTCTGTAATTTGGGACTCAAAGTTTATTACTTTACAGATAAATCTTTTATTTGCTGCATTCAAATGCGGCTTACTTTTCACAAGTTTCATATCTTATTTCATCTTTGATCCACTTCTTTTTTCCCCATCTTAGCTGTAATTCTATTAAGAGTGACTTTATCCCTCATTGTTGCTTTTATATGACAGTTGAGGCTGTGACTTGCCTCCTCTGGCGAGCCGCGGCTGCTGATCCGAGCTCAGCCTGCCTGCTAAGAGGTGATTTGTGAATATGGAACAATGTGTAAACTATTGAGCAAAGGCCCAAATCATCTGCTAAAACGGGTTTTGCAGCAGATTATGTCTGTCATTTGGTGTGTGACCCTGGCTTATAGATTATAGATAGCTTTGGCTTTATTTGATCAGTTCAGTGGCACACAAGCGAGGCATTGCATGTGCATACGCATACATACATACTGACGGAGTTGCAGGCCAGCTAGCTTTTATTAGAATTTACAAAATGAGATTTGCATTTTTTTAATGTTCATTGTTTTCTAAAGCTTTGCCAACTAATTATTATAGTTGCCAAAAATAACGTAAATAAATTAGAGTGAAAGCGTTTCTTTCCCATGTAGACTGGATTTTCCAGGTTCATCTTCCTGGAGGAGCTGGCGTTTCTAAAGATATAAAGCTTGGAAGAAAATGGTCCACTGCCTGCTAATTTCCTCTTGGTTGTTGGTGACAGTCTGCCAGAAATCTGTGATTGGAAAATGTGACAGGATATGTAAGGGATTGTGAGATCAGATAAATATGATGGTGTTAGTTTCTTTACGGTTTATGTGCTATCAGTGAAGGCAGGTTAGATATGAGCAGTGTGATCAAACCCTCTGAAGCAGCATTTTGTGTGACGAGTGAAATATATTAAAAACTGGCCAGAATATCATGGCATGAACACACAATTGTAATAAATGTTGATAAAACAGCACCATCTAAATTTAGGACAGCAAAATATGTGAATTCCAGGAATGTAAATAAAATAAATAAATAAATAAATAAGGAGGATTTACTTTGAGATTTATGCTGTTCTCGAGAAGGATGCATCACAATACACATTTTCACAAACATGAAATCAAGCACAGTTTTGATCCTGACCCTTAAGGAGTAAGGAGGTAAGTGGTTGTGTGAATTATGGGAATCAGGAAACATTGAGCCTGTTTGGTTTGGGCATATTATTTGTGCATGAATGAGGAAAACAATCAACTAAAGAAATAAATGTTGATTGAATTTTGCAACTTTACCAACATGGAACACATCAGTAGAAGACAACAGTGGTCTCAGTAATGAGCCTTGAGGAACACCTACAATTTCTCGTCTGTATGATTGATTACAACTCTGTGTACGATTGAACCTTGATGTATGTGTATGTTGATATCAGCAGTGTTCGGGGGAAAGGTGCAATAAATTAAAGACAGTCCTAAATCTTAGCTATGCATTTGATCATTTACCACTTTTGAATTTTTTGCTTAATTGAAATAGTTTTAAGTGTCCATTCTTGAAGAATGACTTCTCTGTCCAGGAATTCAGATAGAAAGCAATGATATGCAATATCAAATATTCAGATGTGACCATAGTAACAATAATTAGAAACTATTTCAAATCAGTCTCTCAAATAATACCAAGTGTAAACTCACACTTTACCAAATGTAAAATGTGAGTTGCACCAGGAAAAATTCACAGAGATCTAAATGACTGGAAAGGGTGATTGTATGTCTATGTCCTGCTGTTTCAACAAATGTAGTCCCCTGCAGCTATTTGTTTATTGTCAAGTGCTCCCATATATATATATACACACACACAATAATGAACACACTCACACATGCAAAGATGTGCACATCCACGCCATGTCAAACAATCCAATTAGCTACCATCTAGTCAATTGGGGTAATTACCCAGAGACCATTAAGTCGTTTTCTCCCTGTGCACTATCACAACTGTAATTATGGCAAAGCAACAATGATGTGCAATTACAGTTCACTGTCATTGCTCCATAGTGATGTGATGTCAGTAAAAATGACAGAGGGAGTGCTGATATGACTGATATGATTGCTGTATATAATATTTAATACATATATAAACTGCACTGCGGAACAAAGGCAAGCTCGGTCAGGGAGAGCAGGACTGAGTGTATCCTCAAAGGGACTTGTTCATAAACATATCTCATAATCAATGGCGGAATATCAAGTGATCCATCTTCTGCGGCCTGTAAACGCTTGACATTTTCCCTTTATTAAAGCTGTGAGATGAAACGCAGGATTTTAACAATGACATGAGATGATCAATGACTCCATTGTACTCGGATGGAGGGTTCTTTAATAGTGTGGAGCATTGTCCCATTTCAGAACGATTTCTCCGTATTTAGAGAATGATTTTTTTCCACACTGGAACTTGGGTCTCTGATAGCCAGGGTTGAATGTGTAGCTCTTCCTCTTTTGTGCATTGTAAATAAGCAGAATAGAGCTGCGTAATGCCATGGGAGAGGGACTGAGATGGAGAGAGTCAGAACCAGAGAGCGAGATGTAGCTTGTCTTTATTATTGTACCATAGGGTGATGAGAGAGAGAAGTGGAGATGTGTGCTGCGTATTAGAACACAAAGGGGAAAAAATTACTCTTTGTTAAAATGAGGATAGTGTAGAAAAGCAGGGCCCATTGAGACTACCATCAGTATGCCTGCAAAACCACACGAGACGCTATTCACTATTGTTATAATAAAACACTGCTTGCATAAAAGCTCATGAATACAGGTTGCATGGGAGAGCCGAAGCAGTAACGGATTACACCACTGGCTTGCACAGCGGGGAGAAAAAAAAATGACTCCAGTTTTAATTAATCCTTGTTTAAATTAAGATGAAAAATTATTACTGTGGATTGGCCGCACAGATGAAATGAGGCGTACATGATACAGTGTTTCATAGCTGGTTATCAAAGCATCGCAGGCAAAGGGACGGTGGGGGTGGTGGGTTGAGAGCTGAACTCTTAATAAGGAATGTAAGTGAGAGAATAACAGGGAACCAGTTGAGTGTAGATTGGAGAGGTGAACATGAAGCTGAAAGAGAAAATCAGCCGCACAGGCAGATTTCACACCTGGTTTAACAGTCAGTGTGACGCCGAACCTGAGAGTGGCGGAGGAGATGCAGGACCCAGGGTGAATGAAGAAAGCCAGACAGCGCATGACGACTGTCCCGGCCTTCAGCCTGCAACCCTGTCTCTTAGAAATTGCATTTGTCTCGCCAGTTATGTTGTGAGAAATGTAATTTCTTCCATGATTATATTAGGTGATGATGCTTTTTTAGCTTCATGTATCGCCCATAACTCATAAGCAGGTGATCTGGTTTACAAAATGTTGGAGTGAGCTTGACACTGGAGGCTGAGGTTTGCATAACGTGTCTCGCGTGTGATTAGAAAGCGGCAACGAGAACACTTCGGTATTGTGCTTCAAGGCACAGTTGACTTTTTCCCAACATTTCACCAAAACCACGGTCCGTTTTCCAAACCAAGCGTGATCAGTGACTAAACATAACCATGAAAAAGTGAAATCTTGCTCCTAACATTAAATAATAGATTGCAGGAGCAGGCACTTGGAAATAGAGCAATCACACTGTCAGAGAGATTTTACAAAAATCTGGATAAATAATGCTCTAACCACAAGTACTTTGATAACTGTACAGCGCGCCTACTCATTTTGAAAAAAAATACTACTTACTAATATTTATGGTTTGAGCAATGTATTAAGATAGTGTTAATTTGGTAGAGTATGAATGTGACTTTTCATTGCATAACGTTTCCTCAGAGACGTGAACAACCTGCCTCTCATTGTTTATCATCGTATCATTACACACATCATTTAATGCCATAAAATGACACACGAAAAGCTTAAAATGTGTGACCATGACACTTGACACGCGCCTGAAGTTGGCTGCAGTTTTTACGTCATTCCATGATGTAACAACAGCATCATTTGTTTCAGTCAATGCCCTTAAACAACCTATGTTCAAGATACTATGCCTTCTGTGGTGGCAAGAGTAATCTTCCCAGTAAGAGTTATAAAGTAAGAGAGCATATGTGACTGGGACAGATGGATGGGTCAGCAAAACATCAGACTGTAACACAAGACTATATATAATTTTTGTACCTCAGACTAACCTGACATTAACCATTTGGATTGGATGCATTGCATGCAACACTTTTCAGCTTTGGTATGGAAAATTTATTTTATTGTTTATTTGGAATACTGGCTGTTGCGTATTGAACATAACATATAGAGCATATCTAAGGGACAGATATTCAGGTTTAACAACTGAGACCCAGCTGTAGTGAAACTAGAATACATGCATATCCTAGAAGAGTTTGGAAAGCACAAAAAAAGCACTCAACAGACACTCAACTGAGAATTAAGTAATTCTGAAAATTCAGTGGAAATCGTTCATCTGTTTCATTTGTGCCTAAATTCTCCTCTCCTCTCCTCTCCTCTCCTCTCCTCTGTTTGTGATCTACTGTTCCCTTCAGCTCAAAAACATCTGGAGCTCACTATAGCCCAAATCCCCCTCTCTTAAACCTTTTAACACTTGTTTGCTTCGTGCCATCCCTCGATCTTCCGCTTTCTGTACAGAGGGCAGAGGGCTCTCAGCGACCAGAACGCTTGATTTCCCCTCTTTTCTCCTCCTCTCCGCCAGCTTGGGGAGTTGTGAATGAAGATTAAAAAAACTCTTTATTTTTACAGCTAATTTGCACTACATTTCTCTCCCCTGCCTGGTGGAGACTCAGGTGTTCACAAGTATTAATAGCCTGCCTCGTTTGTGACGTCAGCGGAAATCACACATGCGCCTCTTAACACTCAGATGGTGCTTTATGTTCACTCTCAGTGGTTATTTAGTCAGCGCTGTAAAGCACTTGTCAGTATAAAACTGGAAAAATAATCTTGTTTTCTCTCCTACTGCCTGCCTTTGTGCCTCTTAGCCTCAATTACAAATTCATTTTTACGCCGGTTCTGCCTTTCTATCTCTTTTTTTTTTCTTCTTTTTTTCTCGCTCAGTGTCTCTCCCTCTTCTGTCTGTCGCTGACCTGCTCTCTGCTCATTTCTCCAAACCTTTCTGCTCTTAAGCGCATTTTTTCAGACAGTATTTCATTCTCGCTCTTTTCTCTATTTTTCTGCACAAGACCAATCTCTCTTTCTCCCTCTCTCTTCATTGAAAAAGGCCTGTATATTCTGCCTGAAAGCTTTGTGGGGTCCTAAATGCTAAATGCCAGTCTGTCTCTGCCAGGCGCTCGCTTAATGCCGGTCTCCTTGGTGATGAGACCAGCAAACAGGCCGTTCTGCACCAGACACTGAGGGGTTTGTGATGGAGCGAGCATGATTGTGTGACTGAGTGTGTGTGTGTGTGTGTGTGTTTGTGTCAGCATATAGTAAATTTGTGTGCGTGTTTTGCCCCCTATCTGTGTAAAGATGTGTACTGTATGTAAGAGAGAGAAAGAAAGCGGGGCAGTACGAGGGACTTTTATTCTTTGCCTCATTATCATGTGAATGCATTATGTTTCCTGTCAACATGCTTCTGCCAAACAAGGGGGCCCCTGTTCTCTCTGCCAGAGCTCGAGCGCCGCACCGGCCAGGCCCCAACGTGGTGCGGTTCTTCGCTGGCACAATTCACCAGGAGTTTAGCTCCACAGACACTGCTGCTGGCCTCATCTCGATTCAGTCCATCTGGCATCTCAGCAGCCAGCAAGGAATAAGTCTGTGGGAATGAGAAGGGAATACTCCATTCAGAAACATTTAACGACTGATGGAGGGCTTCTTACGGATTGGATTTAGATACTTTTGACATAATCCTGTCTTGTAGTATATGTCTGACCAGATGGTATTCTTGCTCAATGTGGCTTTGTACTTTTTAACCATGATTAACCAGGACTAATCACAAATGTAAAATGGGTAGAAATACTGTACCTTGCATTGCGGAAAACATCTCTATGAAGCTTGTTTTCCATGGGTGTGAACTCATATATTTTGTATGTAGCTAGTAGGGGTTGTACAGACTAGTCGGTTTGTTGTATTCACTGCTGTGCCATGACACTTTAAGCATCAAGTTGACTAGTCACTGATCATGTGACAATAACAACATGGACGCCTCCGAGAGGACAGGTGAGAAGCCCAGCGGGCCATTGCAGCAAACTAGCAGCAGTTCAACAAGTTTGTGGAAATATTTTACTAAAGATGAAGCCCATTCTACCGTGACATGCAGAATATGTAAGTCAGTCCTGATGCACTATCCAATCTTACAATGCGCTGTGTATAGCATTACTATTAAATGCTATTGATGGTGCTGATTTGCAGCCTTTTTATATACAGCCTATGCATCTGCAGCGCACAGTATGTAGTGCATGAGCTGTCTGTTCTCTGCAACACTGAAATTGTATTCTTGACCTCAATACATATGTTGAGTATTACTTGTGTTTTTATTAGTGACATCATCGGCAACTAGTCTTGTCAACTTGACTTTTATCACATGGTAGTAAACTTTAAAAAATCTGAACTCGTGCAACCCCTAGTAGTAGTATTACAGAGCAAATATTCAGTTTATTGTCTTCTACCTGGTATCATCTCAAGGCGCCTACCCGTCTGCCTCTGCCCTTAGCCCTAACCATTTTTGTTAAATGACACATGAAGTGCACATTTCAGTGCAATTCCATTCCATCAAGTAGCATCTTTTGACGGCGAGGGTTCATTTTTGGTCTAACCTACGGAAAAGAGAGGGCACAGAGCTGTTGCAGGCATCCCCTGCTTGTGCATGATGTTTTTTAAATTAGACTGAACAACAACAAGAGAAACGATGTTTTGTTCCTTCTTAATATAATAAATTATGATCTGTTCAAAATGACAGTTTTGTGGTGAGCATGGTTGTGGTCAGTTCAGACAAGAGCCTCTTGAAGATGACGTGAAAATCAGCTGCCTGACATCATTCTTGCACTCAAGGTTAAGAGAGTTAACAACAACTCGTTCTCTGCGGCTCTCTCTGTTTCATGAGGTCTCTGACATTGGTAGCCCAGCTTGGTTCAGCTCCTCTTCAGCTGGTTGGCAGGTGACTGAGCTCATCATTTCTGGCAGGTCAACCATGGCATCCATCAAGCCTGTTTGTCTGCACAGCGGTCAGGTGTAGAGTCGAGTGAACTCTGTGGAGGCCAGCCCAGCCCATCATCAGTCCTCTGTCATAAATGTTGTCCAGACGTTCTTCAGTGTCAATCACATTTCATCAACATTAGAAACACCTTCAATCATAACACAGTACAATGCTGCTATTGTCTGTGAACTTGCATTGTTTTTAACTACCCTCATTGCTGGTGAGATTTCAAAAAAACAAATGAAGCTATTTTTAACTAAAGCAATGACTTAATTGTTTCCAAAAAGAGGCAATGAAGCCAGACTCATTATTAAACAAGCTGATTCTGCCTTTCTTAATCAGTTCCCAAGATGATTTAACAGTGAACTGCAAGAGGACTTTTCCTAAAATCAAACCCGTGCTCAGAGGAGAACCACCAAGCAAATCACCTTAACCATTGTCATCATCAGCCCACTAATACTCTACAACAGCCTCCCTACATCATAGCTGGGTCTCTAGCTGCTGCTATTGATTAGGCTGACAGTGACTAATTCTTTGATACACAGGTGTAGAGTTAGAGGTCAGCCCTGTGATCTGAGCTCTCACGTCTCACTGGGACCAATTTAAAGACCTGAATGGCCAGAGGTCCTAATAGCACAACTCCCTGCACTCATGCAAACCAAATGTGTTCAAGCTGTATGTGCAGGGGCTATGGTGTGTGTGTGTGCAATGACGGACATGTGTTTGTGTGGAAGGAGGTTATATGTGTATGTTTCTTCATGCATGTCTGTAGTCTGTTATAAAATGATTGTGCAAGCAACACGGAGAGGGTCTGGCTTCCGGCTGTGAGTCATTGCATGCAGCTCACAGGCTCTTATTATAAATGGATAGTTGGATAACACCTATGAAGACTGTGTGGATGAGCATATTCTAGACAGATGCAGTTACCCAGAAAATAGCTCCACTGTGGCTAAAGCCTCATATATTATGAAGACCACAAGCTACTGTCTGTGGTCTGAACTCAGGTAGAGGTGAAGTGAGTGTCTGAAGTGGGCTCTTAAGAACTGAAACCCTCCAAGAATAGCAAGCACAAGGAATAAAACACAGAATTAGCCTCGGACTCAGCTTGATCCATACCAAAGACTACCACAATCAGAAACAAACAATGAAATAATTAAATTACCCTATAAATAATTTACTAAAAGCACCAAAACATAAATGCATCTCAGTGGACATAGCCATTTATGATGTAAAGTTGAATATTAAGTCAAGATAATAAAAAGGCAAATAAATACAGATGCAAATTAACACAAAAATATCAATTTATACCACATTTCAGAAAATAATTAATGTTTACATGTGATTGATTCTTTCTTTCTTTCTTTCTAGTGTAGACAAAGTCAATACATTTGTGAGTAAGAACAAAAAATCATTTTAATGAATAAAGGACAGTCCCATGTATGGGATTTTTAATCAAAATAAATTTTAATTTAACGATTTATCCAGATTGAACATGCCGTGTCATCAAGGTCTAGTTAAGTCTGTTTGGTCCGTTTCAGTCCTAGAGTCGCTTTGCAGTTATGACACGGAAGGGTGTTAACACTGTATTTTGGTTTCTGTTAAATTCTGATTATTTTTACATTCCCTCTCAAAAATAATCTGGCTCCAGCCATTCCCACACTGGCTGTCAAATGAACTCATGATAAAAGCATATGTGAATCCATGAAGTTGGCTCCAGCCGCCTCATGCGCTAGCTTTGCCAGACTGGGCCTCTCTGACGGCTTTTATTTCCTTCACACTTATTCCAATTAAAACATGACTTGTGATTAAAGGACAGCAGTCTGCTTGGTAATCAGCGTGTGTGTGTCTGTGTGTGTGTGAACCAGACAATGTGTATGAGTAAGTTCTTATGTTGGTGCGTTTGTGTGCAGATTATCTGGGTTTTACAGTGCGACTGTGTGTGTGTGTGTGTGCTTGTGCGCTTTCTGATCTTTGTTATCTTGGCTTATTGAACGTCAGCAACAAGGGTTCTCAGTTCACACATCGGGTTAATTGACCTCTGGAGACGTTTTTCCGTGTAGTTATAATGAATGTGTGGATTAAATGATTATTTTGCGTTCGCCTTAGATGTGAGATTTGTAGGGGCTTTGACTTCTGAGGTGGCTCCTTATTTTTTAAATTAGACATTTGATTGCACCATCTCTCATATGTTAAGTGTGTCTTTGAGGCCGTTATCAGAAAAACATGACCAACTGCCTTTTGTAGTATGGAAATGGAGCAGTTTTTACCTTTTAAATGTGCATAACAATGAGAAGTATGCCATCTGTGACACATTCAACGAGAGCTGAACCCATCAAATTAAAACTAAATCTTGTTGACTATTATAGACTTGGACAGCCTCACTCATCCTCAGGTGCAGTGTTTTAGAACAGAACACTTTATTTGTTTTATTCACGTGCAGATGAATTTTATATGAACAATATTAAAAGGTTTGATCATCAATGATTAATCATCTTTGTGCTGTAATGTAGGTTAGGGCCCGGGAGGTTAGCGAACTGGAACTTAAAACAAACAAATCATTCTCCATAAAGGAAAACATCTTTTAACACCCTCTCCACTGCAGCCTACATTGTAATGACCTGTATTCCCAATAACAAAGGAAGATGAGGATGAAAAATTATCATTGCGATGGAGTCATGAGGGGGTTTTGTTCGTTGTGTTTAAATTCGTTTAAGGCACTCTCAAGGACGCTAGGTGTGTTTTTTTTTTGTGTGTTTTTTTTTTATGCTAAATAAGCATACACTTGAGTGCTTGAGGCATTCACACCTACACAATCAAAGAAACAAACTAATGAAGTCTTTCTGAAACAAACAACCTGATTAAGACCCAGGAGGGCAGAGAATCAGGTGCAAACACTGCGGGTCATGAAATCATGTGTGAACGTGTGCCAGGGACTTTTAGAGACGCGGTGTGTATTGGTTGTGAGAGGCTCTCCACCTCCTGTGGGAGTTTGTTTAGGCATGTTATCTCCATCATTGCTCCTCACTGCTTGTTATTATCTCCTGGCTAAACACACTAGCAGCAGAGATGAGTGTAGGTTTGCCTTTGGGACGCACATGTCTGTTTTGCTAGAATCCGCATTTCTTCAGTGTCTACGGAGCAGCTCTTGTTCTCACAGATGGAAGTAAAAGCTATCAGTGAGGCAGACCATAACAACAACAATAGAGGCAGATTTAATATAGCACTGACTGCCTTAGGTTTCCAGTTTCTTTACCTTTACACTAGTGCATGCACTCTGAGCCTCAGTAGCAATTTGAGGAAATACCCCTTTTAAGTGTGCATCTACTGTATACTAAGCAATGATAGCTTCTCTCCTCTAAACTCTTATTTTTCCCCTGCTCAACTAGTGTGGCAAAACTGAAGCTTTCTCGGAGTGATTTCTTTTTCTGGTGTCAGGCTCCAGGCTACAGATATAGTTACTATAAAAATGAGGGAGAAAACTAGCAGTACTATATGTTTTATGTTCAGACACAAAACATCTTTGTGCACATACATCTGTTATCTCTTTCATAATCGCTAATGGGTTGTCAATGTGTGTGCAGACATAGTCCTGCTTAAGCATGTAAGAAGTCCTTGCTTGTCATTGTTATCCTTCTTCTTGTTTTTATTTATTGAAACAAGGGCCATGGGACGTGCATTCATAGGTTCCTATTTCCAGGAATGAGTTATGAGAACATTTGTTTGTGGTTTACAATCCATGTACATAATACTGATGCACCAACCATTAAAACCACTGACAGGAGAAGTAAATAACATTGACCATCTTGTGACAATTCAATGTTCTGCTGGGAAACATTTGGACCTGGCATTCATGTGGATGTTACTTAGACATGTACCACCCACATAGACCAGACCAGGTACCCCCACCCCATAGCAATGACACTCCTTGATGGCAGCAGCCAACCCCAGCAGGATGGGAAAAAACGGTTTAGGAACAACTTTACCCTCAGAAGCACCATGTCCATTCTCTGATGAGTCACAACTGTTTTGGAGGCACAAGGGAGACCTACACAATATTAGGAAGGTCATAATCAAGCATCACATAAGGAGAAAACACAGGACTTGTTTTTTCTGATCACATACATACATTAATCCAATAATCACGGCTCTCTTTCTGCTCAATTTTTGGTCTCTACCAATTCTTGTCAAAACTGCCTGGCTCTGCTGCCACATGCAACTAATTATCATGAGATAGATGCTATCATTGTCCAAGGTAAACTATGCTGTGATGCTGGACGTGTATACGGTGAGCTTTATCCTGAGCTGATGAGAATTGTGAGAGTTAACCGGAGAAGGAAAATGGTGAGCTAAACACAAAAAAGGCCCAAAGACATTCAAATGGCCAGAGAATTGCACTGCAGTGACAGTCCTGCACCCTTTTAAAAGTCAAAGTCAATACTTTTTAAGAGGACCTCTGTGAATAAAAATTGTCAAAATGATTTCTTTTATTCAGGCCTCCCTGCATAAGCCGTGACCATTAGCCAGATATGCAACTATCCGATAGCACAGTAATCCATACTACACATGCCTACTGATTGTATTATTCAACAAGCGGAGTGGGAGAGAGAAATATAAATAGGGGAACATATCAAAGTACAATTTATTTATTTTCTAATTAATCAATTCAGTCAAGCTATTAAAAAGTTAAGATATGGGTCATAAACATCTTCTCAATTTCTTAATATACAGTAGGCTCGCTCCACATTCATGTCCCAATTTTGTTTTATCATTCTGTTTGATTTAGTTATTAATTCTGCCATTGTAGTCCCTGCAGAGTTTGTGGATTTGTCTCTACCAGCCACCAGTAACTTGTTCTCTCGTAAGTGTAAAAACAGCTCATTCAAGTGTTTTGTTATTTCGTAACTTAGGATCCATCTGAGTACTTTCCTTAATTTCTTAATGTTTAGCTTTCTTATACATCCTTCCATGCATTCTCATGCAGACCATGAAGGGAAGCTGCTGATAAACTGCAAAAGAGCATTTACTGCCGTGGTTAAACGCAGAGACAGATGTTCGAACCGACACTTGCTGAAGATGCATAGATTAATGCAAGCAGTGTTGGAGAGAAGGAAGGACCACACGAGAACAGCGCACAAGAGAACATTGTGGAAAGGTTTGTGATATGCGGCCATCAAAGGACTTTTTACTCATGGTGTGTGGGGGGGTAATAGGGGCTACAGCTGGAGGTGGCGTTGTCTCCATGGAAACTGGCATTCCCTTGAAGGTGCTTGGCAGCCACTGCCAATTGTTGAGCTTGGGTAATGGTTTGAAATTCTCGGTAAAGTGCCTCAAAGGTTGAGATTAAATTCAACCTGCTCTGTGTGGACTAACGCTGCGCCTAATCACACAGTTTGTAGAGATGTAGAGAAAGAGCTTGATGGCATTCAGACAGGGTAAATACATAGCCTGTTGCTTGAATTATGACATGTTTTATTATTTCATTTTTTATTTGTTCTTGGCTGCCAGTCATTCCATAAAGTATCCCTTGTCATTCATTAAAAAGCCACTTCTTACATCGGCATTCATTGATCGAGCTCGCTTTCTTAGTAAGAGGGGTGCATCGAACCATCATGGCAATATTCTGCTTCAACCCTGCACTGCTGTTATCATTTCCATTAACAGCCGCTAACATCATCTGTATCTGAGATATATTAACTGTTATTTCTGCCCCCCCCCCCCCCCCTTCACATGAGCCCTCGCACCATCTAACCCGGAGTGGCCAGGCGCCGCTGCTTAATAACTGATGAAATGATTGCGCCTCTGCCTCCAAGTGCAGAACAATTGAGCCGTATGAGGCAGGTGTGTGAGTGTGAGGACTTACTGCTGATGAACGTCAGCGCCTGAAAAGGATCAGCCAAGTGAGGCCTCACACCTCTGTCTGCACCACTAACTCATGCTGGAAATATGGAAAATTACTACTGTGTGCTTTCTCTTTTTTTTCCTGTTTTGTCACACATGAAAGAAGGGCAAAAGGGAAGCCGAGGGAGTCCATGCCAAGATTCATCCAAAAGACACTCAGTTCTTTACAAAAGGTTGAATGCATTGGTAATATAAAACGGTAATACTCGTTTTATAGTGGTTCCGTCACTTGTGCCAAATAGGAACCATAAGGAAATGTAAAAAAAAAATACATTGCTTACCTTGGATCGCTGTACTTGAGACGTATCCTGTGAGGAGGCATGAACCTGTACATGAAAAGCAAAAGCATCTTAGTGTGTTTGTGTGTGTCACTAGCGGAGCTTATCTGTATGCCAGAAGCTGCCGTTGTTTCCGGGGCTCCTGTAGCCTGGGTGGTCAGTCTCTGTTTGAGAGAATCAAAGGTTTTCAGCAGAGGACGGACTGTAACTGTCAACGTCTACTCTTTTCAAGACACTGTGAATGGAGCTACAGTGTAGGACAATGAGGCAGTGTCTGAATGTAAAGACTTACAGATCACAAGGCTCGACAAAGTACTGTTATTAAGGAAAGTAAAGAGGCAGAAATAGCCACCTTTATGTAGAGAAGAAGATGTCATGTCAAGTGTTTCTGTGCCAACGAAAAGCTTTCATCACTGATTATAACATTCACAGCGCTTTCAGTGAAGGTAAAGAATCCCGCACGCTCGCCGCAGCTTGGGAAAAATGTCAGTGATCAGTCCCGCGCTGGGCCTTCCCGCCGTGGTGATCGTGTTATCGGACGGCAGATGTAGCACGCATCTGTTTGCACATGTACAAACTAACTGGCCGGCAGGTCTTTCATCCAGCAGACACGAGCCGGTTTGTTCCAGCACATCGATTTCACAAAAAATCCAGTAATTGAGGGCACAGTGGTTCAAGGAATTTCTGAGACAATGGTGGTTTACTGGCACAGTTTCAAATGTACAGTGTCCCAAAATGAAGACTCCAAAGAATGGTCTGTTACATCTTCTACGATCAGTGAGCGTTAACAAAAGTCTTCGTGCTGTAATAGGACGAGTAATGAGCCCTCACACCTCTCTACCTCCATAACAAACTATATGATGATGCTCTTCCAGTCAACGCACTGTATTCTGTTGAGCAGAAGTCAAATGGGTTGATTGCTGCCAACTGTAATGACGGCAGCGGTAAAGATGATATTGGCGGCCCGTCACATGCAAGTCAGTACAGCCGTCTTTCTTTTATTTTGCTTGGCAGAGATTAAATAGCAGCTCATGATGATGGAAAGATGTCCAAGGATTTTTTTTTTTTGCTTAGACATTCACAAGAGGAGGTGATGATGCAAAAATGTGTAATTTGAGCACTGGTGGCTTATAAAGGAAGTTTATTTTTAACACGTGACTTGTTTTTAGCACATGTGAATGATGATTTTCTTTTTGGTGCATATGCACCCATGCACAATAATTACTTTATGCCCAGTGCCAGGGAAGAATTTAATTAACTGTCCCCTGTCAGGCTGGCTAATTAGTCAATAACACACGTACACACACACGCACACACACACACCATCTCTCTTATGCACACAAGTCAATATGTTTGGCATTCTGACACTAATGCTGAGACTACAATGAACTGACTTACTCGCTGTTGCAGGAACATAAAATACAAGTCTTGAGTGACACGGCTCAATAGGCAATTACAGAGGGGTATTGAGAAAAGCTGCAGACGGGAACTGAGCGTGGTGTGGGTTCTGTCTGCCTGCCTGCAGAGAAACGCTAATGTTGTTGATTTTTGTTTAAATTGCTTCATCAGTGTGGCAGTGCACTGTATGATCCGCTCATCCACGCTTATGCTTACTCAGCGCACACAAGTAATTATGTTTTCTTCTCTTTGTTTTCGCAGGTTCAAGGTTTGATCTGCACACGGGGAAAGGTAAAAAAAAAAAAAAAAAAGCATCTTCAGATTACTTCCATGTCTCTTTCTCTGCTTTCTTTTCCCTCTCCGAACGCAGGTGGGGAAGCAGGATGATTAGCAGGCATTAGACTGTATCTGCAAGTCGTGCGTGTGTGCAGGATGTGTGTACAAAGGAATTGTTGGGGAGATTTGTGGACCAGTTTGACGTTGTCTTCGCCACATAAATCCATACACATAGTTAGTGCAGAAGGCTGTTGTCCTAATCACAGAGAACATAAAATGTGGATTAGCTGCGTCTTATGGTATCACTCAGAGTGGCTCACAGACACATTCGTAAATGCCCCGGCACAGAAGCACCTGCTGCAAAATAAGAAAGTTGCACATGTATTAGGTCTCCACATGCATGCCATCTAGCTATTTCTGAAATACAAACATTTTAAGTTTATTAAAAGGTCTCATGTGGTGTGCGTAGCATGCACGTGTTACTAATGACTCCACGGGATGTTTCTCCCAAGTGATTTTAGTAAACACACAGGCATGATTGAACATCAGCATTTTATCCGTCCTGAGATTTATTGTGTTGTTTATGATGAAAGTTGTATCCGTTCTGGGTTTTGCCATCCAGGCAGTATTTGATCATTATAGTGATGGTGGTCCTACGGCTCTATTTGGTCTATTTCTGGCAGATGGAGCCTGTAACGGTTTATGTCTGCGGCCTTCCCTCTGTAGATCCCAGAGTATTTTAGTCCAGAATAATCCCCACCATCTGCTGTCTCCTCTACTACATTTTAGCGCTCAGTATCTCTCCCTCTATCTGTTGCTCTAGTTTATTTCCCACTGCGTTTCCTCTTTTAGTTTTTTTATATATTTTTATGTGGTGTCCCCCAGATGCCTTTTTTTAATTGTGATGCCCCTCTTCCTCTCCCGCTCAGGCTTTCAATCTCCACCACGCTCTTTCTCCTCCTCGCTCCCCTCAGTTCCACAGCGACTGCTTCGCCTTTCTCGTGGGTTTTAATTTTCTCGTTGCTCTTTCTTTCCACCCTCTTGTCTGTGTTCTCAACTTCCCCCTGCTTCCTTTTAACATTTGCTTTTCATCTGTCTTCTTTTAAATCTCTGGATGTTTCTACAAACTCCTTACTGTTCCCTTCTTTATCCCTCTCAGTGTCCTCAGACACACACATCCAGGACAACCGCTCTCCACAGGCAGTCAAATCCTAATCTGGGTTTTCCATGAACACAGACTTCACCCTCTGGTTTTGAGCTGGAAAATCCAATCCATTAGGAATGTAAAGAACTGCAGTTTTTAGGTATACTCCTCAAGTTGCTCAAGCTATTTGTAAATCCATGGCTGAGTCTGCGCCTAAAGGCCTTGTTCACTTCATTCCTTACTAGCTAGTTTCTTCCCAATTCAAGTCTGTTGCACTTTTTTCATATATATATATATATATATATATATATATATATATATACATATATATAAATGTTATTTACATTTCAGTCACGTGTCAGATCAGATATAATGACCATATTCCATTTAACCTATAACGATCTCTCTATAAGATCACTTGTTCTGTCAGCTGTTTGTTAGCCGTGCAACGCTTACACCTAACGATCAGTGCTGTTCATTTTTAAACAACACATCTATATTTAAGAACTAAATTGCGCACTGCTATTTCGTAACATGTAAATCTATACGTAATGAACTTTGAACTCACTGGCAGCTGGTGCAACCAACTCCAGTCAAGCCACAAGCAACTCCACAAAATTTACCCCGCTGCTGACCACATATAGAACGTACGGTACGTTAATTTGCACTGCTTCATAGTTGAATTCCTTGGGGAGGATTTGTAACACTTCAACAGAGACTTTTCTCCAGGTGCCCACAATACCACAACAGAGTAATCAGACAATTTCACAAAAAAGATTATTTCTGTTTGTTCGTCTGTTTTTCTACGTTCTTTGAAATTATATTTGTACAGTGTTTTGACATTGGAATATGTGAGTTGAAACCTGAAAAAGCTTGTGAGTTAGCAGCAGTTTCGCGGTCAAAGAGACAGATCTGTGACTGGAATCACGACTCTGGGAAAAAAAATAATCTGCTTGCTCGCAAAATCTTATTTGAGATGTGGAAGGCTCAAGAGGTCTCCCTCTACAAGTACCGCTATGGTGCCCAAGGAAAAGGTACTTGACTCTCAGCTGCTCTGCTGCAGTTCTTCTTTGGCAAATGGTACACGACTACTGCAGAAAACCATTAAGTGCGTACAACTGTATCCCTTCTCTTCTCCGCTCTCCTCTTCCATACTGACGCTCTAAGTGAGGGTGAGCTGTTTGTCAAATTAATACTACAAAGAACATGACAACAACATTTCACTTAGCGCCCAGACGCATGCATTTGTGACTCCTGGGTGTCCCCGGGTGGCTCGCAGCAACCGCAATGACAGCACCGGCAACCAAAATACAGACAGGTGTGACATCAGCACTGGTGACTTGGTTATCAGCCATGTACAGCACGTCTCTGTACCAGCACACAGCTGGATTAACAATGGCTGAATGGATTAGTGAGTGAGTGTATGTGTGTGAAAATGAGAGAGTCAGACAGAGACTGAATGATGAAACATGGTGCTGACTCCTGTGTCAAGTGGGTATTTAATAAAGCCGGATACCTTAAACAGATACCGATAATGCCCCGAGATCATCGTATTTTGGCACCACAGAATCACGCTTTCCACATGTACATGCAGGCTCTCTCTCTCTCTCTCTCTCTCTCTCTCTCTCTCTCTCTCTCTCTCTCTCTCTCTCTCTCTCTCTCTCTCTCTCTCTCTCTCTCTCTCTCTCTCTCTCTCTCTCGCACACACACTCACGGCACTGAGCACATCATATCCTCGTCATCTGACCTAAATCCATTAGCGCTAGGAGTCACAATATCCTCCTACCACTCCTTTCCTTCAATTTCCTCCTTTGTCATGGGACGTTTCATGTGCAGGTTCATGTGAAATGACATGGGCAGAGATGGCCGAACACCAAAATCATAGATGTTCACTACCCTGTGGGTGCTTTTTTGAGTATCACATGTCCTCTCTGAATGCTACGCAGACTTGCACAGGAAGTTCTTGATATTTTACAATGAGAGGAGACAGAAAAACAAAATAAATACAACGCTCCTGGGAACGCGTGTCTTGCTTAAAGCACACTGAAAATTGTGTATGTATGTGTGCATGACATTAGCATGATTGCCAGCTGGGCCATTATAACTCTCTCTGCTGCTGTAAACTGCTTTGGATTGCTGTTAATAGCTACTTTTGCCATTTCCCTCTGAGACTTATATTAAAATCTGCCAGGATGTCATTCTTCTGCTACTCTTTCATCCTCTGTGGTGCAATGTGTTTCTCGGATTACTGTATTTGAACATTGCGTTGCTCTCTAAGAATGTCAGTAATGAATATAAGGCGTGCAATCTGCTTGACTATTCAAAACGCTCCTAATTGAAATGCTGAAAAGACAGCTCTGGCTAATCAGCTTAGAGATGTAGTCCACAGTTGTCAGATAATAAAGAGGATCTTAGCGCTGAAGAGTCTATTGCCACCCCTGTAATGAGAGTTCATATAATATCATGTGAGGACAATGGAGAGAAGTTAGGAGCGAGAGTGGGAGGCAGGGAGAAGTAAAGGATAACAGGAGGATGAGGAGGTGATTGTTCAGAAAGAGGGTTTAAAAATGAGGAACATCACGTAAATGGGTTTGCCTTCCTGCTGTGAAAATGCTAGCTTGTAAGAACAGGACTTAAGTGGAGATTAGAAGGTTTTTCACTGCTCTAGCAATCTGAACAGATACACATCAGATGTATATGCCTGCAAAAGTGAGCAAAGCGAAACCTTGAAGTGGCTATAATGTATTATTAGTTTGAAATGTAAACACAATGTGACAATGAAAGAGAAGTAAGTAAGAGAATTGTTACGTTAATCTGTTGCTGTCCTCATCTTAGGGGAGTTTCAGCTCACTGCTTATCCACCTGACCCATAACTTTAATGTTCGGTAACTCTCACCATTCTCAGAACTGCTTTCAACAACAAGAAAGCAACTGGGATAAAGTCAGTTGGTTATCATAGTGGAACATATAGCAGCTAAAAATAAAGATGCATGCAATGAAAATTGGACTTAAGCTTGGCAGGCAATAATAATTCAAATTAACGATTCACTGATTAGGCATAACATTATGACCACCTTCGTAATATTGTGTAGGTCTCTCTTGTGCCTCCAGAACAGTTGTGACTCCTCAGAGAATGGACATGGTCCTTCTGAGGGTGTCCTGTGGTGTTTGGCAACAGAATGTTGTTAGTGGGGACCTTTGGGTCCTATGGGTTGAGGGGAGGGGCCTCTGTAGATCATCCCACAGATACTTGATCAGTTTGGGATCTAGTGAATTTGGAGGCCAGGTCAACACCTTGTGCTGTTTTTCATGTTATTTTTGTTCGTTTTTTTTGAGTTGTTCCTAAACTGTTTTTCTGCTGGGGATGGCTGCTGCCATCAAGGAGTGTCATTGCTATGGGGTGGGGGTGGTCTGGTTCAGGTGGGTGGTACATGTCTAAATAACATCCACATGAATGCCAGGTCTAAAAGATGGTCGATGTTATTTGCTTCTCCTGTCAGTGGTCATAATGTTATGTCTGATCGGTGTAATGTTGCGCTGTAACTGTTGGATTTGTAAGTGGCCCACTTTCCCCGTAGAAGTTCACCATATCAACTTAAAAAGTCAGTCAGCCTTCCAGAGCCTGTAGGCGCCTTCAAAAGTCTACCAGCTTCATGGTTATAATAAGTTAAGGAGAAACTTTACCTGTAAGCCACACAGTTGAACCACTTAATTCATCAAAGAACTTCATTTCATAGAACAAAATGATTTTCAACTTTAAATTGACAATAATGCAAAGACAGTGTTGTTTCCAGTATATACGGTATTGTGTTACACAACCTTGCCAAAGATAACTAGCTGTCAGATATAACTAACACAGACTAATGGTGTGCTGACTGTACAGGTGGAATTCTGTACCTAGCATAATCCTCTACTTTACACTGATAAAATAATGTTTAAACGTCCCTACTTATACAGTAGAACAGAGAATCTCACAAATACAACTCCTCCCTAAATGCTGACTGGCTACTTCGTGAAGTAGGAAAATTCCCCTCCTGTTTGACTTGATGTGTTCTGGGGATATAGTGCTGCAGTGAGTACAGCTGACCTCACAGTGCATCAAGGTGCGCAGATGGCTCCAGTGGAGGGATAAAATGCCACGACTCCCTGCAAACTGTCTGCCACTCATCCCTCTATCACCTTCACTCTCTCACACACTCCCTCTGACCCTCCCACCTTGCCTTTCCACACGCACACATAAAATCTGTAAAGCTCGTGTTTATGAGACAGACAGAGGTCAGGTCAGTGCGGTATGATTGGCGTCACACTATCACCTTTCCAAGCAGTTCACTACCGCAACACCAGTGTGACTTGTAATCATGCCTTGGAGTCACAAATAACCCTCACTCTTCTTCTCTTCTTGCCTTTCAGTTCCAAAGAATGTGTTTAATAATCCTATTGAAGTTGAAACAAACACCACTTTGCATTAGCAGTGTGTGCCACTTAATTATTGAGGGCCCTCCGTGTGATCAAATTACCACTGTAGATTAAACTGTCCTTGCGCTGTCTCATAGTTGGCACCACACAGGAGCTGCCAATAACATTGTTTTCATACTCTTGACGTGCTAGATGTCATCTCCGTCCTCCGTATACTGAAACGCGAGGATACCTCGTCTACGTGCTCAGAAGTCTCTGGGCAGTAGTTTAAATATGACCGCAGGTAGAGAGCTTTAAGGATTAGTTTGAGAATTCAGGAATGGTTTTATTTCCCGTTGAGAGGTTTTAATTAGATCAATCCCACTATCGTATTCCTTCATCAATATATGGCTAGAGTTGCAGCTTAGCTTTGCACAAAGAGTGGAAGCAGGATGTAATAACAAGCTTTTTTTTTTTAAATAAAGAATTCAAGGTGTAATGTCTTGATTGGTGTACTGACCGAGTCCCATTTAGATGAGAGCATTAACATTTTTATTAGCTTCAATCTTCTCTCATTTAGAGAGAGCAATGTTTAAAAATCTGCAGGAAATATTAAAAGTGAGGGAGATCTCTTCACCTCATCCCCAGTGGAAATTGTATGCAGTTCTCAGTATGCAGTTACTCCAAATAATCTATGCTAGCTGTCAGTGCGCTGCCCTCCAGCCAGGCATAGCGCTACTTCCCCCCCGCATGTGTAAGGTGGGCAGATGCCAGCCACGGGAACAGAAGAAAAAGGGCACTCCTCATTAACGCCAACAACACCAACATTAATCATCGCACCCTTAAGTATCTGAGACCTGCAGGATATAAACTGTGAACTGAGTTGAAAGGGTAGCAGCAATTTGGACGTGTTATATAGGCCGTGACAAAGTAACAACGGCCACGTGTGTGCCTTTAACAAGGTCGGCGAATGCCATGCTGTCATTATTCTGTTCCAGTTGATAAAGTTGCTTTATCATGTTGTTGCTGCACGGCTCGGCTCAGCACAGAAGAATCAGGAGAATTTAGGTACGTGCAAAGTGAAACATCGTTTGGAAGGTTAGGCAGCGGTTGCCGAAAGTGAAACCAAATTCTTGTCTACAAGGAACTAGGGGCTGAACGACTTCGGATATTTTAAAGTCGACTAATATGTGGTGAAAGTCCAGTCAATGTTGACTAGTCGATGACGCCACACATAAAAACACAGTAGTAGTAGTTTATTGAAGCTTGAACAGGGGCTACTGTCGGCCATAGCACACGTCAACACCGTCAGTCTGACATTTCTAATATGCAGCTCTTGCTAGGCAAAAAAAAACACGCTCTACAACCACATCAACTGAACATGAACACATAGGCTGTACATATCTGCAGCGCACAGTATTGGTAAGCTTACATCATCACGTCAATAGCGTTTAATAGTACTTCACAGCGTGTTGTAAGAGAGGATAATGTAGCTGGGACAAAAAATGCAGTATATCTCCGAAGCCTTTTCCGTGTATAGCAGCTAAAGGTCTAATAACTCTAGACAATGAAATTAAGCAAAAAGATTAGCCTCCTCCTCTCTGTTCCCACAGGACGTTTGGTGAAGTTGTTAACTGACTGCCTCCGAGAGGATTTGGACTGTTCCTCTGTTAGCGTTGTTGTCTGTTAGCCTTTTCATTCAGCCTGCATTGCAGTACTTTTGTTGTATTTCAGGGCTGACTTACCCATTTCGCATGTCACGGTCGAATGGGCTTCATCTTTAGTGAAGTATTTCCGCACACTTGACGAACTGCTGCAGTTTGGATGCAGTTTGCTGTAATGACTGATTGGGTTCTTCACCTGTCTTCTTGGAGGCATCCGTGTTGTTGTTGTCACGTGATCAGCGACTAGCCGACTTTCCGCTTAAAGCGTAGTCGATACAGCCCCTACAAGCAACAAGTAGTCTTTTCCACTCAGGTCATGAATCCTGAAAATCCTAAACACCAAGTTTCAATGTGCTCTTCACCAAATTTAATGTCATTAATGGGCTTTTCATGTAAAAGCTGTTCAGCTTCACAGATGTGAAGATCTGCCAATTTTCCCTTTGAAAATTTAATGCTATAATATATCCGGAATACTTTTGAGGCTTGGACTGCTGATTTGATGAAGCAAGCTTTGTTAAGGGGTTCACGTTGGGCTCTGGGTAAACACGGTGGCATTTCTCCTTCTCCATCAAATTAATCCATTGTGAAAATAATTCATAGATGCAGCCCTGTACAAAATATTTCAAAGTGAGCTTCTCCTTAAAGAACCTTAACAGCAAAGCCCTTTTACATAAATGTATGAGTAATAAAAGTCTAATGATCTGATATGCAGTAGTCACAGTGGACGTTTTCATGCACTGGATAATTTTACTGTAAGCACAGTTTTGAGATTCAGCCCTATGAATTACAGAAGAAGTTCAAATTCGTTTTTTTTTTTTTCAAGCAGCAGCAATAACATTACCGCTGCCCAATTACTAATGATAAATAACATAGTAAGCTACCATTTGCATTTCTAATTGTTAGTAGACATAGATAGATTATGAGCACCCCCAGCCTGGTCAGCTGTGTATTAATTCTAGATGTACTCACTGTATCTAGGGCTGAAGCTCAACACATACACTATATTACCAAAAGTATTCGCTCACCCATTCAAATGATCAGAATCAGGTGTTCTAATCACTTGGCCTGGCCCCAGGTGTATAAATTCAAGCACTCAGGCATGCAGACTGTGAAACAAGACATTTGTGAAAGAATGGGCCGCTCTCAGGAGCTCAGTGAATTCCAGCGTGGAACTGTCATAGGATGCCACTTGTGCAACAAATCCAGTCGTGAAATTTCCTCGCTCCTAAATATTCCACAGTCAACTGTCAGCTCTATTATAACAAAATGGAAGCGTTTGGGAAAAACAGCAACTCAGCCACGAAGTGGTAGGCCACGTAAAGTGACGGAGAGGGGTCAGCGGATGCTGAAGCGCATAGTGCAAAGAGGTCGCCGACTTTCTGCACAGTCAATTGCTACAGAGCTACAAACTTCATGTGACCTTCAGATTAGCCCAAGTACAGTACGCAGAGAGCTTCATGGAATGGGTTTCCATGGCCGAGCAGCTGCAGCCAAGCCACACATCACCAAGTGCAATGCAAGGCGTCGGATGCAATGGTGTAAAGCACGCCGCCACTGGCCTCTAGAGCAGTGGAGACGCGTTCTCTGGAGTGATGAATCACGCTTTTCCATCTGGCAATCTGATGGACGAGTCTGGGTTTGGAGGTTGCCAGGAGAACGGTACATTTCAGATTGCATTGTGCCAACTGTGAAATTTGGTGGAGGAGGAATTATGGTATGGGGTTGTTTTTCAGGAGCTGGGCTTGGCCCCTTAGTTCCAGTGAAAGGAACATTGAATGCTTCAGGATACCAAAACATTTTGGACAATTCCATGCTCCCAACCTTGTGGGAACAGTTTGGAGCGGGCCCCTTCCTCTTCCAACATGACTGTGCACCAGTGCACAAAGCAAGGTCCATAAAGACGTGGATGACAGAGTCTGGTGTGGATGAACTTGACTGGCCTGCACAGAGTCCTGACCTGAACCCGATAGAACACCTTTGGGATGAATTAGAGCGGAGACTGAGAGCCAGGCCTTCTCGACCAACATCAGTGTGTGACCTCACCAATGCGCTTTTGGAAGAATGGTCAAAAATTCCTATAAACACTCTCCTCAACCTTGTGGACAGTCTTCCCAGAAGAGTTGAAGCTGTAATAGCTGCAAAAGGTGGACCGACATCATATTGAATTCTATGAGTTAGGAATGGGATGGCACTTCAGTTCATAGAATGAGTAAAGGCAGGTGAGCGAATACTTTTGGTAATATAGTGTAGCATACTGAGTAATACCATAGATATCATTCAATTTTACTGGAGTTACATGATAATGATATTTTCCGGTTTTGCTGGTGTAAGATTAGCAGATTGCAGTTTGTGGGAATCTAAATTATAATCTTATTAGTTTTCTTGTTTTCGTAGCATGAGTCAGGAAGGTAACATACTAAGCTCTAATTAAATGGATCATTGCTGTACATTTAATGTACTTTTTAATATTTGGGCTTACTGGAAGGTATCATTTATTTCCACTCTAAAGGTTCAAGATCCCATTGAGTTGTTGGTGTCAAAGTCCAAATTGAGTTGCAAGTTCTTTTTTTTGTTTCGTTGACTCTAAAGTCAGAAAATTTGTCACTCAAATCCGAGTCGTGTCTTGACTCGAGTCCACACCTCTGGTGTTTAGTGTCAGGCAGCTAATTTAGAAAGTGTTGTGTCGGAGTAATAGGAGCTGAGAGGAAACTCCACTCTGACTGACTGACTACTGGCACTGTACGCTTGACAATTAGCCTCAGTGAAACAATTATTCATTGCAAGTAAACGGGAGGATAAGAGATGTTTTAGGAGAGACGAAAGAGTAAGAGTGCTTTAGACAGACAACAGATGGAGACAAAATCTGGTGCGTTTGGAGGGGTGGGGCTGCAAGAGGGGAGTTAAAAGTTTGTCCGTGATTGACAGAGAAAGGAAGGCACGGAGTGTAAAAGAAGGAAGGAGAGCAGCTGTCCTTAGATGTCAGTCTCCAAGAGCTTGGCCAGGAGACATCTTTTAAGTTTCTCAACCTTGGCATTTAGACACCAAGAGATATGAGAGCAGCCTCCTGAAATAAAATTGTATGGACACTGAGATGATGTCTGTTATTGGACGGCTGTCTTATTCTGAATAAATACCTTGTATTGGATTATTTATGATCCATTAAACAGAGCAGGGGTTTCAAATGCAACGCTGTGATTGTTATTTTTAAACCACAGAATTATTTAGTCTGCTACCGTTTGTGCTGAGGGAGTTTCGCATCCCGTGGGACCCATTTAAAACAGATTATTGCATAATTTGAGAAAAACAAACGTGGCCAGGGGAAGTGAGCCAGTTTTCTTATTGATTGACCTTTTAGAAATCAAAAGGTTTTCATGTGCCAAGAGCAGCGCCCTTGGGCCAGCACAGCAACATGATCCATACTCCAACCACCTGGAGTTATTGTCATAATCACAGGAGCCACAATGAGAACGGAGCACGTATTGATTTCTGCTCGGTGTCCTTTGTAGTTTTGGCGCACAGTGTGACAATTACATCACCGCAGTGTGTTAACGCTGTAGCGTCGGTGGGACACGTGGAGGAGTCCTGTGGCCTATTCATCTCCCCCTGACTCGGTGCTAATGCTTTGATTTCTCGTCTCGCCGTCCTCCATCTGCCTGCGTGGCAGTGTATCCCAACACTGTGGCATGTATTTGAGGAGGACTGACATCCAGCATGCATAAATGGCATTGATTATGAATCTATTTGTTTTGGGGATGATTTGGACCGTGTTGTAGCGCTCATGCATTATGCAGAAAATATAGCACTCTTCGCTGCTGGAGAAAAGCAATAAACGTCCTGCTATCATCTGTTATCCTGGGAAAATTAAAGAATAGTAATGCGCTTGCTGATCTCCCACCAATGGCTGACGTTGTTTCCCTATTATTGTTTTTCGATAATGGCACTTTCGGACGTCATTGCTGCTCACTGATGTTATGACTTTCCGGCAGAGATGGCGCCATTATCAAAGGCAGATATATAGATGAAATATTCTGCTTTAAATCGAGCAGCACAGCCCCCTTCTTGAATATCAATGTGAATAACTGAATTTTGAGGTGAGGCCTTTTTTATGTGTGCATCTGCTTCCCTGTCATATCTGAACTCATCTCCTCCAGCAGAACTCATTACTCAGCATGGCAGCTATCTTGTGTCTAATTTTTTATTTTTTTTTTAGGTGAAGGCCACTGGATATATTTTATTTACCACCACTGTGAATTATTCAGGGGAAGTGTTTCTGGATTGAGCTAGCTAGCTAACCATCTACTGCCTATGAAAGGTTGAGATAGTCTAATGATCTCACACTTTCCCGTACGTATTAGTGCGTGCCTGCAGGCCTTACCAGAGCTAGCTCCTCTCAAGAGAGTTTCTTCTCATGGGTGAGGGTTCTCTCTCACCAAAAAGGTATTGCGTTAGTTTAAACAGAGGAATGAGATCCGGCCTCCCAAACATTTGAGTGTGTGTGTGAGCCTAACATCATCTTTTCAATGCAAATCACACGTCACCTAGTTTAATTCTACTGTCGTTTGTTGCTATTTTTATTGTGCCATGTCTTGTCATGTCTCCTTTCTTGCATTCTCACTTTTCCTCCCTCCATCCCTTTAGTCCTTGTGTGTCCACTCCTTTATCTCTGCTTTAAAGTGACCACAAGGAGAATCTCATCAAAAGGTGCTTTTCGCGTCCCTTCGCTTTTTTCCCAGAAGTGTGATCTCGGCTGTGTGTCAGTGCGTTTGTGAGCATGTTTGTCTCTAACTGATTTTTCTGCCTGGAAATCCAGCCTGTCAGAGCTGACAGGACGTTCAAACAATATCCACTTTAGAAACACCTGACTCCAGACAGCAGCAGTGTTGCAGATTGAGAGGAAATGAAGTTTCTTTTTGCAGTGTAGGATGGGATTCAGCGGAAATCTTTTGAAACTAAACTGTTAGATGTGTAGTTTTCCTTTTCTCCCTTGTAGTTCTGAGAGTTGAACTGTTCAGCTTGGACTTGGGCCAGCTGCAACTGGGTCTCCAAAAACAGCACTCATCACTCCTCCCAATGCACACACACATACACTCACACGGACCGGCTCTCCTTATTCTCCTCTCTACAAGCCTCCAAGATTCCCTCCTCACTTTCTCTGATCTTCCGAACATCAATCCCTCATTCCTCAAAGCAAAAACGAGGGGAAGGGAGATGACAAAAACGAGATGACAGATTACCTGCTATATATAGAGCCAGTCTTATCCCGCTTCCCTTATTCATCTTCTCCCCTCCCGCGCCCTCAAGACATTGGATACACCTTTTGGTTTGCGAGTGGTAATGCAAATAGACGCTCTCACTCACCACAGAGATCTCAGAATTCCGAGCCTCGCGCCGCATGTTTTTTCGTAAATGGTACCGGACCCCTAAGCACAAATGTGGCAGCGGGAGGGTAGACAGATTCTCAGTGAGGCTGATTTACAGCTGGCCTTACAATGAGAGGGACAAGATGTGTTGATATAACAGTAAACTTATTTTTCTTGAGTCTAAAAATATACTATCTGCTCAACCAGCGGTGAAAAATAAATCGTGGATTAGCATTATTTTTAGCTCGGAGGGTGTCACATTTTCACACATAACTGAAGTCACATTTCACCAAGAAAATGTGTGTTCATGCACGTTCGCTACACTTAGCACCCTTAGACTCATAGTAGGATACTTATCAATCTAGAAAGAGGCAGATTATCGTGGACCCAGTGCAATATCCTCTGTTCCATACTGTCCATTTGTCTAAGTATTCCTATGGCAGCAGATTAACCATCTCTTGGCTCTGGGTGGCAATACTGTTAAGTATGGATTAGAACTACAGTAAAAGACCACAGATAATCTCACTGTCTCCCTTCTGTTTGTCATTTTCTCGGTTTTGTGTGTGTGAAGAGATCTGTACAGAGAACAGACGGGGGCACAGTGCCTCCCAATGACTCCCGGGCACCGATCACCGACCAAGAACCAAACTAAACTCACTGGAACAGTCCAAATACTGGGACTGCTGTGTTGTTTGAGGTCAAAACGTCCCAGGATGTTCTCTGTTGAATTACTCGGGCTGCTGTGGTCGGCCGGTTCATGCTTAAAAAGAATGTATTATATTGTATGTGTTCCACGCAATTCGGCATATTAGATTACACTGACGCATTGTTGCAGCCCTTTTGCCTTAGGGGAATATTTTTGTTTTAATGTGCAGGAAGACATGATTGTGTAGTTTTACTGTCATCTGCTCAAGAGGTACAGTTTCTCTTTAAATCAAATTTTAAGGTGAAAACATAGAAGTATAATTTTTTGATATACCATCTTGTTTGTAAGCTGATTATAGCTGAGTGTGGAACCTAATGTGTAACAAATGTAGGCTTCTACTTTTAGTAAAGTAGTGACATCCTGTTCGTGTGTCTTTAATTTCAGAATAATTCACACAAATGAAGAACCTATGCATCATTGTGCTTAATGTCTAGTTTTTCCACAGGCTCTATAAATTATATAAAATATTTAAAGTGGCTTTGGTGTATGGTGCAGAGAAGGCATCAGGACTGCAATGGAGGACTCTACGGGTGTTCGCGCACAACGACGCACTTTCGTTAGAACAAATAAGTGAGGGTTGTGTAATTCACAGAGAACAGAGTGCCTCCCTGGGTAATGTAGTTTAAGCCCCATTATGAATCCACAGGAGAGGGTACGGGCTGCTTGTGAGAACTCCTGATATGACGTGAAAAGTCCTGGGAAAATTTTGAAGTGGCCACCGACCTACTTAAAGCTCTGGAAGTTCAGTTCCAGAAGTCTTGTTGGCTGATCCAAGCACTTTGTGTGGCACAGGGGTTAGCTTTCGTATTTTTTGTGTTGTCTGACGTTCTGTCCATCAGGACAAACGGCCAATCTTTTAAATATGGAGCAAATTTCACAGTGATTCTCTAATGCAGTACAGCCAGATAATATACTATAGCAGGTAGTATTTGGTACACTTGATGAAAGAAGAAGAAGAAGAAATTGGCTAGAGGTTAAACACAGACAAATAAACAAATGGGTTTGTTTACATGCTGCACCCAGAGGCCTCAGCAGGCTGCTTTAAATGTAAGACCTTTGTTTTTCTGAATATAAATGGCATATAAGAGCTATCACTTACACAGTTATACACAGGCATGTTTAGTCAGTCAAAATACTGCTCGCCCTTTCTTGCACTCTGTCTTCCCTCACACTTTTATCTTCTGTCTTGCTTATTCGAATGTGATCAGCATATTGCTGCGTTGTAGTTCTCCCTCTGTCACTGTAAAATATGACTCCCCGTTCACTTCACCTATACTTTAATCTTCACAGGAGAAAGGAACGGAGAAAGAACAAGAGAGGGAAAGACAGAGAGAGGTAAAAGTGCAGGCTCCCCCTTGGGGTGTAATTTATGTTATTGCATATATTTACATCAAACCCGAGGTGAGGCCCCGCTCTACACCAGTCAGCCCGTCTACCTCTGACTTTAGACATGAATAAAGATTCTACATTTCCAATTGGATTTTTCTCTCTTGTACTCTTCACATCTTTGCCAGCAGCATAATTTTTTCACTTTTTTTTTTTTTTTAGATGAAACGCGAAAATATGTGCCAGCGAGGGCAGGGAGAGACAAATTGAAGCCATGAAACTATTCCTTTTCATGCTGAGTGGAGAAGGAGAGCCCTGTTAGCCTAGCTGACATTCCACTTAATTTGATTCATTACTGCGTGGTGACGCTATTGTTGCCACATGCAGGGAACTGGGCCAGTTGTGGAGCTTTGAAATACCCTGATGGAGAACGGTTCAACCAACACAGTGTGATAAAATATGAATCAAGTCCAAGTGGTGCTCCCCCCCAATGTCTGAACTGCAAATTACCTTTACCCCAATTTTTCACCATATTTGTAAACCCTTTGTGAGAGCAAGTTGTGAAAACAAATTGTTTGTAGCGTTTCATTTCAACCAGAGCCAAGTCCATGGGATTCTTAAAAGCTGAACTGTAACATGAACCATGTTGTGAAGTACAGTACCAGTAGTAGTAGTAGTAGAGAAGTCAATCTGCATGTGGTGCCTCTGTAAAATGGCACCATGGAACGTTGCATGCCTTCACTTAAAGGCCAGGGTTGTTTTGTTTAAACATATGTGTTGTGACTTTAAAATACTCTGTATATATTATTTTTAGGAGTTGTAGCAGTGGCAACAGTAGCTTGGAGCTACTAGGTTTCACAATTTTCTAAAACACCTGCGCAGTTTAAATGTTACTCAGACAAAAATAAATGGTAGTTGTTAGTTTGTTTCTTTGTTTTTGTGGGACCATTTCCAGCGGTAGATTTGCACCAATCAGCCACAACATTATGACCACTGACAGGGTAAGTAAATAACATTGACCACCTTGTGACAATTCAGTGTTCTGCTAGCAAACTTTTGGACCTGGCATTCATGTGGATGTTACTTACTCATGTACCACCCACCTAGACCAGACCAGGCACCCCCACCCCATAGCAATGACGCTCCTTGATGGCAGCAGCCATCCCCAGCAGGATACAGCCGGACACAGACACACACACAAAAATAGTTTAGGAACAACTAAAAAAACATGAAGAGCAGAACAAGGTGTTGACCTGGCCTCCAAATTCACTAGATCCCAAACTGATCAAGTATCTGTGGCATGATCCACAGAGGCCACTCCCCTCAACTCATAAGACCCAAAGGTGGGGGCCTAATAATATTCTGTTGCCAGTCACCACAGGACACCCTCAGAAGGTCCATGTCCATTCTCTGATGAGTCACAACTGGCACAAGGGAGACCTACACAATATTAGGAAGGTGGTCATAATGTTATGCCTGATCGGTGTATATGTTGAGCCTTCATATTGTTATGACAAAGTAGAGATTCATAGGAATAAGAGGAGTCAGGTATATCCCAAATTTTGACATCTTTATTGTCTCCAGGCTTCCATGCACTAAAATCGTGTCTAGTTACATAAAAAAACAGCAATGTCTGGAAAGCATTAAATAATTGGGACTGGCACCTCGATTTCCACAGATTTCCAGATTTGCATGACAAACAATATGTTCACTGGGAAATGTCAGAGCAGAGTAACAATATGTGGCTGTGATATCGTTGACATATGAATGGACTCAGATGGAGAGCGAAGCCCAATCTGTCTGTGTGACTTGCTGCGGGATGACTCATGCAGTATGCATACAGCACAGACAACCGGTCGCTGGGTGGCTGTGACCGCGACAAGTTGCTCACTCATACTGTCAGTAGTTCACATACATTAGGAGTGATTGATGATCCATGTTGCAATCATCTCAGGGAATCGTATTCTTTAATAACATCCCCTTCAAAAGACAGAGATTATGTTTAAAAGAAACACTCTCTGGTTTTAATATCAGATATGAAAATATAAGCTATTTCCAGCTGTCAATGGAAATGTCCAGGAGACTCATGCTGTTTTGCATGCTTTGCTGCTTTCTGGTTTATTCAGAAAGCCGTAGGGAGCGGCTCCTTACTGAGAGCCATACATCATAGGGGTTCCCATGTCCACAGATATGTATGAATTAATTCATATCAAATAATGTGAATTACATTAGCATACTAAACAAGAACATGCTCCAGGCTGTCCATGATATCTGTAAGAGCATGCATTTATATCACCTATTATTTTAGTCATTTTCCTGGTGGACTAATGACATTTAATGTAACATTGGTAATTGTGATTTCTATACACACAGACCTGTCTCCCTGTGCACTGATCCTGAAAAATGTCTTAAGGAGAACAATAAAGAATGGGCCTTTTTTTGCTGTTGTTCAGAGCAACATCCGGCAGACTTTGTTTTTTGTTACGGATGCTTTTTGCACAGTGGGCTGCTGTTGTTAGCTGATAAACTATACATCCTGGAAGGAGAGAAAACTAAAACAAAGACTGATTTGTGTTTGCCCAGAGAATGGCAAGTTTTAGCTTGGTTTTATTTTCTAAAACACTGTTTTTCCATTCACATTTAACCTTAAAAAATGACTACCGCACAATTCTGTGCTAGAGTCTTCAGGGTATCTTCAAGGTTTTTCCCGGCTTGTATCGTCTGCCGTGCATCTTTATTCTAATACACAGGACTGTGAAGCGGAGGAAAGATCATTAGAAGGCAAAGCTGCCTGGAGCCTCTGGTTGGATCCAAAGCCTACTTTATGCCGGAGCGAGATCATTTTGATTGGCATGCAGAGACTACATTCATTCATCATGCTACGCTTTCATACACCGCCACAAGTGATTTTAAACCTAGCCGTCCACCAACTTCATCTTCCAAGCCCACGCTTTCCTCTGCTATAAATCATCATCTAGCCACAGGCCTCTGGGCACAGAGCAAGGTGACACTCCACCTTGCTACAACACCACTGGAGGTGGGAAGTGGAGAGAGAGTGAGAAAAGAAGGAAGAGTGTCAGGAGGGAGGGAGGGAGGGAAGAGCAATAGGTTGAGAACAGGTAGGCAAGATGGAGAGAGAGCGAGTGTGTATCTACTCGACTGTCACAGTGGGAGGGAAATCTTTGATGTAAACTCTATTAGTATTTGGCATGTACAGACACAGCTCAGACTTGACTGAAACCTCAGGGTGCTTCACAGCACCTCAAAGACTCAATCCTGGCTGGAGATTCAGCCACACAGAGACTGTACCGCTCAGAAATGCGGGCTGTGTACAGTACACTTCAAAGTTTCAGGCATTTTAGACGCTTCGATTCGTATCCATCATACGATACCGTCAGGGACGCATCTGATCGATCCCAAATTCATTCTTCAGCATGCCGGCAAGGCCAACAAACGGCCAGAGTCATAAAAAGCTAACTTTAGTGACAAAATGAACAAGCAGTCCTGCAACAGATGGCACGTCTCCTGCGGAGCCCTGAGCTCAACCTACAACAACCTGCCAAGCACCTTGAAAGACTAGAAGGGTACTTAGCATGGATGCAAAGGCTAGCCTACCAAATATTGAGGTGTATGAAGCTTTTGCTGTAATTTGTATGAAGAAAAAACTATTTGAAGAAGAAATTTTGAACACATCCTAACTTTACCTTCACAAATTTCTGTCATTCGGTTGATCGTTGAAGACAGAACGTTTACTGAAAGCCATTTTGGACAAAGTTTGCATGTATGATGGGCAAAAATACTTTGAAAAAAAATGCAAAAAATCACAGAAAAACAAATGTTAATGATGAACAAAATAGTCAGAATGGGTGTGTCAACATGACGCAATGGGAGGTCAAAGTGTGATCATTTTGGATGATAAATATGAACTGGGTGTGAAAACTGCTTAACTGAATGAAGGGAATAATAATCTTTCTTCCACACTCATTATTAGGTAAAATCTTGGCTTAATAAAATCTCTGTCACACCTTGTTTTAACATGCACCAAAGAAGGCAATGTAGAAAGAACACTTTTTGACCACAACACTTTTCTTGCACCTTTAAAGCTTCGGGAACATTTCCACTTTACATGTATTTTTGGCTTAATTGGGAATGAAACAGAGGGTGGCGAAGAGAAATGGCGGAGGTGGAGTCTCTGTGTGCATAACCAACTACATCAGCACTTGTCCAGCGTGATGAGCACATCAGTTACACAGGAGGCCTATGGGTTTAACTGTGAGCCACCGGAGCGTGAATAATATGCTGTGTGTGTGTGTTCCTGTCTGTGCAGTACAATAAGAGCACGTCTGTCCTTTTACTGCAGCCGGTCTTCTTTTAGATTGTTGCTTTGCAGACATGGAGTTTCACAAGGGAGACCCCGTTTCGATCTTTAACACGTTCACTTGTACGGAGCAGCTTTTTATTTGCCTTTAACAATATCAGTGATTTATACTTCCTTCATTAATCAGCTCCCAAATGTATTGAGCTCGTCCAGGTGGGAGCAGAAGGTTATGATAGCAGCTTAACATGGAGTTGGCCCACTTAACCTGGACCGTGCAAGATGGGATAGACAGAAAATCAAATTTCATTTAAATAATCACCAGCCCGGGTTTAATGACCCTTGCAGCTTGCCGCAGTCCGCTTGTGTTACAGCCATTTACAATAGCACGTTCATCCCTTCACTCAACTGAAATGAAGCAGGCAGGCTGGATGTGACGGTATGGGGTTGACCCAGCCAGGCTCAGTGGGGAAGGTTCAATACCGCCACAGTTTTATTTCCTAGTTTATGAAAGAGAAGCAGAGGAAGGTGAAGTTAGCCATTTATCAGCCCTCGCTGGTAACGATTCTGCCCTTGCGCAGTGTTATGAGAGGCACAGCGGGAGGGAGGACAGAAAGGCAATACAGGTTGTTCCTTCACTGCTATTGCTTGTTTCATATGCAGTGGTAATGGCATGTGGATGCTGCGGGGTTGAGGGGGCTTAATACACTCTGTGGCTAAACCGAAAGAGAGCAGAGCATCTATTTATTTTCTTCTTACTTTACTTGAAGCACACCATTGATTCAGCTGATACAGGTGGCTGCAGATACTGGCATGATCCTATCAATACATAATGATAAATATACAGGTAGCACGTCCAAAGTATTCATATTTTTAACAGCATGTTAGAAAACATATGAACAACCTGTAGACGTGGCTTTAAATTGTATTATATTTTTTATTCTTCTTTCTTTTTTAATAACTGAAGTTATGAAGGAATTATGTGAAGTAATGTAAAGCTGGCCTTTATATATTTATTAATATTATTATCTTTATTTTTTATTTTCTTACTTGAAGGAGGAACTTCTACCACCATTCACCTCTTGTTCTAATGCAAATGACTCTGTGCTGACTGCTATGGGTTTTTTTTTTTTTTCCATCAAGTGAGGAAAGAAAGTGAGCCGCTGCTGCTCTTGCCTCCTCCCTGCAGCACTTCTGTGACACAGACTCCCTCAGACACACAGACGGCATGTGAGCAGTGATTTCCTGATGTCAGCTGCAGATGGCCCATGCCACGCCAGATTAATTGTGATATTGAGAGGAAAAAAGGAATCCATGTGGAGTCTGAGGACATCAAGTTGAAACCAAACAAAAGAGCTTCTAGCTACTGCTGCCACTGCTAACAACACTTTATAAAGTTCTGATTAAGAAATGTCAGAATTTGTGTTTTTCCAGTTGTGTCTGTGCTGTGATGGAGACGATGAAGACAACCAGGGACAAGCTGCCGAGAATGGATGTAGAGATCTTCTGTGTTTGTCGCTTGCCAGCTCAGCATCACCTCATGAACCACTTTCTCCTCACACATCTCTTCACCGGGTAGTGAAATTAAAACTGAAGATCGAGTCCCGTCCAGTACTTGCACGGTGCTGCGTGATCTTACTCTCTGCCGCGCTGCAGGCTTTTCACAGCACGTTTGCTCATTCACGGAAAACTTTGATGCAGACAGAGATCTAAGTTGTGGTGTCGCGCTCATACACACTGACATGAACACACACAGTCGTCTCTCTCGCTCCAGGCAGTTCTTCCGCTTGGTTTGCCGTGCTTGTCCTCTTTGTGGCTAAATGGCCCTGGGTCTGTGGTCCACACTATGATAGCACCTTTAACCGTCCCTCCAGTTGGACTAGCATCATCTATTGACCAAGACTACTAAAGACTGCTAAAACATGGCTCAGCATATTTATCATTATTAAGACCAAGAATATGATTTAAGCCGTGCTCCAGATACAACTTCACAGATTATAGATACATGTATCTGTCTGTCTATCTACAGGCACCACCCATACATGAGCGTGGATGACTATTTTCTATTTTTGCTTACCGAAAATAAACTCAAACTAATGCAAAGTTTATTTTCTTACATCTACAGTAAGGTCTACATGAGGGCTGATGATAAATCTTAATCATTTCCACAGCCGTAGAGTTTGCATCTCAGGGGTTATGCTGAATATTGCTGGGTTTATATTGAATCCATATATCCTGACTGGAGGCTAGATAATACCCAGTGGCTGAATTAGAAGTTTGCACTTTAAGCTGTAAGTTATCATCACTTTGTATGTGTTTAGTTTTAGTCCCACCGCGAGCAGATGCTGCAGTCTATTTGTAGCCAGTCTCTTACTGGTCCCAACACAGCTCAGTCGATGTGTGAATTCAGCTTTCACTGAGTTCTCAGCGGAAAGTGTGTTTGGGGGGGTGTAACACACTAGCAGAAAGCTGAAGTGTAAATTTATATAAAGCTCAGACTTCAAAGGGCAGGCCTCACGTGTTAGATTAACAATGAACTGAGAGAATTATTTCTGCTCCTTCACGGATGCTGCTGTTGTTAGTTCGGTTCAGGTTTTTTTGACTGTTGCCTGAAGACAGTTGCTTCACTGCAATATACAGAATTTCATGTGTTGGTTGAAGCTGTCTTGAGTAATTGCTTCACTAATCAGGAATGTCCGTAGTGGAATTTTTAATTTGGAAAAGGTCGTCTTCAGAATATTGTTTGTTTAATATCAGTTGAACTCAATTTGCCAACTTTTTTATTAAGCTTTAAGATTGAGATTTGTATACTCAGTAAGATTAAACGAATGCAATGAGGGTCAGGATTGACCTTTTGTTTGACCTTCTACATTACTAGACATAATAAAATTGAGAAATATGCATCAATCCCCTGTGCCTCCAGCTGTATGCAGCCTGGCGTCCTCCTAGCCTCTTGGTGGTCTGACAGACTCTGGTACTATGGTAGTCCAAAGTGTTTTATCCTGTCCTGCTGGATGCTCTGTGGGCAGTGTGGCTTTACAGGTTGTGACCTGACCCAGCTGTCCACTGGCTCTAACATGCTCCCTGTGTGTGTATGTCTGTGTGTGTGTGTGTCTCTGTGTTATTGCTTGTGTGCGTGTGCGGACCTGGCCGGGCAGCCTCCTGCTCAGCCTTCTGTTGTGCAGTGAGATGTTGCGATCGGTCACTCACCACATAGATCTGCTCACACCTGACCACTTCTTTGCAGCCCCTCATGTCTCACTTACCACCTGCTGTCTCCTCATCACAGTGAGGAGAGAGCATGTGTCCATTCTCTCTTCATCCTGTAACCCTCTCCATTACTCTTCTCTGTGGCGGCTGTGGAGAACATAAAATAAAACCCAGATTTGTCTCATACGCCTGAGCTTGTGGGATAGGGGATTACATTTAATAGAAAGGTGTATTACAAACTATTGGGTGGATGTTATAAAATGTGGGATTTGTCAGACAGAGATGGTTTGGAAAAACAGTTGCAGCTGAGTTGCATCATGGGAAATGTATAGAGCAAGTGCTTTGTCTTTCTTTTTTTTCATCTTGACCTACTATAAAATACATCTTGGCTTCTACATTTTCAATTGTCATTCTGCTTCTAAACTATTCCAGAGTATAAGGAAGTAAAATACTAAATTGCTAAATTGTTCTGCTTCAACAAATTACATCAAGTCCTGAAATAATGTCTGAACACGAGCAGCTCATTCTTGTTGATATGTTAAATTAGAGAAAAGAAGAACATCAAACCTACAAGTGTTTATAACTCCTGGATTAACTAGTGTTTTGCTTACTGTCTGAAATTGGATTAATTTGGTGATTGTAGTTCAGTGGTAAATACACTGTTCAGTCCCCGTTTGACACACACAGCTTTATTTGTCACGTGTTGTTGCTGTTCAGACAGTGTCTGGAACCCTAACAGTGCTTTCTTTGTTTGGCTTCGTTGTATCTTTGTGAATGAGAGGCTACAGTTACATGTCAGGAATGTAGATGTGTTGGTTGGTCCAGGAGAGCACATAATACAAAAAACAAAATGCTATGCGAAATTATAAGTACTGAGGAATATAAAAGATGTACATAGGTCATAAATAAGCTCTGCTTGACATTTAGCTAAAAGGTTCCACATCGTATCAGCTTAAGCAGGATTTTATCCCTCCTTTGCACGTCTTTGCCAGTCAGCAGTGTGTAATTCACCGTACATTTTCCAATGGGATGCGTCTTAACACCTATCAGCACCTCACATCTGACTTAATGATTTCTTAAGAGACACCTCAAGACGACGGTACTATTTTTACACGGCAGCAGCTGCGGCTGTGTTATTTTGAGAGTTTTACACACCGGGGCATGCCATGTAAACCAACTCAACTGTTTACTGTGTGTGTGTGTGTCTGTAAGGGAGAGATTTAAGAGAAAGGAAAAAAAAGAAGGTGAGAGAGGCTTCTTTGACCCCAGTGAAAGTGAGGAGGGGATCGAGTTGCCGTTGCGGTTAAGTGAGGTGGCTATTCCAAGAGGAGGTGTACAGTTTCATCTTTGTCATGTTGAAATGCCAGTCTCAGGCCGTTCTGTCTGTCTTCAAAGATGCTAATTCGGAGCCGTCTTCCAGACGCCCCTGCATACCACTGGATTCATGTGTCGAGAAGTCTCATTCTCCGTCTCAGTCGTACCAAAGGTGTGGAGAGACAGAGAATGTGGGAGTTTTTTGAGCGATAAACAGATATCGCCCTACCAAGCAACTGCGCTTGTGACAGCCATTATGTATCAAGGTGATCTCTGCTCCTAATTCTGGTCTGTATTATGATCACTGCAGATATATCTAGCAGTTCTGGTGGCCCACCAGTAATTAGCTTCTAATAGCATAAGCCATGTCCATTACCTGTTAACTCTAAAGATCTAATGCACCACGGGGCCAAACAATGCGCCTCTTATCATTCCCAGCCTATCTCTCCCTTGAAAAGCATTTTCAGTGGCATGCCATTACTCTGAGGCCCCCTGCACGATTTCCTAATTGCATCCTCGAGGCTAGTTTTGTCGGCTAGTGTTTTCCCTGTGAAAAGCAGTTTGCGGCGAGATGCTATACACAATCAAATAAAACCAAATACAATTTAAGGACTTAACATGTTTGCTTTTTTTCAGTAATGAAGTAAATGTGTTTTATAAATGTCCTTTAATATGCAAAACACAGACACCAGAGGACACATTCCTTGTGAGCGCGCCTAACGAGCTGGAGGAACTAACGGGCCAAAATAATTAGTCTTCACCAGCGATCAACACACTCGTTAATCAGCTTAGAGTGAACCGTGAATGCATAAATAGCTTCATACTAGTGCTAAATCCACCGAACATTGCAAGTATGTAATTGCCGGGCGGATTACAAGGAATATGTAAGTCTTTTAGTCATTTCTAACCACAGTGGATATTAGAATCTATTTCCATTGCAATCACTTAGAACTTATGCCAAAGCGTGAGTATGATTGAATACAATCAGCCGAAGGGAAATGCAATAAATCACTGGTAATCAAGATGGTTTTAATGAGCAGTCGGGGTTAGTGACGAGCGATGAGGCCTTCACTGTATAGCGTGTCTTACAGGTTAAGCATCTGGATAACAGAGGCTGAGTACTGCTCACGACGTGGCAGGGATGATTTGGTAATTTATTCTTGTCGTGGGCTAAACATGTTTTCCATGTGCTACATGTTCAGCGTGATTTATGACAAAAGTTGACCCGCTCATTGCTGCTCAGTTCTAACCGAGTTCACACACAACACAGGCTCTCTCCACCTCTACGTCTGTGCAAGGTGTGAGTTAACTTATTTGCATGATTTGCTCATGCCTCTTAACTGTTTTTCTCACTGCATATAGATGCGTACATCAGATGTGGTCTTCCCACACGTGTTTGTGTGTACAGCAATTGTGTATTATCAGTATGCAGTTCCCTGCATGCGTGAAAATATATTGCGTGTTTGTGTGTTTTAAATAGAGAGTTAGCTGATATTATGCATGTCACGTCACAGCCAATTAAGCCCCTGCTTACTGGATCCCCTTTAAGTGTGATTTTTCACAGGAGTGAGTGTGAAATCTCAAGGATCAGATGGAAATTACACCAACTCTATATTCAGACTGAGCCAAACCTCCTAACTCCTCTCATGTAAACCTGCTTCTCTGCTGGGTTACCCACGTAATGGGTGCACTTTTTCACAGGCAATTTTCGTCACAGCTGCAATTTGTGTTTGAACGGTCGCACTCATCTGTTTGTTTGTTATTTGGTCAGTTAATGTTCAAATACCAAATTGTTGGAAGAAGACGCAGATAGCATTGATTAAAAAGGCCATAATCAATAACCCATTTTGTTGTGCAATCACCATTTTCATTAAAACCAGTGAACTGTGCTTTTTCCACACTTCTATCTTTATCTCCTATCATTGCTTGGAGACTGCTATTGCCCTCACACCCTGTACATACTTACAGTATCTAAGTGCTTGTCTCCGGGCAGACCTCTCATGTCTCCATACTTGGCCTTGAATTTGACCCAGTGTTATCATAGCTAGGTGTTTATGATTCTTCCTGGGAGCTATCATGGGATGCATTTGAAGCTGGGTATGATTTAAACCTCCACTGGGTTGAAAACGATCTCTGGATAGGCTTATGGCGGAATTGCAGCCTCCTCGGGATTCAAGTGTGAAACTGAAAGATAGCTGCAAAGTGGAACTGGCTGTCAGTTTGTATTTTTAGATGGCAAATTTGTTAACAATCCCGCCTCTGTGTCTCCCACTTTTCCCTATCTGGTGTTTCTGGTTTGCAATGTCCCACCAGAGACATTGCATAGCCAACGGATGAGCGGTCTTGTATTTGTAGTCCCAAGTGACATGCCCTGCTCTTTTTTTTTTTTTTTTTCCATTGTCACAATATATCAGAACAAGGACATCACCAAGCAGCTTGGATTGGAAATAAACATTTTTTCATATCAAGGTGAAAATCTGCCACATTTTCTTCTGCATTTGTGTCAGGAAACGGCGTTGTTTTACCACCGAGAGTTTGTCCCATCTGTCTGGAATTTGCGCATTTTGCTTGGCTGTAGAGCTGTAGTCTAGACATGTAACATCACACTTCTGGGCCGACAGACGCAGATGGGGTCTTTACATGTCTCTGTACATATGACTTGTCTTCTACATCTGTGGATCTTGCTCGAGAGTGAGACTGTGTGCGTGTCTCTGAATTTGCAAGGCGTGACCTTGTCAAACAGGGCTGCATCATGTGCAGATCATCCCCCCCCCCCCCCCCCCCCGTCAGTCCCCAGGACAAATGTCTCTCTCTCTCTGCAGGCCTCTCTGTCTTCACTGTTAATTGGGTTAGGATGGCTGTCTTTGGAGCTCTCTAACTTTGTAAGAGCCCTGTACGACTGTGGGAGTTTGAAATCAGTTCCCACTGATCCTACGGCCGCTGTAACTCAATGTATCAGGCTGGGGATTAAATACTGACCACATTGAATGCACAAGCTAAAACTGAGACATCAATCACAAAGTAGTCTTTGTGATTAGCTTTAGCTTTTTTTTCCCAATTTTTAATTTTTTTATAGGTTGGCAACAAACTTTTAGTTTTTAGTTGTTTTTTTGTTGTTGTTGTGGTGTTGGTAATTTATTTTTTGAAGGTAAGAAAAACAGTTTTATGATTAGCAAAATAAGTTAAATGATTTTTTAAAAAATCAAGGTATCCCTAGATGTTACATCTATAGTGTGTTTCCTACACACTTTATGCCCTCAGACATGAGGCACAGTTAAGCAATGCAGAGATACAGTACTGTATCTCCACATGATTCCCAACCCCCCCGCTGTCTTTTATCTTCAGTGCAGCTTGTTCTTTGTATGAAGAAAAAAAAAAAAAAAACCTGCATAACCCAGAGCAGAATTTCAGAGAATTGGTTGATATTAATTGATATTCTAAACTTGCCTGTCCACCCCTGAGGCAGCCCCATCTCCATTAAACGATACAGGATAACCAACAAAACTTCTTTTCTTGTCGATCTAAGCGAAATGTTTCAGCGCAGCACCACAAAGCGTGAGGGGTTCCTAGAGGACGAGAGAACATTTTGCTTCTCACTTCTCTCATTTCTATTTTCTATCGGCGGCATGTTATTAGGATATAATATTCCCAACTACTGCGGTCTCCAGTGCTTGGAATTATTAGATATTGCTTGTCTGTTGTTGTAGTTTAGTTAGTGTGATACCCACACCAGACACTGTGCGTGTGAAAGAAGAAAGCCAGTCTCTTATACGTCTTTCTTATTTTGCTCGCCATGATTTTGATTAAGCATTCGTTTTTATGTTAAAAGTAATAGCTGAAAAACATAGCTGCTTTTCCATATGTTTGCGGAAAAAGGAAGAAAAAGAAAATTAGGTGGAGCTCCATGAACTGTATTAGAGAGAATGAACCATTTGTTTGGCCAAGTCATTCTTTGATGTCAGCATGGGAAATGTTTCGTTCTGTCTAGAAACAAAGATTCTAGTGCACAAAGCGAAGCAGCATGGTTTAAATGTTGATGCCATAATAACTTGTTTGTAAAAGATGTTTCCATCTTCCATTAAGTGCATTAGCCTTTTTTTTTTCTGAAAAATGCAAAAACCAACCAAAGCGAACATAAGACCTGTTTGAATTTCACCATTCCCATTAGCCTTCTCCAAACAGATACTTCAAATACACTTACTGTAAGTTCAACATCTGTTACATCTATATGTGTAGTATGGACTGCTCTCTGAGTGAGACTTCACTCACTTGACAAACGTATTGAAATAGCTGTATGTGGTTCCACTAAGCATGCTGATTATGTGAGGGTAAAATCAACAGCCTTGCTACATGTCAAACAATCTCTGTCATAAAAATTGTCATTGCTAGCCAATAAACATATAACAAACTATGAGGGTGACTAAAATACTCTGCCACCCCACCTCCCCAAACAATTCCTCCTTGCAACTATTTGGCCGGGCCTAGAGCTAACACCGTCTTTCTAGGACTATCCCCAAGATGTGGGTACGCGTTTCAACCAAGGTCACCCATTAATTTTCCAGGCACTGACAGTTCTGTGGTACAGATATGGGTCAAAGCTCTCAGAGTGTAGCTGTACTCCCCTCTTTTTTTTTCTCCCTGACCCCTCGCTAAAGGGCTTTAGGAAGAGGGGAGGGGGGCGGTAAAGTTATCGTACACGTATAGTCACCATTTTTTCCTGAGACGTCTCGGTGGAATTCCAGTATAAATTTAGACTCCCCTGCTCCCCACCAACATTAAGTGCTGAGAGGAATCTGCAATGATCTCTCATTGATTCTGCAGTGCCATATGGAGGCCCATTAAATTGATCGCGGTGGCAGCAACGGGAGCAACAACACGCTCCATGCTAGTAGATTTCCTCTGTGTCACTGTCACTTCTCGCAAGTCTGTATTGTACAGGTGAAAGATGCCACATTCTACCTAGACTGATTGGTTTTCTCATTATTTGCTAATCGTTTAGCACACAGACAGCTAAGTAATCATGAGTTCATCAGGCGTACTCCCCACATGGGACTAATGTGCAAAGAAATGGGAGAACAGCGAGACAGTGATGTAGTTCGGTACCATTTACAGCACTTGGTGTAGCACAAAAGGTGCTGCATATGCGTTAACGCTGTACTGAAGAATCTCATTGGACAGACTCCTGCTGAATTGGTTGTCTCAGCCAAGATCTCTTTATTCTTTCTCAGTTGAGAGCGGTGAATGGTGGTAACGCTGGCTATGAAAACTGTCCTGGTTTTATTCCCATTGTCTCACTTATAATGAATATAGAGCACAATAGCCAGCACAGACTGTGCCTTTACCAGCCTGTGTCTTCCCCAACAATGAATCCTGTTCTTTGTTTAATGACAGTGTATCATCACTGCTATTAAAACTCATCCAACAACCGCCCCCATCCTTCTCCTTAAGTCCCTAATAATCTAATGCGATCATATTCAGATGAGCCTATGCAAATATTTCCATCAAGGGCCCCACATGACATTTTCTCCTCTGTATTCATTCCAAGGTTAGCGATTAAATTAGCTTTTAGCACTTTCATTGCCCTGTGCAATATGTGTCAAGAAAAAAAAGATGAATTAAATATAGTATGTGATAAGATAGATATACATCGCTCTCTGACCTCATAAGAAAAATCAAGCCGACACATATTCACTGCGCGTGTGTGTGGGTGTGTGGCTGTGAAGTGATCCATTTGAGAAATCGAAAGTTCTTCAAATATCGTTAGAGATGAACGCATGAATCATTCATAATGTGATCCTCTCTGAGCATGATGGGCGCCTCATCTCTCCCTCCTTCTCTCTGCTCACACACCAGTGCAAGTGCCATCTTATTTTCCTCCCTTTTAAAATGTATTTCAACTTTCGCTCTAAACTTATTTATTGCTGTGCAATTCTGGAAATCATCCAGCTGTTCAGGAAGCTGGATGACTGTTCAGTCATCAGCGCTGGATCACAGATGAATGAAGGGATAGTAAATGCTAAATAAATTGCTCTGCGCTTTCACTGCAGCAGCTGTCAGACATGCTTTCGCTGCATGTTGCTCTTGATGTTGCAGAATGTCTTTAAAATAGATTCTATTGTTGGTATCTGACTTTACAGGTGCGTGTTTCTTTTTGCGTGACTGTCACAGATCGATTTTTTTTTCATTCTGAAATCACCCGATTAAATGAAGTAAGTGTCAAACAATTACTGCAAGTGAGATCGGTTATAGCACAGAATCAAGCTCAATGTTCTCTGCTCCTACAATCCATTATGTTGGATAAATATGCTCAAAGGGCTACATTGAAGGGAAAAATAACGCTAAATACATAAGTATTTATACATATACATATACTTACACATAAGTATAAGTAAGTTTTGTAAGATTAAACTTCCAAAAGAAGCTTTCAAAGTTTCCAACTGCATCTCATGTTAAGGGCTGACTTCTGCGTTTAGACAGTTTTTGTTACGGATATTCCTCAAGACCGCCCATACAAAAATCTTATTTTAATCATTCATATTTTCTCTGAGGTAAACCCACCTTTTTTAAATCACTGATGGGATGTATGGTCCGGTAGTTTTTTTTCAGGACTCTATTTAACCCAATACTGTCAACACAAATATCAAATCTGAAAAAAAAAGAGGGATGAAACTTTGAGATACACAAATCAAATCGAAAAACGCGCTTTTCAAACAAAATGATCAAGATTTAGATTTTCTCACTAAGTCACGTGCGCGAAAGAAGCTATTACTGACGGGAATCCCAACTAAACCGTCCTCAGGTTCAGCAGGACTTTTCAAAAGTAGAAGTGTGTCGGAGCTGATTGCCGTTTGTCCGTGAAAGTACATGTAGAGAGGCTGAGAGAGAAATGTAGTGGAAACAGGTGAAAAAGACAGCCAGTGAGGCTGACGGAAAGTGATGAAAATGGAAAAAATATCCAGCTAGCAACAGCTCTCAGTGAAGTAGAATGTGTAATAGGTTGGGAAATCCTCTGGAGCTTCTTGGAGTAAAAGTGCAGAAAGCTTTGACTCAAGATGGACAGTTATGTTCTAGTTTTCTAGCAGAACTGTCTGTAGAGAAATCTTGCTTCAAAAATGTTTGACTTACATCCATATCTGCCAAAGCCAATCTTACCCTTTAAGGCTGAGAAGCACTAATGGTGAGTAATGGTACTTTTTTTTTTCCTCCCGCTTAAGAGACGTAAAAGGAAGCTTTTCGGGACGCTTTGTTTCCAACAGCAAAAATTATTCAAAGGATTTGTGCATAGCCCCCTTTTCATCCTTGCATCTTCTGAGAGGCCATGTGCACTGTGCCAGATCGGTGTTGCATGATTGAGTATATGGATAGACTTAATCCCTTTCATCCATATGTTATAAGACTACAGCATGAAACTATATATTGTTTTTGCAATCTGTTTCACCTCATATAGTCAGGCAGTCTGACATAGAGCGCGGTGTAAAATAATGTTGATTTGCGCTTAAAGAATGGGATTACATGTGCAATATTTATTTTATCTCTTCAAGCTTATCCTGCCGTGCCAGTGCACCGTGCATCTCATTTTCTCTGGGGGTATTTAAGGGAAATAGTTGCGTGACGTCTTAACCTTGCCACGTTGCGTCTTAGTGGAGTTAATTTTACCACATCCATATATTCCTCATTAATAACCAGCTCTGTCACGTCAGGGTGATATTGTGAGTTTTTGAATCTGTTAATGTGAATGCTGAATAATGTAAAAAGGTCGCATAAAGTTCAGGGGATCACTGTGAAATAATTTATATATGAGATCGGTAAAAACGAGCCTTTTCCACACGCATGCACTACTGACAGGGCTGTATCACAGGGTATGATTGTGGCTGATATGTTTGTGTTTATTTGTGGCTGTGCAGGAGGTTTATTAGAGCAGCCCTGTGATGTGGAACTAAACTTTAAATTATAGACTTTCCTGGCCATGTGTGCTCCCTTTATGTGTGTGTTTTGGTTAGGGGGGGATCTACGCAATAGGCATTTGGATTAAGCGCTGTCTTGCATATGTGTGCCATTACACCATCATCTAAATTTGTGTGTGGAACATAGGTATGTGTGTTTGTTTGCGTGTGTGTGTGTGTGCGTGTGCGTTTCCTCCCACATGGTCCAGGTGGCACAAGGAGGCATCCCTTCCGGCTTCCACTGTGAACACACATACACTCATGAGCTCAGTCCGGTGGATGACTGCACGTTTCTACGGATGATTAGATTACGTAAGAAAACACTGCAGAGCCCTAATAGTTGGTAAACCCAGATTACGTTGGATTATCATCCCTTTTGCTCCGCCTCTGTTCTCCCTTTGCTTGTGTGTGTTGTGTGGCTGTGTGTGTGTGTGTGCCGGTGTACGGGGAGAGTGGATGACGGAGAGATGAGGCAGGAGGAAGGGGGAAAGGGGCGATGTGTGTGTGTTGTGTGGGGTGGGGTGGGGTGGGGTGGGGTGGTGAATGATGCTGCAAACACCAGAGCCAGATGGGACAGAACCCCTAAGCAGCTTAGAGTCACAGTAATCACGCGGGCTAAGTTGCCATCAATGGTGTGTGTGCATGTTTCTGTTTGTGTGTGCGAAGTGCGTCTCAGCAAGCGTACGGGACTTCATAAACTGGCGGCGCTCCGGCGGTTGGTCGTGCACAAACGCTGACGTCAGAGAAAAGTGGAGAGAAAGAGAGGGAATAAGAGTGAACATTCCCGTGCTGTCATGATATCAGAGGAGACAAGGAGAGAGAAGCTGAGAAGGGAGTGTGCTAGCAGTGTGGGAAGAGGTAATGGAGACAAGCATGTCAAAAAGGTGGAATTATTTCACCCTGGAGCCAATGAGATGTTACAGAAACAATGGAGTGGGAATTGTCACTGTGTATGTCACGCTACACGGGTATCTGCCTCAGGGGATCAGGAATCAATAGCTCTCTGTCGATAGCAATGAGCTTTGAATTTGAATTGAATCTGTATAAAATTGATGACCAAGAAGTAAGAAAACGGAAATAATATCCATCATTTGTGTGCATTCTGAACATGTTTGAGAACAAAAACCACACAGTAAGAGCTTTTCTAATATGAACATATATAACGCATAAACACATAAAGAGCACTCATGTTGTTGCAAAGCATTTCTGTCATGTTCCTCCCAGCCCAGTAAGAAAGGGGGAAAAAATGCTAACTGTAAAACCCAGGAGAGAAGCTTGCATGGATGTATTTACCTACATGAATATTCAATAATGGGACTGCAGCACTTCACAAAGGGAAGTAATCACTGATTTATTTATTAGTGTTTTTGACATGCTATGCAATTACGCCACTGCAGGCAAGCTGCTGGGCTGCTTTCTGCCCTGCCTCTAAGCTGTATGCATGGGCGTGTGGGCGCCGGTTGGGTTTAAATCTGTGATATTGACTTTAGTGACTCAATAGTGATGATTGTTCTGGTGCAGGCGTAATCACAGCGATCAATACACGATGCATAAATTATGTGCTTCTTTCAAGTGTCTGCAATTTACTCACGTTTCATTTTTTACCACCAAAGCACTCCAAAGGAATCCATCACCATTAGTCTATGAGCTTCTTTGTTGTAATTATTTCCTTTGAATGCTGCTCTCCACCTCGAACTCGCACGGCACCTTACTTTACTTTCCCTGTTTGCCTCTCGTCATCTATTCCTGTCCTCCTCTCTTCTCTCCAGAGGAGGGGGTGATGACAGCTAGCTGTACTCTCCAGTCATTGAACATTCAGCTTTGCTTTTGATGGAATTAATTTGAATGTAAATGATGCTGTGATGGGAAAGCTTTCATTGGCCCCGGCGCAGAAAATTTCACACAGCGATACCGCCCGCACTACCCCCTGATGTTTGAGCCGGCCCGCAGAGAGGGAGAGAAAAACAACAAAATGCTACAACAATATGGAGCTATTACTTCCCCTGAAGACGTTAACAGCCGTGGAACATAATGAAATTACAGTGTCACTCAGTGGATTTGGTCAATCATTTGATCAATGAATGTCTTAATTCCTTATTTGTAATTTGCACTCAGCACACGCCAGCACAGCCATTTGTGTCATGATTTATGGCTCTTAAGGGACGAGAGAGGGGGAAAAAAAGAAATGTTTTGTGACACTGAACTGACAGATAACACAGTCATATGATGATTAAAAAGAAAATCGAGAAGGTGAAAAGACAGTGATTAAAACCGAAAGAGCAGCTGAAGCGCATGTAAATAAAGCGAGATACAAGATAATAGCAGGTGCTTTCAGGTATAAGGCTCAATTGTCCTATTGATTGATGTATTGTTTGCACTCAAACAAAAGAGAAAGTAGAAAGAAGCACTGTGTTTACGAGGTGAAACACACACAAATGCTCCCTCATAATGTATTGCAATTGTGTTGCCAGTTGCGGAGGTGGTCAGGGTGAGTGGTGGGTGTACAAAACACATAGCTGTGGCTGTTCACATCGAGTACTTCAGCGAAGAACACCCCTAACCTTAACCGGTTAAGTTTGATAATGCTGTCCAGATCAGACATTTTGCTGAAGAGATAATTAAATATGTTGTCAGTGAACATCCTTCTGATACAGGCTATATCAACATTTTGGCTATCGGCCCAGTATGTCAGACGGTGCATATATGATGCCCTCATTATGTTACGTTTTCTTTCGGCAAATTAATTGTGCGTGGATGTAATTCATACGAGGCAGGGTTGTCAGTGGAGGACATGTCTTTGAATAAATGATGTCACAGGTGGAGATACTTGCCTACAATATGAATGTGTGTCCTCGTTTCCGAAATGCCATCTGCACAACTGTTTGCGTAAATGAAAAAAAAAAAGTTACTGCATCAGATTTTTTTGCGTACCATGCCTATAAAGACAAAAATAGTTCAAATATAAGGACGCTAGAGAAGTATATTAGTGTAAATATGAGTAGATCCTGGACACATGCTGTGCAGACTGAACCTCTCTTTTTAGGTGACTGGGATGTTGTTTACGTAGCTATGGGCCCTCCTGAGGTCATGTGAATACTGTATCACCATGGAAGCTTAAGCTTGCTATGTAGTATTTCATATTTGGAAAATGTGATCTTTTTCCGTACCCACCAAAATGTTTTTTTTTGTGTATCACTGACAATCAGCTGCTGTTTATATATGAGGAATGTTGTCTTCTCCTCTCCTTAAAGGCATTATTGTTATATATGTTTTGAACTATTAAACAAATGTCACTGATAAACGCCACAATCATTTTATAGTATGCAGTTAAAATAAAGGTTGATTTAAAAAGGCTGTTTTAAAAGCACAAGTCTGTTTATCCAATGGGTAGAAACTGGGAGAAAATAAGACACTGAGGGCCACTGTAAATTCATGCATTTATCCACCTCATACTCAGTGTTACACCCATTTAACACCACACAGAGACATAATTTATATATGCCAACATCTGCTCTCAACCCCTTTCCCACTAATCACTGTTTTATTAGGCAGCCGCACCTTCCTCCCCGTTCAGAGAGAGCATGACATTCACCATTCCACACCTTTTACACCGCCATTGATTTCCAGTATCCTCCAAATGTAAGCCTTTGGCCCGCTCAACCAAGGCGTTGTACATCACCCTGTATTAAGGCTTCACCTTTCATATCGCCCCCCTTATATCATCATATCCCTCACAGACATTTCTGCCGTTATGTCTCTCTCAGCTCCTGTGATTTCAAACTGATGCCCCCTAGGATTGCCACTTATCTCCCACCATGAAAAAAGACAGTTGTACTTTTAAAAAATATTTCTCAGGTGGAGCTTTTTAAAGATGTACCCGCCTTTTCGATCATTCGAGCGGGCGTTTGCATTTTCCAGAAAATCTCCTTCTTTCAGCCATACGTCCTGGGAGAAGATGTGTGAATCAGTCAAGATGTCACTTGGACACTTTGCAAATCCTGTTCCTCTCTTTTGACTCTTTTAGACGGAGGTATAAGAATCTCCTAATATCTTTTGGAAATCTTACGTGTTCACTGTTCTCTCCGGGCCCCTTTGAGACAGGAATAGACTGATGAAGTGTGTGACTGCCTCCACAGTAATTATGTGATGAATGCGTTCATTCTGTGTGTAGCCCCGAGCAGTGAATAGCTCAGCTGATTATTGAGGGGTGTGTGTGTGTGTATGTAGGAAGACATGAGAATAGATAGACTGAAACAAAGTATCTCCAAGAAAGAGGGCACCATGTGTCCTATTAACTCTCCTCGGCTCCACCGAGCACCTAAAAGTGATGCCTCGGTGAATGAATCATAAGTCTCCACAAAGCCTTCCTCGTAAAAGTCTTGTTACCCTAAAGGTGATGCATTTAGCGCCGCACCCACAGTTTCATTTTCCAGCACCTACTTTATTCAGATGTATTGAGCCAGCTGCCAGTTTGCTGTTTCTGTGACAACACCCCTTTCTCTCAGCTCCGAGGGAAAAGTTAAGGCTAGCACATCAAGCCTTCAACATTTTAAACCCCCTTAGATGGATGTTAAGCTCCATTAATAATACCTCGGTTTTGCTGTCCGGCTCATATGGATTTTCCTTCACAGACGGGATATAGCAGGAGAGAGGCAAAAAAGCCACAGAGCTGGAGAGATGGATCATTGAAGGATAATGTACAATAGCTCCCACATCTAACCCCTGAATAAACCTACATTGCTGTAAGCCTCTAATGACCAGAGCTATAGCAAGCATACTGTATTTGGAAAAAAGTGGAAGGTCACCAGCTTGTTGCAGGGTTGACCGCTCCATCCTTGACTCCTCGTGTCCAAGTTGTCCCTCTGGTCATCTTGTTGTCGTTGGTGTCTCAATGAGTGAAAGAGGGGACAGGTGTAAAGTGCTTGGGATAAAATCTGTACATAAACGCAGCCCGTTTACTCTTAACTTCTATTATACAATATACATCACAGTGGAATTCGTTAGACTTCAATAGATTTATATAGTTATACAAAAAAGACATACAGTATGATATTATAAAATCTTATGTTTATCTATTTGTATATCACAGCAGTTGAATGTGTGACACAGGGGATCAGGATTAGCTAATAGTTAATACTAAAGCTACTGCAAAGCCCTTATTATGTTTTATTTCATGTTGATATTGACAGTGAAAACCATGTATTTCCTACTTTTGCACGCATCTCTGTACTGGTGGCACATTAGTGTTCTCTTGATCTTTTCTTGTTTCTTTGTTGTAATACAATAACGACATCTAAATGTGGGTGTTATTTTTATTCTATTAAGTTGCTGTCTGCACGCTGCATACTTGCCTGGCCTGAATTCATCTCCCGCCGCCGGTAATGTACAAGGGCTCTTGTTTAGTTTGTATACAAGACATGACCACTGTTAGGCACAGACACACCAGCCCAGCCTGCCTTTGAGACCCAGGACCGGCTCACTTACTGTCAGTCAGGCCACGAAGAGTCCCGCCGGATTCACCCGCACAAAAATACGTGCTGGAGCGATCGATGCTCTCGCGTTTATCGAGCAACATGTCCCCCCCCCCCACATCCCTCCCACACAAGCACACTTACCTCCACCTCACCACCTTCTCCATCCACACCACCAAGTGTCTGACCTGCCCCCCCCCCCCCCCCCGACGGCCGACATAGTGAAGATATTGATTTCCTCATATTAATGCAGCCTTCATGAAAGGCCCGAGGCAGCGGAGGAGAAGAGAGAATCGGTTGACAGGAAGAAAAGGAGGAAGCTGGAGGAGATAAGAGGAGATGGAAAGGAGGCGGAGGGTATTTGAGTGTAAAGCAGAGTCTCTGATAACGTGCATCATGCTTAAAAAGATTCTCGTGTTCGATATAAGCTAGACCTTAACTTCAGAACAAGCTCTGGCCTTTGAAATGTTAAAAAGCAGAGAGAGTAGCTTACTGTACTGGAGCTGTACTGAAATGTGACGCTGTGTATGATGTGCACGGCCTTCTAAGAAAATTTGGGATTAGTCAGTACTTTTATGATTAATATTTTAAATACATATCTTTCTTTTCCATTTTCCCCACTGGTGTGTCCTCCATATCTCTATGGTTCTAAGTTCCACAGTCCGTTGGTATAGACGTTGATTTGACTGGTTTAAGGAGTTCCTACAGTTACTGAACGGGACACTTTTATTCCCAATCAGAACTGTTCAACATAGGGCACCTCTTTAAAAACTTATATTTCTACCATTTACCTGTTTCTTTTTACTTTATTTTAAGGAAATAATTTTTTAGCTTTTTCACCAAGCTCTTTGTCCTTTTACTAGTCCAGTTGGAGAAAAGACGACAATGTAGGCTTTTGTGGAATTCAGTATTTGACTTGGAAGTGGTGTGAATGGATAAATGCAATAGCGTCAAGGTGTTTAAGAGGTGGAGTGGATCTGTCCGCTCAGCCTAATGGGCAGCACGTGCAGCTCCTCACTCCTCAGCTGTTCCTCTCTTCTGCCTTCCTTCCCTCATTCTGTCTCTCACGCACTTCTTTTTGTCTCTGTCCCGCACGCACATTTCGTTTTTTTTGTTGTTTTTTTTAATAATTTTCCCTTTTCACTGCAAACTCTCTCTTTGTGGAGGAGGAGTAGGAGGCGCGCTTGCCAGCCATATGGCAGTGCCAGGGGCGTCCGGAGCAGATGTGCTCGGCATTGGGGCTCTGCTCTATCAAGCACATCCATACTTAAACACACACACACACACACACACACCCACACACACACACACACTCGGGCTTAAGCAGTGCCTGTTACCGAGGAAGGGGTCAGTGACTGACAACAGAATTATCTAACTCCCAAAGTGCAGTCACGCTAGCTGCAGGAGCGACAAAAGCTACAATGAGGCACCTCTGAGTTCTCAGTGGGACTTCTAATTAAAGTCTGTGAGTGTCTCCCACAAAATATTGGTCAGCAAATTACAGTCAGGGTGTAGCATAGCTGTGTTTCTGACTTGAAGCTGTAAAATGATCAATTTGGCAAAATAATACAGTGACGTATTTATTTAAACACACTGAAAGGGGAGAAAAAGAGACAATATGATACAATCCCAGAGCAGCCCTGCAGTAATTTTAGCTTATAGACCGACATAATACAGCAGTTTGTCAGAAAACTACCACTATTTCTAAATATCACATACATCAGTTACTGGCCGGTGGCTTTTGACGGATCACAGCGTACGAATACTTCACTTCAGTGATCAGAGTTGGGCACCTTTGACTTCCTGTCTTCCTTTGCTGTCTAAGAAAGCTCTCATAGCCCGAAGAGTGCACACTCAGCGTGTTTGTGTTGATTTTCTTTTTTTCTTTTTTTTCGGGCTGTTTTTTGCTGAATCGTAGAAGAACGATGGAGGTTTGTGCTTCTCTGTGTATGTGTGTGTCCTACAGCACAGTACAGTACAGAAAAGTTTCCTCTGAATGAAATGGGATGTAAATTTGACCAGTGTGCAGAATGAGAATGTAGGCTGGTTCCCAGTGTTTGCTGAGCCAGCGTTTGACCTACATCAAACATCCAAAAGCAGAATAAGTGAGAAAGCATCACTATGCTGGTCAACGCCTACGCACAAGCACACATCAAAGGCAAAAAAGACTAAAGAAATCCAGTGGATAGAACTGTTTGTTCCCCCTAAATTACCACTTCAAATGTAGCTCAGTTTATTATTTATTCTGATTAACACGAGCAGATAACAGTTTGAAAAAAGGAATCAAAAGCAACATAAGGTATCCTTTGCCTGTTACTGCAGTTCTTTTTACAAATATAACAGAAAGTCATTCAATTCAAGTATTAACTCTGACATAACATACTATGCTCAGATAATCTTTTACATCTAAACCCATTTTGTGATGCAGTAAAATGAACAGGACAAACATAATCTTTGCTTTAATCAGAAATCCTTACGTACATCCACACACAGAATGACATAATACATCATATGAATTCTCATATGACTTATGTTTGTAACCGTAACTTCAAAATGTCATCCACAGTCTCAGTACGCTATTCATCATGAGCGCTTATTTACTCAAAACAGAAAATGGGCAATGTCTTTTTTGAAAGAACAAATGTGGATCCAATCCCTCCTCGGGATTAACTAGAAAAAATGAAACAAAAGACGACCGTGCTGATCTATAAAAGTCAGCTAAAGAAGGACGATTTTTTTAAATGAGATTAAAATGGCTTTTTGAAGGGAATCAATAGATGTTACTTCTTGTCCGAGGAACAACATGCATCACCTGACTGGTCGTATGTCACGCTAGAGTCAGCTGAGAGCAGCTGTCCGCAGGGCGATCACAAACCTTTGTGACACCGGGGGGGGAAAAAAGTTCAGGTCGAATGGAAGTGTGTGAGAGACAGCTGGTGAAGTGTAGCCAATGAGTTCTCAGTTCTTTTAAATGGTGCGTTTGAAGAGACTGAATGTTTTTTGTAAGGAACATGAGGAAAGAAAAGACCTACTGCTTTCTGACAGATGGGACACTAACTTTTTACACAATTTTTTTCCCAACATTACCAATCTAATCTCACAAAAAAAAACATTTGCTAAAAAACAAAGTCAAGTCATTCTTGAATGAAATGGTTATGCCTAATAAAGTTTACTTATGGAGTCACTGCAAGCCTTTTCCAAGTTCCTCTCTCTGTGTTGGGTTAAACAATGTGGTAGTGTGTAACTTTTTTTTCCTCCCTTATGGCAGTGACATTAACTCCCACATACTGTTAGTCGGGTTTGCGTGCCTATAAATAATGCCTACAGGTGAACCCGCCCCCATCTTCACACCCCCAGCAGTGCTCAGTTGGAGCCCTCCTGGCCAGAGGGAGAAGCTGTTGTGTTGGAATGAATGTAATGTACTCATCTGATCCAGAAATGTTGCCCATTTTTCACCATAGAAGAGTAGTTTTAGCAAAACATTGTTTTTATAAGATGGTTCTGCTCCAAATATTTTACAAACACCAGCCTGTTCTTGGCGCCTCCGCATCTACCCTCAGTACCTTCTGGTCTTTCGCTGCTCTCTAATGCGGAACATCCTCAACAATGGTAGTCCATGCTTGTTCTCACTGTTGATCACTTTCTTTTTTAGACTGTAATCCATCCTCTGAATGCTGAGTTTCTTTTATTCGGAACATTGGAAACTATTTTTGAACGTTTCCTAGGCTTATTATTCACATGTGCTGTTACTCCGTCTCTGACGCCATGTTTGCTCCCCTCTTAGTTCTGGCGAAGCACTCATTGCTAGTTGGTTTAAAACTCACTGCTACTGGTGTGCCAGCAGGAACGCTACCACGGACACAGATTTAAAACTCTGGTATGCTGTGAAAGAGACTTACCTAAGGCTGATTAGCTCATTAAACATGGTTTGGCGGGGCCTTGAATGTAACATGTTCATTTAACGTAACAGCCTTGCACTCACCTGAGCCTCACCCCATCACCTACATTGAACTTTCATTCATCTAACTCCCTCTGTATTGACCTCAGGCAGTCAGCTGTTCTGTATTTTATACAGTGCCTACATGTTTTTTAAAAAACAAAAATGAAACTATTTATTGTTAAAGTGAAAACAGATTTATACAGTAGTAAAGTAGATTACTTAAAAACACGTAAAATAAGTGACTGCATAAGTATTCACCCCTTCAGGAGATGCAACTTTGGGAACAATTTTACTCCATTTATTCCTGTCAGGTTGCACATTAATCAGCCTTGTAAGTCCGGACAAAAATTTACAACCACTTTGAGACATTCACTGTTGTCTTTAAACCATGTCTCTGTGGATTTTGCTGTCTGCTTTGGGTCTTCTTGCAGAAAAAGAATTTTTCTGCCAAGTTGCTTTTCTCTTGCAGACAGATTGTCCCCATATTTCACTGCTTCCCTTCTACCCTCTACCTTCACATGCTGTCCGCGGCCTGCTGCTGCTGAGAAGCATCCCCACAGCACGATGCTGCCACTTTCACGCTTCACGGTGGGAGTCGTTCACTCGTGGCAACGTACAGTGTTTGGTGTCCACCGAACATGGAGTCTAGTTTGATGGCCTAAAAGCTCAATTTTGGTCAGACAAATAAAAAAATGTCTTCCAGTTGACTCTTGAGTCTCCCACACGCCTTTAGGTGGACTCTAGCGTAAATTTAATTTCTCTTTGTCACACTCCCATAAAACTTTGACTGGTGTCTCTCCCATCAGCTTTTAATTCCTTCAGAGTAGTCACAGGTGTCTTGGTAGCCTCCCTCACTGGTGTGTCTTTCTACTAGAGCCACTTTAAACACATTCACTGCACTCTGGTGATCCCCAATTAACTAACTGTGAGATTACTAACACCAGTGGGCTGAACCTGAGTTGTATTTGCTCAGTCACTTTAAAAGGAGTGAATCCTTATGTAACAGGGTCATACATAAACATCTTGTTATAATTAAACAAAATCTGTTCTGCTAACAATGTGTTTCTATACCTGGCTGTCAAAACATTAGAAGGCGCTGCGTAAGTGTCACTTTAGGTTCAGAGCCCCCTCCTCAGTGACTTCTTCTTCTGTGGTACCGCTAGAGTAACTTTTGCTAGCTTTAAAGTCACTGTGTGTTATCTTACTTTCCTCCTGTCTCCTTATATTTGTTTTATCCACATAAGACCAGGAGCGGGCAGCTGAATTACATAGTGGTTTTTCTTGTTGTTTAAATTCGCCAGTTGCCAGAATAAATGAATATCACCTCAGAGAGCTAGCGGTGTGTCACGGCATCATTTGTTGAACACAACACAGAAGACCACCGGTTACACTTGTGCAGTCGCTTATTTTACATTACATATTTTAAACTGAGTGACATTACTTTGTATAAATCAGTTTCACTTTGACAGTGAAGAGTTGCCTTTTTGTTTGTACTGTAATTTTAATCACTTAATCTATTCCCACCAAGGCAGTGAATACTGTAGTTGCCTGTTGAAGAAAACATACTTACTGTATGCCTATATATTGTCTTTGATATGCCTGAAAATCTTGAAAAAAAAAAAAAAAAAGTTTATAAAACAATGACAACTTTAAAGCTGCAGCCTTGATATTCCTGGTTTTTGGTCTTACTTCCCCTCAACAGTCCATGTTTGGGCGGTTTAAAATGTGGGCGGTCTATGGGCTGTTTAAAATGTTTCAAACATTTTAAACATTGCGTATTGTCCTATTTTTGTTCCTTTAAAAGTGTCTTTACGTTATGCTGCTCATATATGTCTTAAATTGCCCCCCGGGGTAGAATATTTCCCTCACAAATCTGAAACAAAAAGCAATGATTCTTAAATTAAGCCTGTTTATAGTATCAAAAGTGGTGCAGGACTTTGCTCGACCACAGGCGCAGTCATACTTTTTAGCCTCACTCTTTGCTTTCCTCTGATAATACACATGAGTGGCACTGAGTCGAACGAGGGTTCACGTTGAAGGTGAGCCACACAGGGACTCAACCAGACGATAAATCATTACTGGCCCTTATTGCTGGAGCACTGTACTGACCAAATCACCTGCAGGAGAGCTGCTGCTCCCAGGTGGCTCAGCTAGTGTTGGCGGGCTCGAAATCACTGTCTTCGTTTGGAGAGCTGCTGTGGTGAGGGCGGGGAAGAAGCAGCGAGAGATACAGAGAAGTAGAGATCAAAGCAGGCAGCATTAATGGGAAAAGAAATAAAGAAAAGAACAATGGAGAGTGAGACAATTTAGAGAAAGCGCAATCTCTGCCTCCGAGCCAATTACTAAGTAAAGGGCCTCAGAGAAGGTTAGCTCAGGCTAAATGCTAGTTCCAGGAATAGTCCTCTGGTATTATCTGTTGGCTGTGGCTGACCGACTGAGGAGCTTAGACTGTTGCGTTAACAACAGGTAAGGTCTCTCACCTGAAGTCATGTAGTGCTACTTCTCAACAACACAACACCCTAGCCCAGTAGGGGAGAAAACTTTAAGATGTACTTTAGTAGCAGTTTTATGGGAAATCCAAATCAGCATCTGTTGTGGCTTTGTTTTAAGATTTAATATAAGCTCTGAAATTGTACATATTACTATGTATTTACCTATTGCTGTCATCCAAATCACTGAAAAGCACTTTATCTTGGGAGTGCTTCAGTTTTTGCAACCGTTTATTTGCCAACTCTCACCTCCATATCAGCTATACCTGTATACCAGAGTGACGATTTACTGCTTCCTTTGAAAGCTTTTGGCAGAACTAAGCTGTCGTCAGCCAGTTAAAAGGGGGCTCACTTGAGGGTTGCTCACTTCCCTTTTAACTAACAGAGCACCTTGCCAATCATGTCATCTTACTGGCAGATCAGTATGTTTGCCAGAATGTCAGATTTACGTGCAGACGCAGTGACAGGATTGCCAAACATGCACGTCTGCCAAGGAGTGGAGTTACTACACACAGAGAGGGTATGAAGGCTGTGAGGTGGCTGCTGACAGGGAGAGTGTCTGTTACTTTGGGAAGATGCAGGTCTGCTTGTTCAGCTGTCATTTGAAACAACATACAAGGCAACATGTGCTGGCAATTTTCAAAACAGAGCTCTTTATTTTCGCTGTGCGTGCGCATGTGAGTTACGTTATAGATCAGAGCTGCATATTTGTGATTAGTGCACTCTGCTGAAGTTGGTACTTTTTTTTTTTGGGGGGGGGGGGGGGGGGTTCGTTTGTGTCGAGGGCTGCATGTGCGGAGCCATCTGTTTGCTGCTTTAGCAGTAGTCTTCCAGTGCCCGGGCTTATCTGTGCACGAGGGCAGTGGCCTACTTTAACCTTCTGCTCACTCGGTACACACAGCCCAGCACACTAGTTTGGTTGATCACCCGTCAGCTTGTTCGCAGCAACTTCCCCCCCGTTTCATCTGCATCAGCAATCGCTTTGGGGACCTTTTCACTTGCTGCTGCTTTCAAAAGAATATTTAGTTCCTTTTCTGGGAACAGTCACAACTTCTCTTGATATATTAATGCAGAAGATTTTGACAGCAAATTGAGATACTGAAAATAGGTAATAGGATAATCTGACCCACAGTCGTTTGCTGAAACCTTTCAGACATTCTGTTAGACCATATCATAGAGGTGTATAGCATTCATTAAGTTAAATAAGCACTCAAAACATTTTCATCACATGTTTTCATGGAAGTATCTACTATCTGCTTTCTTCCTGCAGATCTTCATAAACCAATGGAGGATAATGTAAAGATTTCTTAAACTACGAATGTGACAAACTCGCCATTCAGGATTGTGAGCTGTGTGCTGCTTGCTTGATGAATGTGTTTGTAGTAGTTGTACATTAGGAACACAGTAAGTCGTGCTTGTCAGACTAAGTACAGTTTAGAAAAGAGTATTAAGCTATGTAGGCTAGTCAGCGGGCCCTGTTTGGGAGTCTGCTGTTGTTGCTAATAGGTCAGCTGGGATGGGTGGGGCAGGGGATGAGAGGGGGATGAGCAAGAGATTTTTAAGGCTGTTTCATTGGACGAGGGTTTGTGGGACAGGCCTGAGGAAGAGAGACGAACTGAGGAAAGGAAATGAAAGGAGAGGAAAGAAAGGGAAAGGATCAACTGGGTAGAGTCATGTGAGCAAAACCTTAGGAAGACATTACAAAGACCTATCATCTTATCCATCAAATCACACAACATATGAGTGGGAAGTTTTAAGGTACCCAAAGCTGACATCAATGAACTCCTGGCAACAAAGGCCAGCTGGAGAGCCAAAAGGTGAAACCGGAGGCGCTAGCGTTAGCTTGGAAGCTAAGAAGCTACACTCCATCATAGAGAGCTGGCCTCTCCTGGATCACACTGATCAGTTGGCTACAGTTCATTCATTCTAGAGGATCATGTTGAGACAGCCGATATTTTCCAGAGTCCAACCTGCTCTTACTGTATTGCCTTTTGTTTTTCAGATCCTGGGATTATTATAAAATATGCACAACATTTGAACTTGGGTAATGCATGCAAGAGAGGCATAGAGTTGTTTCAGTTTTTTAGTTTTTGCTGTTCTGTTGTGAGCATGGGCTTGTGTGTTCTGTACACAGAGGAGAGAACCAATATTTGCTTCTTTGTAAAATATGAATGTGAACTTTTAGGAATGTGTCTCTGTGGACCCTGGTTATAAACAAGCCTGTCCTAAAGGTTCTGTTTGCTTTCTCTGAAGTGTAACATCATCTTTCAGCAGAAAGCAAGAAAGCAGGTGATAGGTTTATTGTTTTGGTGCGACTTAGCTTAACATAAAGACAGGAAAGAGAATTACTTGGTCCACCCAACCAACGTCAACCTGCCAACATTCCTGAAGCCCACTTAATGACACTTTCACTGTCAAGTTTTGTGCAAACCAGAACTTTTGCTTTATAACCACCTGAGTATTGTCACGTGACAGACCTAAAGTAGCTTTTTTCCAGTTTTCACTCTAAGATAAGCCAGGCTATCTCCAGGTGGTAGCGTCGTAGACAAATATGAGTGATACTGATCTATTTAAAAAGTCTGTTGGATTAAAAAGAAGTTTAATCAAAGCTTACAAAGTGTAGTCAAAGCAGTATACAGTAATGAAATACCCTTTGTGAGTTTGCATGTGACTAAATTTATCTGCCTCTGCATTGCTCTGAGCGCAACGCTTGATGAGTTGCCATTGAGCAGATGGGTTCAAAATTATACCACCTGAGTTTCACATGAATGTCTTTGTTTGCTCGGCGGTTGCTCCGGTGCCTCACGGGCAGTGGCAACAACGTAGGGTCCACTACTGCGCGAATGCGACTCATAACGAAGCCTCTGGGGTCTTTTTTTTTGCAAAAGAACAGGACACAGAGCATCTCTTTGTGTGGGCACAGGTGTCAGAGCACATGAATCCATGTGTAGATGTGTTCATGATTGCGTTTAATTTATGGTTTTGCTCTTTTACTTGTCCTTGCGCTGGAATCACTTCTACTGCGGAGGTTACAAAGCAACCGCAACTGCTGTTCGAGTCGGAAGAGGAAAACTGAAAGGATGCAGATTAAACATGAAATGTGATCAGAGCCGCCAACTGTCACGCCTGAAGCAGGAGATACATGATTTTACGCTCGATCTCTCACGTCTTCCTTGTACTCTTACTAGACCTATTAAGACATCTTATGCTCAGCGAAAATGCCATACGGTGGCTATGATGCATCAAACTGACCGGCTTGTGCTTTTCAAAGTTTTTCTTTCTTGTCTAAATGAATGTGGTATGTTGTAGAAATTTGATTTAATTATGTGGTGACTGAGCAAAAAAAAACCCAAGGTCAAAGTTGAAGCATAAAGACATTCACTGCTGCTTGCAAAGAGGAAGGATCTTGGTTCAGAGTCTGAAAAGGATGATTTATTTCACTTCTACGTATGCATCAATGTGTGTCCTGTTGTCTATCTTTAGTCACGTCTTTGCACCATCATCAATCATCTCACTTAAGCAAGTGAGTGTGAGTGTGCGTAGGTGTGTGTGTATGTGTGTGTGTCCGTCGCTCTGTGTGTGACCGAGCCCGCCCAGTGATGCTGTGCCAGAGGCTCATCACATCACAGCATCAGGGGCATCTGTTTGAAACTGAAATAAAAGTAAAGCCTATGAATAAAAGAGCCACATGAATAAAAACGCAGGATGCAAATGACTTGCCAAGCAGGGATTGTCTGTGTGTGTGTGTGTGTGTGTGTGTGTGTGTGTGTGTTTGAGAGAGTGAGCGAGTGAGTGAGAGAATGGAAATGTAGTATTCACCCCGCATTTGTTCTCCACCCCATCATGGCTCCACCTTAGCCCGACTGAATGAGTGAGCACACACACAGCCTGCTCTCTGAGGTGTATGGTTTTTTCATGCATTAATCAACAGCAGCTTTGACACTTGGATCCCGAATGAGAGGAAACAGAGCTGTTTTAACAGAGCCACGCTGCCGGTTCTCTGCTTCACTCCACGAGCACTGCTAGCGCCGCCTCGGGTGACTTTATCAATTAGGCCTCTCTGGAAAACAGCAGCATCCTCCCAGCTTTCTCCTGTCCTCCCCTATTTCACTCCTCCTCTTTTCTTTCTTTCTCCTGATTTATTCCTTCTCCCTGTACCTCCCTTCCTGAAGCCTGCCCCTCCCTTCTTTCCCGTGGTGCATTATTCTCATGTGTGTTTCTCATCCTCCACTTTTTCTATTACTGCTCAAACGACCTGCCCACCTGTCACACCATTTTGTTCCCATCCTCATCTTCACTCATCTTCTTCACCCCCACCCACCCAAACACGCACACACTATCTCTTCATCCTTTCTTTACTCAGAAGATGGAGGGAAGTCTTCCTTCCCTTGTCTCAAGCCCATGATTAACTGTCAACCACTCGAGGTCCTTTAAATGAAAATGAAATCATAAATTAACAGAATGGCAGGGGAAAAAAAACTGTGAAACTATTTTAGGTAGCTCTCATATTTTCTTGTTTGAAAATGTATGTTTGATGTTTTACTACCGACAAAACACAACTGAATATACTGTCTGTAGCAGGAACACACAGAGTAATTTACCTGAACATTTTATAAATTGTCTTCATGCTTCAGTCATATCATCTTGAACGCATTCCCAGGAAACTCTTGCACGTGAATGTGTGAAGCTCACAGATATTCTGATAAATTGCCAAATGTCTAAATTTTGCAAACTGAGTCATAGGTGATGTGTTAGTTTTGCTGTATAACTTCTGTAATCACGTTTGTTTCTAGCCAGAGACCAGTTAAAAATGTTGTTTTATTTTCCAAGTAAGATGTAAAACATAGACTTCAGATCAGATCAGATATTAGTTTCTGCTATTTTCTGCCAAGGAGGCTGGTCTGCGTCCTGCTGAGCCATGCCTCGGGGCAGCTCAAGGCTAGAAATGAGAGGAAGCAACAAGATGTTTGTCGACAGACAAATGGAAAGGCTGGCATTAGTGAGATGGACACCTCATTTACATCACATTCATGAATATTAGCCTGGAAACAGAATGCTGCAGAACTCTATGATTCACTCAGCCATAGAATAAGAGCAAACATAGTAGTATAGTCAGTGTATCAAAACCTCGGTTTTCACTTTATTGTTGTGTGATGCTGTCAGAAGAATGTAAATTAGCCCACGCAGTCACAGTGGCGCCTTTTAAGTTGCAGTGTCATTACATCGTTTGTACTGTATGCGTTATTTTTATGTGGGTGGCCATGTTTGACGACGACTGGCTCACCATTCATCCCTTACATATCAAAGCCTTTAGCAGGATGTATTCTGGAAGAGTGACTGACTACCAGACATCCATGAGTGGAGCTTTGGCAGAAGTGTGCGCAATAATGAGGCAATGCCAAGCAATGCTGAGGCCCCATCCCTGTCTCTTAGATGTGTCCCTAAAGGGCCACCAGTGGCATACAGTGCACTGATGAGTTTGTGTGTGGTATGTTGTGGAGGGCAATGGTACACAGTGCACAAAGTACGTAGGTGTGCATACGTTGGCTGGCATTTGTGTGCGTCCATGTGTGTGCTCGTTTGGGATTTTAAGTGTGTCTGAGTGTGAGTTGTTCTTTGGTCGTGGGAGCTTACAGGCTCTGTGCGCAGAGGTTCCCTAATCCAGTGTTTTGAAATGAGCCCTCCAGCTGTTGTGGGCTTGAGAGACTGCTGCCTTGGAGGAGGCTTAGAGATGATAAGATGCTCCTTCTATCTTCATTCCTCTAGGACCTTTCCATCTTTCTTTTTTCCTTCCGTCCTTCCTTTCTTTCCTTTACTCATTCCCCGAAATCTCGACATTTAATACCTACGTGACCAAGGTCGTAACCCTTTGTGGACTTCCTCCTTGGTGCTGTTAATCCTCCAATAAGAACATACAGTAGATTGATTCTGTGCAGGAAGTGAACACTGAGGACAAAGGAAGATCAGATTAGAGTAGAGAACTAAGTATAAGCATTTGTGATTTATTGTATTTATAGCGTCAGATTGAAGATGTGCTGCCTAGCATGCATTGTTATTGTTTAAGCAACTGGGTTACAGGGAAGAATCATATGGTTTCAGATGTTACACATTGCCAGCGGATTATAATGCCTCTAAGTGAAATTTCTTATATCATTTATAGGAAGACTTTTCATGAGTACGTCTCTTATAAAACCGTAACTGAGAGGAGCAGTTTGAGAGCTGCCTATCTCCCCTAGCCCAGCAGCGAGCCTGCGGGTCCTGTGGTGTCTGCCAGCAGAAGAAAAGCGTAGGAAGTCCAGCAGGCTTCGGACAGACAGCCAGGGAGCAACAGGCAGTCTGTCGGCTAGAATATCAGCGATATTCAAAACTCACATTTGACACAAATGAGGATTAAGGCCTGGAATTGTAAATGGATGATAAAAATAACGTATATCTGTGATCTGGAAATAATACAAATCAATTAGGATATATTTATTGTGCAGTCTGGTCATTTACTTGCACTTGACTTCAAGCTTGACTCCACTCTTGATTACCAAACCACACAAATGACAATCTAGTGGTTCTTGATATTGACTTATGGCAAGATCATCATCTTACATTATCACTAACAAGGACGATTTGCAGGACATGATCAATTATCTGTAATCATATCAGTGCGTCATCCTCCTCACCATGTTCAGATAAGATCACTTCCCATTGGGGTTTTTGGACATGGATGCATGCCTGCGGGGGAGATCTAACTTGATTTAGGCTGTAATGTCTTTAGCTGGTCTAGAAATAGGATGCGGCATGCACATATTTGTCTCTGTGAGTCTGTTGTGGCTGACAGCCGAGTCCAGATGAGGAAGGCAGCTCCTTGGTTCCTTAGTTTGATAGGATGAGCCTTTGTTGCACGAGAAAACAAGCTGTGGTTATTTAGTGATCTGCATGACTACAGGAGGCAGCAAATAGAAGCTGAAATCACCACTAATATCCCCACTTGTCATGTTCACTCAGCGCGTATTGATAGAAACCGTGTACCGATAAAAGAAGCAAGTTGTGTTCGGAAATGAATAAATTTAATAACTCGAGAGACATCCGATCATGTTTCCCCTTTTAACTCTTACATATTTGATGTGATCCTGCACAGTGTGGTCTACATGTTTGTTTAGTCGCTGAGCGCATCCACGGAGAAGCCCGCCTCTTCCGATATCATGTTTGTTTAGATGTAAAGATGGAAAGGCAGTGGAAAAAAAGGATGCGCTGGGAGATTTTATTTTTATTTATTTCATTCTTTTTACATTCTTAAATAATGCACATGTACGTACAGATGGCTGGAGGTTTTGCTCTGCATTCCTTGAACTCTGTCTTCTGTTTCTATCCCTCACTGGCTAAGTGCAAGCTTCCAGTACTGGTTATATAGTACAGGCGATCAAATAGCCTGCAGGAAGACTTTGAAGATATCTCTTTTCTCACCATGGCTTATAGGAAAGATCATTCAGAATGCATCTGCTGGGAGTTTCTACATTTAGACCTCCTCTCTGCTCTGCTCTCTGCTCTCTCGCTTTATTTATTTACACCTTGAACTGTAGGTGTGTGTTTCTTCGGCGAATCAAGACCTCTGATCACTGTCTCTCCCTTTCTTCCTCCAGTCTGCGTGCGGGCGCTGGATGTGACGGTGTCCCAGAGCAGCATCCAGGTGGCCCGTGGCCAAGCAGCCATCCTCCCCTGCTCCTTCACCACCAGCGCCGCCCTCAACAACCTCAACATCATCTGGATGGTGATACCGCTGTCCAATGCTAACCAGCCGGAGCAGGTATGAATCACTGTGCATCCACTCACTAGCCGTGTTCCCATAGCTAGAAAAATGGAAGAAAGTTCCTCAGATATGCAAGAAGGTTTTCATGCTTACTCAAAGAGGGTTTACCTGGATTCTTTTGAATTTGTTTTGTTTTTTCTACGAAGTCCAATGGGAGAATATGATGTAATGTTGCCAGACTAACATAACTTTATGTTGCAATTTATACTAAGATGGTGACGGATGTTCGGCTCACAATGTATCTGTGTATAGTTACTGTTGAGGGTCAGAATTGAATTCTAATGTTGGCTGCTGGTGTATAGCTTGAACGACAAATAAAATGTCCAATCTGAAGCTCAGGTGTTCCAGCTTTTACAGAAGAAAAGGCCTCTCCCGTGTGTATGACAGCCATCTTCCCACTTCTTTGTCTTCTTTATTTTTATCTCAAGTCAGTGTGAAACATGATCAATAGCAGCTGACACAAAAGACTAATTACAGCTTTTCCAATTGAAAAAAAAAAGTTTCTCCTACTTTCATCTTCTTCACCTTCAAGGTTTTGTTTTGTTTTGGGTTTGGACTTCTACTTCTTACTCATTTTGTTACAGCCCCTCTAGTCGATGGCAAAAAACCTAATTAGTTTTCTTTCTCTTTTTTTTTAGTCTATTCAAAAATTCACTTGCTTGCAAATTGGCTTGAGAATTATATGGGAACACGGCTAATGAAAGTTCCTGAGCTTTTACAGCAAGAGTCTGAATTAAGGAAGGCTTGAAATCTGGACCTAGCAGACAGAATAGTGCAAACTAATTAGATTTCCGGGGCCTTATTTACTCTGGTTCTATCATTTGCTGTGATTTATGTGATTGCATTCTGTAGATGTTTGCGTGGTACACTGGCACATTTTCTTCAGTGCACTGTTTTGGGTAGAGACATTTATGCTGCTGAAATGTTTCTAACTTATTTTCTACTGCAATACTACTATAAACGCATCCTGTGGATGGCCTCTCTACACCAACCTTACAGTCCAAGCAGGTACACAAAACTCCATCAGTTTTGAGGTGTGCTCAGATACAGCGCAAAGAGAATTTCAGGTGTCCAAGGTAGAAGGTGGATCGGCACAATCATCCAAATTTAGGAATTCGCTTGAGTTGTAAATGTTACAACTTGAAGAATTTGTGTGGTGCAAACACAGAGCCAGACAGGAGCCAGCCTCCAGAACAACTCTCGCTCATGATGATGATGATCTTAATACATCTCAGTGCTCCACTTCTAGCTTATGTTCTGTGAAGATATACACGCACTGCAAAGGTTAAAGAGTCAAATTTAAACAGACACAGATATGCAACACTTCTCTTTTCGGTGCATCTGAACGCACCTTTATGATATTAGTTATGTACGTTGTAGAGCTTACCATAGAGTAATATAGATGTAGTAGTAAGCTTACAGGTGTGTTTACAGTCTACATAAGGTTGTCACTTTCCAAGCTGTTTATGCTGCAGGACAGCACTGTCATGTGGCTCTTTTCTATCTTCAAAACAACTTATCAACTGCATAGCCAAGAGCATCTTGAAGTTCTTTTTTTTTTTTTTACTGCTGTGACTTTGTTTGGAAACAGCAGAGGCAGTTTAATTTGCGCACATAAATTGCATGATTCAGACTCAAGTTATGTCCTATTGTTGTTAATTTTGTTTCCCTGGCGTCCCTCTTGATGGCCTTCAACTCTTTTTTTTTTTTTTTTTCTCACCTCCCCTCCCTCTTCCCATCTCTCTCTGTCTCTCTCACTCTTCCTCCCCCCTCGCGGGACTTCTGTGATTCCATTTGAGTTGTTTAACATGCAGCTGCAGGCCGTACAAGCTCACCTGCCTCCCTTCACTTTGAGCCACAGCGCTGGTCGGCCGTCCAAATAATACAATCATCTTCTGCACTAATTAACTCACGCCCACGACAGGCTCTATATCGCAGCTGTTCTCACCACATACACAGACTCACACATACACCAGCACACACAAATACACACACACACACACACACAAAAACTGGCATTGCAATGACTGCTGGTCCAAATGCAGTCTAGATCCACATGTATACATGCAGGGCTTATATGCAGTATATTTACTGACTTCACACATGAATGCAGACTGCACAATAAAAGTGTGAACACCGACATGCATCCATCCATCCACGCATCCAGACATGCACATGTAGTGGAGTAATTCTTGCATGTGCACACCTGTGGGTAAAGGCTTATACTATCGTCTTCACACACTCACTAAAAACAACAGTGAACGTACAGATGCTTTCTCATGCATCAGCCCATGTGACTTGTTAGGCAATTAATGATATGAGCTGAAATATTTAAAAGGCTGTTTTCTCAAGCTGCACTTTCACACTGTATTGCATCACACATACATGAAGTCCATGCATACCTTACAGCATCGGGTGCAACCATGATACACACGCAAGCATTTAACTCTACTTTACATTGTCACAAATGGCACTCGCAAATGTACAGTCATGCATGTGGAGTCGGACACAATCTGCGTGAACTACCGTTCTGCCATTGGGTTGTATAACTGAATTTGGAGACTTGTTTAAAACATGTGCGTTGAATAAAGTGCTGTCGCTGTGTGGGGCGACAGAACAAGCGCAAGGTCATTTTAGAGTGAGAGTGTGTCATAAATGATTACAGTTGATGCTAAAAGCCATTAAGAATTACTCAACAGACCTCTGTTCACTTGCACAACCGACACTGCCACTTTAGTTCAGATAGATCTGTAGTAAATGATGCAGTGTCAGAAGGCAGAAAATTGTCAACTTCTACGATAGTGCTAACATAGCTATTTGTTTTTCTCCACGGTAATCCCGCTTTATGTTTCCTTGATGCTCTCATTGACATGTCTGAGGCTTCACCCTCTGCTTTACAGCCTTAAGTCTACACGGTTGACTCCACATGATGGGGTGTGGAACTTAATGAGTCAAGTATGAGCTTCATATATTATATTTATGAGGAAGTGTGACAGCCTGGTGCTTCTGGCATCTGTTAAGATGCTCTGAAGTAATTAGGGTAAAGGAGAGAATTTCAGTTAAAAAAAAAAACAGGGGTGACCTTTATCGTTCCTTTTGATTACATTATAATGCTTTCTTTTTAAATCTGTAATAAATGTTTTTTTTCATTGCTGCAATGGAGCATATGATGTGGGGAAAAAAGGTTTTTTAAAAAGTTTGGAAATCCACTTAATGCTACATAATTAGAAAGACAGACCAACCAAGTTACAATTAACTGGAGGACAATATTTTTCTGAAAAATGTTTGAAAAAAAACAACCAAAACACCTAGAGTGAATACATGACCCCAAAAAATTAATGTTAATTGGTGGCTGTTGGTTAACTCCTTCAGTATCAAATTAAAATTGGTTGTTGTAGTGTTGCATTTACAGTTTGTTTCTGCTGCTCTTGAGTTATTCAAAGTTTAATGAAGCAGTAGCAGTAGCTCTGCTTTTATTCTTTGCTTTACAAATGGATCAAAAGATGATAATGCTCATGTCAACAGTAGTTGGTCTTGGGATGATTAAAAGTAGTCCGATACTGACACTATCATCCGATACTGATTAACTTATTTTAAATTATCTTAATGAAATGGCTTGATGAGAGGGATCTATCACAAACTGGCCAGCGTATTACCACAAAAGTCATCAATGCAAAAAACAAACAAACAAAACAAATGGACCTAACACCAACAATATGTTGTGGAAGACAGCGACATCAGGGCCAGCTTTCATTGCCAGGTGAGGTGTATTAGTTGACGACTGCTCGTGTCAGCCAGTAGTCGTCCAGCACAGAACACAGTGGGAGGTGTGTCACACCATCCAGTTTGTTCGGCTTTATTTTAACCGTTTCAGTTTTATTAAATGAGTTGCCCATCTGCCTGCCGGTTGTGGTTTCATATTCAGCATACAAATGAGGCTGCATGTCATCTTATCATCTACATGAACAAGAAATCTTCCCAAAATGTCTGACTTGTCCTGTTAAGCACCTGGAGTTGTACTTGGAGTTTTCCAAGCATAATTCCAATTTAAATGTTGCCAGGAAGGCTATTCATACATGGGAAACTTGTTCTGTTCAATTTGGGCTTATTCATATTCCACCAATAACAATCACAACCGTCTTTGACGCTTTATAAAACCCAGAACCCGAATCCCCCATAGCAAGCACTAAGAATACAGTGGACATGAATGAATGATGTAATAATGACTATGTAATAATCCTGGTTACAGCGCCTTCTAAACAGTTTGTAATAAAATGGAGCTATAAAGGGTCATGCTTTATAAAAGGGCATTTTTATAAAGTGATTTTTATGAAGCTGCCACTACTGCAGTAAAGAAGATCAATATAAAAAGCAGTGCTCCAAGTATAACACTCAACCTTGAATCTCCAGTTGTCTGAACTTCAGCTGAAGTGACAAGCTGAGCTTCAGATTACAACATGTTGGCATATAGCTCAGAGGAGCGTACCTGTGTGTTTGGGTGTGTGTCCACGTTCGCTCGCTGTTTTCTGTGTGGATGTAATCCGCCCATCAGGCTGTTGTTGTGATCAAGAGATGTGACCTCCTTCCTCTGGGCCACTAGGTGTGAGATAATCCAGATAAACACACACAACTAGACAATGGTTTTATCTTTCCGAGCCGTTGTTTATCCTCTTTAAACTGTTTGCTGGATATTGGTGTTATTTGTGCTCTAATAAAAGCTCCAGACTCACTTTACGCTCCCACCATCTGAGAACCTAATACCCCAAACGATTTTGTAGTAGCAATCATGGAGGTAGTTATATGTCAATAGTTTCTACCCAGCACACTCTGTAGAGCTTGGCAGTATACTATATTATCAGCCTTGTTTGAATTAACCATTCAGTTTGGATACATAACTTATTTTCTGTGGTAGTTGAAGAGATAAAAGTAGTTTTATCGTCCCAGAACTGATGAAAACTTTTTGTTGTGTTGTTTTCTAAATTAATGTTGAATCTGGAACAGCTGTTTTAATAGATTCCTGTCAAGGGAATGATTTATTTATTTATTCATTTTTAATTGGTAAAAAACAGTACTGTTTCATTTAAATGAACCTTCGGTGAAACTGGGGTCATAGAGAAATGATGTTAATCTGTAATTGAAAGCATCTGTCATAGTATTTTAGAACATCACGTTGATCCATATCTGAACCCAAAGGGTGGCTCACATAGATGTTGCATTCATTTGCCCTCATAATATCTCCTTGTTTTGCTGGAGACGTCAAAGAAAACGAACAAGGGCCCACTTCAGGCGAAAGTGCGGTTTGTCCGTCTGCAACCCCTCCCTGTGGAAAGAATGAGAGGACGTTATACTATGCATCCCAAGACTCATAGACTCCACTTCAACACGCTCTCTCATATACAATAATCTGATATGTTCTATTGATCAGTACAGAGGAACTCTTTTTTTATTTGGTTTCCTACCTCCAGGAACATTGTTATGCAGAGTCAGCGGCAGCACATTGTCATTTCCACGAGTAGGGTTTCAAGGTTTCAAGTGTCTTCCTTAAGAGCCGTTCAGCAAAGAAAATCCTTCGTTTTGTAAGGACTGGACCTTCTGTTGAAGAGCTCAGATCTCTTTTTCATCCTGATTGCTCTAAATCCAGATCACTCACACCCTTGGCGACAGTGCACTATCTAAACTTAAGACGTTTAAGGTCAAATGTGTTTACTGTGTGGTTACTATTGTATGATTTGAATTTTGAAGGCTGTATAGGGCTTAGATGCTAAGCCTCATACAGGAATTATCCCTCCTCAAAGAACTCAGAGATCACACATTGCATTTGCATCATTGCATCACTTCTTTTAGGTTTCTTTAGCACAGCAATACACATTCTGATTAGCTTTAACCAGACTGTATTACCTCCTTAAGAACTGGGCTCGATCGTCTCCATCAGTGCATTATGGTTTGATTACCCTCTCTGTGGTTTCTTGTTACAACTTCCTTCTATTTTTCTCTAAATATTTTTACCACCTATAGCTATAGCCCCTATTTAATCCTCAGCCATCACAAGAAATTGAAATTTCCTGAAGTTTCTTATTCCTCGTGCATTCATACAAAATGTATTTTATTGGTTTGCTTCTGTAGTTTTTTACTGTATCAGGAGCACAATGGAGTGTCCCTGGACGTCCCTGTAAATGTACTGACATATACAAAAGTGAGAGTTTGCAGCGTCCTTGAATGCAGCACAGAAAGAAAAAACTATAAGCACAACAACTGACTGAGCATTGTAGTGAACCCTTTTGGAAGATGGCTGTCAGTTATATGTGCATGTGCTGGAGCATGTAGTTCATGGGATAAATAAGGTAAACCCAGCAGTATGAAGAGACATATTAGTGAAATGGATCCGGTCCCATATTGTTCGGAACATGTCTCAGAGGATAGAAAGAGATAACAGTGGCAGCTTACAGTCAGTAAATTGAAGGGAGCTGGAGGGGTTTAGAGATTTATTCAGGCTTTATTGCGGCAATGGCAGTATCCCTCCTGTCTGGGCCAAGGGAGTCCTTATGGGGTCAGTCAGAAGTAGGATATGATCACGAAACTGGTACAGTGACAGAGAATACGTGAAGGTTTACTGAGAGCATCCAGTTGTGAGCGTGGATAGTGGTTCAAGAGAGGATTCGGGGTATTGTACAACGTGTGCGGATTCTTGTACTGTATCTGTGTGTAGGGTTTTAGGAGAGAACGCGCGTAACAGAGGTTGCGCCAACAGCGGGGCGTCCAGCTAGTCCAGCTAGAGTTCTTAGGGCCGTCCGCCATCTGAGTGCCAGCCATGACCTCTTTTCTGTCCGCGCATAGCCACAAATCCAACCAGGTCACGCGAGGGGATGAGGTGATTTATACGTACTCGTACAGAAGACATAGATGGATGAGCGCAGCACAGGCACAGAAGTCTAGAAATCTGAAGTCTAGAAGTCTGGAGGCGATACACTTGTGCACATGAATATAATTAATAAAAACGTGTTAAAGTCTTGATTTATTCCTCCATGCTGATTTTGCCAAATACCCACAGGAACTCAAATAAACACAATTGCAGAGATGGCTCTCAGACACAACACAGGTTAGTGCCTGCTTTAATCCTCAGCTCATTCATGGAGACACACATCGGAATGTTGCCTGTGTGACCGATTGATTGGATCACTTTCACCGAGCATGCAGATTATTTTGTCAGGTCATCAGGAGTGTAATGCCAGGTCATGCACCGGTGTCGTCTGCTAGGGAGGGAGACGGACAGAAACCTGTAAAAAAAAAAAAAAAAAAAAAAAAATCTAAAAGGCCGTGCAGTTATTAGACTCAGGAGCAGTTACTGTGTCAGAACGTTCACACACACAACTTGCAGACACACAACTCCAAGCTGAAACACACCCGCAGAAGAGATGCAGTTGCAGACTCTCATCACAGCTGAGGAGCTGCCTATTCATCTGCACATAAGAGGACAAAGCGAGCGTGCTGCACTCAGGAAATTGCAGCCACGCAATTTACAATCGTTAAGCAGGGGCGGAGGACACAGCCACATGTACACTCGTGCACTTTCATCAAAACTATCCCCCTCGTGCATACACACACATACACACACATACACGCATCCGCACAAGAACACACTGGTGCTGGTTGTTTCCCTGCCTGGGTCTTTGAACAGTTCAATGAGGACTCTTTTCAGCAGTGAATAGCCCCTCTCATTCCCCTCCATGCTTTGCGCGTACGTGTGTGTGCGGTGCACCCGTGTCTATGAGTGCAAGACTTGTGTGCGCATACCATGCATTCGTGCGTGTCCTTCATCTTTTGTGTGAGCCCAGCTGAGGGGTGAGGGCTGTTTTGCATGTGGCTTGGCCTCACAAACGAGCTGTTCAACCCAAGTTTGAAGCCCGGAGGGAAGCTTTTAAACAAGCTGATCCTTCACTGCTCTTTAATTTGGACCCGACAGAAGATTACCTCAACCTGAAGGTGTGAATTTTCTTGGCTCAATTGTGTTGTCACTGACATTATCCTCAAAGGTCACTGATGTAATGAGAAGGGGCTGGGTTTTGTGTTAATTTCTCGCTGGATTCGATCCTTGTTCATACGACCTCCTGTGTTCCTAGCCATGGATTCATCAGATTGTGGTTTATATGTTTCCAACTTAAAATGTTTTCAATTATGCATATGATTTAGTGAATGCTTTTATCTGTAGAGCTTCATAGTACCATGAAAGCATACTTTTAGTATGTACTCCTTCGCCCTGAATCTACCCAAGATAGAAAGGACCACTTACAAATAAAAGGTTTTTTAGTTTGTCTGTCTGTTTGTTTGTTTCTTCTTGGGAAAGAGAAGTCAGCTCAGTCTATTACATATTCTGTCCACTCTCTATTTTCAGCTTTTTGGTAGAAATAGGTCTCCCTCTAGTGAGAGAGATGTGTAACAGGGCACTAAAGGACATGTCCAAGAAACATGCATCTGAACGTCACTGGCCCTGATGTCTGGTGTATTGTCTGCTACATTTCCTTGGACAGCAGGAGTTAAAAAAAAACGTATTTTGATGAACTAAAATGACTGAGTTTTTTTATTTCTCTTTCCTCTTTTCCTGCCGCTTTGTCACCAATGTCTCTCACTCTCATTCATTTTTCTCCCATTCATATCTCTGTCCTTTTTTAAATCCCCCACCGTTTCTGTCTCTCATCCATTCCCTTATCCATTGCTATCCTGAACCAGGTGATAATTTACCAGGGTGGCCAGGTGTTCAGCCTCGCCAACCACCTCAATGGTCGTGTGGGCTTTGCGGCCACCATGCCAAGCACAAGTGCCTCCATCTACATCAACAACACTCAGCTGTCCGACACCGGGACCTACCAGTGCCTGGTCAACAACCTCCCAGACAGAGGGGGACGCAACATCGGCGTGATTGGGCTCACAGTGTTGGGTAACTAGTCGCACATCATACCAGAATATTTTCTTATATTCTTTTTTTTTTTCTTTTTCCGTAGTAGATGCCACATGAATTTGCCTGATTGCTCAAAATAAAACTTAAGTGTCGGTAATGGTGAATGAGAGATGGTAATTATGCTATGTTAGGGTTCCCTAAAGTCTCAAATCAACATATAAGCACTGCTTTTTTAATTTTTTTTTAATCTAATTTCCTCTGCAATTGGGAAAACATTTGATTTGCTCTGTAAAGTGGTTAACGCAACACCACCCACTCTCTCCATCTGCCAGTGCCCCCTTCGGTGCCAGCATGTCGAATCCAGGGCACGCTGGATGTAGGCAGTGACATCATGCTGATCTGCAGTTCAGAGGAAGGTATACCAACCCCGTCCTACTCCTGGGAGAAGCGCGACGCGCTGCCCAAGCTGCCACACAACGCCATGCAAGGTATTACAAACAAGCTGGCCGTCGGAGTCCCCTTTTGCCCCACCTTTGCTGGTAAATCTCACACACATAGTGTGTCTCAGAATCCCTACTCTGCCATCACTGTCACCTGTCATGTGCCAGGCCCAAAGGTTCCCCTCCACTGATCCTGCTGAGGGGTGATAATGGATGGATGGTGATTCAAACTAGTGAATTTGTGAATGACTTTGTGTGTGTGTGTGTGTGTGTGTGTCAGCAATGTGATTTTGCCTTAGTGGTGTTTTTATGGTTTTCCGTCCTCCCTCATGTTGAATACCAACCAACAATTGGTTTTCAGCATCAGGGAGTACTAGTGTAGTGTGGACTCTCCTTTCTTTTCCAATTGTGCCAACTGCAAAGAGTAATAATCTTCATCACCAGTCATTTTCTCTCTCTGTACACTACTGGTCAGTAAAAGCCTATGCAGATGTCACATCAAATTCAGGCTACCATGGCGATAAAGCTAATATTTTTTCTTATGCGACTATAGAGACAAGTGGTCTTTGTACTTGCAAAGAAAGAAATGTAAATGTGTAGTAAGTGAATCATAATTGTAAATTCAGCTACAAAGGCAGATCATGTTTTGTTGATTACATGTCAATTATCAGCATTTGTGAGAAGCTAATTTGCATGTTTGGCAATCGGCCCTTTGAAATGCTAACATCTGAAAGAGCTTCAAAGAGCAAAATTGGATTTCACCAAAGCTGGAGTGGCACTGCTCTAAAAGGCCAAACGCAAATGACAACAACAACAAAACAACCTGTCACAAAATAAAGCTAAGTAACACAAGATATAACAGCAATGCCCTACTGGTTACATTGGTATGATCTGCATGCACGGGATGCAGTCTAAAGTTTGATTCCCCCTTTTACTTGTAGTTACAGCACAGTTCACAGCATTTGTTCATCTAATTAAATGTATAAATGATATACTGCATATACAGTTCATTTCTGCATAAAAATGACTTAAAACATCAGCAGCAACAACAACAACAGTCCTGACAGTAGACAAAGAGAACCCAATCAAACAAATGCAATTGGAATATTATGCCCTTGTATTTGTTTATTCAAGAAAATGAATCATTTGTACATATTGATGAGATGCAAAAGTCAGTGAACCCTTGTTTTCAGTGTCTGGTGTGACACCTTTGTGCAGCACTAACTGCAACTAAACATCTCCCGTACCTTCTGATCAGTCGTCTACAGCAGCTTGGAAGGATTCAGCCCATTCCCTAGCCCAGAACAGTTTCAGTTCTGAGATGGTGGTGGGTTTTCTCACATGAACTGTTTGTTTCATGTCTTTCCACAACATTTCTTTTGGTTTAAAATCACTTGGCCATTCCAAAACATTCATTTTGTTCTTCTTTAACCATTATGTTATGGAATGACTTGTGTGTTTGGGCTCTTTGTCTTGCTGCATGACCCAGTTTCAGCTCATGGACAGCGAACTGTTTTAGATTTTGCTGTTATAATGTGAAATGCATTATAACAGCAATGATGACAATGGTGACAAGCTGTACTGGTCCAGATGCAGCAAAACTGGCCCGAACAATGACGTTACTCCCCCATGTTTCACGGGATGAGAGGATGAGTTTCAGATGCTGCAATGCAATGTCTTTCAGTCAACTCTCATTTAAACCAAACAATTCCACTTTGCTCTCATCTGTCCAAAGAACATTTCCCAATAGTATTCTGGCTTGTCCACATGATTCTGCAGATGGGCAGAAATGTTCTTTTTGGATAGCAGTGTTGTTCAGTGTTCTCTTGATGGTGGATTCATGAACATTGACATTAGTCAATGTGAGAAAGGCCTTTAGCTGCTTAGAAGTTACCATGTGACATTTGTGACCTCTCAGACTATCATGTGTCTTGCTTCTGGAGTGTTCTTTGTTGGTCTACCACTCCTGTGGAGGGTAACAGTCGTCTTAAATCTCCTCCATTCGTTCATAGTCTTTCTGACTGTGGATTTATGGATTCCAACCTCTTTAGAGATGGTTCTGTAACCTTTTTCAGTCTGATGCCACTGAAGTACACCTAGAAACACTTCTGAACAGATGGACTCTAATTTGGCCTTGAAATTAACTTGTAATTCTAGATGTGCTCTATTTTTGCCCCTTAGAGATATGAAATATTGTCTCATTTTCCTGAATAAAAAAACACAAAAAAAACTATTGATGTGCATATTTTGTATAGTTTTTAAATATTTATTTCACTGCTGTTCGCATTTGATTCAAACTGAAACAGGATTATGGAACCGCCAGTGTCACTCGTAACTGTGTGTGTGTTTAGTTGCACACAGACAGCTGTGACATCTGTCATGTCACTGCAGAGAGAACAGGCAAAGATCTGGCTGTCTAGCTTTCACTGCAACTGAAATATGGGGAAATGCTAAGGCCATATAAATGCATCCAGTAGTGTACAGCTCTGTGATTCTAATCTCCCAGGCCATTCATCATTTGTGAAAAATGATCTGCAGCATTACTGTTTCACTGCACAGCAAACCTGTACACCTTGTACTAGGGGGTATATAGCACCCTCTGTTGGTAGTTAGTAGAGGTATTTCAGTTGAAGGCATTGTTGAACTTTTAACCGTTGTATAACAGTTGCATTTTAACATATTTAAAAAGAACACTGATATAAAGTTTTAAATGATGTCAGATATAAAGTAGAATTATTTTGTGTTAATCAAGTCATGGGTCCTTGTTTGGTGTGTTTTAGTCTCTTTAATTACTATGTGGCTGTGTGTGTGTGTGTGTGTCTGTCCTCCAGACCAGATGCAGGGCACTGTCACACTGAGAAACATCAGCACCAGCACCTCAGGACTCTACCAGTGTACCGCCAGCAACGCTATTGGCAAGAGCACGTGTCTACTCAACCTGCAGGTTGTTGCACGTAAGTAAACGCACAGCTGGATCAATGTGACTATTATATACTGACACATGGCTTGGTCTGTTTAGGGAAGCGCGTGCATATATGGATACATGCCTCATCGTCCCGCTCAGACTCAGATAGGAATAAAGTTAGCAGTCTTCTCTTTGACTGACAATTGTCAAATACAGGCATGAGCAGAATAGCAAGCGAACCAACCATAAATCAAAACAAATGACAAGACTAGAACATCTGGCACGTAGCAGCATGTGTGACACCAGTATGGTTTTTGAAGGTCACACAGTCAGACAGTTTGAAAAGTTTGACAAGGACTGTAACTGTGTTTTGTTTTTCTTTTTTTCATATCACAGCATGTGACAAGCCAATACTCAATGTCAGAAATATACTAGCTAGTCTGTCAGGCAGGTCTCTTATTTTTTAAAAATAGGAATTACAGAGAGATGTAAATGCTCAGGAAAACTATTCTATTACCTTCCTGTGGAAGGGAAGGAGAAATCATCGGGACGTGAAGGGCAAAATTTATTTTGATGGTGATTATGGTGGAATAGGTCGGCTGATGGAGACTTCAGTTGAGACTCTTCAGTCACTCAGGTGGAGATGGGGAGGAGGTGGGCTGAATGTCTTAAAAAAAACAGACTGACAGAACTGCCTTGAATTTGGGACTGATCTATAACAATAATAAAGCATGCAAATAGATCACTTGACAAAATAGTGACATTAACGTTGAGAATGACACTATATTGACAGTAAGAAAGAGAATGGAGCAGCAGAAATAGCCCAAACTGATTGTGGAGGGCTACAGACAGATTTTTTGAACAGATCTTCCTTATTGAGTATTTTTGGGGGAAATTGGTATATTCACATTATATATTAGTCTCTAAAGCTTTTGTTTTAAACATCATTGTTTGATATACTTAACATGGAATGCTTAGGAACACTGAAGTGTCAGACTAAATTGACATAAAGCAGATGCTAAAAGCTGTCACCTGACACAGAAACTTTCATTTTAGTGTATTTGGTGCTCCTTTTGTAATGCAAGTGAAATCCCTTACACACTGAGGATGCCAACCTCAGCAGGTCATTTGTTGAAGTAGGAGGATTGTCAGCTCATCTAGATCATGCTATAAATATTGGCCCACCCCTCATGGAAAACCTGCGCCTCCAACACCTTTATGACACACATTAAGCTTAATTAACTTCTACACTGCTGACTCTTAGAGACATAGCACTTTCTCCCACATGTCTACTACACAGTGACACCTTTCAAACAGCTGCTGTTAAAGCCAGCTTTTGCCACAATATATTGATATTGTAGGCTACTTTAAAGAACTAGTGTGTAGGATTGAGTGGCATCTAGGAGTGAGTTTGCAGATATCCCTCATCCAGGCCTTCCGTAGAAACATGGTGGTGCAACAAGGGCTTGTTGTAAGTTCATGAAAACAGGTTATAGATGAATATTATATTTCATCTGTACTAGTTGATCCCCCTAAATCCTACACATTGGTCTTTTAAGAGTCATATTAACTGAAAGGTTTGGTTTACTTCCGTAAACTGACCTCTAATGAACTGATCCAGCTCTCTTGTTTACTGAAAGTAATCCAGGGTAATTTAGAATAACTTTAAGACACATCAAACTTTCTGTTCCTGCCTCTCTGTCCTTGCAGCGCAACCTCAGAGTGTAGGTCTGATAGCAGGCACCATCGCCACAGGGGTCCTGGCTATTGTCATCTTCTCCCTCTTAGTGGCGGTGTCACTTTTCTATTGGAAGAACAAGAACAAATATGACGAAGAGGAGATCCCCAATGAGATCAGGTTTGCCTTTGACTTATTTTTCCCATGACTGTGATTTTCTTGGTTACAACCAGTGGCTGCTGCAGTCTCACGTACGTTAAGGGCAAACAGCATCATGTGAGGGGCGTGAAAATGTGAAAAACGTAGTTGTTGATCATCTATTTGTAATTATTCGCCTATAAATACGCATTCAGAAACTGGATGCTTATTTAATGCTTAACCACGATACTAATGTGATGGACATCACATGTGTTCTGAACAGTATGAGCTTTGTGTAAGGGGGCGTATGACCAACGTTAAAAAGAGCTGTTTTTTAAGTTCACAATGTACTTTGTTGGTTTACTTTCATACATTTTGATAAGTTCCTATAGATCCAGTTGAAATGAGTTTCTTCTCTGTTTTAATTTGACATTGGTGAAAGATTCTTCATTGTCTCTGTGTTGCATAAGATACGTATATGATCCATGACCTGCAAGTGTTTCATGTGGGTTTCTATTTTAGATTAAAAGATAGTTTCTCTCCAACAATTTGATTGGTTGACATTTGTGGCATATCTGCTGCATCTCAAAAGACATAGCAGTGGCTTTCTGGTTCCTATTGTGGAGTATTATGTGCGTCAGCAGTGCCATCAAAACGATTCAGGTCAGATAACCTAGTCCAGCAAATTGGATTTAAAGTTTGGAGCATTCAGCTTAATCTAATCTCCTGGCAGCAATTTTTTTTCATCATCACAGGCTAATTTGTCTTTTCAAACAGCCTAAAAAAAACATTTTTTCAGATGTTTACATGGGCTGCAATTTTGCCACTGAATTATTCCAGGAATAATTTGGAAGATAAATCATTTTTCATGGATCTGAAACTCTGACTGACTGGAATAACATCTGCCTTGTTTTGGGCTGAACTACAATCCTCCTTCAACCCCAGCAACAAATCACAATGAATACACTTATTTTTATCTTGATTGTATTAAGATAAAATAATCTGTTGCTGCTGCATTATTTGTACAGTGTTCCCAGTGGTTACGACAAGCCACTACTGATCTTAATAGGTTCCAGAAAGATCTTAGAGTGTAAATAAATAAATAAGTAATATTTCCATTCTCAGCAAAACTTGACTGCACAGAAAAGCGCCATTCATTTTTAATGCAGATCTGTGCTAAATGTTTCAACATGAACTAACTGGCTTTCTGATTGGTGACACTTACCATAATATCTTCACTACATCATCAATGAAGACCCAATACTATATTTCTTTACTGTGATTTTACATTTTGTTTTAGAACTGTTAGTAAACGGAAACTTTTTTTGCATGATTATTAACCATTAAATGCCATTAAACAATATATGTCTGCTCAGAATAAAGCACAATAATTGGACCTTCTGGTCATCTTATGAGGTCTGGAATACACTTTTCGTTCATATACGGAAACAGGGACTGAGAATTGGTAGTACACTAGATACGGTCAAGGGGAACATGCATGCTAACGCTCAGTAGATTTGTCCCTACTTGTAACTTGTAAATCATACAAGTAATGAATCTGTTTTCAGTGTAGGCCTCGCTGTGTCTAGAAATGAGAAAAGACTATCCCTTTATTTCTCTTTCACATCTCTTAAAGCTACAGACACTGAAACAGCCTATTTGGAACAGGGCTATAACCAGGGGTAAAAAGACGTGATAGAAATAAAAATATGTGTGGTAACTGGAGCTTTGAAAAACATGCCCTGAAGACATGTGAAACTTCTATTAACTAGTTAAAAATGTGTATTGTAAGCCGTTTAACCCCTATTTAAAGGTACAGATGTCAATCTAAGCTGACTAAGTTCTCTTTCAAATGTCTCCTCAACAGAGAAGATGACCTTCCTCCTAAGAGGTCATCATCAGTCAAAGCTTTCCATGCAGACGCCTCATCATCAGAGAATGACACACTGACATCCACCAACACATACAACAGCCGCTACTGGCACAACCCCAAACCCAACTATGACACCAACTCCTACACGCGCTACAACGGAGACACTCGCCAGACCTTCTCCACCGCTGCTCATGGTGCACATGGACACGGACAAGCCCAGAACGCAGCGCACAGCCACGGTACAGCAGTCACAGCCCCAGGCTCAACACCGCTGTCCCGCCATGCGCCACCAACGACAACAACAGCAACATCATTTGCCAATGGCAGCCACACGCTCCCACCACCCAAGACTCTGGTGGTCACCACAAACTCTGCACCATCCCCTCCCAACATGGTGCGCAGCAACGGCTCTGTGAGCCTCAAACCGGTGGTGACGTCCACACATGGGCAGCACACACACTCCTACGCCGTGAGCCAGGCTACGCTGGAGCGGATGGGGGCAGTGCCAGTCATGGTGCCTGCCCAGAGCAGAGCAGGCTCGCTGGTCTGAAACCAGATTTGATTAACAGTTGGAAACAAGACTAAAGAGTGCTCGGTTGTGATGTTGAAAGTGAAATCTACTGATGAAAAACAGACTGATTATGGGCTGAAGCAGCTCGCTTCCCTTTACAATTGTGTCTTTCTGTATGTCTCGACCTTTTGTATCTCAAAACAAACTGGGATTTTACAATGCAGAGTTCAATTAATGCCAATTCTTTGAAGGACAGGGCCATCCATTTTGTAGGAAAGCACTACATGGAATACATGGAATCTCCCCTTATTAGCTGGATTTTCCTGGTGGGAGCGATGTGAACAATTTTTCAACCAATTGGATGATTTCACAAAGCTGGAATGAGACATCCTGCGGGACTTGGATTCCCAGATCTATTTCAGGGCTGGATCATTGTGATGATTGTCTGTTTTTTTGTTTTGTTTTATCTGGACTCAAAGCAACACAAGGCATTGTCATCTCAGTGTGCCCACACTGCATGGTCAGACAGAAGTGAGCCTGGATTCCCACATAAGTGCATGTGTCCCTTGAGTTAGGATAACAAATGAAGTCAGTTTTATTTCTAACAATTTCTTCTCACTGTCGTGTTTTTGATTGACAATAATGATACAGATCATGAGGATTACACATTGAAAAAGTGAATGTTTAAATGTCTGATAGGGGTAACCTAAAGGATGGAAAGATTCTGGTTGAAATGGCCTTAGATGCTTAGAGAGGGAGAGGCGATATTGGGTGCAATACATTACATAATATACTGTACACTGAATGCAAACATTTTACTTACATTTTTGCACTTTTCAGTTTTTTTTCCAGATAATTTTATATAATATCTGCAGTCTTACAAAAACCCAGTCTTACTAATAATATGATTTACCCTTAAAACATAAATCCAAAAAATTTAAACATATAAAACATTGTTGATATTTTAAGATGAGCTGGATTTTCAGAGTAAAATGTCGCAAGACTTCTCAGAAAGCTATTGTTCCCCTGAACATGAACCTGCAGATGGATGTTGTTATAGTCTTTGCTGTCCTCATCCTTGCTGTTGTCCTAATAATCTGGTTCATGTCCCATCAGTGCTGCTTTGAGAAGACGTAGATGAGAGGATGTCTTATTTTATAAATGCTTTACAAAGACTCAAGAGAAATAAATATATATATATATATATATTTAAAGTGTTTTGTTTTCCCCTGGACAGCTGTTTTCTACTGTACATATATTGCAACAGTAGGCTAGATTGTGAATCAAAGAAAATACAGTACATTGCTGATACACACTGTCTTTTACAATTAACGTGTCTTAATTTGAAAACAGTTCTTTTTGTTAAATTAGACAACAAGCAGGGTTTCATAGACAGTATTACTCGGCTTCAAGGAACAGATTTTTTAAAATATGTCTTCATTTTCTACTGAGTATTGTAATCTTTACAAGGTCTGAGGTAAATACATTGTGGTTTAACATAAAAGGCCATATGTTTTACTATAAATAACTGACACCTATGCTGTATATGGTAGAGTATCACTGTGTTACTGTATTTGTATTTTAACCAAATCTCATCACTGGAATAACAGTCTGAACTGCTCCCAAATCTGATTTCTTCTTGTGTCTGAATGCGCAAGAAGTTCTAATCCTTTTTATGGCCAAGATGCAATATTTAACCCAGCAATTAACCGTCGCTGGCGGTATCAGCAAACGGTATCAGAGTAATTTTAAGCTGAAGATATTTTTGCTTCCCATCTCTTGGAAAGGTTTTAATTAAATGTACTGTTTAGCATGTGAAGTCTTACTGAGACTTTACAAAAAGTGTCTAATGACTCAATGATGTATTTCTTTTAAATTAACATCTTATCTAGATCACCTCACTGACTTAATCACTGACCAAACCATTAGTCAGTGAACAGTATATACGGTTTATAGAAGGCTTTATACAGAACAGATAACGCAATAACTTTTGAGATATACGTTTGTGTTTTTGATGTCCTCACAATGATGTTATTAACATATTTATGGATGCTGTCCCAAACAGGGACCTGATAAGTACCAGTCAACGCTGGTTTTCCATCTTCAGTTCTAGACCTGAATCAAACCTGATTTTTAATTATTTTCTATTTTTTGATGCTTCAAATCTCCGTTTTTGATGTATTGAGTATTTGATTTCAGTTATAAAGCGTTTATCAGTCCACATTAATCACAAACACGACTGTTAACAGACAGGTTTGACCCAGGTCTGACTATAATTACACACCTGTTCAATGTTGTTAAAGACATATTTATTCTGTCATTTCCCCTTCCCTAAATGCAATCTGCTGGGATCTACAGTACTTACACACATATAGATTTATCAATATAGAGAGGTTGAATGAGATCAGATGATCAAAGATCAGTTATCACCCCCTTTATTCTATGTCTGACAGTGTTTATTAGAGTAAAGTCTTCTGTCTTCTGTGTAGATTTCACTCACTATCTCCCCCGTTGCCCCTGACCTGAACACAGGCTGTCAGCATTAAAACTCTTTGAAGGCCTCTGGCTTTATTCTTCCCAGAGAGAATGGTGAGTTGGAAAAGCTAAAATGAGATTATTTTACTCAGCCCTCTGTTTGCTGGAGAAATGGAGGGAAGAGAGCACAATCAGTAGAAATCTACTGAGGTTTTAACCCAGATTAAAATAACATCTCATCTTCTACCCTGGCCAAAGGTTGGCGTATGGTACACAAGGTGGTGTATGGGTTGTGTATATAGATAAATGTGATATATTGCCAATAGTAAAACCAATGTGTAAATATGTAAAGGTAATTAAAAAAAAGTGAAAACAAAAAACATACATATTGTTCTTACAGTTGGGTTGAAATGAAATAGGAAAAATAACACTGGAACTTGTAGTGAATAAATATTGTTAATACATTCTAGCTGGCTTCCTGCTTGTTTGTTTGTGTGTGTGTGATATATATTTGTGTCACAATACAAACTGCCTAATTGTCTATCTAGTAGAGATGCTTTAGTAGAACGGAAGCATAAACATATTCTGTAATAAGTGTCCACCAGGCATTGTGCGAAGGAGGAGCCAGTTTTTCTGTAAGCTTTCTATGAAACCAATTCATGTGGCCGTTGGTGCTGCTGCAGGCTGTTAGACAGCCACTAAGAAGCAGAGCTGTACGGAATAACAATATGAAAAATATGCAAGTGTGCTAGTTTCTTCACACGCTCGTGGTTTCAATTCCCAAGACAAATTGTGTAATGGTGTAAAAGTGAAACTTCTTTGAAGTGAAGACACATATTCGGGCCAGATACACTAACATTAACAGACGTTTAACATTTTTTCTGATCTGCTTTGTGTGGTGCTTTCAACGCTCACACCGCAGTTTATTCCTTGTGCTCATTTATATTTTAATAGGTGTGATTTCTCAAAGGTTCCAATTATTTATTCTGATTTAGGTGCTCTCTGTTTGTGTGTGTGTTTATGTGGACATTTCTCTCATTGTGTGTCCATTGTTGATTTATACATGGCCATAAAGATCTTCACTTTGTGAGACAGTAAGTTGGAGTAATAAGTAGACTGTTCTGGAGTACTCAGGATCTGAATGGACTTCTTTATTGCACCACTAGGGGGCAGTGTTTACACACGGGTGAAGCCTTCCATTGCAGACTCACATCCTTAATTCAGTCTCCCATCATAAGACTTCGAGACAGTAAACGCTGAACCATTCACTGCAAAAGGCAAAGGTGCCCATCTGTAATGGACGGAACATTAATGGACTCATTTAAATTCAGTTGAATAGATTGGAAATAATGTGCAGCTGGCAGAACACCTGTCTTAATGCAGACTTGATCAGTGCATTTAAATTCTACTCATCTTGAAGGTTTACAATTTAATCCGACTTCCCATCAGCATCCTTTCTTTCTTTCTCCAACTCATTATAGTTTCAAGAGTCACTAGAAAGGACTTTTGGAAAGGCTGCATAGAGAAAGGGCAAAGGACCAGAGATTTTTGCTCATTTATTTCACAAAAGACAATCAACTCAAGGTGTGTTTGTGCATATGAGAACATGCCATCTCTGTGTGTGTGCGTGTGCACTATCCTAACAAGAGCATTGGCTTTAATTATCTTCTTTTTGAGATCAGATTTATTATAAATCAAAGAAATCTCCCTTCCAATATAACCTGCTTTTTTCTTCTTTCTTTCCCCTCTTTTTGATCCATTATTTAATATCATCCTGCTCCTCATCCACTTATTAATACATACGTTGTGCTAATCTATCCTTGCCATGTGAATGAACACTTGCTGTCTGGTACACTTACTGGCCCTCGAAGCATTTTCTACTGCTGCACCTTCACTCACCACAAGGGGGAGACCACTGGCTAGGGTTAATGAGCTTCTACAGAGATTTCTTTCAGAGAAAAAGTCACCACACGCGACACACTAGGACGAGGAGGTGGCAAAACTTTCTCACTGAACTCACTCTGTCACTGTCTTTAAGTTGGCAAATAAATTTAAAACATTCAAAGTCAAACTGGATCTGTGGAGAACGGTGAGTGAAGAGAAAGCATACTTACAGCAGACAGTATTCCCGACATTACCTGAGATTTTGTCAGCTAATTATGTTATTTAACTTAACAGCATATGATATTGTAAGATAGCTGCAAAAGCAAGCGCTAGCAAAATGTGTTTCCAACATTGTATGTCTGTGAGGAGAGCACTCACCTGCAGTGGCAGAAGAAACAGGAAACGTGTGCTGTGTGTGGAAGTGATTTCAGCATTGGCCTTTTGACTTCTCCTTTGCTGACTGCACTTTCATTACTGCATGCTAAAGATGAAGTCAAGGGTTCAGCTTTTGCAATCAAATTTAAACACTATAAATTATAATCTGGCAAATTATTTGATTTCATTGTCTGCTTATCTTCTGTTATAGACAGTACGACCCATGCCAAGGCTGACTGCAACAGAAAGCTTTTAACTTAATTGAACGCTAAGTATGCCATGCCAGTATGTTTAATGGTAGCCAGAGAACGTCCTTGAACCAGGAGCAGATATATTTTTAATGTTTAAATAAAAGCTGGCTCGTCACACTTCAGGTTTCCAAGCTGAAGGCCTGACGCTGCTTCTGAGAAATCAGTTTGGACATCCATTACACGGTCCAATCCACAATGTTGTCACCTCTCTAGCATTGTTTGTTGAGCAATGAGAAGGCATCCTACAATATACGGGATCTTCCTTCCTTTCTGCCTGTCAGGTCTTTTTTAATTCAATGGCTGTTTGTGGAAAGCGAATATCATACTCTCTCTGTGTGCTGAGCTCATCTGTCCTTTCCTCTCTGTCATTGACCCACAACAAAAAATGTGTCTTATCTGCAAAACAACAGATGTGGCTGTCCAGTGGGTTTAATACTAGTCATCATCATGCTAACTGTGCAGATGTTACTTAAAAACAGCAGAAATATTTTAACAATTTTGCAGAAAGCACAATTAAATCACCGCAGATACTAACACAGAGTATCTGGTGAAGAAACCAGAGGAATCACACACATTTGCAGTAATCAAAGTTAATGAAACAAGGTGATATCCAGCAATGATCCCAATCATTAAAAGAGAAGAGTTATAAATAAATGCTACGAACACTGAACGAATGAGTCACTTCATTATACCAACATTTGACTGCAAATAACATTTTCATGTGACCAAAAACGTGTTGACATCTAGAACAACAATTAGATCAAATCCATTTCCTGACAAAGATGCAGTGTGATTTCAAGAGATATTGCCGATCTCACAGCCGCATTAGATGACAGTAGCTGCTAGATATAACTAGCCGAGGGTTGGAAGAATAAAATGACTTGTAACCCAAAGCAATTAGAATGAGAGCATGAACATTTTGCAGAAGTTTTGATTACGTTAAAAGCTGTATATTAAAGCTGTCAAGTGTGCCTCTCGATTCTCAGAGAGACTATTTTCCACAAGACAACCTCACTAACGTAAATCACACCTGTTGTCCACAAGGCCACCCCACAGAGAACACTAGTGAAATGTTATCGCATACGTTGATGACGGATAACTTTTCAGATGATAGTCAGATAGAAAACTGTTCAAAGTTAGGTATGAGGTCTCTTTTAAATAAGACAAGGCTAGATAATTAATAGTAGGAAGGCATGGAGCAACATTCATCCGTTTAAATGACAGAATGCGAACGAGGTGTAAAACTAAATCTTAAATTGCATTAAACATCAAACCAAACAAAACACAATATGACAAGTTAGATGGAAAACTTGGTTCGTGTTGTATTTTAGTAAAGAAAAGGAGAAATGCATTCCTGATTGCTTCTTTTTGCAGTCTTTGATCTTACAAGCACTACACTTAAATTCAAATCATTAGTTATTTTAGTGAAGCTTCAGTTTTATATTTTTGTACTGCACTACTATAACTTGCCTCCCATTTTAACTGAATGTCTAAGCTGTTCTCTCATAAATTAGGCTTGTTTTGTATCAGGCTTAGGTTTGGAGCTCACTTCCTAAGACAATAACACTTTCATTGTCCCTGTGCACTCACATTAGTGTCTGCAAATTTTGGTATGGTACTCGGGGGAGCATATGGAAAAGGGAGCAGGAGATATGGGATAGATTCACTGTCATCAGGAACATGGAAACACACACTAACTGTGACGACAATGTCAACAGCAGAAGTGAACATGAGACGACATGAGGTAATCAAATGTCTCCCAGTCCGTTACAGTAATAAAAAAACAAATGTGATTTGATGAAACCATAATGATCCCAGGGGAGAATGTATGACCTACCTTGTCAGATTTAAATCTGACAATCAATAATGATGAACACATTAATGCATGATTAAATATAATCCAATACACAAATATATGCAGCCACGCATGTCACCCACCATCATCCTTTTCAATTTAATTCTTCTGAGCAGGGGTGAGAACAACTTTTTTCGGCTCAACTGGGTTTTAAAATGACAGGCCGGGGCAGTAGCATTGTATTATAATAAGGATTATATTGTATATATTTTAGAGAAGGGGGATTTAGTGTCAGAATTTCATATTTGAATGCATCGATGACATGCGGTGAGGTTCGTGGTGGTGGTGAGGCACTGACTCTCTGAGTCGGATTTGAAAATATGAACCCAATGGAATAGCTTAAATTCATTATGCCGTTGGCTGCTTGCACACTTGCTGGTCATGTTTCATATCTCGTATCAGCATTCTGTACGCACGTATAGGTAAGGTGCATATTTGGCGAAGGAAGAACGGTAAATCTATAGCAGAGTGCATTTGCCATGCGATTCCTCAATTCATTCTCATTCAACACAAATGAGAGTACCCAGTATGCATAAAAATAAAACAGTTTTGACAAAAGTGGGAAGAGACTACACAAAAACTAATATTTGAATTTAAGCAAAATATTTAGTTGTTGAAACCATTTACAGACTATTCGCCCCTCCCATTATTTCACACTTGTTGTTTTGACCAAAAGTCCAGTTTTGGAAATTTTTAAGGTTAGGTGTACAATCTTTGATTTTTGGCAGTCAGATAAAAATAAAATGGACTGCGACCATTCACTTGACTCAGAGTAGAAGAAGAGCAACAGCTGCAAAAGCATGAAACCGTGGCTCAGTACTCAGTACTGGCTTCCTCACCCTATGCTTTTTCCCGTACGGTTTATTGTCAGGTCAATAAGACTAAAATGGTACACACATACATGGAATACATTACCTAGACTCTGGAAAGTTAGGACATACTGTATGATGAAAGTGAGTTCTGTCAGACTGACTGTTATTGGTGACAGAGAGAGATAGCAACAGGCACGCACAAATGTCACAAACCCAAATTGAGATTACGCTCAGCTCATTGTTGCCTCAGTTTGAGTCTCTCTGGACAAGCAGACACTTTTTCTATGAAGGAGTAGTAACATAAATGATATGATATTATCCCAACTATTAATGTATATGAAATATCTGTGTCACAAAGGAGAAGAACATGTGAATATTGGATTTAGCCTGTGGTGTTTATATAAAGGAATACTAAAAATGCTGCTGCTGCTGAGATGTGGCATTCTATGGACAAATTAGCAAATAAAACTAATTTATAGTGAAGTTGGCTTATAAATTTAACTGTGCTGCTACTTATAAAGTTCACAGAATTTTCTCCAGGGTTTTACGTGACCTACTCTCTTGAAATGATTGTAAATCTCCATGGTCTAAAAAAATCAAGAGCACAAACATTGGATTTTAAACAGTGGTGGTAATGTGGTTTTTTATTAGTGAGCAACACAAATATATTGACTTTACGTGAGTCACGTCCATTGTCCAAGCCAGATTCTCCAGGTTAAATTCAGTACAGAGCAGCCGGTGTGTGTGTGTAGGAGGAGGATCTGGGTTTGGGTGGGGGGAGGGGCAGGGGGAGACATGATCCAACTAATGGAAAGATGGACAGAATCAGGCGGCAACCTCCTGGTCTGAAAATGAAGCCCATGCGGAAGTGCAAAACACTGCAGTTCATCGAGTGGCCGCTTGGGGCTGGCTCCAAAAGGGAGCAAATCCTCATAGACCCCCATGTTAAAATGCCCAACTTTACAGCAATATTAAACATGTTTACAGCCTGGTACAGAAAACGGTTTTCGTCTCAATGCCTTATTTCACTATTTGTGACAACTGAACAGGGGGTGAATTTTTTTCTAAAGCATTTTTTTATTAAGGTTTAAATAATTCTGCATAATTAAGGGCGTTCCCGCTTTGAGTGACAGGTGACGTATGGGCGCTGTCACTTGGCGCTAGCTGTTAGCTGTGGTCTCTCGGCTAGTCCCCACTTCTTTAGCCGTACACACAAATATCATTGACAAATACTCAATAATGGCTTGCTGTGCGGTTAATTGTTCTAACAGACCTCCAAAGAAATCTGCTCTCCAGTTTTTTCAGTGACTTTAACACCGGTTTTATTCTAAATATATTTGCACTAATTAGCAGGCATTGGCGTTTGCGCTTAACAAAACAGGTGCGAAAACGAATTCCTCTGTATGAGGGTGGGAAAGAAAGTTAATTTCATAAGATAGCTAACATGTATGTAGTGTTAATCTTGAACTTGCTTGTGGCGATATAATGTTAACAGGTAACGGAACATTAATGCCAGAATAGCTTAAAATTATTAAAAAGTGGCGACCTATGTGCAATTACAATATGATTTTTGTAACTTAAAATGATTAATGACACACTGCTGCATGGTACCAGACACAGTGTTAGTCTAGATCAGGTGTCACCAACCTTTTTGAAACTGAGAGCTACTTCAAAGGTACCAAGTAATACGAAGGGCTATCTGTTTCATACAAATTTCCTGAATAACATAGTCGCACAGTTCACCTTTAATAATGATAATAGTAGTAGTAATAAAAATAATAACTTATATGTGCAATAAGAAAAACCTTTATTTGTCCCACAATGGGGAAATTGTCTGCTCACGTTAGTGTTAATGAATCCTCAAAATAAATATTAAAAATGATATACTGTGCCAGGAAATGATGTATTTAAACATGCAACATTATTTATTTTTCACTATGTACTATACACAACAATTCTGTGACAGTTTTTAGGAATGAACTCTGTCCCATGTCTGCACAAACTCCTTCTTTCACATATTTACACTAATCATATAACATTTCTATAAATCACCAAATCTGTAGCATTTTTAATAACATCTGTTACACTTTTTAAACAAATAAGTTTACTACTACCTTTATAACATTTTTGAACCAATCACAAACTCGATCCCATGTCTACAAACTACCAGTTATGTAATATTAGAAACAAAAGATACAATTATTTCATATATTTACATTAATCATATAACATTTCTATAAATCACCAAATCTGTAGCATTTTTAACAAATAATTACATCTGTTACACTTAAAGAATAAATAATTTTTCATATTTTGTACAATATTTTAGTGTAACATGGCCTTGGTGTTTCACTAAAAACATTTATTATCCCTTTCTTTGTCTGTACATTTCTGTTAGTGGGAACCCTGACATTGCATGTTGTCCACCAGTGTAGTGTATTCTGGGGTATAATGTGACACTGCAACTCTGAGTGAATCTTGTTGATGTGCATCTTTAAGGCGTGTTCCGTGTTTGTTCTTAATGAAGTTCATGTGAGAAAAGGCTGATTCACAGAGATAGGTAGAACCAAAAAGGCAGGCAACTTTCATAGCTGCTGTGTGTACATGTTTATACTTTTCTGTCCACAAGGCACCAAAAGTTTGGTGTACCCTGATGGGCTTTGAGACAAATATCATTTTGCAACGTTAGGATTTCAATCTCCAGCTGTCCAGCATCCAAGTTGAACGTTGTACTTACATAAAACACTTAAAAATCTAATTTTATATTCAATATTACAATGTTCAAATCTCCCCCAATGCAATTGTTATTGGTATAGAACAGCAACACTATTAAATACATTTTTTAGAGGAGCGCCATAGCGACAAGTGCTATTTTTAGAACATACGCCGCGGGCGACTGGCGTGGTCCCGTGTTGGCGACCCCTGGTCTAGATGTTACAATAGGTTGTATATTGTGCCTCAGCTTATTATTTAACAATTGATAATGTAATTGATAGAATATACATTTATCGTAACCTGTAAAACACTGAAGTAATTTAAGTAATATTGTTTGCTGTAACGGAGTCTGTAAAGGTGGTCACCTTACACAAATATTACTTAACATGTGTGTCTGTGTAAAGTTTTTCTTTAGGTGACCCAGAAACAGTGTTGTTTTTGGCAGCCATTTTAGATTTAGTCTTAGTCTTTTGGACGAAAATGCTTATTCGTTTTAGTCACATTTTTGTCATTTCTATATGTGATGGTTTTAGTCTAGTTTTAGTCGACGAAAACTCAAAAAGGTTTTAGTCTAGTTTTAGTCGACAAAAACTCAAAAAGGTTTTAGTCAAATTTAGTTAAAAGAAAAAAAGAAAGTATTTTCACCAATAATTACAATAACAAAGGAATGGTTTTAGACAGACAAGTTTTACACCCAACAGCTAATACTTTCTGATCTACTATAAGGATTATGCATTACACACAGGTAAAATGGTAACAGTGGAATCGATGTTCATTACTCCAAAAAAGCCAAGAACAAAAACATTCTTAGTTAGCAGCGCAACCAAGCTAGTTTTAGCCTGAAGTTAGCGCATTTTGCGCCAGGAGTTATGTGTTACAGTGACTAAGTCAAAGTGATCTACCAGTGTGTGTGTGTGTGTGTGTGTGTGTATATACACACACACACACACACACACCACCACACACACACACACGGGTAGATCACTTTAACACTGTAGCACCAATTAATATTAATTGTCATGTTAATTGGTGCTACAGTGTTAGAAGCTCTATCCATCTTTGTTTTTATTTTTATCAAGAAAAACTGGTGCACTGCACCTTTAGAAAATAGCGCTGTCTCTTTAAGAAAGACGGTAGTCTTGAGTTGTTGTTGAAGTTGTGCGTGGCTGTGGACGTGTGCTGCTGAACTGAGGGCATGTTACAAATATAAAGTAAAAATAAATAAAGATGAACGTTTGTCTTGCTGTTTGTTTTGGAGTTGCAACGGATAAATGTTTTAGACTAACATCTATCTAAAAATTTCAGTGGCACGCGATCTACCCACACTACCTTCGCGATCTACCGGTCGATCGCGATCGACGTAATGAGCACCCCTGCCATAGATCATCTCGTCGTTTCTGACCACCAAGGCCCTTGCCGCTGCCACTAAGGTCCATCATTTAGTGTGACTGTGACGGCAGGCGTGTTGTGCAGAATGTGCACAGATGCTGGCGTGATGCCATGTGGTGGGCGTGACCAAACAAGGATAGGATGCAGCACCATTGCTGGTACTTTTTACCTTTTGACAGACAATAGGCAGAAATGTCATGCATTATGAACGTCTGACAGACCACCCACTAACATTTTCGTCCAGTCTCGTCTCATCAACGACAGCTTACACACGTCTAGTCATGTTTTCGTCATCAAAGAGCCATGTTTAGCTCGTCACTGTCTCGTTATCGTCATGAAAAAAAGGGGCATCAACGAAATAATTACGTCATCGTCATCGTTGACGAAAACAACACTGCCCAGAAAGGCTGGACTTCTAGAGAATCAAACAACCTTTTGGTGTAATGAATGTCATATTACATATCCCACCCAGCAAAAACACATTGAATAAATTTTAAAAAGACGTCGCCAAGTGACGTCTAAACAATGCCAGTCTGTCGCAGGGCTAACACAAATGGACAGACAACCATTCACACTCACACTCGCACCTACGGCCAATTTAGAATCACCACTGAACCTAATGAGCATGTCTTTGGACAGTGGGAGGAAGCCAGAGTACCCGGAGAGAACCCACGCAGACAGAGGGAGAACATGCAAACTCCACACAGAAAGGCCCAGTCGGCCCATGGAAATCATGAATTCATGATCATTTATTCATAATTTCGATTTCATGGTTGGAATTAGGTTGAATCTTCAAGATCAAAATTAGACACTACACCCAAATATACAATTCAAACATTTATTAACAAAACACTTCCCATGCATAAACAATATGTAAAAAAAAAAAAAGTCAGACACCGCTCATTTGGCTCTATAGCCGCCACCACCAGAGAGCCCAGGCGCATGCTTGAGGTGGTTTTGTTGCGAAATATGTCCTGAGGCACGAGTGGAAGTCTGCACATGTTGACAAGCTCCCATGAGTTGATTGACATAGCTAAAAAAATAAATAAATCGGTCAATGTTCTTGCATTCCTTCTGTAAGTCCAAACAAATATTATTTAGCTTCTAAAAATAATTTGGCATTGTTGAGCATCTGTGTCTGCAATAGTGACTGGCAGAGTATTAAATACTCTTTTATGTCAATGGGTGTAGTGGCAGTAGGCCTGCACAATGACCTTGCCATAGCAATGTTCATTACAGAGTCAGATTAAATAAATTAGACAAAATTTGTATTAGGCCATACTGTGTCATTTTGTAACATTTTTAGTTAGTGGTGTGCCGCGGGATTTTTGGAGTTGGGATGTTGGGATGGACAGAAGTGTTCGCGAATCAGCAGGTAGTTCATGATGGCCATGTTTCTTTAGGATTCGGAGCAGGTCATTGATTGACTTGTGTGTTTGATTATTGGTGAATGCCCAATCTGCCAAGTCACTGCGTAAATCTAATCTTTCTTCATCTAGATGTTCATTGACTACCTCAGTTAAATCTTCCATTCTGTCATCTTCTGAGTCAAGACCTACATCATGTTGTCATCACTGTCATCATCAGCTAAACTGTTCACCATAGAATTGATCATCCTCCAGTTTTTAAGATAGCTTGATGCCATCTTTTGACAGTAATATGTCTAAATTTAAAATTGGCAACACCAACCTTCCTCCAACCTTCTTCGTTTATCCTGTTCCCGTATCCTGTCACAATTCTCAACTCCTTCTCTTGACCAGTCCAAAACCTGTGACATGGGGACAAACAATGATTAATGAAAGCACTGGGCAATAATGACTGTTACAAATATAGAAATGAGCAATATAAATACGACACCCCAAAAAACAGTTAAAAAAAAGAAATTTGCAACTACTCAGATCAGCAAGCACATGTCACACATGCTTAAATAACTCAACATTGACTAATCATAATAGCTTACATTTAAAAAGTAATGCAGGTAACAATCAGCTTCACTGGAAGAAACATCACAGAAAAAAATATGATGCAGTTTTTAAATTTGAGTGTGAAGTTGCAAGTGGGCTTATATGCTACATGGGCTCAATGGGGATGTTTACCTATTTTAACAAATGCAATTCATTTCGGGACCGTGCGTCATTTATGAACAGGCTACACTGGAGTCTGAAGCACTCTGAAATAAGCTGTGACACATACTGTGGTTCAAGTGCACATTGTACATTCATACTCCAGTTTTTGTTGTTAGTTCAACGTTAAAACCACATTCAGACACAAGATAGAATATCAAAGGATATAAACACACACTATTTTATGGATGGCATCTGCTTTTCTGCTACAATGTTGTGGTTTTTTTTATGTTTATTGTAATTTTCTTAGGGAAGAACATGCCTGAAGGACACCGCTGTGCCTACCATCTTCGCTAAGAAGAGCAGCCAATAGAAGAAAATGTGGTAAGTAGCAAGGAGGTAAGTGATATTGTAAATAGCAATGTGGAAGTTGCACATGTAGACAACAGCAGTAGTTCCATCAATATTGCTGCCGATCACAGCAGTGTTATAATGATGGATAACACACCTGAACAGGCCTTTGTTGCTACAGATGTCCTACATGATGACATGATGACATTGCTACAGCAATGTCATCATGTCATCATGTATGGTCATGTATGACCAGTGATGATGTTGGTTTGGGTTGCGGCGGTCAACAAACTAATCTGAGTGGAAAACGGGGAGAGTCGGTATCAGATCACTCTGACACTATGTAGTGATGCACGATATATCGGCCGCCGATATAATATCGGCCGATATGGTCATTTTTTTACACATCGGTATCGGTCAGGTGTAAAAATAGAGCCGATGTGAACAGGCCGATAATTATTCCTGTGTATTTGATGTGTGTGCAGAGCTAGTGAGCGGAGCTGAGCGGTGCGGATGTCCTGCTCCTCGCTCAGGTGGCTGTTCAGTCGGCCGCTCCTCCGCTCAAATTCACGTCAGGCCGCTCCGCTCAATTTCGCTCCCCGCTCCACCTAAAAGTCCTCCCCCGCTGCAGCGAAATCGCTCCACACTCGCTCCAATTTAAAAGAGGGAGAAATAACCCTATCAGTTTCCTTTCTAAAATATTTCACGAACTCCATCTTACCATGGCAATTTTTTTGAAAATGAACGGTTTTGGTTTTATTAGGAAGAAATGAATTCTGGGTGGATTTGGGCACGCGTCAGGCTGGTGGTGTGAGCGGTATCGGAGCGGAACAGAGCGCCCGCTCCGGCCTCTAAATTAACAAGCGCTCCGCGCTCCACCAAAATTCCATCCGCTCCGCCCCTCGCTCGCTCGCGCTCCGCTCACTAGCTCTGATAGCAGTAGCTTTCTTCCGCTGCTTAGCATTAGCTAGTTTTTCATATTCTTTGTAGGCTTCGGGATGCTTGTTTTTTAAGTGGGTGATCAAATTGGTTGTGTTGAACGATTTGACACGAGCTCCCCCTCGCATCACCCGGCCTTCACAGTCATTACATACAGCATAGCGAGGAGTCATTACATACAGCATAGGATCCTCTTCAAAGACTTTGAAAAATGACCAAACAGACGACATCTCTGCTCAACTAAAGATTTTTCAATGTTTACAGAAAACAGTATCAGTCATTTTATTTTGCTAAGTGGCTTTGGCCATTTTTTAGGCCTACTACTGTACCTTAAATATTTTTCAATGTTATCAGAATACAGTATCAGTCATTTCTGAAAATAAAATGCAAAAGTAAAAGAAAAAAATGTTTTATTGATGATTAATGATTTTGATTATCATAAAAATGTGTTTCATATATATATATCGACATCGGTAAATATCGGTATCGGCCATAACAGCAATATTAACATCGGTTATCGGTATCGGCCAGAATTTTTACATCGGTGCATCACTAACACTATGTCATTACAGCTGCCAAGCTGCTCTCTGAGTGATCACTGCTACATTATTTCAGAGTCTCTGAAAAGGTTCTGAAAAGGAGGAAAAGCTATGCACAGCTCGCAAAATACTTGGCTGAAACCCCAACAGACAAGGAGACTGAAGGCAAAAGTTTCTTAACAAATATTCTTTAGAAGAAACGTATGATTTTAACGGAATGTGCCTCTCTTCTTGATGGTCTGGATGACATTGCCGAAGACACCTTTCAGAGAATTAAAAAGAAGAAAAAGTTTGTTTTCAGAAAATATGAAGCAATTTGCAACCACACTGAATTTCTGCTCTCCAAAGGCCTATGACTACATCAGGGAGAAGTTTCACTTAGCTTTGCCTCATCCCCAGACCAGATCACGTTGAAGTTTTAACAACAACACCAACAACAACCCCAATGTAAGGCAGTTCCGAGGGGCATACAAGTGCCTCCTTGTACGACATCAGGTTTAAACAGGCACAGGCAGTTGTCTCATTCGTGACAACACGGCCAAGTGCTTGTGGTGGAGGATGCCGTGATACATTTTTCGAACAAAGTCAGGGCTCAGCTTTGGTACTTGTATTGCTGCTATGGCTCCACTGCTCTCCTGATCAGGAACATCGTCTCTTTCATTGGCTTCGTCATTGGCATTTATGGCATCTCTTTCTGCAGGACACTTCAAACGATCCACTCCAACCACTGGTGCAAAAGAGTTCTATGCATTCGTAATTGGGCCTTTCTGTTGAATGTGTTCCAGTGCAATTTGTTGTCCACGTCCTTCATATTGGTTCTTGTTGAGGTAAACTATGTCTCGTTGCAATGCCCCACTGAATACCAGTTTTATAGAATATGTAGGAAATTGTTTATTTTTCAAGTCATCATGAATCTATGTGGAAAATAGAGTTTTAGTAGTCTGCCATAAAACTTCACTGGGTTTTTCTTTTCTGAGAAGCGAGGATATCTAATAATGGCACGTTTTCCTGTTGTCCTTTTTTGAATGTGTCCTTTGCCATTCAGAAGGGGGATTTTTTTTTCTTCAGTTTCCTGTCCATAGAGAATCCTGTATTCTGACGCAAACTTGGCCAAACACATTCCTTCAAACTCACGTGTTTCGGGTCTGACTTTTTCAAGCAACCTGACATCCGACATCTTCTGCGTCTGGCACCATTGCTCATAGGAAAACTCATTTTCAAACCATAATCATCAACCTGTGAACACTTTTTCAGTAGTATCCTGCAAGTCCGTGCCACAGACTCTTGAGTGCTGACCATTAATGATGTTGGCTTTCCCAGCTGTCTTACCATAGCATAAAGGTCTTAGTACTTGCTCCCAATAAGCTGGAGTCCCTCTCAGAGGCTTCATGAAGCGTGTTGCATCTTTATTGTTAATCAGATTCTGTACTTCATATGGTCTACGTCATGTCCGGTAGCACGTGAGGAGTACTCGTGTGCGGAGAACGCCAATACTCCGAGATATTATGGTTAAACTCCTAGTTTGCTGATGCATATTCTTTGGAAAACTCCTGATCTCTGACGGAAAAGTAGATTTCTTTGACCTGAACCGAGGTAAAGTGGTCTGGAAGTTTAAATGACCAGAAGAAGGCGAGGAGGGAAGCAGACGCCAATCTCATCTCCACCTGCCACTGATTTACCCGATTCACCTGTTTCACCTGTTTCATACGCGGCACAGGTACAAGTTAAAGAGATGGATAAAAAAGAAATGTCTGAATTAATCCGCTCGATAATACGAGAGGAATTAAAAGCACACATGGACGAACTGCAACCGCAGCTTAATTCCATTAAACGTGATGTGAAGTCATGTGCAGTAAAAGTGACGGGCATAGAGACGGTGTTATCGGGTCAGTCTGACCAAATAAATGAACTGGAGAGAGAATGTGGTGCGCTTCGGAAAATATGTAACGCACTCCAACAGGAAAACCAAGAGCTGAAAGACAAAACTGACAGACTGGAAGGTTACAGCCGAAGATTTAATATAAGGGTCTTTGGGCTGGATAGGGGTGTCGAAGGTGACAATGCCACTGAATACATGTCCACGCTCTTGAGAGACGTTTTCACCGGGCAAAAGAATCTTCCTGGTCTTCCCGATGTGGAGATTGCGCATAGAGTCGCCGGCAAAGGCCCTGGTCCAAGACCCATGATCGTGAGTTTGCAGCGGTTAATGGTAAAGGAAGCTATCCTGAAAATTGCAAAATCAGAGAAGGTGTTGGAATATGAAAACATGAAGTTGAAGATATTCCCTGATCTGACAACCGAAATGGCAAGGAGGAGAGCACTGTTCAATAACGTCAGGGGAAAGTTGTATCGGGCGGGCATACAAAGCGGTTTAATTCACCCGGCCACACTCATTCTAACTTTCAACGGAGAGAAAAAGATCTTCCAGAAAGTTAATGATGCGGAGAAATTCTTCGAGGAAAAGATTAAACCATCGCTGCAGATGCAGTAAAAGGCCGAGGTGGACGGATGCTGGAGAAAGCTCATGAAGCAGTGTGTGTTTGAGCAATGGACAGGAACTGGATCCATGGTTGGGACTTTGGGTCAAGTTTATGGAATAATACGGGAATACGAGAACAAGACTAGACAAGAGGATGCGAGGTCGCTGAGGGTGGAAGAATGGTGTACAATGCGAGACCAGACTGTGCGTAATATGGAGACGGAGTGTGGAGAACAGTGTGAGCGCAGCTGGTGCGCAATGTGGAGATGGACTCGATATGATCTACCCTGAAAAAGAAAGACAGTTAACTTGTGCGGTAAGCATGCAGAACACAGACTGAATAGAACACACATCTGTTATATAATGATTGCCTAAACTTGGATGGTTTAAATTTAAGATTGGATAAACTATGGGTGATCAATAAAGAAAGTATGATTTTGTCTATATCAAAATAAGTGTGGTTCCCGTTATGATTATTACTATATGTGATTATTAAGGGTAGGAAATTTAAGTTTAATCGAATGCATTTGCAGTTTATCAACTCAGTGATATGATTGTATGATTTAAAGGAGGATTAATCAGAACTAAGTTTATTTAAATGCCAACATAGGAGGCTGGCTGTTTCTCACGGACAGACAAGTGGTACAATTTTAATGGCAATACAAAGCGTGAACTTATTTGTTTTTTTAATATGTGTGGGTATTTGTTCCTATGTTAAATGTATTTTTTGCTGCTCTGAAATTGAATCAAGACTGATAAGAATGTACACATTGTTTAATGTCACATAAATTGCCAAGGAAAGGCCTAAAAATGGCCCATATAAATATATGTAGTATTAGAAATAAATTAGTTGAAGTGGAGAACATAATCTTATCAAATAATTTTCATATTTTAGCTGTGTCTGAAACGCATTTAGATGCTACATTTGAGGACACATCACTGATGATAGAGGGGTTTAATATTTATAGGAAAGACAGAAATGCTTATGGAGGTGGGATCTGCATCTATGTTCAGCGCCACCTACCTGTAAGAATAAGACATGATTTAATGCAAACTGATATTGAAGTTCTTTGGTTGCAAGTACACTTAAAGCATCTCAAGCCTATACTTATAGGATGTGGTTACAGACCCCCCAGTGCTAATTGTGAATACCTAGATATAATGTGTGAAATGCTTGACTCTGCCTGTTGTACTAATTCTGAAGTATATTTTATGGCAGATATGAACATAAACTGGGAGTCATTATCCTGTCCAATGAGAAGGACATTGGTTGATACATGTGCAGCTTCAGGACTGACCCAAGCAATGAATAAACCAACAAGAATTAGCTTTAATAATGAAGGCAGGAGAGTGGCCACTTGTATTGATCATCTCTATTTAAATAAACCTGAGATCTGCTCCAAAGCTATATCTATGCCCATAGGATGCAGCGATCATAATTTAATTGCAATAGTCAGGAAAACAAAGGTGCCCAAAGAAGGGACAAGAATAATCAAGAGAAGGTCATTTAAAGCATTTGATGAAGAAAAATACGTAAGAGATGTTTCAAATGCTAAGATATCAAATATTCTATTGCTTGAAGATCCTGAAGCCGCCTTTAAAGTTTTTGATGATACATTAACTGGTGTTATAGATCAACATGCACCTGTGAGGAAAGCCACAGTGAGGACTGTTAACTCACCATGGTTGGACAGAGAAACTAAAGAACATATGATTGAAAGAGATCAGGCAAAACAGATTGCTTTATCATCTGGTATTAAATCAGACTGGCAAATTTATTGCAAATTAAGAAATTTTGTTACAAAGTTAAACAGGAGGAGGAAAAAAGAATATTATGATAATATGGTTCAGGAAATGAAGCATGATAGTAAAAGATTATGGAGTACACTAAATGTTTTAGTTAAGGGCCACACTAAGTCTTCACCATCTTACTTAGAAACTGGAGGAGAGTTCCTGACCAAACCCAAGGATATTGCTAATCATTTGAATAATTATTTCATTAATAAAATTGACAAGTTAAAAAGTACTGTACAGTATAGTGACACTGACTACACACATAGACTAATTAACCAAATAATGGAAGGTAAAGAATGTATATTTGATTTCAAGACTGTTACAGTTTCGAAGGTTGAGTTATTATTAATGAATTGTAAAAATAAGTCACCTGGGGTTGATTTTCTTGATGGAAAGTTATTGAAACCTGTTGTTGGTATTGTGGCCCCAGTTGTAACACATATAATTAATTTATGTTTGACTAAAAATATATGGCTACAAGGATGGAAAATTGCAAAAATAATACCAATTCCAAAAAATAAAAAGTTGCAGTTTTCTGAGTCGAATAGTCGACCCATTAGTTTATTGCCAAGTTTGAGTAAAATCATGGAAAAAATTGTGTATGAGCAAATTCAGTCATATTTTTCTAATAATTGTTTATTCACGGATTTTCAGCATGCTTATAGGGAAAAACATTCCACAACTACAGCTATGACACAAATGTTAGATGACTGGTGGAATGAAATCACGCAAAGGAAAATGATAGGAGCTGTGTTCCTGGATTTTTCTGCAGCGTTTGACATTCTGGATCATGAATTATTATTGGCAAAATTGAAACATTATGGGTTTTCATCATCAGCTGTGTCAATGATTAAAAGTTATTTGAGTGAGAGATGGCAAATGGTTTATTTCAATGGAAGTGAGTCAGACTTAAAACAAGTCAGACATGGAGTACCCCAAGGAAGTTGCCTTGGACCTCTTTTGTACTCAATTTTTACCAATGATTTTCCTCTGGCATTGAAAACAGCTCACATGACAATGTATGCTGATGATACAACAATTTATTTAGCTGAAAGAAATATTGATGGATTAAATAGAAATTTAAGTGAAGAAATGAAGTTGGTTTCCGAGTGGGTTAACTGTAATAGATTAATTTTGAATGTGTCAAAGACAACTAGCATGGTTATTGGATCAAACCATTCGCTGCGTTCAAGTCCAGAGCTTAATGTCATGATTGGTAATCAATTGGTTGAACAAGTTAAAGAGGTGAAATTATTAGGAGTCGTCATAGATTGTACATTATCATGGGATATGCATATTAAGAGGATAATAACCAAAATTGGAAGCATTCTTTTAATGATTAGGAGATGTTCTAAATATCTAACAACACAAATTACTAAACAAGTCATTCAAGCACTGGTTCTGTCTCATATGGATTATTGTGCAGTTGTTTGGTCCAATACCTCACTAACTAACATCAGAAAACTGCAACGGATACAAAATAAAGCAGCACGTGTTGCACTTGTGTGTGGAACAAGGTCGAATGTATGTCGTATGCATGCCAGTCTAGGTTGGCTAGAGGTTAAACATAGAATGTCATATTTGTTGATGGTTTTTCTCAGAAATATTATAACAACTAAAATGCCATACATTTTGTATAAGAAATTATCTTTTAGTTCAAACATACATAATTATTCCACTAGACATGCTGCTGGAGGTTATTTTATCTTACCTAGGGCACTCTCTCAAGGTACGGTATTATATAGAGCCATGAAGGATTGGAATGCCCTTCCAAATGATGTCACACAACAAAGAAATATGGTAAATTTTAAAATGAAATTAAGAGATTATTATTTTGAATGTAATTTCAACCATCAGTAGCCTATTTTTTGTGTATTTTTTGTGTATTTGTAAATTGGGTCCTGATATTCATACTTTGTGGTGGTTCAATGTAGGAGCAGGTAATATATTTTTGTTTTTATGTATTAATGTGTTGTGTGTTAATGCTTTGTAGATGTCATGATGATGGAAAGACCCCAGGAAGAATAGCTGCTGCAAGTCAAACGCTAATGGGGATCTAAATAAACTAAACTAAACTAAACTATACTTCCTCTTTATCCTGAAGCATTTTGAAATTCTCCATCCATCACTGGTCATTGGTCTACCTGTACGCATTTGGATCGACATGCTGTTAGTAGCCATGTGTGTTCCTGTCACAAACTGAGAGAAGAATAAGTAACTCTGGTCCATCGCAAAACGGTTATCAGCAGAGAACAAGCCTTGCGTTGAAGTACATGCACGGAGACAGTTTGCTTTCCTGTCCTTTGGGCAGCACAACTGTTTTTGCAAATGGCAGAATTTTCGCCTCTGCCACGGATGGCATTCTTCCTCTGGTTAGGTGACTATCACACATGTAGCAGATCCACTCCTGCATTCTCTCTGGTGGAATGCTGCAAGGTGTCAAGCACTCATCATCACACATATATACGCTCCAGTGAAGTAAGCCGCTACCATGTGAATATTTTTAACATACTTTGATCTCTTGCAATGCTTTACTTGATTAGAAAATGCAGCTCTGTGGCATACTGTGCAGACATGGATGGGCCCTTGACAAATTCTTTCATGGAATGCAGATACAGCACCTTGCATCAGACAGTTGCGCACAGGCTGAGGTTGAATTTCAGGCTTTTTAATTTACTTGCAGTGCGATGTATGTGAAACGTAGCACTTCTGACTAAAAAATCCCAAAGTAACATGCCAAGAGATCAATTCTGTATTTCTTCTGCTTAAAGGGGAAAGGAAACTCAATCAAACAGCATTCAATAAAGTAAAAATAAAATAATACGGCCGGTTTTATCTTTTTTAGCAAGGGTGCTGCCATCTCGCCGTTCTGTACCCATGACATCACACAGTTGGTTGGCTTAGCGATTCCAATAGCTGTAGACAGTGATAGAGAGAAGACAGAGATAGGGAAAGATAGTCTGAGTCAGATAGTGAAAGATATATTTTAGTATACATAAAATATAACATAATTTTGTTCAAGGGCCAACAGAAGCACAATAAAGTAATGGGAATAACCATACAACGGTGTAGGTACATGATTCTTTAACGTGATTTAAATTATGAAACATGATGTAGGTATAAAGTCTTAGTCCTGTTAAGCCTGTCAACATCATTTGGGTACCTGTAAACACAAAATTTGTGTTTACAGGTTAGGCAGACATGCATATAACTTGTGGCCAGCAGCAAATTACCAGGGACAAACATCAGTGAGGAGATAGAGCAGAAGCGCGGAAGTATCCACATCTTGACAGTCAGCGTGAGCACCCAGACTGATTGATTCGAACAGGATACTGAAAAGGGAGGCAGTAAGCAATACATTTGCACAGACATATTGAGTCAGTCATAAACAACGACCATTCCTGTTCATACTGTGCATCTGTAGAAGGCCTCCCCGAAGCCAGGACACCACTATCTTTGCAAGATCTAGTACTTAGCAGGGAGAGCAGCGAGGAGTCTGAGGAAGAAATCTTAATGAAAGAAAGTCACAATAACACTGATAATGATGAGTTTGAGTTGAGCAGTGAGGAAAGTATCAGTGATAAGGCCCTGACTGTCAGTGATGTTTCCAATTCAGTCAGTCTCACCAGGAATGAGTCTTTCTTGAAGGCAGTCATTTAATCACAATACAATTGCAGTAAATCATTAAATGGAACACTTAACACTTGTAAATGTAAGCATACTCAAAGCCATGATATACCAGGCATGGAAAAACAGTCCTAATGGAACAGACAGCACATACTGGAATCGGAATCTGGTTCCTCTTCCCCAATGCCCCCTGGGCCAAAGGGTAAACTGTCTGTATGCCGTCAACCTAAGGAGACTGATGAAAAAGATATTTATTGGTCAGATTATCAAAGTGTCCCTCTAGTGGTACGCAAGAGAACACTTAACTAAATATAAATAAAATAAAATAAAATACTATCCAACATATTAGAATAGATGAAAATATCTTATCAACCGATGACAAGAAAATTAAAGGAGATACAAATTAATTTGATAGCCTACTTAGCCTAGCTTCTGGGCAGCCGTACGTAGCATTCCCGCATAGACTGTTATTATCTGACGTTGGTAGCCTGTCCTACAGGTTGGGAAAAGGTGGAGGTGGTTAATAATGTAGAGTACGACAAAACTACTGTCATGGCTTAAATCTGCGAAGGGAAGTGTGGACCAGGAGAGAGTGAGAACTGAAGAGGACGTGTGTGAGCCGGTGCAAACAGTGGCTATTTTAACGCCGGTGAAGCCAGCCCCAGAACATCTGCTAGCAAGTACAAATGGCACAAAACAGTGAGGAGATATAACGAAAACTACATTAAATCAATTACAGTACATTTTTACTTAACATTTAAGTACAGTACAGTTTTATTTAACATTTAAGCAACTTTTCATTTAATCTTTAAGAACTGTTTTTTTAACATTTATTTTAGTACAATGTTTATTTAACCTTCATGTGCAATACATTTTATTTAAGGAATTGGTGTAAAAAGTTTCAGAACCACTGATCTATACAATGATTAAACACATCTGATAATTCAGAATCGTTTTTGGATGTTTAACCACACCTGCCATTAGAGAGCTTGTCTACTTGGGTGTATATAACAAGGCTTCTTCTTTCTTTGTATGTTCACATGTTAGTTATATAATTGTCGATTTGAGTGAAAATCAATTTTTCAAAATGTGTTCACACCTGAAGGACAAAGGACACTCTTTTGAGGACAACAATGAACACATTATAGCCAGAGAAGACTGGTGGTTTTAAAGAAGAGTATTTGTTCCCAAAAAGTGTCACACCTTGAGTATGGAGTCTCTGGTGAGTGTCTGTTCATTACAGACCCTAGTCATGTGAGTTTCAGGTGTGCACCACCCATAAATATGCCTCATGAAAACAACAACTCCCCATCAGTCATTTAGAACTGAAGAAGCTACGTGCGTAAGTGGTGTCCAGTTGCCCCTGTTTTAGCTTGATTTTTGGATTTGCCATGACCTGGATCAGTGAGAAGCTTAACGAATACATTGGCTAAATTCCTATTTGCATTGTAATTTAACTAAATTGAGTATTTTAAAGCCATTGCTACATCACGTACTTAAATTCATTACACACTTTTCAATAGGACCCAAAGACCTCCAATTTCTAATGGGTTCCATGGCACTAAACATGCATATACTTACCACATATACTCTCATACATTAAAGATCAATAACAAATGAAGAGCGAAAGAAAGAAGCTGATGTAAGCTAAGTTGAACTAAATGCTATGCATAAAAAATTTGTTTTAAATGATTAATTAAAGGTGAAAAACAAGAAAAGAGAAAAAGAAAGAAAGAAAAGCTGATCTCTGAAGCACAGGAATTTCATCTTAAATGATGAATACAATTGCAAGTACATAGCATTAATTGGAAGATGGCTAAAAGGAAAAACGAAGGAAAGAAAACAGCAGTTTGCTTGAGTGCAGTTTTGTTTTCTATAGCTGCCAAAGGTCTGCAGATGCTGTTAACCCCTCTGTCTGGGGTCAAAGTAATCCATCTGGGAGAGAATCAATGGGAAAGAGAGAGAAGCGAGAAAATAAGGTGATGAAACAGATTCGGCACAGTGATGGACAGGCTCAGAGTTTAGAGGAGGAGAATGCCTTTAAAAAACTATTTAAACTTTGACCAAAAGTAAGATAAACCAAGCAAAGTTTGTTTGGAGAAAATGGATGAGAAGAATAACCTTCACCTTTGTAGAACTTGGAAGCATGAGAACTCTCTTTTATAGAGAAAGAACTTTGAATATGTTGATGCATTGTGCGGTATACTGCAGTAGGAGCAAACCTCTGACATTTAATTCTCTGCCCAAGTTGTATTGCTAACTTCTCAAGAGACACAACAAGAAGATTGATATGAATGAATGTTGCTTTGAAGTTAAGTGAAATACTCTATATGGTCATGACAGGTTACGCTTCTACTAAACAATGGAGCACAACAAGTATATCCTTGCATATGTCCTTACCACCCATTACCAGAATGTCATGCGAGACTTCTTGTGTCATGTTCACATGTGCAAACTATTGCGTTTTATGTCCTAATGGAGTAGTGATGGGAAGTCGGACAGCCCCCCGTCCGAGTTCAGGGGTGGGCAAAATCGCATAGTCAGACTTCAGCAACTTCGCCTTCAAGCTTCTTACCAGGTAGCTTTGCTTGTAACAGGGCGCTTTATATGGAAATTTACCACATAGCAGTGACGTTTGGCCCAGATTTGACATGAAGCTGGCACTGTCTTGACTCTGGCAGACAAGATATGGGCCACTTGTTGAGTGTAGTATTCGGCCCATATCAAATTAGAACTCTGTGAGGCCGGACTCATCCCACCCTTAAAAATAAGTTTTCGGTATTTCTGAGTGAGATCACAGATTTGATAAAATAAATAAATAAATGGCTGGTTTAAAATGAACCTCTAAAATCAAAAATGTAGTGTTGTCACAAATCACATATATCTGAGTTTATCCACTGACTAATGCAAACATACTTGTGACATCTGGACACGGCCATAAGGGGCGTGGTCATTGGCCACTTGTTCTTGATGATGTCATGATGACATCATCACGTTACCAGTAGGAGTTTTTAAATAGGAGTCATTTCTAACACTCACTAACAGTTTTGAGGTTGGGCTAGAAAGTGCAACCTCCTCTGCTGACTCTGGCCTGTCCAACCCAACAGCCAGATGATCAGCCCACTGCGGCTGCAGGTTTAGGTCTCAGCCTCCTCAAGCCACCAAGCTAATGCTAATGGTGTAGCCCTCAGCCAATCCAGTGGAAGGTCATTAGTGGCCCTTGTTGTGGCCCATTGTTATACTATAATAATGGGCAGGTTCTTGTGCCTGCCTGGATTTTCTCTGGGTGCTCCGGCACCCTCCCACAGTCCGAAAACATGCACATCAGGTTCATTGCCGATTCTGAAATTGACGGTAGGTGTGCATATGTGAATGGATTTTGGTCTCTTAATGTTAGTCCTGTGATAGACTGGCAACCTGTCGAGGGAAACCTCATGATGTCACATTCTGCTGAGGTCATGACCTCATGATGTCACATTCTGTTGAGGTCATGACCTCATGATGTCACATTCTGCTAAGGGTCGATCAGAAATATGCAGGGGGTCCAGGACCCCAAAAAGGTTGAGAACCACGGCCTTAGAAGAGCCGACTGTTATGGCTCCCGAATGGCTCTTCATTTAGTTTCACTCGGAGCCTTCTGTTTTATCCTAATTTAGCAATTATGAATGGTTTGTGTGTTGGTAAGCAATTTTTCATTCACTGTTTTCGTAAAATCCTTATTTTTATGCATATTTTCATTACCAAAAACAGTATACATTTTAATCAAAGCTTTAAATGAACAACTGAACCACAGCAAACAAATCAAATAATAATAATTCTTCACTTTTTCCTGCCACCTTCACGTTTAAATCCAGCTCCCCCTCTCTATTTCGCTCTGTGCATACCTGAGTTCCAAGTACAGTAATGGTCACATTTACACACCAAAAACTAATTAATATCTGAGTTTTGCATAAAGTAGCTGTGTTTCTCAGAACTGTTAGCTCATCCATCTACATCATTGCCAAACGCTGGTTTGTGAATAAAGGATGTTTATCACTAACTGTGATTAAATGCCTCAACTTGATACATATTCCTAGACTTTTAACCTCCTCCCCTTGCTTTTCTGCTGTTCCATATTTTACATTTTACATTTTACATACACTGTACCCTGCTACTGAAAACATTTTGTGCCCACACACATTCACACACATTGTGTAGTGTAACACTGGAAGTGGTATCCCCTATGGTTAAGTATGCGGAATGAGAAATAACTTGTGCAACTGAACTTGGCTCACTGTGAAATTGTTGATGTCCAATGAATAATAAGTAGGTCTATTTCATCTACAGCCAGTCAACCGCAGTTATGTAGTTGAGGCCAGGTTCACCATGTAAGCTATCTTATATTTCTGTACTTGAAATCATATTAAGAAGCTTATTTTAGTAATAACTAGGAATGTGTTGGGTTTTTTTTGTGAATATCAAATGTTTTATTGCCAACTTGTGTTAAAAAAATGTCCTAAGTAATAGTGAGCTACTTTTTCCAGTGTTCAAATGTGGAAAGACGTTAAAGGTGTCGGTTTTTTACTCTGATTTTCATCATGACGCCAGTGGCAGGGAAACAGTCAGTCCTCTGCATTCCCTCTGAAACATCAACATGTACTGAGCGCAAGAAACGAGGCATAACAGGCGGATGTGTGTGCTGTGAGCGAGATTAGATCTGTATCTGTTCACAAACACACTAATTCTCAACATGGGCTGCGCTGTGCTTCTGCCTCATTTAGCTTTAGGCACCATATCACAAATTCACAGCAGGTAAGGCTGTCGTCAGGTGTGGGAAAGCAAAGTCCACCAGCTGCGCATTGGTAGATAGGAGACTTTGCAGGATGGCTTGTGGGTTATGAGGAGTTTTTGTTTTAGAAATATTTGTACAAGTACAGTGGTGAGTTACTGATAGTTTACCTTACCTAATACGTGCTATGAGATTTGTTTGAGGTGTCACAATGCATTTTGGGTCAGATTCAGCCCCAGTCATTTAAAACATAGCCTTGTTTAAAACATCTCTTGTTGTGTGATCCTTATTCTTTGTTCTCCTGATGTAATTGGTTGCATATGTATAATGATGGGTGTCACTTCAGGAATAACTCAATTTATCCTGCTGGCACTCAAACTGTACAATGCTAAAATCTTTAGGATGGTATATTTTCCCTTGTAAGATATATTTAGCTCCTGAAGAGGTGAGTGACAGGAAAGTTGGTGAGGCAGTTGATGTGTAAGGGAGGGCAACTATTTCCACCATCTTGTTCCCTTTTATGTGATTGTCAGAGCTTCCATCTGCTTTCACCTTGAATGTTACCTCCCAGTTACAATGAGAAGAAAGGGGAAAGTATGATTGCATCGCAGGAAAGAAAGGATACAGCGAGAGACATGATGGAATCACCTTTAAAGCAGAATCAGTTTTCTAACTGCTCGGAAGGACTGTCTCCGTTTCAGTTTTCCGTCGAGTTCTCCACTTTTCCATTTTTGTATTTCTTCTTTCTCCTATTTCCTTTGACGCCTCATTTCACTGGCAGCTATATTCTATCTGTCAAGAAAATGAGCCAAAGATAGAGATGTGGCGGACATCACTTCACAGACTGTGGGGCAGAATATAACAGCATTATTCATTTCTAATTCCTACCTATTTCTGTTTTGTTTTTTTAATCACATTGTCACATTGTCTTTGATTGTTGGCAAAGGAGTACCAGTGACAAACAGTTTCCACTAATGAGTTATAATGAGCTGTAAACTATATTTAAGTCATTTTTTACCTTGAGGAAGTCTTTTCTTTTTCACTCTCTCTTTTTCTCACCCATGTTTGATTCACTCATCAGGCATTCCTGGACCAAATGCTTCAAAAGGGCTTTAGTCAGAGTCATCAGTTCAATAGCTCCTTCTGGTCATCAGCTATTCCTGACCACCACTTTCACACCACTCACCTGCTCCTGTCATTTTTCTTGCATTTCTTTCAGGCTGGTAGCTATTCTGATTCACTCTAAAGCCCCATCGGCTGTCCCAATCTGCCTTGATTTCTGTCCAGTAGCTCTCATCTTGCAGAGAGGCAGCTCTGATTCTTTCATTCATACCCTTGCCGGAAGCTCTTGAAAATCTTTCTCCTTTGAGAAGGATCGGTCCTTTCTCTGTCCTTTCCATCTGAAGGTGGAAAGTCTCCAAATGGGATTTTGCTTCTGTTTCCTTTCTCTTTAACGGTTTTTATGTAAGATATCAGTTTGTTGCCCCAAATATGAAATTAAAACTGTAAAATGTAACAGTATAAGTATCTGTATGCAGTCACACGCTTGTTACAGTCAGTGCAGAGGAAAATTATCTCTGCGCATAATTGGATGCAACCAATCATAGCAACGAATTATGTGATATTAAGCGATTATGGCATTCTTGACAAGTCCCTTATTTGACTTATTTGATTTAACTGTTCCTCCTTTAAAGTTATTCCGCTGTCAATATTTTTTGCAACAGACATGATAGTAGACTCTAAACAGCTCGTTTCTCAGATGACAGCCATTTTGTTGTGAACAAGTTCAACTCCACAGCGCTCAGTTGAGCTGGATGAATATGTCGCTGTTACTCGTCTGTCCATCACTGCGTAAAGCCCGCCCGATTGATTTATTGGTTGGTTGGTTGGTTGGTTGGTTGATTGATTAGCCCAGCAGATATTTGCCAGAGTATGACCAGTTCCCAATGAAGTGATTCCAGATCAACTTTCCCTCGCTTCTGAGCTAGCAAACATTTAGAGATGGGAGAAAAGAGGACTGTGGCGATAGGAACATTGCAGTAGCAAAACCACTAATTACTGAAACAAGCTTGTTGTGGGCAGCAGCATTGAAAACATGGGTTTGTCTCAGTGGCTTCTGTTATATATTCAGCAGTTTCAACTAGTTTCCTAGTAGTTAGTACGACTTTTCACATGTCTGTGAAGGTTCTCAGTCATCCAGGTCATGGTTTATCTAACAAAGGTTCAAAAAAGGCAACTGGACTTGTAGAGTTTTTTTTTTTTTTTTTGAGAAGACGTTTCACCACTCATCCGAGTAGCTTCTTCAGTTCTGAAGAAGCTACTCGGATGAGTGGTGAAACAACTTTTCACATGTAAATAAGTTCTATTCTGATGGATGGTTTAGGGCATATGAACACGTATCTTGTCGGATTGTTGTATTTAGCTTCCATGTAATCAGTTAAGTTGTCCCACTTAAACTTTCAGCATGATTTATACAAATGAATTGGTGGTGCATTATGAATACAGCACAACAGGTAAGTCTATCACAGGACTAACATTAAGAGACCAATATGCATACAAGCCAGTGGGGAGCAAACAGACTAGACAGCATGGACACTTGAGGCATTTCAGACAGTGTCACAAAAACATTCTCATGCACGGAGAACATTCCTAAACAAATGCAGAACAGCTGTGCTGGCAGGTGGCAGGTGACACAGTCAATCAGATAATGAGCAGAGGCGAGAAGCTCTCTGGAACCAGCGATCTTGGTGAGTAAACACTGAACACACAGAGACAATGAACACTGAGAGGCAGAGGCAGCCGGTGCAGGCAGCACCTTGACATTAATGATGTGGTTTCATATCCCGGAGGGAGGTTTGTGGATGAAGCAGTTGTCTAAGCAAGCGGTGTCTGCAGCAGCTCTACCTGGGCTTTCTTTTCTGTTGAGGCTATTTTTCGAAGGGTGCAGTTGACAGCCAATCTCCTGCTCAGCAGACTGGACAATGGATTGGTTGATGCCCATGGGGGGAAAAAATGAGAAAGTGGTTGAAAGCCAGACAGCATTAATACGCAAGAACGACTATGGTCATTAACCAGCGGAATTTGGCTAGAATTTGATACGATGCAGGTCATTTGCTCCACCTGTTGCATTGTAACCAGAATAATACTGTCATCTCATTATTCGGGAAGCAGAAGCAAGGATACAAACTTTCTACAATTATCCACTTTTCTTGGATTTTTACCACAAATGTATTCAGCATTAATTAATCATTACAGATACACTGGGGTGATGCAGTGTTTCAGTCTGGCATGTTGCAGTGTCTTTGGTAACCTTGGGATCTCGACAAGACAACTTAAAATTCTGTGGATGTGAAGAGGTCTCTGTAGTCTGCTTGGTTCAACTTCAAAATCTCCATCTACTCTTTTTTATATTCTCTCATGTTCAGTCTCCAAGGAATAGGGGATTTTTTTTTAAAGAGTAATAAGACTGTCTGGTGCTAGGAGAAAAGAAGATAGAACTGGGAAATGAAAGCCCAAATGACTGTAATTTGTCTCGCCTGAGATCCTGTAGCTCTTGGATGCCACGTTTCATCCTGGATGTGAAAATGATATGCTAATGCAGACTTCAAATATACTATTGTGAGTGCAACAGTCATGTATTAACAGGTGTGAGGTGAACGTTCTGCGGCTGCCGCTGCTGCCGTTGCTGCACTACCTCTCTGCCCATGAGCCCTCAGGAGAAAGTGGAGTACACACAGCGTGCAATAGCTGCTATCTGTTCTCAAAAAGAGGACTGTGGTCCAGGATAAGCAGCCACATACATCCATTACTGTAGGTCAGCTCAGCAGACTATCTCTGGATTTTAATGTTCTCCTGGAAAATGACTTCACACCCCTGCTCCATGACCCTGAATGAAACCGCAAAACACATCTCAATAGAACTGAGCTTGGTGGACCATAATAAAAATGATGATTTCCTTTATTGGGAATGACACAAAAAGCCCATGAAAATAATGGACTTTTTACCCTGCTGTCAGAATGAATAAGGTAATTTCACCTACATTAACCGAATGTCCCAGAATGCTTTGATTTGGATGCCGCTGTGAAATTGAATGGACTGCTAAATTAAATATGTTAATTGTGTAGCGGCCACTCCCATTAATTATTAATGGGTTTGTAAAAATACACTTCCACCAGAAAATTCTGATTTTTATGCAGAACTGTATTCGGGTCAGTAAGCAGTCATAATAAATTACAGTTAATATGATATAAAGGTGGAGCGCTGACAGCGTGAGGTGAAGTTGTATTAATAATTTGCTTCATTACCCCTGCTTTGACACAAGTCTGACACTTTAAGTCTGTTGCCGTGGCTTTAGCTGGTCTGCATTTGTAAAGCTTACACATGGAAAGAATGATGCAAAACATCATGCAGTGTAGCTCCTCTGTTCAATATCATATCACTGCCTTCTGGGATTGTAAAATACGTATTGATTTGATTCATCTAGATTTTGTTTCCGTTCCCCAGAGGAATTAATTCAGTATTGTGGTAAACTGCCCTAAATGGTTGCTTTGACACAGAACAGCCCCTTGGACTCTTCCACTCTCTGTGCTGTTGTTAAAGCTGGTTGCATGTACTTACTTATAGCTGAGTGACAGCCATTAACCGTTCTGAATCATTCATGGCTCACTCTGCACTACAATATCTGAAAACTGATGGATGGTAACTTTTCAGCGCCACTGTACACTGTGTTCCTAGAGAAGTGTATCATTCTGTTATTCATTCATTCATTCATTCATCTTCTGTAACCGCTTATTCCTGTAAAGGGTTGCGGGGTCTGCTGGAGCCTATCCCAGCTGTCATCGGGCGAGAGGCGGGGTACACCCTGGACAGGTCACCAGTCTATCGCAGGGCTAACACAGAGAGACAGCCAACCATTCGCACTCACACTCATACCTACAGCCAATTTAGAATCACCAATTAACCTAATGAGCATGTCTTTCGATGGTGGGAGGAAGCCGGAGTACCCGGAGAGAACCCACGCAGACACAGGGAGAACACGCAAACTCCACACAGAAAGGCCCAGTCGGCCCATGGATTCGAACCCGGGACCTTCTCGCTGTGAGGCATCAGTGCTAACATTCTCTTATGTTATATGAATTATTGAGTGTTTGTCATTGTGTTGTGACCTGACTAAACCAAAATGTATTCCCCTTAACAGGCCCAAACAATTCACAATGCCTCGTGTAACTACTTTGATCAAAACAGTGGGCTAATCGGAAGGAATTTTCACTTAAACTGGGTACAAGACTTTTGATTGTCCATATGATAAGAACATTTTAGCAACTAACTACCATGTGAACATGGTTTATGTGCACATTTGCCCCATGTGGGATCAGGGCAGGACAGAAACAAGGCGTTAGAAAAACAAGTTGTTCAAAGTGTTTGAAATGATGAACGAAGCCAGAGCTGTTGTGTGCAGCACTGTCAAAAACTTAGCTCATTTTAGTTATCTTTTTTCTTTTTTAGGCTCCACAGCAGGTAGAACTACTTTGGATACCGTTAGCCTCATAGCATAACTGCCTAAATCGAAAACAAGAAAGAAAAAAACAATTTTTAGCAAGCACATTGGTATTTTTTGTTGATATTGTAACAGTAGCCAAAAAATGACACAGGCAATTATGCTATGACGCTAACAATATGCTAAAGGTTCTATTGGTATTTTAGAGCCCAAACTGCATACAGATTATTAGATTATTTTATTTAAAATCCATACACTGTAAAAAAATGAATGATTTCAATTACTCAGGGAGGGAAAATGCAGCCCAGTGGGGCCCATGGGGACCGAATAGTTTCTTGACACTGGAGGATGCCAGCTGTGTACTAAAAGTCATACGGTATGTAGGTACTTTTCTGAAAACTTTGGAAACTGTCATATATATTTTACATGGCGTGCATCGTGCAGGTGAGTATAGCATCAGCATCAACTAGGTCTCATTATTTTATCCAAGACTTTGATCCAAATGCTCCTAGGAAAATTCACATCAAAGTCTCTGCTGAAATATTGTGTTGCAAATGTCAGCACTCACAGCTAATGTCATGAAAACTCTCTTGTAGCTATGTAGTTAGAAGAAAGTCTGTATGTTTTGCTTGAGGTCCCTGCAGCAACAGGAATAATAATTCCCTTGAAATTACTTTAAGTAAATATTTTGCAGATATTCTGGTGTTGGCAGAGCAGGTGTATTGGCTCTAAAAAAAGGCCACAATATGGAAACCTTCCTTCATTACCAGGTTAATGGGGGTGCATATTTAAACTGTCAGACGAGGCAGACAGACTGCTCCACGACCATAATATATGTCAAACAGATCATGATCCGAGCAGCACTGTTCATGTGATGGAAGCAAAGATTTAAGCACAAAGCGTGTTAACGGTGTTTTAAATATCCCCAGCTCAAAATTCCATAATTACTTTACTACGTTACTCTTTGCAAAACTTATTTGAGCTAAATCTTTGGGACTGTGCAGACTTAAAAATGTCATAATAAACTGACCTGAAAGACCTGACCTGAACTCAAATTCATGGCAGCTTAAAGTTCCAAGCTTCAGCCCCAATGTTTGCAAAAAAATGACAATAATAGTATAGAAAATGAGTTTCTGTAGCATTTGGATTTATAAACTCCACAAGACCTGAGGCCTTTTGATCCAGGTAAAGTGTGTGCCATTGTCCTGGATGTAGGAAATTGGATGAGTCATGCACCCCCATCGTCAACCCCGAGGGTGATGAAATATTTTCTCACGGATGCTGCGGACATTGACAGAGACGTTGGAATGAAATTTCCAGGTTGCTGCTGACCGTAATCATGATGCTATTTATTCTGGAAAGCGGGAGGTGAAGAGATCACCAGCCAAGAGTCGATGCCTGGGCTCTCTTTCATTGAGTTCAAGCAGTGTATAAGTATATTGATAACAACATAAATGGATTCATGATACAAACTACAGCCTGCCATCCATAGTGTCATGATATGGCACCAAGATATGCCATACTGTCTTAATTCTGAACTAAATAATGAAACGAAATAGCCTGGATAAATAATAACTTATTGAATTGATTGATTGAACTGATTATAATATATTTAAACCTCAGGAAGAGTTGTGATCAATTTAATGTCATCAATTGAGGTTAGTCGCCCTAAAAGGTATTTCCATGGCAACCAATGTATTCAAGTGTATGTATTCAAGTCAGGCGCTTCAACATAAAAAAAGAAAGAAAAAAAAAAGGAAGAGGACTGCAATAATGTGCGTTATGGCTCGTTGAGCTCTGCTAATAATGAACGACAGCTTCAGTTCACAGGTTCTCCTGTCTTGTAAAAACACTAGATGGCAGGGCAGGCTAAGACATACCCGCACACCTACCGGTTCCAGCGGCTTCATAGAGTGAGATACACCACTGTGTTTGTTTCGAATCGGCCGCTGCTGCAGAGCTCTTTGACTTTGTGGCATTATATTTCCCGAGGATACCTCTTTACCTTTGAGGTCAAGACATTACCCGTGGACACCGAACCTTCTCGCCAGGACTCCAAAGTTTCTTCAGGAGGAGCGTTAAGCTGTTGGATCTGATTAAAAGGACGCCATGAATTACTTCTGGATTTACAGCGCTTGGATCCCCTGCGCCGCGTTCCTCTTCGGATTTCAAGGCAAGGCGACTGTTTCATTCATTTGTATGGGCTCAGGCTCGATGTGCAGGAACGTGGTGAGGCGCAGCTTTGAGTCTGATGAGACTCAAAGAGTGTTGATTGCCTGTTAGCGGCTCGTGCTGCGAGTTGTGGTTGTTTGCGCATCTCGGATATTATCTGCGTCTCATGCGTGCGTAAAATATGCAGATGCCGTGCGCAGAAACGTAACGGCGCACTCGTGCCTTTTGCAAACTTAACAAACTTATCTAGAAGTGACTCACATTATACAAATCTGCATAGATACTAATGATTGAGTCTGTGTTTATTTTCCAGGGAACCTCGGAACAAGTCAGAATAACTTTGAGCACTGGAGAGTGTTTAGAGCTCTGTTATGAGCACATAACTTTAACAGCTCTACAGTCATCTGTTGCATTTTGTGCTTGTTATTTGTTCTGGTACTGATGCTGACATCCATTTGGTCGTGCTGGTGGAAAAGCTGCTCTATCTGCTTTGATTGAGTTTTGGCTTTGAACAAAAACTCTTGACCTGCTGATGAATATCTCACCACAAGTTTGTCAAGTGCCAATCATCAGCTGATCACTCCATCTGCACTATAAACTGATCCTGATGGTTCATGTTGGTCATGTCTGTATTTGCTACGAAATGTTGGTTGAGCTGGTGCTAAACTGCATATGTCTGGAGCATAATTTCTCTCCTTTATACTTCCAGTCTTATTTAGTTTAGACTGGATTTTTTTTTCTCTATTCATTTACATTGTCTGACCTCACAGATCGCTGACTGTGCTAACAAGGCTGATCTGGCTCCTCTCTGGGAGCTGAGGGGCGAATCAATTAGCTCCCTTTGACGCCCACGGGAACATAACACGTAGAAAAGAGAACACGCTGACCAAGAATATTGGATTCACTTTAACACTGTGCTGATGCTGGCAAGCTGCCTGGATGGAGAGATGTGCCACACTTGAGCAGAGGGAGAGAAGTGGAGTGAAGGGAAGGGCAAGCAGGAATAGACACACGTGGAGGAAGAGAAAACTGTGATGAGTGGAAGTGAATACGTTGAAATTAGGTGCATGCAGGAATAGTCATTTGCATGGCTTAATTTTTCTATATTTGTAATCACATATATATGTTATATATTGGCAGTAAGTTACATCAGTAAGAGACTAGAAAATCACAGAGGAATGTATAAGGACAAATCGAATGTACAAATGTTTCTTTGAAGGCAAGAAGCTGTCTCTCACTGTTACTTTATACTCTATTTTCTTCTCTTCTTTCTTCACCCACATCTTCTTATTATTCAGCTCATGTAGAGTTGCTGCTTGTCCTGAATTTTAAAGTACCACTGGGATATTAGCTCTCAGAACAGAGAGTTCACTTCAACCATGGTAATACTGTCATTTTTTTTTTTTTCACATCATAGAAATGACTGCTCACTATCTAAGAATCAATTCAGACTTTTCTTCTGACTGAGTTCTCTGCCATCCTGGTAATGAACACTCCCAGAGACTGATAACCAGCCACCTACCATCAAATGACTTCACGTTCATATTGGTAGACGAACAACAGATGACTTTAATCATGTAATCGACACAGTCACTGGACTGTGCTGGGTGCTGATGAGCCTCATTGCTGGTACAGCTGTCAGAGATGATGAGAGGATGATGGACGGGGATTCTCATTTCAGACTATAATGCAGATATCTGTCCAGCTTTTTAGGTGTAACCTACAGACTGTATAAAGAAGGAGGTGGAAGTAGATGGTGTCTGGCTAATGTATAGGTCATAAGCTCCACCCCCTCCATGTTAGTGGATGGGAGTTGGGCCAAACTAAAACACTAAAATACACGTCAAATACATTTTTTTCAAGGATGGTTTCTTTAAATAAATAAAATAAATAAGTACAGTGTATAATCTAACATTTCTTTGTAACTGATGGAGTTAGAGCAGAGCGGAGCATTAATTAAAAATGCAAGTGAGTCTGGCAGAAGTGTGGGCAGATCATTGATAACGCGGCTCCATGTGGCTCCACTCTCGGACCGCACTGTGGGAAAATAGCATCAGTTTGGCCAAAGCAAGGAAGCCGGGACGCCTTGTCCATATTTATATGCAGTCTATGGTATAACCTAGCTGGATGGATTCCTCTGACTCTTTGCTTCTTGTGTGGTTGATGCTTATATTATAAACTAGATCCTGTTAAGCAACTGTTTGCACACACAACCACTGAGAGGAGCAATGAGTGTGTCAGAGATCACATTCATACCGTATGATTATATATATAAGTTCCTCTGCAGTGCTGCATTCAGGAGCTTAGTGATATCTTAAAGGGGAACTACTGTTTTTTACAACCTGGACCTTATTGCTGGGATAAAATACGATCACCCATATAACTTTTGTGTAATTTGTAGCTGTTCGGGAGATATTTAGATCTGCGTATATCCATATAGTGGGGGTGACTGGGACACCAAAACACAGCCTCTAAATAACGCATTTTCTGCCGTGAAACTCGTTCATTTAACCAATATTTTGTTATGATACGCTAGTGCTGAAGGTTCCTCTGTCTTTGCTCCTGGCTGCAGTTTTGGATCTAACGAAATGCTGGACAGGTTTCACTTCAGTGAGTCTGTCTTAAAACTGTCAGGGAACAGGCATCAGAGAGCTGGAGAACATTTGACAATGTTAAGATGCCACTGAGGTCGCCTCACTTTATTTCTTTTTGAAATATAGAGCTGTGCTATATCTGGATCTGTGATTTTTCTGAGATCAGGGCTTGACGCTTAGCATTTTCCCAAGTAGCACGTGTGCTCCTAAGTTGAAAAACCAAGTAGCACACAAATAATTTTAGGGGCACGATGAAAGTTACCAAAAAATGTGTTTTTCTTTAATAAAGTGATATGAGGTCAACGAGGAGGCATTTATAAGCAAAACAATTAAATTCATAGCTTTTTAAGTTTTAGTTATATTCTCTAAAGAGTGCAGAGAGATTTCTTTCATTGTGTCTGCAATCTGTCCTATCATTTCTGCACACCTTTTGTCATTGTCGTACACACAAAAAAATGATTTGTAGAATTTACTTAAAAAAATCTTTGTAACAAATTGCACTCATTAAAACTAAGTAAATGTAATGCTGTAATATCAAGTACAACTTACTTGCCGGAATCAATCAAAATTTACTTGCTACTATCATTGACATTTATGAAAAAATTAAGTAAGTTTTACTTAACCATGTCAATACAGAAACACCATGGTCATGAAAATATGGAGTAAATCTTACATGTTTATAATAAGTAGATTTTACTAGATTTGTTTTTGTTTTAAGTACTCAGTTGTATTGAGAGGTCTTACACACCAAAATTATGTAAATGTTGCTTGTTTTGTTCTGATAAATGTTACTGAATGGCAAATTACACGGATCACACTATTGAAGTAAAAAGCAATTACACTTTTATTTTACCAATTCAAACAAAAATTCTCTATATAACAAACAAAATATCACTGATATTTCAAGTGAAGATACAACAAAAACACTGGGGTGCAGTCAATTTGATGGAATAAATATACAGACGAGCATCCATACCAACTGGACTTCAAGTACGGAAAGTAGTGTACTGACAGAACCACAAAACCTCCTGAATCACTACTATTTTCCAGAACATGTGACAAACAGAGAGAGAGAATTTTGAAAATTTATACAAAGACATACCAATCAATCAAATCAATTCAGATCAGTGTATTATGAAAGAAAAACTCCAAAAATTAGAAGAAACAATTAAAGACAACCAAAACCCCCTTGATTTCGAAATGACTTGGGAAGAAATAACCAGACAGACAAAATGTCTGAAGCCAAGGAAAGCTTGTGGTCCAGACAGCATTAGAAACGAAATGCTCAAAAGCAGCACCCCAGAAATGCAGGGTGCAGTGTTACATTTGTTCAACCTTATACTACAGGCAGGATGTTTCCCCAACATCTGGTGCAAAGGGCTCATTTCCCCCATTCATAAGAGTGGGGACAAATCAGACCCTAATAACTACCGTGGCATCTGTGTCAGCAGCTGTCTGGGTAAACTATTCTGTAGTATTCTTAATACAAGAATACTAGATTTCCTTGAGGAACAGTCAGTCTTAAGTAAAAGTCAGATTGGCTTCCTCCCAAAACACCGCACCACCGACCATGTATATACCCTTCACACTTTAATCAACAAACATGTACAACAAACTAAGAATGGAAAAATATTTGCCTGCTTCATTGATTTCAAGAAAGCTTTCGACTCTATTTGGCATGAAGGGCTCTATTACAGACTTTTAAAATGTGGCATAGGTGGCAAAATGTATGATCTGGTTAAATCAATGTATTCGGAAAACATGTGTGCTGTTAAAATTGGAGACAAATTAACTGATTTCTTCCCCCAGAGAAGAGGTGTTCGGCAGGGTTGCAACCTAAGTCCGACGTTATTTAATCTGTATATAAATGAACTGGCTGTTGAGTTGGATAAATGTGCTGCTCCGGGCCTCTCCCTCCTAGATAGAGAGGTGAAGTCTCTGTTCTATGCTGATGACCTTGTTCTACTGTCTCCTACTGAACAAGGACTACAGCTACAGCTGGACGTAGTAGAAAAGTACTGTCAGAACTGGGCCCTGGCAGTAAACATGAAGAAAACAAATGTCATGATTTTTCAAAAACGCCCCAGGTGTCATGAGAACAAACACCAATTTACCATCAATAATCATGTCATTGAACACAGCATGAGTTATACCTACCTTGGTATAACCATAACAGCATCAGGGAGTTTCAACATGGCAGTGAATGCACTAAAAGAAAAAGCTCGAAGAGCTCTATATGCAATTAAGAGAAAATTTTATAATGTCCATATTCCAATAAAAATCTGGCTTAAAATATTTGATAGTGTCATCCAGCCCATTGCGCTGTACGGTAGTGAAGTATGGGGTCCACTCAGTCATCAGAGCTTTATCCGTTGGGACAAACATCCAACAGAATCTCTACATGCAGAATTCTGCAGATACATTTTACACGTACACAGAAACACACCAACAAATGCATGTAGAGCAGAATTAGGCAGATACCCACTGATAATCAACATTCAGAAGAGAACGCTCAACTTCTTTAACCACCTGAAATCCAGCCCCAGAGACACCCTCCACTCCAAAGCCCTCCAAACCCAAGAGCTGAGCCCAGAGAAGAGTCCCCTATGTCAGTTGGTACTGAGGCTAACTGCCCCCTCTCAGACACAGTCTGACCAGCCTCACAACAACACTGCTCTACAAAAAGTAATCAGGGTAAATCAAATTATAGCACAATGTAAAGAAAGCTATCTGGACCATTGGGAAGAAACAACTAAAAGCCAAAGTAGATTGGAATGTTATCTTGCCCTTAAAAGAGATTATGAATTAGCAGAATATCTCTCTACTGTCAGAGATAGAAAGCAGAGACAGATCCTAACCAAGTACAGGCTCAGTGACCACAAACTGGCAATCCAAACAGGAAGACACAAAAAATCATGGCAACCAAAAGAAAACAGAAAATGTGGTCACTGTTCGACAGGTGAGGTTGAGACGGAGATGCACTTTCTCCTACAATGTACAAAATTAAATGACACTAGAAAAATTTATTGGAACAAGTTCAGCTCTTTGGTTCCAGGTTTCAAAGAGCTGGACGACCTCTCCAAATTAAAAATACTCCTCGGAGAAGGAGAGCGGGCACACCTTGCTGCCCAGTATGTGTTAACATGCCACACCCTGAGGGACAGTGAGTGATCGAGGCACACACACACACACACACACACACACTGTATATAACTAATAGAATGTTCATAATGTATATATCTTTGATTTATTGTATTGTACTTTAATGCTCTGCTTTGGCAATATTGTTTTTTTAAGAAACTTTCATGCCAATAAAGCCCATTTTGAATTTTTTGAATTTTGAATTGAATTGAGAGAGAGACTCAGAGAGAGAGAGAAAGAGACAGAGAGAGAGAGCCTGCCTTCCTGAACGTCACTATTTTTTAGAACATGTGACAAACTTGGAAAAAAACAAAAAAAAGAGTATACATTGGAATGACTTCATGCTTTTCATCAACTATACACCAATGGTTCAAGAACAGAGAACACTACTTGAAAGAGAGAGATGGAGGCAGACAGGTCATCAGATGGGTGACCCGTTACATCAAAATGATCTTTGAGTAAATGGGGGGGGGGGGGGGGGGTTTGAGTGTGTGTGCTTGAGTGTGTGTGGGTTTAAGACAGCAATTTGGATTTCAATGCTTGTACTTTTGGTGTCAGCTTCATCCCATCCAGTTCCAGGAAAAGTTTCTGAAACACCTCAAATGTGTAACGCAGTGGTTTGGGGTATGCAAGATTGAGGGCATAGATCAGTCCCATAAGCAACATGCAAGCTCTTGCAGTGTTTCCACATCCATGCAGCACCTCCCTGCCTTCAAGAATGATGGAGACATCAACTGGATCCTCTTCGGAATCACCATGGACGACCATAATCTTCAAAACGTGACCAGTAGGATCACTGCGGTGGTCCTCCTGCATACAATTGACAAGAAAAGACAATGCTAATGAGGAACAAAACCAAATTCCTTCAATCATTCATATCAAATTCATTTCCACAGTAAATCCTATTTAGTTCACTGTGAGCAGGAGGTTGGGATACCACATGGTATTAAGATTATTACCTCCCTGGAGGGAGAAAGCAAAGAGCACTCTGTTTTTAAAATCAACCAATGAGCAGTATCTCCAGCAAACAAAACACTCCCCAACACCAAATGTTTGACTAGAAGACTAGATTCATGAGAAGGCTCTATTGATTTGAGAAGGGCACATCCATCTTCCTTGAATTTCCCCTTGGGTATCAATAACGTATACTATCCATCTCATCTCATCTTGGATTTTGTGATGTGATTGTACATATACCTGGCAATCTTCAAACAGTTCCTCCTCCTTCTCGCCAACATAGAGAATGAGGCATCGGATTAGAGTTTCTCGTCTCATCTCAATGCTTTGATTCTGTAAACAAATAGTGTCTGTATAGTGAACTCTAAATCATAAACAATAAAATGTCACAAAAAATACATCTGGGGGAGAGATAAGCACACATAAGAGTACATATAAGAGTCCCGCACGGGTATGAGAATTTGCGTTTACAAATACACTATATTGCCAAAAGTATTGGGTCACCCGCCTTGACTCCCATATGAACTTTAGCCACATCCTATTCTTAATCCATAGGGCTTAACATGACATTGGTCCACCCTTTGCAGCTATAACAGCTTCAACTCTTCTGGGAAGACTTTCCACAAGGTTTAGGAGTGTGTTTATGGGCATTTTTGACAATTCTTTCAGAAGCGTATTTGTGAAGTCACACACTGATGTTGGACGAGGAGACTGGCTCTCAGTCTCCGCTTTAATTCATCCCGAAGGTGTTCTATGGGTTGAGGTCAGGACTCTGTGCAGGCCAGTCAAGTTCATCCACACCAAACGGTCATCCATGTCTGTATGGACCTTGCTTGGTGCACTGTTACACAGTCATGTTGGAACAGGAAGTGGCCATCCACAAACTGTTTCCGCAAAGTTGGGAGCATGGAACTGTCCAAAATCTCTTAGTTAATGCTGAAGCATTCAGAGTTCCTTTCACTGGAACTAAGAGGCCAAGCCCAGCTCCTGGATGGCCCCTTCCTGTTCCAACATGACTGTGCACCAGTGCACAAAGCAAGGTCCATAAAGACATGGATGACTGAGTTTGGTGTGGATAAACTTGACTGGCCTGCATAGAGTCCTGATCACAACCCAATAGAACACCTTTGAGATGAATTAGAGCGAATCCTGGGAGCCAGTCTCGTCATCCAACATCAGTGTGTGACTCACAAATGCGCTTCTGGAAGAACGGTCAAAAATTCCGATAAACGCACTCCTAAACCTTGTGGAAAGCCTCCCCAGAAGAGTTGAAGCTGATATAGCTGAAAAGGGTGGACTTAAGTCATATTAAACCTTATGGATTAAGAATAGGATGTGGCTAAAGTTCATATGGGAGTCAAGACAGGTGACCCAATACTTTTGGCAATATAGTGTATGTGTTAGGCTGTATGTGTGTATATGTGTATACATAAGCAAGAGAGAGAGACAGAAAAAGAGAAAGAAAAAAGTCCATCTTTCTGCAAAAGTAAAAAAGCACACACCTGACTCATTTTAAACAGGAAAGGCCTCAATTTAGCCCCCACTTCACCCCCCTTGGCCTTCATCAGGAGTAGCAATTTCGGTGTGTAGGCGTCAAGTTTACTCATGAAGCTCTGCTCCAGAGAAATTGTGGTGATTCGGCGGAATTCCTCTTTTATCTGGATTTATAAAAACACAAAAACAATGTGGAACAATCAGTAACGGCTCCGAATAATCTGATGCTTAATGAGAATTATGTATTATAGAACCATTGTTACTGCCCAATGGAGCAGGTGACATTTCAAATTGTCTAGATTCACCTACCCCATCTTCACAAAACAATGCAGGCCATCGCTCTCTGAAGTCTTCAGCAGCTGGAGTTCCACTCACAACCTCAAGCCTTCGCATTGAAAACGTTCTGGACATCTTTTCTTGAATGACCTTGTTGTTATTCTTCTTCTTTACCTCATTGAGAAGTCCCGTTCTCTCCATCTCCAGACTGTTGCTAGTTTCTCCACTCGGATGTGGAGGAAGGTAGTTCACCTCTGCTTTCTTCGGTCTCTTGCAATTCTTTGCTGGATTTCGCTCACCCGGGGGTTTCCTTTTGAAGGAGTTGACATCCAGCTCAGGACATGGTAGTCCACGTCTTTTTATTTTGCTGCGGAAATTAGCCACCTTCCAAGTAAGACGCTGCTGCCACCCATACATTGCTGAAACTGAGGTGTTAGGCTCCCTAAGGCATGGATGCTTTTTTAACAGGGCTTCTACAACGGCCAGTCTTTGAAGGCTAGTGGGATAAGCAGTGTAATAGAAGATTGTGTCAGCAAGTTTGTCAAGTATGCTCGAATTCAAGTTTGGATTGTTAAGGAGTGAGCCATTGCTTTCGTAAGCCTTATTTCCTGCTTGAAGGAGCAATTCGGAATCATATGAAAAAGTAGGTATGACAAAATTAGTTGGCCATGGTTCAGAGCGACACTCTGGTGACCGTGGTAAAATCATGGTGTCAGCTGAGCTAACTGCAGAAAGGTCATCCTGGGAAGCCTGATCCTGTGACACTGGACAAGAAGAAACAACTGACGTGTCAAGGGAAGTCCCTGGAGATGAGGAAGCAAATGACTCATTGGTGGGAGTCAATGTCAGAATCACAGGCTGTTCTGCTCCAACTAGTTTGATTGTGTCTTTGTCCTTAATCAAATCTGTAGATGTTAGAGTGAAGAATTGGTTGTCAAAGTCTTTGTCTATGTACATCACTGTAAAGCTCCCTTGGAGTTGAAAATGATCCTGTGCAGCTGCTAAAAGTTCTTCTACAGTGCTGGGGAGTCCATCTGGTAGGATTAACTTGTGAACTTGTGTTTCTTCAAGAACAACACGAAGTTGAGCTGGGGCAGACATGTCAGCCATAGGCAAGGACATCTAAAAGACAACACAAAGAAATGATTTAATATGACAAGAGCAAATTTAGCCACACATTTACATTTAGCCACAATACCCTATGTCAAATGCATAATTGTTGGTAAAGTTCAAATGGTTAACATGCCAGTACTCATAGGAAGACAGGGGTTCAAACTCCGCCATCACATGTGTGCCCTTGAGCAAGGCACGTAACACCACATTGCCTTAGGGGAGACTAGCACTGAAATAATTAATAATTATAAGTCGCTTTGAATGAAAGTGTTTCAATGCTTAAACAAATAACCAAGCAAATCCATAGAACATTGGTTCCCAAACGATATATAAAATCTGGAATAAATATACAGTATGTTGAGGAAAGTTGTTGCATTACAATAAAAGGCACAATCTTTATTCACACAATTTATATTCATACTTTACCTAGTCTGACAAGCAGATGTGGTGTTTGAGAGAAACCATACGATCGCCTTGTACTGCATACGTAGCCAATGGGTATGTGTCAGTGAGTTGTGACTGCTCGATCACTTTGACTATGCTTGTGGACTCCAACTTGAAACATCTAAAATGCTCAAGGTACCCCGCATTTTGCAATTTCAGCACAAACACTAAGCTGTCACGAACTATGATGATTTGCAGTATTTCAGCAAAGTCGGGCAATCCACCCTTGGAGCCATACACCAAAACCATGCCAATACTGTAACTGGTGCCCTGAAATTCTGCCTGGTTTGTCAAATGAACAGCTGTCTCTTCTGGGAATTTCTGTGATAGGAATTCTTGTATGTTCTCATTTACAACCTCTAATGGAACTCTTGACATCTTTGACACAGAAACAGCAGGTTTTTTTACATTTGAATTGTGTAGATGGTATGCGATCATTGACTGGTGTTTTTTTGCCATAGACTTCAAAATGTTGCGGAAGCAGTTAGTCTGTCTCACTATCTTCTTAAAGAAGCTATGCTTAGCTTCAAACCGCATGGTCCATAAGGACACTAGAGGACCAAACGCCGTAATGAGATGCGGGTAATGCTCTAAGAAATGGTGTTTTGGAGTCAGTCTCTGTTGTGGAAAAACAATGCTAAATCTATGCCTATGCTCAGAAATCAGGCTATCTAGGAGACCGATGCTTTCATCTGTGTGGGTAGGTGACATAGCCAAGGCAACAACATCTTTGAGTGTCATCAACAACTGCCAGGCTTGCTCATCTTCAGGTACTTTGGTGCCGATCATAAATGGAAGCAGCCTCAGTAAGCACCAATTTTCAGTTGCATTTCCCCCAATGGTTCTACGCGAGGCAAAGCTTAGCGGTATACCTTGGGGACAATTTGTACGGTCTTTCCACTTATAAGGGAACTGTTTGATGATTCGATTGAGCTCTTCAAAAGAGAAATACCTTTTCTTTATCAAAACACCTAGGCACAGAGACAATTCTAGAGGTACAATACCCTCGAGTAAGTCATGGAGTATATCTGGTGGGTAACCTGTTGTTACATGAAAATGACTTAATCTTTGAGTAATTGGACAGTGCCTTTTTACTCCGTGACTATGGGTGTCACTAGCCAATGCTGCTTCAATGTCCAACTGATGTTGCTGTTTTGTTCTACTAGGGAATTCTCCTACCCTAACTTCAAGCTCCTGAAATTGGGACCGTTCTCCAACACAAAACCTACAACTGTATGGCCCACTAAAACTTTCAACAAATCCCCCGACTGAGTGGGCCCCAAGGTTATCAGCGATGACAGAAAACACAGTGCCCTTAATAATTTCCCCTAAACAGGGTACAAAAATACCATCATCTTCTAAGCTTTTCAAATCACTTAATAATGGCTCTAGCACTTTGGGATAACCAAATGTCTTAATGTCAACTGCCTTGCACAAAACAGCTAGGTAAATTGATGATAATGTAGACCTTAACACTGAAGGAATATCAGCAAACACCCAGTAGACAGCGGTCACTTTGTGCTTCTTACGAGAGGTTCCTAAGGGGTTACATACTTCAAAATCGTCACAGTAGAGAAGAAGTGAAAGTCTTAACTCCTCTCCAGACAGAAATGTGTTTCCTTTGAAGTGGGAACCATCATGGAAACTAGTATAGTGACCCGAAGAACCACAATGCCTTGCACTCTTTAAAACTTTCTCCTGAATGTCACTATTTTCCAGCACATGTGACAAAGTTTGCAAAATTGGTATATATTGGAATGACTTTCCCTCTTTTGCATCAAGTATATACTCCAATGGTTCAACAACAGAGAAACGTTCCGTTACAAAACTCTTTCTCTTGTATGCTGTGCCAAGAGGACCTTCCTCACTAAAGGCTACACTGAGAGGATTTAACTGACAAATGCTATTTACCAAATCTGTAACCACCAGTTCTTCAACAACACAATCATGATTTTGTAATGTGTTAGAGACAATGTTTTTGATAATGGGTGCAGATGCTGAATGAGTAATAAATTGAAGCTCCTCAACAATCTCATCTATACACCTACTGGACACATTAAAGACACAATCTAATTTAAGTAGTAAGGAGCCAAGCTTATCAACAATGACTTGAACTAAGTCTTCACCCTCACTCACAAGCACGTCATCTGAGGGAATGTCACTTTCATCTAATACGCAAACACCATCCTCTGTTCCCTGATTTGAATATGTATGGCATACAGTTTCCTTGAAATCTTCAAGGCTGTGAGGATTGTGCTTTCTACTTTTATGTGACAAAAAGGTTGAATATATATTAGTGCTGAAGTCGCAACCTTTAAAAACACAATGGACAGTTTCAAATTTTTTGAGGTGAGCTCCAAGGTGTTCAAAATATTGCCGCTCAGTGTGAAAGCTACATGAATTACATAAAACACATGAGAATGAATGAATTTGTCCTGACTGTTCTGTCTGTGTATGCTCTCTTGACAAATGTGTACGAAGGGCCCCCCAAGTCTTAAACAAGCAAGGACAATCAGGGTACAAACAGGGTAGAGAGCGGCCTTGACGAGAGTGTAAATGTTTCAACCTATAATGTTTTAAGAGCTCTAGACGGGTTGATGCCCTAAAGTTGCAATTTTTGCATGACCATCTCATACCATAAGCCTATGGGTTCTCCCACATTAAAACCTTTCAATCTGTCCTCCTTATACTTCAACTGGCTGCACTGGCTTGTCCTAACGCCTACCTGCAAATCACAATTACATAGCTGTCAACATTGAAAATAAGGGAAATTTCCCGGGTTATTCACACAAAATACGGGAACATTTCAACATTAAATATTACAGTACAGAGTGAACAATGGCATATAATAACAGCAGTAATATCATATCACACACACATAGATGTTTACTTGCCTGAAATAGACTAAGGTGCAGAGTCAACCTTATGGCACTCTTGCCTGGCTCAACCCGCAATAACGCAATGACGCGTGACAAATCAGTGATTCCTGTTGAGAAAAATACAATAGTAAGACTAAAATAATCACAAATTAATATTACCACAACATTTCCAGTCAGTATTTGAGTAAAAAAATAAGTATACTGTACTTATATAAGCATAATGTAACATTAGAGGCCAGAGCGGGCACTCTGTTCCGCTCCAATTTCGCTCCGATACCGCTCACACCATAGACATAATAAAGAGTAGACGCCGCATTGGCTGCTGGGGCACGAGAAATGCGGCCGCCATCGTGAACCGGTCATCCTACCAACGCGTAAACCTAGCAACCACCAAAGCAACAACATGCCTGAGCACTGTGCAGCGTATTTCTGTAAAAATCGGCGGACTATTTATAACAGGGCTCGGGGGATTACTTTTCACAAGTAAGATTGAAAATTATTCTTTTTTTGTACTTTGTGAATAGGCTTATAGGTACATGTATGACGTTTGCAGCAAAAAAACCCGCGTGAAAATCAGTTAAGTATTCAGCGAGTTATGATTGATTAAATGCGCTGACACTTCACTGCGCCTGCTAAACAGATTACACTGAGTGGAGCGGCTGGGTCTGAGCCGGTCGGCCATGATGGTAGGAGACGCTATCGGTTGCCAGGGGCAACGCCTTCAGAACTTAACGGAGACGACTAAACATTTCAGAGCTCTTTAATTTTTGCGCGTTTATTATTTCGGCGGGACAGATCTACGAATACAAGAAAAGTAAGAAAGTAAAGCAATGGAGAAAGTTAAGGCGAAAGAAAATGGACCTTACGCCGCAAAACAGCGGTAGCATAATGTCATGAGCAGAATCTCAACTACTTTTTAGTTAACATTAATGGTTGGCCATTGAGCATTTTCGAAGAGGCAACAGTTTGTTAGATAGTTAGCTAGGCAGCAAACTTCAGATGCACTTCAGGGTTTGCAACAACATTAACAGCTAGGTAACCTACACTTCGTAGCTTTAACAAACAACATAAAGACATTTTTTAGAGAAGGTACCCGAGTGAAAATGCAGAGAACACACTCTCATCGACTGGTGAGATCGAAAGTAAGGTCCTTTCTTCTCATTGCAGCCAACCAAGCAATCCGGCATCTCCTCGTCAGGTCAGAGACTTGCTCTCCCTGATGCTGTGGCCATTTCGGTAACTTAAAAAACTGTATTCCATTGTTCCTATGTTTTCCATATGTGTCGTGTGAGATACTGGAGCAGTTTTTAACGCAGCAGTGAGTTCCAGGCATGGTAAAACAGTGCGGAATTGCGAGAACCTCCTCTACTACCGAGTTAACAACACACGTAAACAATCATGTTTTGCCGCTGGAATCCTGCCAACATGGCGGAGAGGGGGAGGATCCCGCGATATCGAGGGGAGGGGCTCTGTACCATGAACTAGGCTAAGGCTAGAGATTAGCACAGTCACGCACACACACAATAGAAAACATTCAGCTCAGATGTACACACAGAGCAAGCAGAGTGACAGTCACCTCAAAAAATGTCTTGCTTTACCTCTCTGTTACTGCCTGTCTGTCTTTTACCCTCTCTCTGTCTCTTTCTTTGTTATTTACTTAAATAAACTGAAATTAACTGCCAAGGACTACAAAAATGGCTGCAGCTGTGGCCCTGGCCTGAGGCTGCCATGGTGACTCTGCTGGTTGCCATGACTACTCACAGACACAGGAGCGGCCGACTGAACAGCCACCTGAGCGAGGAGCGGGAAATTCGCACCGCTCAGCTCCGCTCACTAGCTCTGGTAGCGCTACATATGTGGACTTCAGTGAAATTATAGCTAGGCTAGCGCTGACTTAACAGTTTAAGGCTCAAGTCATAGCACTACATTGCCGCCAAAAGTTTCAGAAAGTACTTTGTTTCGACTGGACCTCAACCACAAACACTTAGATATAAAACCTTTATCGTTTTTGTTTTGAGAGAAGATATTCTAACTTAGAAGTTGCCGTGCTTATTATCAAGATAACCTCCAACTCACCTCAAACGTTTGCAGACGTTAACTGAGTAGCCTAACTTTTGATCACCCGATATCCAAACTAACTGTAGCCTACCCGAAGTACGAACAGTATCGCTAATGTGTGCTACTGTACGTCAGACAATTATCAAATTACCAACATGTACACGAACTCCTATACGACCACAAATATAAAACAAAAAGGGAATACTCACTCGTTTCGACAGTCAGGTGCAGCAAAATGGCGACTTCTTCGGCGACAGGTCTTCAGTTCAAGTGCGCCGCACTACCACTAGGCATTGTCCAACGGCGCATGCGCGAATTCAAATGCGCGAAGCTTTATTTAGTAAAAGTTACTTAGAATTTTCAGGTGTTGGTAAATCATTTAGATACTACGAGTAAATATCTAGTAAAAAATACTCTTCCAAATCAAGAACATTTATTACATGAATATGTTGTGTTATAGTTTCATGTTTTTTTCTAGTCCCCACTGAAACTTGATATTACACTGTAAGAATTGCTACATTTGAATAAGTAAATATTACAATGCCTAAAAGTCATTTTTTTCAGTGTAGGTTGGATTGATGTCCACTCCGTTTTTCTTGTGTAGGACCATCAGTGGATGAAACTTCACAAAGGGCAGCTCTTCTTTAGCAATATGATATGCGATATTAAATTTGATCTTGAGTTGTCTTCTTTTATCCTCTTCAGAGAGCACGACCTGTCTCCTCACAGCCGCCTGCAAGGGTTTTTGTTGTGCTGCTATAAATGCATCTCTGCACGCGGTATGCCTATGCGATTTACTGTGTTTCACTAAATTATCTTGTTTGAAGTTCGCGTTGCCTGTGACATAAACAGACTTTCCAGCTGCTTGCTTCTGCACTTTGCAGTACTTACAATACATTAATTCGTTTTCGTAAAGGAGCCACGGGAATGTTTTCTGCCAGTCAGCATTAAACCTGTACTTTTTACGGCTGGGAATGGTAGCGTTATCACCTGCTCCTCCGGTTTCTTCAGTCACGTTAGCTTCTTCATCTAACTCTAATTCTTCCTCGTCCTTGTCCACCATTTCGGCCTCGGTGCCTGGGTCCACAGCTTCTGGCTCTGTCGCCCTTTTAAAATAATCGCTAAGGCGCTTCATAGTTCATACGTTTTGTTTTCGTTTGTTTGGCTTCGTCTCGTTACCATAGATACTCCCTCTGCCTTTAACCGCCTTCCGCAGCACGTCAGCAAGCACGCTCACTACATGTAAATCACATATTCTTTTTCCAGCTGAGGCTGCATTCAAGTGCACAACTGGCCACAACCTCCAAACGTCAGCAACACATCATTAAACATTTACTGAATGGTAAAATTCGGTAGTCGCACACATGCTACTAATTGCATTTCACAATTCGCACTGAACTATTTTTTACTTGCATTTGCGACGAGGTGCTCGCACTGTTGAGCCCTGTCTGAGATAACTACCTTCAATACAGAAACAAAATGAAACCTATTCATAATGTTTTTAAATGGTTTCCCATTTCTGATCACAGGCCCTCATCTATTATCAGGCTGTCCTTCAGAATCATCTCCTTGGACCCTCCTGTTCTCATTTTCTGTCAGTAAATTCTTTGCTTTATAAGGACAGTGACTTTCCCTGTTCTCATTAACATATCCTCCAGCTTTTTCTGGTTACTTTACTGTAAGTCTGTTCTTCAAAGAGTTGTCTTAATGCTTTGGTCTTCAAATGTTCTCCTCATTAGGGTACCAGAGTCTATACTGATGCTTTCATTTGATTCATTAGGGCAAATTACGGTATGTGATCCTGATTAGTCGCTGCTTTGTTCTTTACCTTCACAGTCCAGTACAGTAACAGAGAAAGATAAACACCAAGAGACAAGTAATCTTTAGTAAGTTGTTTGACTTATTTTACCCCTTAACACCTAAGCCTTAAAATGTCCACCTGGACTTATTTGCTTGTTTTGACAGTAAGGTCAGTTTATGTATTCGGCATTAATATAATTTATTGAATTTAAATGCATATTAATCAGATTATGTATTCAAAATACATTAAGTATTTGTTTGAATTACATAGTAATTAGGTTACCTATTCAAGATGAATAATGTGTATGTGTTTGAAATACATACTAATTAAGCTTAAATTCAATCAAAATGCATTAAATTTATGTATTTTTGTGATTAATATCCTTTGAATTTTTCTATTTTCCATTCAACAATATCTCAATATCTTGATTCAACAAATTTATTAACATTAAAGCTAACCTCTTCTCTTCACCCAGACACAGGCACAGACACAGTACTCAGCAGGTAATGTAGCTCTTCAACCAACTCATCTACTGCTGTAGATGGAACATGAAAAAGTGTTTTCTAACTTCAATAGAACAGAGGCAAGTTAGGAAGGTTAAACAAAGTCTTAACTCATCACCTGACAGGAACTGGTTTTCCTTGAAGTGTACACCATCTCTTATGGAGCGATACTGCTGGTTTATCGAGCTGGTCAGTGTTACTGCCCTGTGTTCTGTGGGTATCAGTAACTCTATTCAACACTTCAGTAGAATCAAGTATCTGCTGCAACGACCGCAGTAATGGGATATATCGGAGATTGGGACCAAGTCACACATGTGCAAGTCTCAAGTAAGTCTCAAGTCAAGTCAAGTCACAGGCTATGTCAAGTCAAGTCCAAGTCAAGTCACCTTATTATTGTAATTTTACCTGCAGAATCTGATCTTAAAGTGATATAAGTAACTGTCAGTAAATGACAATAATTTGGATTTGCATTGTAAATATTCATGTTCAGTAAAATACATCATGGAATCAAACAAAATTGTAATAACTTCATAAAATTATTTATCACCTGCCAACAGTGTTTGAAATGTTTTAAATTTTCAACATTGAGTCCATAAAACAAATAACTTATCCAACAGACTCCTCTCTGAACACCTCCCTCTCTCTTTCTCTCAAACACAGTTTACATTTAACTTTGTTACATTTCTCCTCTCACTCTCACACACTCTTTCTCTCTCACACACACACACACACACACTCTCGCTCTCTCTCTCTCTTACACACACACACACACACACACTCTTGGATGATTAACTGAATAGGCTTCCTGAGGACGAGACTGGAGGAACTGGGAAATTGCAGGCTGTGTAGTATCAGTGCTGCAGTTTTTTGTCCTTTCATACTCTGCATATCTGTGAAACAGAAGCAAAAACAAGAATGGGATGTACTGCATGGTCAGTCAGACATGAAAACATGATATATGGTTAAAAAAAATAGTTGTTTGAGGCTTTTTGTAGTTTTTATTTACTATCTTGCTTCGCATCAAAATCCTCCAGACTTGGCCCTGTTCCTAAATGTGTAGGCCTACATAAAGTTCTACTATGGAGGACATAACAGGTATTTCTTTTGTGCTCTTTATTATTAAAAATGCCACAAACAGAGCACTTCACAAGAAAACATTGGGCTATTATAGGCTTCAACACCACCACTTAAGCCCTATGAAACAATATCAAATAGCATGGCCTCGATACATCTTAAGGGCATAGGTGAACACAAAATAGGCCTACATGAGGGCTTATTTTATAGCCTTATAATCTTTCATTAAACAGGCACTCCTCCGAAATTTGGTGCAAAGCTAGTGTAAATCGTATCAATAGGCTGGCAGTTGAGTTAACGGCAGTGAACAAAAGTTTCTGACCAGGGCACAGTGTAGGCTACACCTTACACTCACATTCCTCCACTTCGTTTCAACGAGTTCGAAGTAGCCTAATGTGAATACCTCCATCCCTCAGATGTTAGCGTTGGCTGCGTCTCGCTTGCTATGTTTGCTCTTCATTGCCACCAGCCTCTGTCACGTAGGCCTACCGTGTGGAGCTATGATTGCACTTCATGCTACCAGCCTCTGTCACGTAGGCTGTCGTGTGAAGCTTGTGCCTACTGAACAACTGCAGTAGCCTACTGCTCGTGCCTACTGAGAAAGCAGCGTTGCTGTCAAATCTGTCCCTGGGAAAAGTAACGTTGCGCTGATTTGAAAAAGTAACTACGTTACGTTACCAAATTTTCAGTAGTAGCGCATTACACCACTTTTCACCCGAAAAAGTAGTTACGTTTTACACACAACACTGTTAGTGGACGATGCTGCTTGTGCCTGATGTTAATGGCTACTTTAGCTAATATTACATTAGCTAACTACCAACTAGCCAGATAACATTAACACATTGACAAGCACTTACTGGGCAGAATGGGTCTTCAAATGTCGGACGAAGTTGGATGTTGTCGTCTGGCTGTCTGCGATGTTGATGTTGCATGTCTTGCATGTCTTGCATAGCGCTGTTCTTCTTTTGCCATCTTGGGAATAATTCTTAAAGCCGAAAGCAATTACCCTAGGTACCCCTCCGGCTGACATGTTGATGTGATATCTCTGATCTAAGTGGGCGTGGTGTACGTAAGGTACGAGAGGGCATGACCGGGCATGACTGATGATAGTGTCGTGATCCAGTCATGACACGCTATTCTCAGCCTGCGCTCCAGCTGGGTAATCAACTTTATTTTTTATATTCAAACTGAGAACATGATGTGAATAACGCAAGTCATTCAAGTCATCGTGTCTCCCGAGTCTTTAACTTCCAAGTCCGAGTCAAGTCTCAAGTATTTTAGTTTTTGTCAAGTCAAGTCACAAGTCATAAAAATAGCGACTTGAGTCGACTCGAGTCCAAGTCACCAAGTCACAAGTCCCCATGTCTGGGATATATTGAAAGGACCAGCTCTTGTTTTGATCTAGAACAAACTCTACAGGCTCAACAATATTTGACACTTGTGACTTTAATATGTGTTCAGTATGTGTGAATCTTCCAGGTTGTGAACGTACAAGAACACTATATACACATGGTTATCGGCATGTATGGCCGTTCTCTTCCTGTACTTCCTCTTCCCATCCCCGCCCCACCCCAAAAAAGAGTCACCTGAGCAATTTGAGTTTCAGTGTACTTTGGGCGAAAGCTTGGACGATTCCAAGTCCATCAGGATCTTCTGGTAAACTTTGAATGTATTCTTCAAGCTTTTTGGATAGCTTAGATTAAAGGAACCGTATGTAAGAAATGTATTTCAGTTAATCATAAAATGGCCCTGATATGTCACTAGACATGAAGAAATCAAGTTCATTTCAAATACTTATATCACTGACAACAGTGGTCCGGCCAGGATATTGTCATTTAAAAGTGAAAGTTGCAGCCCTCAACTGATGTTGATGTTGTCATGTTGTGTTTTGGCCTGAGGCGCCACCCTCAAGCTATCTACTAATCACGAAGTCAGTAGAGTTTCGTCATCCGGGTTGCCAGCTCTGCTCTAGTTACCACAGCTGCAGCTACGAACGTGTCGGATAAAACATGTATAACGTTACTAAACCTAAAAGACCTCGTTATGAATCCGAAATACGTCGTGACAAAGTCCGGAATGGCATGGAATTGACCCTCGACTTTTGGATGCTATATTCTACCATGTTTGTTGGTATAGGCTAAAAGCCCCGTGCTTCCGTACATATAGACATTGGATTTTTCATGGTCGCCCGTGCTAAATGCGTTCATAAAAAGCTTTATATCGCACCACTAGCAGGGTATGAAAACAATCTATGTTCCGACTGAAATGTGGTATTACAGTACATCTTTACGAAATATTTGGATAATCGCCATTAGTAAATTTTTGTGATACATAATTACTTCGCAAAACATCTCTCATGAAGCATAAACTTTATTAACAGAAAAAAACTTACTGTGTAGGACTCGTCACTTGCCATTGGAAGCTCCTTGTAGCAGCCTAAGTTCCTGCTGGATCCTGCAGCTTAGCTGGCAACCTCGAGTCAGGGGGGAGGCTGAGGGGATACACCGTTCTACAGTATTTTGAAAGTGATTGCAGTACCAGTTTTGGCCAGTTTTGGCCACAATCCTACATACGGTTCCTTTAAGTGCTTAGATCAACCCATAAAGCATCACGCATGCATGGTTGATACTCTGGAGGTTGTGGAGAACTTCGACCTCTTCCAGGACCACACTGACATCTGCAAAGCGTCCACCAGGACCATCAGGATCATCACCCTCAGCTCGAACGGTGTAGATTGCCATGGTCGTCCCTGCCACGTCTGCCTCGGCCTCATTGCATTCAATGTCCTGAAATATGGAGGAAGCAAAGAACAATGAGCTGTGTCACCCTAACCTTGACCTTTGACCACCAAATTCTAAGCAGCTCATCATTGAGGCCAAGTGGGTGTTAATTTGAAGAAATTCCCTTAAGGCACTGTAGATATAGCGTTCATGAGAATGAGATGGACACAAGTTCAAGGTCACAATGACCTCAAGATCTTTGACTCCCTAAAAGCCTGGAAAACAAAACAAAAAGTCAAAAAGTTACATTATGGATAAATGGAGTTGTACATTCAATGATCATCAGCTATTTAAATATGATAAAAAGTGTTGTTTGAGCATTGTTGATCACAATGAGGGTCGCGTTAAAGAATCTCGATGCCATTTTTTACCGCGTTTGTGGGTACTCCGTGCCGTAAAGAACGGCATGTCGTGTCTCATTGCTTAAAAGTAATACTCTTAATAATGGTGCACATGGAACATAAGATAGTAACTTACATGTTCATAGGTTAGTCGTCCTCTGAGGGTAAGGTTCCGTGCTTCTTTAAGATGCAAGGATTTCCGGGGAGACAGAAGAGACTGCACTTTATCCAGTGAAACCCTTGACAACAAAACATCCCAATTTATATGCTTAAAAATAAACTCCACCATGATTCATTTCTGTGAGTGTAGACAGTGATTTGGTCCTTTATCCCGGCTTCTTGTACTATGTGCTCTGTTGCAAATATGTATTTTCTTGGTTGTACTTTGTCCTGATGTGGAGCAGTGAAGGCGGGGAGGGTATAGAATTGGGCATTTCTGCTGTGGTCAGAAAAACAGTGTGATGTGTGCTGTGGGTAAATATGAGGTCAAAAAGTCTGGAAAAAAAACTGACCTGGTGGCAAGGTTGAAAAATATGAGCTCTGAAGAAAAGGTCCACCCTGTAGAGAAGTACTCCTCAGTACAGGACAATCAGAAACAGCAGGCTTAGAAGCTCAAATATAAATATGGGATAAGGATAGCATATAGATCAAAATGGAAAAATTGTGCTCCTATGATTTTTTTAAATTCAAAATCTGTTTGTTTTTTATCGTACATAATCATCTTTATGTTGTAGAACTGACTGTGTATTTCTGTGTTAACAGCTGTGACAGTAATACCACCTTTGCAAACTTTGAAAACTAGAGATAAATAAAATATTGAACTTTTTTATAGACTACACTCCCAGCCATAATATTGCCTAGAAAATGGACCCACGACGTTAGTACTGCATTAAAACATTTGCCCTCACAACTTAATACAAAACAAACCACTCACACACATACACACATATTGGCTAACACATTCTTCATACTGCTCCCCAGTCTTCAGCCGAAGGCTTCACATTTCTATTTTACTGACACAGTGGCTGCCTTTCCTGCAGCGATCACAGACCGTGGAGACACAAAGATGGAGGCCCGAGGTTTAGAAAATCTCTGCCTCACTGTCACACTCGCTTTTCTTCTTTCTCTTGCTTCAAAAATGTTTCCTCTTCATGCTCTTCTTCTCTGGATGTGGTTTTCTATCATACAGTGAGTGCAGGAAGTACTCCGACACCTCCACTTTTTCTTAGGGCTTTCTCTGATTTCCCTGATTCCTGTACTGGAAGCTGGTGGGAGGTTGATGATTTTCCTTGTCACTCACTTTGCTGTAGCTGTTGATTTGGTTCTCCTGGCTTCACAGTCTTGATGCTGATTACTAAACTCAGTGCTTAGAAAGGACTCATGTATTCACCTGAGTGAAGTTGCTACTTTAGGACTCCCCCTGGAACTTTGAACTGATTGTAAAGGGATCTACTGTCTAGTGTGTCCAGGTGGGGACGCCTGCTGTTTAACACTATCAGGAAAGTGCTTTGATATATTCACCAAAAACCGTTTTACTACGATCAGACCATTCATGCTTTGTGTTTGTTAGTCTAATCATTTATCTGTTGCACATCCAAAACAAACGGCAAGACAAACGTTGATCTTTTTTTTTTTTTGCTTGATGTTTGCAACATGCCCTAAGTTTAGCAGCACACACATCCACAGCCATGCACAACTTCAACAGCAACAACTCAAGAGACTACCCTCTTTCTTAAAGGGACAGTGCTATTTCTCTAAAGGTTTTCTTGATAAAAATAAAATCAAAGCTGGATAGAGCTTTTAACACTGTAGCAACAATTAATATGACTTCAGGTAGATCACTTTGACTAGGTCATTGTAAAAGTAGCATGCAAGCCAAAAAAGTGTGGGCAACCCTGCTATAGACAGTATAAAGATGGACGGCAGAACTGCTTCTCAGAGGTGAAGCCAACGCAAGTAGAGCTCCCCCTGGTTACTAGGTCATAGGCTCTGTATAGGTCATGGGTCTTGCGCCAAACTAAATGCAAGGAAGTGTCGAGATGTTGTCCATATTTATATACAGTCTATGATACACACCGACACACATTACTCCTAAAGCACCATCAGCAGCAGCATCTATATTAAGTCTTTTTACAAGGACAAGGTAAAAATCACAATTTGTTTGATTTCAGTGAACAAGACTAAAAGTGACCCTTGCATTAGACTACAGTGACTTCACAGACACAGTTAAACTATCTTTGTGTTCAGTTTGCAGTTGTTTAGTCGCTGCCTGGGCATGGAATCAGCTTGGCATGCTGCCACCTCTGAGCTGAAAGGTGAATCGTCAGTCAGAAGAACTTTAACTCAACTCTGTTTCTCAGTCCAGCAGATCATCAGGCGTACATGAAAGAATGTTTACACAGAAATCAAGAAACAGCCCTGAACTGCGTGAAACATGTTCTCAAGGTTGCTGGATCAATGTCTGCTGCAGCCTCTGTGTTGACCCTGAAAATCCTGGCTTGAGGGCATCCTGAGAACCAACCAGTTTCGTAATAGCTGTAGTTTCCTCCATGTTTCAACCAGAAAAACTTTCACTTCATCCAATAGAGTACCAATGAAATGTTTGTTCTCCATGACACTTCATACACTGTTTATGGTTGTGATCATATATTCAGCATGTGGCTGGTGTGCATTATCCTGTTAAACTCACTTCTGTCTTGAGGCATCCAGAATTCCTCTATTCTATCAGTCCATACCTTCCATAAGTTCACTGACCCAGACTTTGACTTTACCATGTCCGATTTCTTCCAACACAATATACCTGCAAAAACCTGCTGCCTTTCTGTGAATGTTATTTGCCAGCTAGCTGTTTTATCCAAGTATTAGTATTTTGGTTTCATATAATTTAGTAACTCTGTAAAATGTCACACTCTGTGTAAACCGTAAATCACCAGAGAACCTCTGTGTCATGCAGTAGGTTGGTTTTGACAATTAAATTTGGCCCAATCTAATCTTAATTAAAATGATGGTTCTGCTGTTAATATCACACTGTTTGTTCTCACAACAGGAGGCTGAACTTGTTCATGTGAATCAGTGTTGTCTCACTTCAGATCACTGAGCCTCCATGGCTCAGTGAACATGTGGCTTTGATTGTGTTGTAGTTGAACTAATTTAGTCTGATGACTGCTAGTTAATATCTGCGATGGAAAGAGTGATTCACTTCTTATATTTGCATAAACACTAGAAAGACAGCACGATGAGTTGAAAATCACCGCAGAGGTACACTACCAGTCAAAAGTTTGGACACACCCTCTGATTCAATGTTTTTCTTTATTATCATGACTACTTACATTGTAGATTCTCACTGAAGGCATCACTCTGAATGACCACATGGATTTATGTATTAAACAAAAAAGTCTGAAATAACTCCAAATATGATTCATATTTTAGAATCCTCAAAGTAGCCACCCTTTCCTTTGTTGACAGCGCTGCAAACCCTTGGACTTCTCTAAATGAGCTTCATGAAATGGTTTTCACTTCACAGGTGTGCCTTGTCAGGGTTCATTTGTGGAATTTGGTAATGGTAAATGGCCTTGCTTTTATATAGCGCTTTTCTACCTATTGGCACTCAAAGCGCTTTACAGTCATGGACGCATCTACCCATTCGCTCACACAAGCACTCACACATTCACACACCAGTGCCACGCACTGGGAGCAACTGGGGGTTCAGTGTCTTGCTCAAGGACACTTCGGCATGTGGCACATTCCGGGGATCAAACCGCTAACCCTCTGGTTTGTGGACAACCCGCTCTACCTACTGAGCCACTTGCCTTCTTAATGCGGTTGGGACCATCAGTTGTGTTGTGCAGAAGTCAGGTTGGTGTGCAGCTGACAGCCCTATTTGACAACTTTTAGAATTATTTTATGGCAAGAAGAGAAACGACAGTCCATCATTGCTTTAAGAACTGAAGGTCAGTCCCCAAGTGCCATCGAGCGCTACGATGAAACTGGCTCACATGAGGACCGCCCCAGGAAAAAGGGTTCGTACGGGTGCTTGAAATCCTTTAAAGTGCTTGAATTTCAATGTTGCGTTTTGAAGGCCTGAAAAGTGCTAAGTGCTTGAAAGTGCTTGACATTGTAAACTCTGTGTCGGGATCAGACTGGATAGTTTGCTTATTACCAGGATGAATAAAATCAGTAAGAGAACTGTATGTGAAGATGTTTTCTCCTGGGCTCCTCTGAGCCTCTCTTCTCCTCTCTGCAACCTGCCGGTCTGTGTGTGACCCCGCCCCGCCCCCTTCAAAAAGAGACAGCAGGAGATGACAAAATGCCAGTAGGCTGCCGGTTTAACGAGCGTTGGCTTGAAAATGAAAAGTACAGACGATGGTTAAAACGAGGACCGAATGAAAGAGTGGCATCATGCTAGGTCTGTAAAAAAGATTTGCAGATTTTGGCAATGGGAGAGTCTGGGCTGTCCAGTCACATGAAATAGGTAAGTTAAGACTTTTGGAGTAACTTAGGCCAATGCTACATGTTAACACTTTGTTTATGCTAACCTAACCTTGGCTAAATTAGTGGTTTTACAGACTAAATGGACTAAACCATGACAAAAATACAGACTAAATTATATAAATGTAGGGTTGTCAGAGTTAAGGTGTTAACCATAGACTGTAGAAAAAATGATACGCATTAACGCATGTGATTAATATGGAAACGATAACACGCTAAAGAATAATTAATGCACCATTAATCACGTTATGTGACCTAGAACACTAGAACGGACAAGACGGTCATTTTGACCGCTTTCAGATTTATATGTGCAAAAACTTTGTGTCTGTATTTTAATTTAGAATAGTTTTATATAAATTACACTGAAGACAAAGAAAATATGATATGTTTTACCTATTTTGGCCATAAGCGGCCATATTGACCGCACATCATTTCGCGGGGGTTCATTGTTTAATTTTTCGCGACGGAAGTATCACATGTATCTTGATTAGCAAAGACGGCTAAAGCAAGATGAGCTAAGAGCACAGAAGAGGAAAGGACTGATGGCGGAGATAAGAGATAAAAGCCAAAAAGAAGAGAATGGAGCAGGAACTCGGGTTTCTCCTGAAGTCTGCTAATAGCAATGCAGAAAAAGCTGAGAGGGAAAGAAAACTGCACTATATCTCAAAGTCCAATGGACTTTGAAGAGCTGCCAAAGACAAGGAGAAAAATCTGGAGGCTTTGGAGAGACAGCTTACTGACAAACTCCAAGAACTGAAATACACACCTTAATATACCCTGCCCTATTTGGCCTCACCAAGTATTTCATGGTGTTTGATGCAAGTGTTTTTTTGTTAGTTTGCACAACATGTTTTCAAGTTAATGTGAATTAAAATATGCATTTTGCACAGTGCAACTTTTTTTCCGTTGGAGAATGTTTGTTTTTATGTTTTGTTTTCACTGTTTTTAACATAACATAACAGAATGACATTTCACAGTCACAGTTTTGCACTTGTCGCACCTTTTGCTCAGGTTTAGTGCAGTTTATTGCTTACCTCAAAAATATTTTTGAATAAAAAGAATTTATTGAAAGTGAAATTTTTGTGTAATGTGATTTATTTATTTTTAATATTGACTGTGCTAGATTAGATGGCAAGCCAAAACTTCTTACAGATGGGTAACACATTTTGAAACATAAAAAAGTATGTCAAAAAAGAAAATTACAGGGTGCTCGCAGGTCTCTCTCTCTCAGTCTCAGTGCAAGTGTGCCCTGAAGAACGTCAAGTGGCTTCCCTTTTTTTGGATAAAACTTGTTCTCCTTTAATCTCTAAACTTTTTGCTATTATGTAACATCATTTTAGATGTTTACAGCATAATACAATGTACATAATTGTGATAAAAAGTGAAAAAAGATAATCATGAGTACATATATTCCTGTAGATATGTATTTTACCCCAGTGATAAGGTGCTGGAAACTTTTGAAAATGACCCTTAAAAGAGCCTGAATTTGACCATGAAAAATGTGTATGAACCCTGAGGAAAGGAAGACAAGAGTCACCTCTGCTGCTGAGGATAAGTTCATCCGAGTCACCAGCACCTCAGATTAGATCCCAGATCAATGCCACACAGAGTTCTAGTAGCAGACACATCTCTACATCAACTGGTCAGAGGAGACTGCGCCATTCAGGCCTTTATGATCAAACAGCTGCTAGAAAACCACTACTAAGGAAAAGCAACAAGCACAAAAGATTTGTTTGGACCAAGAAACACAAGGAATGGACATTATGGGACTCAGGAGGTAGAGCAGGTCGTCCAATAATCAGAGGGTTGGTGATTTGAATCCTGCTCTCCCCAGTCGCTGTTATATTGTCCTTGGGCAGGATCCCTTACCAATCCTGCCTTGTGTGAATGTGTATGAATGAATAATGGTTTCTGTAATACGCTTTGGGTGTCTTGAAAAGCGTGATATAAATGTAAGCCATTATTATTATTATTATTATTATTAGACCAGTGAAAATCTGTGCTTTGGTCTGATGAGTCCAAATTTGAGATCTTTGGTTCCAACCGCTGTGTCTTTGTGCGACGCAGAAAAGGTGAACAGATAGTCTCTACATGCATGGTTCCAACCGTGATGCATGGAGGAGGAGGAGGTGTGATGGTGTGGGGGTGCTTTGCTTTCTGATACTGTTGGGGATTTATTCAAAACTGAAGGCACATTGAACCAGCATGGCTACCACAGCATCCTGCAGCGACATGCTATCCCATCCGGTTTGCGTTTAGTTGGACCATCATTTATTTTTCCACAGGACAGTGACCCCAAACACACCTCCAGGCTGTGTAAGGGCTATTTGACCAAGAAGGAGAGTGATGGAGTGCTGCGCCAGATGACCTGGCCTCCACAGTCACCTGACCTAAACTCAATTGAGATGGTTTGGGATGAGATGGACCCCAGAGGGAAGGCAAAAGGGCCAACAAGTGCTCAGCATCTCTGGGAACTCCTTCAAGACTGTTGGAAAACCATTTCAGGTGACTACCTCATGAAGCTCATCGAGAGAATGCCAAGAGAGTGCAAAGCAGTAATCAAAGCTAAGGGTCGCTATTTTGAAGAATCTAAAATATGAATCATATTTGGAGTTATTTCACACTTGTTTTACTACATAATTCCGTATGTGATGATTCATAGTTTTGATGTCTTCAGTGAGAATCTACAATGTAAATAAAGAAAAACCATGAAATGAGAGGGTGTGTCCAAACTTTAATTTGACTTTTCAGTGTAATTGAAGTAAAAGTCCAGTTGAAAAAAGCCCATGGTAGATCCGTTGTGTTTGCATTATTAAAGAGAACATGTTGAATAATTTAGCCCCTTGCAGTGTGCACTGATTACCGCATTAGGCCAGCCTCATGGACTGAGACTAATATGATTATACAAAGACTCATAAAGAGAGCCCATTCTCTTGACCAGTAATATTCATCAATATTTACAGCGATCATATTGGAAATGATCAACTCCTCTTTCTCTCTCCATGCTCCCCCTATTCTGCTCATTTATCTGCACTCTGTAGTTTAAAATGTTTCTCAGTTGTATGTGTATGTAACTCCTGCACATTCAGCATCCCCTAAATCTCTGTTAGTTGTATCTAAATTCCACCACTCAGTGTCGACTGGTTTCAATAAAGATAAGATGCCTTGATTCCATTGCTGGTCACCATATAAAAGAAATACCTTATAAACACATGGCAGTTTGGAAAATACTTGTCATGTTGTCGGTGCTTGAATTAAATCAGTTTTTACAATCTTCCTGGTAAACATCCACTCACAGAGAACATCGAGCTTTTCATGAAGGAACATTACACATATTTTTTTGAGTTTCTGTGGACAAGTGGCATCAGATGTGAGAGATGTGTTGTGAGTCCTGCTCCAGGGTTGAGGCTGATAAGAACCAATAAAACTCTATCAGCTGTTGTGTAGCTATAAACCTGCAAAGAGAGAAGAATAAGTCCAGTCACATCTCACTGAGCACTTGATCCTTATAGACTTAGCATTGCCTTCAAAGTTAAAGAGGTTAGTGTGTGGCATGCTCCTGCATGCATACTCGTAAAGCTAACTGATAAGCATTGCACTCACACCTACTCTGTGTGCAGGGTCTGCTGCTGTGATGATAAGGGTCATGCTGGCTGTGTAGTTGGTTTGGCCTCAGAGTCAGGAGAGGCTTCAGGAGTGGATGGGACTCACAAACAGGTTAACAGCAGCACAGCAGGCAGAAGGCCAGCAGAGAGCAACACAACATCGCTGTCTGCCACAGTGATAGTATTGAATACTCTGATACTCTGTGTGAGAGTGTCTCTGTGTCAAACAAAATTGGGCACTTAAAATGAATCAAATAAAAGTGGAAATGTAGTTGTTTTGGTTGCCAGATAATTTACAGGGTATTTTGACAGAGTCGGAAGAAACTTGTGTTGCCTTCTTGTCATTCGGGAAAGCAAATAGTCTGTTTCAGAGGAAACAGAAGTAAAGAAGGACGTTTGTGCTGAATAGATGGAAGTTTGTGGGGGCTGGTGGAAGTTTATAGCGTATAATTATAATGTGAAAAATATGAACTGCTGTACCTGCTTACTATGAATGAGTTTGGTTGGACAAAGTTTGATTATAAGGTCACACAGATTTACAGAAGAAGAAGAAGAAGAAAAACTGAGATGTCCTAGAGAGAGTATTGAAGAACAGCATTTGTTCAGCAAAAATCAGTATATAGTGTATGTGTGTTTTGAACGTCATAGACGTCTGAGTACATCTTGTGATTAAACAGAGGCTATAGAGACCGGTGAGCTGACTGCAAAAGTCATTTATTTTATGTTGTTCCTTTTTCTCATGTGTGTTCCCGTGTTCCTTCCCATCCTTCCTTTTTGTCCCTCTTCTCATTGCCAGGGTCATCCACATTGTCTAGTCTCTTGTATCCAGTTAATGATGTATCGAGGTGACACACTCTTGCGCTGTTGTGTTGCATTCAGAGTCCAGGCGAATGTGTCTGAGAGCAGGACAGACGCATAAAGGCAGATGAAGAAAGAAAAACTTTTTAATCAGATGAAGAGAAATAGAATTTGACCATCACCCTGTAAAGTGAGCCAGGTATACTCTTTCTCAATCTTTCTCTGACACTCAGTTTACAATTCTGTCCTTAGCGCGGGCTTTTTACAATGAACCTTGATAAGCAGTGAAAGTTATTTATATGCTAATTTACCAAAGAAACACGTCATACATTAGAACACCCACAGTGTGGACTGGAATTGAGATATTCTGTGTGTGAATGTGTGGGTGTGTGTTGCTCTAATACTGGCCCCTGGACAAAATGATGTGGGGTTTGTTTGTTTTTATAAAATGTATTTATCTACTATGAAGCATTACTGCACTGTTCTATCTGTCCATTTTCATATTATATTCATGATAGAAAAGAAACATGTTGACTCAATTTCATTAACGTTTCTGTGTGTGTGCTTATGGCCCCCAAGTGAATTGGATTTGCCCCAACGTATGTTAACCCCAGCAGAAAAAAAGGATGATCTGCAAAAGAGAGAGAGAGAAAAAAATAGTAACTTCTCAACTTGGAGGATTTTCTGCTTTCCTTTGTCCTATACAAGAGCTGTCTGTGGCGCTAGACATCAGTCTCACTCACTTTTGGTAGAATACTTTTAGGTCAGCTATGAGCTGATGTTCCCCTTTTACAGAAATCCAGCTGGTTTGATGAATAACAAGCTACGCAGAGTTGACACAAAAACCTAGCTCTCAGATTTTTTTAGGTTAGCTCTCAGCTTCAGGACACATGAAACTGAGACCTAATGTCTTTGACAACACCTTACTTCACTGAAGGATCTTCACAGCACTAACTATATTCAGAATTTGAGAAGAGTAAAAGAAAAGGAGTTTTTGTGTCAATCATTTGTTCCACATTTCAGATTAGACTTAATATATTCATGCTAACAATAGACAAGACCAAGCTGCTCTGTCAAATCTAATGTACAAGAAGTGTGTGGGTGTAAATCTCTGAGATATTCAAATGTGCGCATTAGATGTGGCGCAACCTTTCTCAGAACAGATTAAGTCCGACACTACACTGCAGTACTGCAGTCCTTCGATTTTTAAATCTTCTAAATCTCTAATAAGGTACTTATAATACTAATATTTCTACAACTAAACAAACTGACTGTCAAAGAGCAGCCTGTTGCAGCAGAAGAGGGCAGGATGGGACTGTTCCCAAAGGTAGAAGCAAAGACTGGCACAGAGATGGAGGTTTAAAATGACAGCCTGGCACTGTGGACGCAGCTCAGTCTCAGCGGAGACACACAGACTGGACAAGATAGAGAGCAGAGGGAGAGGGGTACATATGTTCAGGTGATCCAGAATGATTTATTCAGCTCTTTGCAGTAGTCTCACAGACTGCTGTGCTGTGATCTCTGTCATCCATTTTACTACAAGCTCTAATGTCCCTCTGGCAGCCTGCCCAGAGGAGTGACACACAGACCAGGCAGCTGTTACGGAAATGCTGATCTTCTCTTCAGTCCATTCTTTCAGCTTTCAGTTTGTATGTACAGTCCAGTGTGTGTGTTCTTATTTAATAAAGACATATTTAACTGTCGGTTCTGTGCAAGAAACTGGCCTGTATGTTCCAGTGTAACTTCTACTGTAGGTTTACATTGAAGCTGAGTGGCAGAAACTGATGCAAACTGCTGAGGAGAAAAGGTTTAGAGAAAGTATGTGTTCAGGGCTTTGGTTTATTGCATTTGAATTCATTATTTCTTAGTTTTATGCTCATACAGATTCCTTGAGGGTCTCTGGTTCCTGATCTGCAAGCCTTGCACTTTTTAGACACATTCAATATGCATCATTTCTGTAATAAAGAGAGCTATTTGGCAGACAGTGTTATTATGGGAGAAGCACAGATACTGAGTCATTTGAATCATTTAAATTAGTAATGTGACTAGATAATGTCCAGACGCAGTCATCCATTAAATTCATACACTGAATTCACCCCAGAGACTAAACAGGGTTTGTCTAATACACCGAAGTTCTGCCTGTAAGAGAGACGCTGTGAAGTTCTTAAATCTAGATGCTGTTAAGACAAACTTTGTGGTATTCTATTGGTTAAAGTAACTCCATTTATAGCAGTAATGTCAAAGATTTAACAAAGTCATTTAAAATTGCTGCTGTGCAGCAGAAGCAGCAGTGAACAGAGAGCTGTGTCCTTGTTCCTCTTGTGTGGTCACTGCAGTGTGAAATGCTGCTATGCTGGACTCCATCTCTTCAGGTTTGATGGAGCTTCATGATCAGCAGCTCCTTCAGATATGAGCTGAGCTCTGAGCCACATGATGATGACCACTGAAGGAGAGGAAGAAAGCGTGGAAGAAAGAGAAGGTCAAGGACAAGGAAAATCATTTGAATGTGTTAATACGCTTGTTGTTTTCCGCTGCGGCAAGTCAGCACTTAGGCTAAGAAAGAGGTCTATCAATGATCATGTCTTCATGTCGGTGTCTTTTAATAATGAGTCCAGATGTGCGGTTTATCCTCAGTAAGTGGCCACTGTGTGTTGCTGAAAATCTGAGTGTTTCTCAGCGGAGAATTTTCTTTTTCCTCACCATTTAGTCTTTTCGTCTGTGACTTCTAATAATTTGTGGCTTCCAGCTGTAGTTGCTGTCAGCAGGACAGTTTGTGCTGGTGTGACTGTGATCAGGATAAATGATGCTGCATGAGAACGTCCTGCTGGGAGATCTGGGAGGTTACACCACAGATTAACAGCACGACATCAGGCAGCATGAAAGATTAATGAAGAGGTTTGAGATAAAACAGAAACACGTGTTGGAATTAACTTTATGTCGCTAAAGTCTCAGAGTAAATCTGAAAGTGACAGTCCCTGAGAGACACAGAGAGAGAGGAAGATCCTGCATTATTCTCCTTTAATGAAGGAATCATTAGTTCTCAGTGAAAACTTCTCTCTGTTCTGCTCTGTGACACTCAAATGATCCTGTCACGCTGTGTTTGCTTTTGCCTGCATTTATTCAGATTTATTCAGCTCAGTCTGAAAAACAAATGACAGACATTTTACTGCCTGCATACCACAGACAGGTTTATTATCTAAGGTTCTGAGCACTTTTCTCCTACATCAGATGCAGCTGATGCATGAACTGCATTTCTCAGTGTGTAACAGGAACATGGAAAACTGTTTTCTTTCCAGCTGCATTACATGTGTCACAAGGTTCCATGAGCTCATTTCCAACTATGTCCATGCGAAATACATAAAACATCTATATTTCTACGAATTTGGACTGAGAGATGTTTGGAGGTGCTCCCCCTTCATGCTTTACCCGCTGTACAAACAGTCTATCAAATGTTTCACAGCAGAACAGTCATTTTAATATTTTACTGTCCAGCAGATTGTCATTGATCAATTGTGATGTAATTTCAATCATCTCTGTGCCTCTGTTCATCTCTCAGGCGGACATGCCCTGGTTATAAATGGATATAATATTTCCTACAATACTTTCCACAGTGCACACAATACATCAAACTAAATTTCATACATCAGTATCTCAGCCCTGCCCGTGTGGCTCAGATACTGATGCATGAGACACCATTTCCTCAATTTTCTTTAGAAGCAAATGTTACATTTGCTGTTCACTGTTTGATTTTTGAATATTTTGAGCATGAAGATGTCAGAGGAAAAATTTTATAAGATATACGTCCAGTTGAGTTTGAACAGTTGCAGGCTGTTTGTCTTCAGAGACAGTCATGAACTTACTTTATGTTAGTGTGAAGAATTGTGTGTTGTCAGGTTCAGCTGCCTCACTGCTCCAGGCAATGAATTACTTGAAAAATTATAGACTCAGTTGACTCATTTAGAATAAAATGATCCCCAGGTGAAAGATCATGTCTGGTTACTTCCCTCATCACATTTATCTTTGTTTTCTTGTTATTCAGTTTAAGCCTTACTGTCTGATCAGAAATTAAATAGCTATGTGGGAACAGTAGCTGTGGGACAGTGGTCGGAGAAACACCTTTGGAGAAGCTGCTTTGATTTAGATTTTATGAAATATTCATAATAATAATAATGAAAACATTGTTAGGATTCAGACACCGTTACCCTTTCTCCCTCTGTTTCTGTCAGCCTGCACAGAGGTACAATTATCAAATACCTTTAGATTAAGCAGTGAGGGAAACTCTTGGCTTTTACAAATGCACGTAATCTTTTGCCAGGGCAGCCCGAGGATGGCAGGAAGACCTTGAATAATTGAATAGTTACATTATCTTATAAAACACAGGAATCTCACCACATGAATGTATTCTTGTTAAAATTAAATATTTTCTTTATCACGAAGCTGCAGCGATTCATATTTAGGGAAATAATTAGGGGTGTGCATCTCTCCAATATAAGACGATTCGATACGTATCTAGATACATGGGGTACGAAACGATTCAGGAAGGATACATTTTAAAAACAACCGATTCGATTCGATTCGGTAGGATTTGATCCGATCCGATCCGATTCGGTACGATTCGGTACGATTCAGTGCAATGTGATGTAATCCGATGAGTCTGTGCAAATTCTCATTTGTCCAGGTCAAAGGCATCTCTAGGCAATTGAATCAGGTCAACTGGACTTGGTTTTTGTCTGTGAAGACGTTTCGCTCCTTATCCAAGTGGCTTCATCAGTTCGAGAGACTAGCAGGCAAGTCTGACTAGCCCGCAGACACAGACAAAAACCAAGTCCAGTTGACCTGATTCAATTGCCTAGAGAGTAATCCGATATAGTTCCTTGTTTAAAGTAGACATTTTACATTATGAATGTTCCTAAATCAATCCTAAAAATGTGATATTGTTTACCTTCATAGTGATAAGTTTAATAGAGTCTCGCGAGATTTTTGCGGGAAAGAGAGAGAGAAAGAGAATAAGCAAGCGGGGCTTCCAGCTGTATTGCTGATATACCGTAAATTCCGGACTATAAGCCGCTACTTTTGTCACTTGCTTTGGACGCTGCGGTTTATTATGGATTTTTACAGCTAACGGTCACCAGGGACGCACTATCATGGAAGCGCAGGAGCGAGACAGACAGTTTGCGCCAGGTAACGAGAGCAAAACAAACCAAGTGAGTCCAAATGCAGTACGAGAGCTGCTTTTAAGTTAAAGCCGATCGATCTGGCTGACTTTTCTGATATAGTAGGCTGGTTATTTTGATACAGTAAACGGCCGTGTTACTGCACCTTTACTGCTGTGTTGGCTGTTTTCGAAAAAGATGCTGGTTATTTTGTTGAGCAGCCGGGTTACTGCACTTTTGCTGCCAAAACGAATTAAATTTAGCCATTTAACGTTATTGCCTCGTCAAGCTTTGTAAGCTTTGTTTTTTGTTATACTGTACTACTACGGTACTGCAGGAAGTACGCTAGGAGCGCACCGTTGTATTATTTGTGCACTGCACGAATGCTGTTTGTAATGTCAAAGATGTGAAAGTTTGATCGATTGATTGATTGAAAGATTTATTGTGTTTGTCAAATGTAAATAAATGGGACGCTTTGCGTTTCCAAACAGTCATTTCTGTCCCGACGATCCCCTCCGTGGTAGAAGAAACCTTACGGTAATTAAACATTAAAACACCAGCGGCTTGGGTGCGGCTTATAGTCGGGTGCGGCTCATGGAACAATCTGTAGTTTCCCCAAAATTTAGCTGGTGCGGCTTATATTCAGGTGCGCCTTATACGTAGTCTGGAAATTACGGTAATAACCCGATTCATAACTTTGTAATCGGGCCATCGACCGGTTCGTGGTACATTTAGATCGGTCCAGGGGCTTGTGTATCGATGCACTCACATCTTTTAAATCAAAACCGATTTCCGATTCATATCGGTAATTTGTTACACCCCTAGAAATAATGGTAATGAATTCAACTTTATTTCTGATATAAGACAGTTGATCTCCTCTGAATAGCTATGTGATTTGTTTGAGGATAACGTGGCCATGATGATGATATTTAGTACATTTTGTAGCTTGTTGAAGACGCCTACTATTTACGATTTGGGGCATGTATTTTGACAAAGTGGAACACTGAGTTCTCCATTTCTGACCTAACAACCAACAACCTGCCTTTCACAACCTCAGTTGCAGACAGGATAGTTGCATTTTCAGCCACCACTACACTCGAGCTAGTACCACGGCTAGGGGCAAATTAACCCTCCTCATAGACCCTATTCTACCTCATTTGTCGATTTAATATGTGTCTAGCACATCAATCCTTTTTGTGAGTGGTAATTTAACGGATATTCATGTCTGTTTCAGTTATAGTAGTAAAGAGAGGAAAACACTATGTGATGCATGATCTGTTTACTTTATCCCTTATGCCCTCCTCAAATTTACATCCCTCTGGACACCTTTGTGGCAAAAATGTACTCGCATAATTTTTTTTTTTTTATAAATCTCTTGAACAACAACCAATTTAGAATCACCAATGAACCTACACTGTAACAAATTGACTGTAGAATTTACAGTAAATACCTGGCAATTTTAGTTGCCAGTAAAGTATTGTAAAATTGCTGTTAATTACTGTAAAAAAGATTACAGTATAATACTGTATAACTTCTACAGGTTTTTGCTGTATATAATTTACAGCAATTTGTTGTTGTTGTTTACAGAAAAACAACTGTTAACTGTAATCTAGTTTACAATATTATCTTGTATTCTATTCAATTTCCAGCTATTTACTGGCAAACATTCATAATACAATATGTTATTGTGAATGTTTTTACAGTTAATTTTTGTTTTTCACATTAGCAGCTTTGCAAAATATGCATATTGAATGAGAACAGGCTTGCTGTTACTCCAGAATTCTTCAACATTGCATTAGATTTTCTTCACATGTTAAATAAAACCAGAGTCAGAGCTGCAACAATACAATTTTTTTTATTAAAACTCTTTACAAAAGGAGTATTTTCTCAAAATATCGAACAATTCCTATAAAAAAAGGTCATGAAAATATGAAACATGAACATGAAACATGAAACATGAAAATATACTACATATGCTGGTGCAGGAAGAACAGATTTTGCAGCTGACTTACACTTAAAGCCATTCAAAGTCAATTAATCGTGTCAGGAGAGAGGAGACATGAGGATTGACAGAGTTGTTTGTCTTCTCAAGCACCTTCCCACTTCTGTGGCTGATGAGCTTTGCTGTCTTGGTGCCACTGGTGGGATTGAGTCCAATGCAACATCTGAAATCACAAAATCACATGAAAAGAAACTTCATGAAAAACTCTGCTCACAGGTGCTCAACAAGAAAGAGCAGAATATCAGGTTGTGAAAGACAAGCTAATCATTTGCCCATCCAATATGAAAAACTGCAAAACATAAAAAAACTAAAATTAGGCCGGTAATAATTCTTCATTATCATTTCAGTTGTGCTGTCCAGGCAAGCTGAACCATGAGCCGTGGCTCTACAATGCAATGACTAATACAGTGGAAATGTCATAACGGTTAAAGGGTTTGCTTGGAGTTCCTAGTGTATTTTACTGCTTCCCGGTGCTGTTAGACCACTTCTTACATTGGAACTATTTTGTTTGTGAAAAATAGTCAGGATATGCACTGCCGCTTTTTTACATATCACACCACCACCCAGGCCCCCTAAAGGATCCAGTGTGTAGTAATACTGCCATTATGTTACAAACTAAATGGTTCCAAAATAAGGAGTGGTCTGAGGGCACCATAAAGCATGTAAAAAGAAATCACTAAATATTCAGGCAATGTGTAGTCTGGTGTGGATTACTAAAAAAAATGTTTGGCATGTGTGTTGCGGTTTAAAATGTTCTTCAGTAGTTGTCCCAGTTTGCTGTTTCTGTTGTTGGGCTGGTTGGGAGATCTCCAATTAAAGGACTCTATGCCCAGGGTTATGTCCATGCAAATACATCACTACTGGTTGGTAACTCGTACATACATTTATACTTGTGCCATACACTCCATTATAATGCAGCATGTCCCTGGCCTGAAAATGGTTTTGTTTATTTGTGCTGGCAAGTCAAAATAACATTTTATTCGTTACTCATAATGGCAAACAAAATAATGATCCACCAGAATTCTACTTCAAGCACAAAGTTACCTTTGAATGAATTCCAGTGTGCAAGATGCTTGCTCCTGGTACACCAGATTAAAGATGTAAAAACTTGAAAAGAACGCTGCCATTCCAGCCACGAAGTTCGGATGTGGAGGCACAACCAACTGACCCTCGATGCTCAGCATCCACTGAGTTGCTGTGAGCACTTCACCTAAACATAAATAAACATATGGTTTATATGTAAATGTTTTATCTGTTGCCCTCCACATAATATCCATATACATATTCACATGTTAAACTGTTAAACTAATAGGTGTCCTGCATATATTCACAGTCTTTGCAATGCTTTACAACACATTTAAAAAAAACAAATTGTATACACTACCTAAGACAATTAGTCTCGAAGAGTCAGGAAGCGATATCGTTCTTTCAATGTCAGCTGCTGTTGCTAACACCTAAAAGACAAAGAAAAAATACATTCACAATTGACATAGTCATTGCCCTCAGCTCAACAGTTGAGGGTAACAAGATCATACCTGTAATAGCCAAAGTCACCATAACATACTTTATTATTGTTAATGATAACTGTTGACTAATTGTACCTTTTATGCTGTTAGCTGCTGATGTGTAGTGTGCTGTGGGTACACAGTAGTGTCATAATCAAGAAGTCAGATGTAAAAAGTTGATTAGTCAGCAGTTGTGATGGAAGGAGGATGCCTTACTCATTACGTCAATCGCGATCAACCGGTAGATCGTGAAGTTAGTGCAAGTAGAATTTGAAAAAATTTTTTTTTTAGATGTTAGTCTAAAACATTCATCCGTTGCAACTCCAAAACAAACAGCAAGACAAACGTTCATCTTTATTTATTTTTACTTTTTGACTTTATATTTGCTGTGATGGACTGGCGACCTGTCCAGGGTGTGCCCCTGCCTCTCGCCCGATGACAGCTGGGATAGGCTCCAGCAGACCCCTGCGACCCTTAACAGGAATAAGCGGGTATAGAAGATGAACGATGAATGAATGAATGACTTTATATTTGCAACATACCATTGGTCATTGTAAAAGTAGCTCACAAGCCAAAAAAGTGTGGGCACCCCTGCCTCTTACAGTTAGTTTGGCTTGATACAGTTTTTTTGGATACTTTCTTGAACTATAATTTTGTTCTACATAAGGATTCTACTTTGTAAGGTGAATTTTTGCTTGAGATGGATGCACAGCGGAATGTTAAGAAATCGAAACGTGACAAACTAATGTCAAACAGGTGACTTGGTGGCTCAAACTGGCATGATAAAATTCCCACTCCAATACCAATATAATTTTCAAAAGCCTCAAACTATAATAATTTCACACTTACATCTGCCTGCAAAATGAGTCCCTCAGGGTTCTCTCTGAAGTGTCCCATAAGTAGAAGGATCACAAATGGGCATGGATCACACATTTCTTCTCTGTTGTACTTCACCAGGATGCACTCTACCTCATCTGAATTAGTCCCTGCTGGCTTCTGCTGGAAAAACTGAAGGATCAGCTTCCCTTTTTCTGCCATAGCCTTCTCCATCTTATCCAGGATGTCAATGTCTGTGAGTAATTTGAAATGGTTGTATAGCTCTTTTGGTGTAAAAAGATATGGCCACTCATTCTTCAGCTCAGCAATCGAAGGGGGTGGGCTGGCATTGATGTTTTTTCTTTGGAGGTAGTAGGTTGCTTTCATTAACTGAGTCAAATGTCCTCTCTCTGCACCACCTGGCCCCTCAATGCAGTAGAGGTCTTTCATTTCCCTCTGCTTCTCTTTGAGACTCTCTTCAGTTTCTCCAGGTGGACAGTCAGGCTGCCATCTCACGCAGCCATATTGGTCAGCTGGTCCTTTAGCTGTGTCTGCAGGTGAATTTGAGACCCTTCTCTGCTTCTTTCGTCTGGAGAGAGCACTTCCACGATTAACATGTTCTACTCGTTTTTAGTTGAGTCAAAAGGGATCCATAGCCAGTGCCAATTACAGTACCATCTCTCATGACATCTGCAAAGCATCTGGGATGCTGCTTTACGATCATCTTGGCCACTGTCAGGCACTGAGATTTTGATGGATTCACTTCAGTCAGTCTCACTTCATCAACAATGATTCGTACCATTTCCCTGCGGTCTTTAGCAGATGGACGTTTCTCCTGTGCAATGGCGGCTGTGATACTAGCAGGCATTCTGTTCCAAGGAACATTGAAGGTTTCAGGCCAGGCACTTAAATTTACAGTCATTCTGGAGCTATCACTGCTTGACAGACTCAAGGGTTGGAGGTTGATTCAGAAGATGGAAGATCATCTGAAGTGGTACTGTAGAATATGTCAGAAGGCTCTACAGGAGTCAGTGTCAAACATGTTTGCTCTACAAGGAAAAAAGAATTCAGTTGTTATAGCACCACTTAATATCTACAAACAATGAAATCCAAAACTTTCAGTAAAATTATTTGTTGTGCATTCATTAGCCAACCTAAATGTGACAAATTACATAACATGTATACACAGCAAATTCGAAAGTGTTAATTCAACTCCTAGGGAGTTAAATTCAACACTTTTAAAGTGTCTATATTGGTCCACTCTAAATCGAGTTAAAATAACACTTTTGAAAGTGTTAAACAGTTAACACTGTGATCGAGTTGGAACAACACTCTCAATAGTTGAAATTCAACACACATCAGTGTTGAATTTACCTAACACTAGTGTGTAGTGTTAAAAGTTAACACTATCAGTGTGTTTATTTAACACTGAATAAGGTTCAAATTATATTAACACTATGGAAAGTGTTAAATATAACTCAACATAGAAATCTTATATAGTTGATTTAATTTTGAAAATACTACTGGGTGTCAATTAATAATCCCCAATTTCACTAAAAACCCTACCCCAAAACCATACATCCCACTTGATTTTACAAAGAAAACCACACAAGTTGTAGTCTGAATCAACATGTATTTCCAACAAACACACTACATAAAAAAATAGGATTGGCTTTGCAATAACCATAACACAGGTCACACAATATGGCAATGTGGCACAAAGTAGGTTTTTTTCACACATCTCATTTGATAATGTTTTGTCATAGTGTCTGTAATTAATCAACTCCTTAATTGGAAAAACAGAAAATGAATCTGCTCTCTCGTGGAAACAGAATGCATTGCAAATGATCATCAAAATAAAGAATGTCCACTCTGCAAGTCAAAATGAAAGCTTGTGACCTTTCTGAAAAAAGGAACTCAAAGGAAGGTCACCAAAAATCTCGCTCTTAGCTCCTTGACTCGGGGACTTTCTTTGGCACTTCCCACATCAATGTTAAAAACTGTGGTTTGGATGAACGTATAGAAGTTGTAGGGGGATTCATCGTAGTTGACACTGAAGATGAAGTGTGTTATGAAGAGAGCTCTTTGAAAGCTGCCAAGGATGTCTGTGCTTTGCAAGGGATGGCCTTGTGATCAATGATGACATAGTATCTTTGGATGCTGTTCTTCTTTTCACCAACACACAGAAGGAAGGGCTGTCCCGGTCCCACAAAAGCAAGGAAGGTTTCAACACTGGCTCCCATCTTTAACAAAATGTAAAGAAGAATCACGATAAAGTCAAATGACTAACTAAGTCAATTAAAAAAAAATAAAAATGTGCTTCAACACAAGTAGGATCATCAGAGTAACTGCATAAGTACATACCTGCTTGACAGGTCACTGTCCCAACCTAGAGGAAAAGCAGAAATATCAGACACATTAACATCATAAATAATTGACATATTTTAAAGAGAAGAGTGAGCCAAACTAACCAGACCCACCTGAGCCGTGCTGCACAGTCAAGAGGTCTTCAATGTGCTCATTAGAAGTCAGTTTTCTGCAGTCTGTCAGGATCCTAGGTTTGGAAAAAGCATTTACTATGATTACCAGAAATTTGCAAAGCTTGTTTTTCAACATTTTAAGTCAACTTGTAAAAGTACTCACTTTACTCGGTTGATTTCGACCGCGGGAGTATTTATTTTGATTTTTAGCGTTACTCGCCAGTCATGCCAACTAGTCACTATCTGGACTATGGGAACCAGCACGGTGACACTACTGAAGCTCAGCCTGCCTGCTGTCATGACAGCTACTCCATCGTTTAACATTATGCCATGTAAAGCCAACAACGTCACTCATCAAGACTACACCATAGCTAATTAATATGCGCACTCCGATGCCCAACAGATTTTTCCGACACCGTTTTAATATTCGGTTAGCGACGTCTCCTGCAGTGCTACATCTCTTTGGCTAGCTTTAAGCTCTCACTGTGCAGTTGTACATATAGCCTATACCGCGTTATCCAAACGTGTATACTTACATTAAGCAAATTGTGTATATTCATCGACACTCTTGTGCAAAAGACATGCACCCATGCACCCATCATACGACAATCATGCTAATATGGGACTTACCTTGTCAAGATGTCAGTGAAAATAAAATAGCCGTCTGCTGTCCCGCTCTTTAGGCAAACACGTCACAGATACCTTGGAATTCTGGGAGCTACTCAGAAAGCAACTCTGTTAAGTGTTGATTTTAAATCAACACTTAACAGAGTTGCTTAGATTTAACTCCCCGGATTAACACCAACTCTTTTGAGGAACTAACTCTCACATAGTTGAATTAGACGAAACAAGTGTTGAATTAACACTGTATTTTTAACATACAACACCAACACTGGAAATTTAACACTTTTGATTTTTTTTAAGTGATAAACATTATCCATGACATACCGTTGGTTTGCCACGCATTGAGAAGCCTCCGACACTGGATAGGTGTGATGTTGGCAGAGAGATCCTCCTCTTTGATGAATTTCAGGTCAGATTGGGATTCCACTCCAATGCTTGCCATCTTGTTCAGGAGGGACTGCAGTTTATCCTCTGGAAGGCTAGGTAATAATGCCAACACTGCTTGTCTTATGTCCTCCCCTAGTGCTGACATGTCAGTAGATATCTGGGAGGGAGTGATGAAATATAACCACCAATGAGCCATTCAGCTTGTACCCCATTAATGGATAATAATCAAGGAGGTCTTCTTGCTTGACACAGATGTAGTTGGACTCCTGGACTACCTCTGTTAGACTGTGAATACCCAAATCAGCAAGCTCCACAGCCTGCTGCTTCCCCACAACAAAGTAGACACAATCCCTATGATGGCTCAAAATTAGCTTAATCTCACCCATGTGAAGGCCCTCATCATCACGTCCTAGAACAACATGCATTCCTTTTTTGTACTTTGTCCCTTTGACAATGACAGCATTAGTGGCTACAGTAGTGTCATGTATGAAGCCAAATGGTGCAGTTGCAACCTTGATGCTCTCATTATAGTCACCAGCATAGAATTCAGTTCCTTTTTCAACCTGGATGACAGGAGGGAAAAGACTGCCAGCAGCTAGGTATGCTTGAAGAAGCTGGTGTCGCTCTGCTAGAGTAGCACACAGGTTCTTCAAGTTGTGCAGTTTTCTGGCACATTGTTTGAAGAAAGTATGCTTACTTTCAAATCTCAACGTCCAAAGACGGATGAGAGGTCCAAACTGAAGAATAAGCACAGGATAGTGACAGAGGTAATGGTGCTTTGGTTTAAGGGGATGGTGTGGAAACAGCTCCACTCTGGACTGGATGTATTCCTTGATGAGAACATTCAAGTAGGCAATCTGATCGGCAGTAATTGCTGGTGCACATACATCTCAACTATCTCTCTCATGAGCAAAATCAACTTCCAAACACCATTTTCGCTAGGATTCTTGATCCTGTCCCCAATTAACAGAGGCAGTACTCTCAACAGGCACCAATTCTGGACGGCATGACCACTTAACTTCTCACTACCTGAGCCTAACTCAGGAGGTCTGTCATCTGCTTCATTTCCAAGGTAAGTAAACTGACTTATACTTCTGTTCAAGACATACACTTGAGGTGCTTACATTGGTGCTTACCAACCCACCATACCCCAACCCCATCGTAAGAGCAGAATAGAAGTTATTTACAAAGAAAAGATAAGTTAATAACAGCAGCATCGGGTCTGAAACAAGGACATTAGTGAAGTCTTGAACAGATGGAAAGAAGCAACAAATCTAATGGATGGTGGTAAGTTATTCCAGTCAAAAGGAGCTTTGTGTTTGAAGGCACGTTTACCAATTTCTTTTGAGGTTCTTGGTACAAAAAAATACAGTTGTTGTGAGTGTCTGACAGAATAAGGTGGTCAATAGGGGACTAGGTATTGTTTTAAGTAAAGGGGGTAATTAAAATGGACACATTTATAAATAAGCTGGAGCCAGTGGAAACGTCGCCTAAGGTTGAGAGGCAGCCAATCTAGAGTCTGGTGCATAATACAGTGATGGGTTCTATATGGACATCTTAGAGTAAATCTGCAAATACTGTTAAAAACAACATCGAGAGTATGAAGATATTTCTCTGATGTGTTTTGATAAATGGAATCGGCATAATCAATTATTGGTAGTAGCAGTTGGGTGGAGATTTTTTTTCTTACTTGAAGAGTGAAACAGTTAATGGAGCGATAAAGTATGCTGAGGTTACGATTTGTTCTGTTTACAATGGAATCAATGTGTGGCTTGAATGTTAATGTAGTGTCGATCCAGAGGCCCAGATATTTTAATGTGTCCACTTTTTCAAGGGGGGTTCCATCATTGAAGCAGACAGACAGTTCAGCAGTGTGATGTGATAGTTTATGACTGGTACCAAACAACATAAAACATTACTTCTTTTTATTCAGTAATAATCTGTTATGGCTAAGCCAGTCCTGGACATTAATACATTCGGATTGCAAAAGTGTTGGAGTTGGAATATGGAGTCAAATTTTATGCCACACACTGAGTCGGTGTTCCTTGCTCCTAGTTCTTGTACATGCTGCTGATATGATTGTTTTGTTCTCTTTGAACCAGTGGATAATGGACTCAACTGAAATGTTTGTCTGTCTATATCACAAAACCTACAAAAAAAGGTACTCTTGCTGAAATTTTCCACAAAGCCACCAATACTATGAGAACCAAGATTATATCCAGCTATAGCACATATAGAACCTCTAATAACTTTGCCATCCCTCAAAACAATACCACTGTCCTCTAAATCCTTGAGATCTTTTAGCAGTGGACTGAAAACCATTTCCTGTCCGAAAAACTTGAAGTCTTGTTCCCTGCAGAGAAGAACAAGCTGCATGTGATCAATATTTGATCTGTTGTAGGGCAAAATGTTACCAAGCATTAGATACACTGCCAGTACCTTGTGCCAGTACCTTCTGAATCTTTCTAACAGTCAACGCCATTACTGTTTTGCCCGGGATTGCTTTACTGGAATGTTCTCTGAAAACTCTCTCGCTAACTTTCTTTGAGGACATGCAAACCAGGCTGATAACTTACACGGTCAAATTTATGTTATGTTAACTAACACATTGAATCACATTTTAAGTCGGTAGGATATTTATGTTCAACTTACATTTTATGGATGTGTGTTGCACTGCGTCCGTCTCTTCCAACATCACCCGCAAATGAGGAGCACATATGCGCATGTGCGATATCAACAGTATTTAACTGTAATACGTATCATCTACAGTCAGAACACAACCTGCCTGTTATTTTACAATAAGTTACTGCAAAATTTTACTGTAGAAATTACAGTAATTTGTTACAGTGTAACCAGCATGTCTTTGGACATACGAGCATGTCTGGGAGGAAGCTGTCGTACATCAATATTTTCATTTTTTTCTCTTAGGAGGACATGAGTCTGTAACATATATTTGAAAAGCCATAGAAGATAGCTGTAAGCTGTTGTTCCATGTAGGGAACAGCCTGGCCTTTTTTCCAGGGGTGCATCATTGGTCGAGGTATGACATGTGCAACAGGAGTTCTGCATTTCCCCTCAAGGCTGTGTCCTTTCACCTCTGCTCTTCTCCCTGTACATGAACAGTTGCACCTCCAGTCACCTTACACCTTACCCTGTATATATAAGCACCTTACACCTTACCCTGTATATATAATTTATATTTATATTCTTCCATTTCTTGTACATTTGTTCATATTCTAATATGATATTTTGTACATTTTGGCTTATACTATTTCTATTTTATGTTACTAGATCTTATTCTACTTATTTTTTATTTCTATTTTATTTAATTTAATCTTTTCTTTTTATCTGACGTTCTTATGAGTGTGTTTTTTATGGGCAACTAAGCTACTGTAACCAAGCAATTTCCCTTGTGGATCAATAAAGTTTATCTAAGTCTAAGTCTAAGTCTAAGTCAAGCTCCTGAAGTTTGCGGATCACACCACCCTCATCGGGCTCATCTCTGATGGAGATGTTCAGGTTTATTAATGCGGAGAATATCATTGTGATTTCTGTTAACAGGTATGGATGAACACAAATGCAACCCAAAAACAGGCCAACGCAGGACTTGGAGCCCACAAGAAAAAAAAGCTGTGTGGCGACAACTTGGAAAATGTATAACGCTCCAGAAGGTTCCAGGCAAAGAAAGCTGTTGCAAGGTGTCCTAGTTCTTTAATGCAGATAAACATAATTCAAGCTTGTCAAAAACGTCCTTAATGCTCTGACAATTGGTGTCAAACACCTCTCCTGGTCGAGCTTGTGGCAGCAGTGGCAATGGTGTTGTCTGCAGTTTCATCAAGGGCAGCATCAGTGGTCTGTAACTCCACCACTACCACCACCATGGTGCTTATCATTTGAAATCGTTTGTGGGACATGGTGGCCCTGAAGATAGGTCTCCCACAGGCTGCGTGTAGATTCCCCTTTAGACCAGTACACACCTGCCATGTATGCTCGAATCTCTTTGGCATCCACATCACTCCATCCTGCCACTGAACGCCTACTGTGCAGGTTTGTCATTTGCAAAATTAGCTCGATCATGTCAGGAGTGAAGAAAAGATCAAAAGAGGATGCCACATCATAGATTCTTGATATGGCATATCTCATGCCAGTGGGTGTCTGAATGTAGTGTTTCGGCATGAGATGGAGACCAGACTTGCCCATTCTTCACTGTCCATTCAGTGCTAGGATGGGGAGATCAGAAGGTCAGATGCACTCACAGAAGTGAAGGACTCCAGTGAGAATTCTGTGTCAGACTCCCAATCGAAGCTTGTGTCTTCATCAGAGGTATCCTGAAGCTCGTTGGCAGATAAAGGCTGCATGACCATTTCTGGTGCCTCTTCCACAATGAAATGCCTCTTCATTTTTCCTCCTGCTATTTGCTCCAGGTCTTTCTCCTTCTCTTGTCACTGATAAAGTGACCCCTCAGCAAAGCTGCATGTTCATCTTTGGCTGTGAAAGCAGCCAGATGCGTATACACACTAACAGTTGTTTTTGCGTACAGCAAAGGTAGGAGGCCATGTTTTACTCAAGCACCTCTTCCGACACATGAAACACATACCTCAAAAAAAGATGCCCTTTTATCAACCATGAAATGATCAGTTCATGCTACAGATTCACACGCACACTCTGACACTCTTGCATCGACACACACACAGACAAAAACCCCAAACTCTTGGGGACCCCTGGTAGTCACACGGCTCCATAATATAAATGGCAGATTTATAAATTTGTGTAAATTATAAAATGTATAAATGTTTTATAAATGTTTAAATTTATAAAAACATCAAATATCACTACTTTTCTTCTAAATTAAATGCTAACATCACAGAATGCATGGTTTTATACTGTAATGGCAGTGCGATTAAAAAATGTGGTAATAATGGAAGTCTACGCAGAATTTTTGACCACAAAGGTGCATCTGGCACATCACATCTGGCACTACATAAAAATAATAATGCAATCAAGTTAATTTTATTGCTAATCTTTGACATATCCAAGACTCTATTCACCACCAAAGCCCCATCCTCCTACTGTTTATTTTACAGAAAATAATTCCGTTTTTATTTTTAATTTTTTTTTTGTAAAAAAACATTTAATACTTCATACTATAATCAGACTGGCATTTAAAGGGTTAAAATCCTGACAACTATTGAAATGTTGGTAGTTTTGAGCAGGTTTGAAGTTGTTTAAGTCATTTACGAAAAAATGCATGTGTACATTTTTGCCACAAAGGTGTCCAGAGGGTGCAAAATGTATCACGAGAGTTTCAAATAACATGTGAGAGTAAAAGACACTGGGTTTCAAAAATTTGACTAAAGAGAAGAGCTCCTGCTGAAATTCATGCCACAAGCTGTAACACCGAATGAAAACAAAAAGTTGACAAAAATGTACAAAAATGCCAGAGGAGGGCATAAGGGTTAACATGTCTTTTCTCTGAGCTGTAATATGCTTTTTGAGGTGGAAGCATTTTCTTTCATTCAATCTAAGTCAGCAGTATGCCAACAGCACTGCTGAACTTATCAGAGTCACTCTGAGTGACCGTATGTTTCATTAAGAAACTCATTTCTTGCAAAGAGTATACGTTTCTGTTTTTATTGCACATGTCACCAACAGTTACTGTATCTGAAATCAGTACATTAGATCAGATTATACTTTCCAAACAGGCCTCTGTTGAAACATTGACTATTTATACTTCGCGTTCCTCTGACCTTAATTCAAAACAGATTTTATAAACTACCTGCCAGTTTCTGTACTCAAATAGATCTGATATCATGTGCTAGTGTCATGAATAATGTATGAAAACATGTAGCGAGGATGTCAGAGCAGAAATGATTTACAATTCACCACCTCAACAATGACCTCTGCAGTCTGACTCCAACATGAAACAAGACTTGTCTGACAGAATTACATTGTACTGTTTTGATATGCTGCCATCTAACATTTATTTCTGATGTGTTATAATAAAAATAACTTTTCTCTTATTTTGGTCTAAAATACAAATTACATTATGTCAGTTTTAGTTGTGAATCAGTGATAATCACCATGGTTCAGTATCATTATCACCTCAGTTAGTATCTTAACTCCAGACAGCCTTTCTCTAACAAGGTTGTTTAACTGATTATCATTGCTGTTATTTGGCAGAGAGGCTTTAATGAGAGTGAACCTCATTATCAGGTTAGAAGTTAAAAAAGAAAACAAGCAAAGCCTCTATTCTTTCACATATCAAACAATAACAGAAGAAAATGTAGTAGTCAATAGTTCCTCCCTGCTGTTTTCCAGATTCTTATTCTCAGTTGGAGCTCTGTCCTGGAAATTAAAAGACGAGACTGATTTTCTCTGTAGTCACAGTAAACAGTAGTAAACACTGTTGTTATTGTTGTCTGAATAAATGAATATCTTTAACACATTTTTACATATGTGTAATTAAAGATGGATAGTTCAGTAGTGATGTAAGGACTATATGGGTAAAGCCTGCGAAGCCTTTAGCCGCCTAGTTCAGCAACTCATATATTCCTCGGATCAGGATGTTTTAAAGACAAATAAATCATTATAGCTGCAGAATCATTAAGAGAAACTGGATGTGTTCATGCTGTCAACCCCACAGCTATTTGTCATTAATTCACCGTTTCCTCTAGACACCATCTGCCTTAAAGGCAGCAGAGTAGTTTGGGAGCATGAACAAGAATAAACATATCCACACATCCTCAGTGAACAATTCCTGGAAGCTAGAAGATGGAGTTTTAGTCATCATCAGCAGATTCTTTTAGTCTAGATTTGCATTTAAAAATCAGTTTATAACAATAATCTCTCCTCCTGATAATCATATATTACTCGTTTATGCAGCCTGTATTGGTTTCTGTCGTTTGTTGCTCACTGAAGCAGCTGCAGAACAGATATCTGTCTGGTAAGATGTTCAGTGGCTGTGTGAGTTTTTGACAGCTTTTAATCTGAAAACAGCTGTGGTCTGCAGCTGAAGTGAGGTTCATGAGAACAGTGAATGAAAAAAAGAGTTCATCACAGAAAATAATTTTAACAGAAATAAAGGATGCAGTGAATTATCAAAAGGATTCATTCATCCATCACAATATTTATAGTACCACAGATCTTAAATACTAAATAGTACCATGTAAAGTATTATAAGTTCAGGGCTGTCTTAATTCACTGGAGTGGCTGCATGCTTCTCACTTGGTAATAATGTCTCTTCTATTATTCCAGGATGTTTTCTCTTTACAACATAGGACGTAGTATGTTTGTGTATGTTCTACTGACAACAATAACCATGACCAATCCGAAGTGATATATCTACATATATATCCACGTGCTTTGCGTTTCACTATCATGATTAGTTTCTCTCTGAGAGATAATAGACACAGATAATGGAGTTGGAATTACTTGAATGGATTGATTTATATATTGATTCCTCAAGACATTACATCCATTCAGTCCAGATTTGTTTGTTTTAAGCTTTATTTTATTAACTGATTATATATATTTATTTTCCAGTAGTCTGCCAGTGTACCCTCGTATTCAGAGCCCGGTCAGTGTTGACAGCATCACATTTATTCAACAAAGAACAGAAGAGACATAAAAAGACCAAAGGGAGTGTTCAAAGTCTTTCCAGGTGGTTTTTGCTCTAATATAAGAAGCTGTCAATGTTTTACTGTGTTGTCTTTTCTCCTTCTGTCAGAGAGGAGAGGTTAGTGCTGCTCACCCTTCATGTCCTTGCGTGGTGGATTGTGCTGTGATACTCTACACTGAAGGAGACACTAAACTCATGCTGTACAAAGCTTGTTCCACATATGTGGACAGGGTCTGCTGCTGTGATGATAAGAGTCAAGCTGGCTGTGTAGTGGCTTTGGCCTCAGAGTCAGGAGAGGCTTTAGGAGTGATGAGATGCTCAGACAGGTTAAGAGACACGCAGCAGGCAAGAGGCCAGGAGAGAAAAACAACACTCACATGCTGTCTGTGTTTGGACTGTGACTAGAGAATAATTTTACTGCATATGTTGAAGTGAGGTGAAACTTCTGATAAATTGTAAATGTAAACTCACTGGGAGCTCCTCAACAACAATCACAGACTGCTCTGTTTTAGACTGGTGGACCTGATTAAAGCTGAGAATAGAGAGCGTCTCTGTCTCAGTTCAGTGTTGAGTCTTGTGGAGGAGCTCTGGTCTCTTCTATCATGTATTGTGAAGTGTTGGTTAAAATATGAAATACTGTCCCATCAGCTGCAGCTGTTAATGGCTGACCACGATGATGATGTGAGACCTCCAGTGTTGGTTATTACAAAGGTTCAATGGTCCATGAGGAAGTTAGAATGTAGAGAGGAAATGGAAGGAAATGGACTTCTCAGTCCATTATTCCTCACAAACTATTTCACCCTCCCTCCAAATATCACTACTTGTGAATATCTATTACATATTTTTTTATATATTTTATATAAATATATTTTTCTATCATTTCCAGCTTCATCATCTAAGAAGCTATTAAACAGTTCATCAGTGAAACTTTAAAACTAGACGTACATAAATGTGTACAGGTTTACTGCATGATTATGTGATAAGTTTTCTACACAATGTAAATATCTGTTGAAAATGAAGTCTGAAATAGGAGACGTAGTGTGTTTGAGTGAGTGATGATTGAGTACATTTGAGATGTGTTGCAGGAAAAGTAAAAGAAAATAGTGTGAAACGTTTGGAAATGTCCTCCTGTAATCCTGGAACGTAAATGAACGAAACAGTAAAATAACGATAAACATTAAACATTTATTTATTTTCCTTATCAAACCTCACCACACATATATGAACAGGTTAACAAAGATCATAGTGTGGAGGATAACTTGTTTGTGTCTATTGATGGAAACATGTTTGTTGTGTTGAATGAAGGTTTTCCTCCTGCAGAGTGGATTTATTGTAGTGGACAAAGAGGGTCAGTTCAGTTCTCTGTCACAGTTCATCAGTTTTACAGCTCTCTCTTCACTCTCAGATGGATTAGTTTCCATTTGTCTGCTGCAGAAAGCTCCTCAGTGGATTAGACCTCATGGTGCAGCAGAGTGTGTTTCTTTAGAACACGGTACATATGTGTACATGTCTCTGCTCTACTCTGTTTTTCAGACGAGTATAGTACACCTATTTTAGTACTACTTCAAATACTTTAACAACATAAAACCTCACAACCTCAAGAACAGCCAGCTTTAGTTTTAATTTAATTCAAATGAATTCAGACATTTTACAGAACCTGGAGCCTAAAACTCATAAAACAGAACATCACATCCCTGATATCTGACAGATCATCTAATATAACATTTTTATGGACCATAGACTATACTATTTAGAAATGTTTTGCATCAGGCTCTTAAGAAAACATTCTTATCTTTTTTGATCACTGGATTTGGTGCGTGATCAGAGCAGACTTCACAAGAAACTAAGGCCTCACATACTCTATTTGATGGATATTGCTGAAGATAGAAAGGGGAGAGGGCATTTCTTTCACAAGTCAATGAGAAAACACAATAACTGAAAGCAATAAGAAAACAAAAGTCTTACAATAATATTAAAGACTGTGCAGCATCAGCTCCTGCAGTATTTTTGTACTTCAATTTTAAAACTCTGGATCTGGATAATTGTTACAGTCTCTTTTTCTAAGGTGGCTCAAAAAACCCGTAACATATAAAAGGGATGCCAGACCACAGTTGGAGGTTCATTGTGTTTTATTTAACTTAAAGAGCAGGGGAGAAAAAAAACAAAAAAAAACTCAAAGAACTAAAAAGGACTGTAGATGCCGGACAAAAACAACAAAAGAGGAAGTTGGAACAGGGACCACATAGGACCGTAGGACCCTGCCCTCATTCCACTTAGCAATTAAACTACTTAAAGAAACTAAACGTAAATAAAATTAACAAAAACCAAAAACAGGACTACCGGCCACATACAACCCAAACTAAAATAATAAAGTCTACGACGTTATAACACTTCATAAGAAATTAAATAAACCACCTGCTTAAGGGAAAAGAAAAATCAGTTTAAAAGACAACCTGGCCTCTGGCGTTGTCGAATGTGCACCAGACAAAGCCAGCGAGGGAGACAGAGAAAGAGAGAGAGAGAGCCACCCCTCCTCTCCCCTCCTTATATAGTCTCCACCTCCTACCTGAGCACAAATCAGATTCACGTGCTCAGCGGGCCAAGGAAGGAGTGACCAGGAGGAGACAGGAAGCAAAATGGGGTGTTAGGCTAACGTATTAGACGTAGCAGTGTTATGTAGGATTTTAGCTAGTTAGCTGATGTGTATGCATACATATGGTAATGTGAACAAAGTTGCTCACCTCCCTCCCAGCCGTGGACGTGGTTTGTAAATTAGCCAATTAGAAGCAGGATGCAGGTGGGGAAAACTCTGCTGTCTCCTGTGTGTATGGGGAAAGGGGAGGGACAGAGCGAACAGGCAAGACAACGTTTAAATAACATATAGAAAATATCTGCTTGACAACTTATTATGGAGCTGGGAACAAGCCCAAATAAGCAACTACGCTTTAGAAACAAGCCCAAGAAAACGAGACCCGTGACTACCAATATTTGTAAGTGACTTTCCAGAAAAACAAGCCCAAAGTCGCTTATAATAAGTGGACTTGGCAATGTAGAGAACCACATATATTGTACGCGTGTCTTACGTACGGCAGTCACAAAGGAGCAGTCTGTCAATCCCAGTTTAACATGGTAACGCCATGTGTGGGGTGACTGTGGGTAGAAAATTAAGGTCTGGCCGAGAGAGCTCAACGCGCTGAAACTTAAAAAAATGCGCTGCAAATTCACACAATGAAAATGTTTCCAGAGGATCCTAAAAAGTGATGAACTTTGTTTTGGAGTTGTTGACATTCGCTTCTCATTAGTGGTGATAGAAATAAGCTCAAATGATTTTTTTTTATTACAGTTTAAACAGCCTGACCAAATTATTCCTTGTAAATTGTTTGCGTATTATTAGCTTCTCAGTAATCATACACAATTGTGATGTTAGCTATCTATAACATTAAAAGGATAAGCAAGTTAAAATATTGGTATTTGTGAAATACTATGTCACTGCCGCTATTGTTTTAACCAGTTCTCAATTAAATGACCTTAATTTGCAAGTAACTCATCTTCATTTGGGGAGTACGAAACAGCCGTGAGATAACCTTCCCTGTGAAGCTAACATTATGAACAAAAAAAGTATGGCATAGACCTACTTTGGAGTACTAACATTTTTTAAATCATTTACACTCAAATAGTACTTTTTTTTAAATTTGTGAGTGTACTGTATTTCTTTGTAATGACTTGTTCTGATGCTATGGTACTTAATTGATCAACATCTTTAAACTCAAAAAAAATATACTGGTTAGTAACCAAAAAGATCATTTTACACAGCTCATAAACTACTATTTTTTTAAGTTCAGAATACTCAAATAAACTTCTTCACACAACAAATGCAGAATATTTCAGTGTTTTTATTCAAATGACTTTTTCTCCAAACCACTTTGGACACGGCAACAGAACTGTAAGCATACAAACAACACAAGAGGAAGGAGGAAACCTTGCATATCATGAAAAAGAACCGTAAACACATATACATCCACACATACATTATATAAAAACAGGTTTGTATAGTTATGTGTAAATCACCGCACATGTTTAAATGTTTGTATCTAAGTGATGAAAGCATTGGGAACTTGTGCTTAGTGTAAAGGTATGGCCTTTCAAAACAAAAACATGACTTCAGGAAATAAATAATTTTAAAGGAACAGTATGTAAGAAATGTATTTCAATTAATCATAAAATGGCCCTGATATGTCACTTGACATGAAGAAATCATGTTCATTTCAAATACTTATATCACTGACAACAGTGGTCTGGCCAGGATATTGTCATTTAAAAGTGAGAGTTGCAGCCCTCAACTGATGTTATTGTTGTCATGTTGTGTTTTGGTCTGAGGCGCCACCCTCCATCTACCAATCACGAAGTCAGTAGAGTTTCCTCTTCCGGGTTGCCAGCTCTGCTCTAGTTACCGCAGCTGCAGCTACGAACGTGTCGGATAAAACATGTATAACGTTACGAAACCTAAGACCTCGTTATGAATCCGAACTACGTCGTGACAAAGTCCGAAATAAAACAAGGATTTGTATAGGAGATGCCTTTGAAAGATGGAGACGGCTGAAAACGGAGAAGAATTTGAAGACAGACGCCAACGTTGCTAATTTTCTCCTGGCTAACTTACTTGTACATAATGTAAATGGACATTTAAAATATTCACGACAGTCGAACAAAGTTATGCATGTTCGTGCAAAGTAACGTTACGTTAGCGCATACAGAGGAGGTGGGTCATCGAATTGAAAAGGTAAGGAATTGTTTGGGAAATAAAAACGGCGAGTCGTCATTGCTAACATTAGCAATGCATTATGAACCCGTTTCTCTGTCATTATGCTGAAACGCCGAGGAAAACAACAGTAGCACGTCGATTATGGCAATGTGAAACGTAATTGAGACGTATTGAGTAGCCTAACGTTACCTCGGTAACCTGGCAACCTCGAGTCAGGGGGGAGGTTGGAGGGGATACACCGTTCTACAGTATTTTGAAAGTGATTGCAGTACCAGTTTTGGCCAGTTCTGGCCACAATCTTACATACTGTTCCTTTAAATGAATAAGAAATAAATAAATAACCAAAAAGTAAATCTAAATATATCAAGATAAGTCATTGCACATAAAAAAATTAAATTAATAACCAAAAAGGAAATTTAAAGATATAAAATCTATGCCTTTTGAAAAGAGAGGCCAACAAAATAATCAGTTTTTCTCTATGTAAACGAATCAAACACCCTTTTGGTCCATCGTCTTTCTCCTCCACTCACCCGGGTGCATTTTGGGAAGTTAGTGTGTATCTGTTTTGAGTGTTACTAAGACACATGCACACACACACACACAAGCGCACCCACACACACACACACTCTCTTCCAGAACTTTAAACTAGGGATGGCTCGATCCAACTTTTTCATGTCCGATACCGATACAGATACTGCAATTTGGAGTATCTGCCGATACCGATATCAATCCGATACCTTCTTTTCTCCTCTGTTAAGTTGTTTATGATACATATAGTTTGTATAGATGTACTTTGCTTAATATGGACATCTAAAAACACCATGGTCAAACTGTGCAACAAATATTCTGCTCCCCTAAGGGAAGAAATAAAATAGCCCACGATGTGCCTCAAGCCATAAGCACTTTATTTAAACTTCAAATCAGTGCAAACTGCAAACTTGAATGTTTCTTCTTTCACATGTAACCTCTGGGGTTGAACTGTATGTAAAACACCCATATCAAACTAGATATAGAATGGACTTAGTTTTAATGTTCCATTGAAGACTATAGGACAGGGGTGCCCACACTTCTTTGGCTTGCAAGCTGCTTTTACAATGACCAAGTCAAAGTGACCGACCTATCCTAAGTCATATTAATTGTTGCTACAGTTTTAAAAGCTCTATCCATCTTTGTTTTTATTTTTATCAAGAAAAATTGGTGCACTGCACCTTTAGAAAAATAGCGCTGTCCCTTTAAGACGGTAGTCTTGAGTTGTTGTGGTTGAAGTTGTGCGTGGCTGTGGATGTGTGCCGCAGAACTGAGGGTATGTTGCAAATATAAAGTAGAAATAAATAAAGATGAACGTTTGTCTTGCTGTTTGTTTTGGAGGTGCAACAGTCTGTTAAGCCAGACTAACATCTAAAACATTTTATTTTTTCCAATGGCACGCGATCTACCCGCACCGGTCGATCGCGATCACGTAATGGGCACCTCTGCTAAGTGACTGCTAACTTTAAATAACTGTCACAAACACTTGCGTCCAGTCACTAGCGGAACGAATCAGAGACGGGCCGGGGGCGGGGCACATGACCGGGCCCTTTAAACCCAAATAATAAAGCTCATCATAACGTCATTTTACAACATACACATGCCCGCAACAGCGGGGCTTACATGCTTCAGCACCACGGAGAGCAACTATGTCATTTTGAAGTCCATCAAACGGACATGAAGTATAACAAACCAAGAGAACAACAAAAACATTAGGCTACATAATAATAAAACAACACAAATTCAAAGCAGTTCAGCACCACGGATAGCGACCACATCATTTTGACACCCACTTTAACTATTTCAACTAATGAGAGCACAGTAGGCTATATAATAGCCTATATCAATAGTTATAAAGTTTAGTAAAACTGGCACAGTGGCCCACATGTTCACGTACAAACACAGTTTCAATATTTAGTACTAGGCCTACTCACCACTATTTGAAGGGCATACGACGAGCCTTGCGCTCCGCGAACTCGTCCACGATGCTCTGTATGTCCATTTTCTTTGCTCTCTCATTCTCTATGGAAAACATGGCAAGTCCACTCAGTCTCTCCTGTCCCACTGTGCTCCTCAAGTGGTTTTTAATTAGTTTCAGCTTGGAGAATGAGCGCTCAGAGGTTGCAACCGTGACGGGAAGAGTCAAAAATAAAAGGAGGGCGGTGCAAACCTCACTGAATGTGGAAGTTACTGCTGGGTGGTTGACAAGGAGCATTTTTGCCAGATCCGCAACAGACTTTTGTTTTGGTATCAGGTCCCTGAAAGAGGTTCTGAAACAAAGCAACTGGCCAGGGAAGCTGGGGCCGATGTCCCGACTGTAGTGCTCACTAAGCCGCCGGGCAGCTTGGTGTAACTCCTCATCTCCTGATTGCAGCAGTGTGTTTGGGTGAATTGCCTCAAACATATTCACAGTTCCATTTAAGCTGGTGAATCTTCGGGACAGTTGCTGGATGATAATATCAAGACAAGCATTGAAAACGTTCACCCGAAAGTTGCTCTCTGCGTCAGTGAGGCGACTGTCTTCAGAAAGTTCATCAAAGTGACGCTTAACTTTTCTGGCCCTGGTTGCTTCAAACTGCGTTTGACTTCCCCATTTCGTGACTAGAGCAAGAGTTGCAGACTTAGCCTCATCAAATTGCTCCCTGAACTCCATCAAAACACTGATGGCGTTTTGCAGAAGAGTAGATGCTTTCAGAATGTCCGCGTCCTTAGCTTGCAGCAACTGTGAGGCAGCGTTTATGCATTCAAGAATTTTGGTTTGCATGTTGACCAAAAATATGAAAGAGAATTTGCTTATGGCATTCTTGAGCGCACTTGCTTCACCACGCTCATCTTTTTTGTCACTGGTCAGGGATATTTTGACGAGGGCTTTTATAATGTCTCCATATCTGTGCCTTAACGCAAAAAGCGCATCATGTCGAGATGACCAGCGAGTGGGACAGAGGCGTTTTAATGTGACAGTTCTGCTCTCTGGCGTCATTAACTCACTGAGGAGCGCCCATCGTTTGATACTGTGACCAAAAAAGTTGTAAAGGATCTCTACAGTGTCATAGAACTGCTTCACTCCAGGGACGTTTTTAACAGAGTCGTTGAGAGCTAGGTTGAGATTATGAGCAGCGCAATGAACATAACAGGCAAGGGGCTCCTTCTCTGTTATTCTTGCCTGTACGCCTGAATACGCACCACTCATATTCGCGGCCCCATCATAGCCCTGTCCGCGGCATTTTGACACATCTATTCCGTTTTTCTCTATAGAGCCCAAGATTTGGTTTTCAAGCTCTGACGCTGATGAGCACACAGTCGCTTCAAAACCCAAAAACACTTCATTGATCTGTATATCTGTTGCAATATCCATGTCATTCTTAACAACAGTTACGTAACGGTACACCTGGCTCAGCTGGTCTATCTTTGACACATCTTGCGTTGTGTCCATGATAATGGAATAAAATGGGGCTTCATTTATTTCATTAATAATGTCAGCTTTCACACGTTGAGATAATATGTAAATAATCTCATCTTGAATCTGGTGACTTAGGTATTTCACTGACCCTTCTGGTCGGTTGATTAGCTCTTTCAAAACAGGGTCGTAGCGAGCTAATAACTCGATTATTGACAAAAAGTTGCCAGCATTTCCCTGACCTATAACTTCCCTGTGCCCCCTGAATGCCAGGTTGCATGAAGCCAGAGTAAGAGTTACATTTACAATGCGCTCCACGACCTGTCTCCAAAACAAGGCTGCATTACGCACATTCCTCTCCATTTCGTTGTCTATTGTGTTGTTGAGTTTCCACTGCTCGTAGACTATGCATGCAGCAAGATGTATTTGCGTGGATTCATGCTTCTCAACTTTGGCAGAAAGATGTTTCCAGTCTCTTATTCCGTTTACCCATGCATTGTTGTAATACGGGGCATTTCGGTTGGCAAAAAGCCAGCAAGGCTCACAGTAACAGCTGTCTAATTTGGGGGAATAGCACATCCAGCTGCGGGGAAGTTTCATCCCAACTTTAGTAGTAGAGGTGTAATAAAAAAAAACGAAAAACACCGATTGTCGTTATCAGTGGGAAATGGACGTTTGGGTCTGCATGGGCCCATGGGATATATCTTTTAATGTTGGCGTCCTGGGTGCAAAATTGGCCCGATCAGTCGGAAAACACTCCAGAGGAGGGGTTTCATCATCCACGGTCTGCGTGCCACCCGAGCGTGAGGAGACCTGCTGCTTTCATTTCCAGTGTCCAGCGCGGGTGAGGAGGGGGGCTGCTGGTCAAGCACCAGGTCTGGCTCTACCCTGGAGCAGCTAGCAACTGAGTCCCTAACATCACCGCTATACAGCCGAGAGAGAAAGAAGGGGATTTAAACTATAGGCGGCTGGGCTACTACAACAACAACCATCAACAATTTACAACTAACTCACACATTGTGTATGATCGTTAGAATTGCTACCTGTAAATCTGGCTCCCTGACTGTGCTGGCAATATTGGCGGGCCTGAATCGCTGCCAACAACAATGTCGGGTTCATCTCCAGGAGGACGAACAAAATATGTGTCCAGTTTTTGTAATTTGGCTTTTCCTTGCTCTCTTTTTTCCTTTTCTTTGCGCTTTAGCGCTCCACTTTTATGTTTATATGCACTGCCACTCATGTTAAAGCTATACTCTACGATCTGGAATATGGTAGTTGTCCGATCTTCACAATATGGATAGCAAAAAGAACAAAAAAAAAATTAATTCATTCTATCAACCGTAATCCTGCATAGAAATTGACCAATGGGAGCCATGAGGATGGCTCCCATCTGCGTCCAGTGCCGCTGCCACCCCTTGAGACACTCGCGTTGCACAAGTTGCATTCGGCTGTTTTACCTTTCTCTTCCTTGCGTGCAAAGTAACTCCACACAGCTGACATGATAAGAGCGCTAGGCTAATTCACTGTCACGAGGTTCTGTTTACACACGCTTGCAGCAGCTGCTCTCTGTTTACGGCATGTCGCGCAAAGTTAAGTTGAGCATTTGGGTATCGGATCGGACGGGCTATAGTTATTTTTTTCGATACTAGATCCTGAAATTTTGACCAATATCGGGCCGATACCGATCCTAAGTATCGGATCGAGCCATCCCTACTTTAAACCCCATTTTCATTTTCCCTAAAGCAGAAATAAAAATCCTGTTTAATAAGGCACATCTTGCATAGAACAATCAATCAAATAAACAATGAAACAATGCAACAACAAACATGCTGTCATGATACAGGTGTCTGGACAAATCCACAATTTCTACATTGTCGTTAGCAGGTCACTTTTCAAACAGAGCAAAGAAGGTTTGAGTGGTCCACCATCATCCAACCCTATGAGTATCTTCTAAATGAAGGTGAACATGTTAACAAGCTTCTTTGGGTAGTCCAGATGCAAACCATCAACCAGCCCAAACAGTAACACATATGCATCGGCAAACGTGGCAATGTCCATCATAACCAACTCATCTTCCACCACAATGGCTGTGCTTGCAGGACTGAAGTGAACTGGAGATGTACTTCTCTCTGTGACCACCGTGAGAAGATAATAAAAGGACAGAGAAAGACTGGCTTCTCTTTCTTGGGAAACAACAAAATGTTGGACATTATGTTCAAGTAAGGGTTTAAACTTTGTTGCTGTTGGCTATCAGTGTGGTCAAGACTGTGAACACAGTACAGATATGTTGGCTGTAGGTGCTTTTACTATTTCTGCCAAATCACGTGTGGTACAAATGTGGAACCATTATACCTGACCACACAGTATGCAATCTTTTTGTCATCTCTTTGTTGATAACATGTTCTTAATTTTGTTATTGTAAGCGTTGTGGGTGTATTAGAGTGTGCTTTAAAATAAGAGTTATTAAATGAATGTCTTACAATATGTTGAACTTCATACTTTATATCTGTTGGATACTGTGATAATTCTGCACATTTTGTTATAATGTTTTACCACAGACTGTCCACGTAGAGCAGATAATCCTGCCAGTAGCTCAGTATTCTGGCCTCCCTCCTCAAAGCTCATATCTCACCCACAGGAACTACAAAATCTGGGCAAGTCCTCAAATGTGAGGCTACAGCACGGACAATACATTTCAATCTGAAAAAGACAAGTGTTTTCTCAAAGCAATGTTAGCTACACAGGGAAGGTTATCTTACGGCTGTTTCGTACTCACCAGATGAAGATGGGTTACTTTCAAGGTAACATTACTGTGTGTGTGGTGGGGGGCATCGATAACTTGTTTGTAGAAGTCTTCCTTAGTCCTGGGGCTTCCTGTCTATCCTCTGCTCTCCCTGGGGGAACGGTTGCACCATCACAGCCATCTTTAAGCCATCTTTAAACACTCTTCACCCTCATTCTGCATGGTGACACAGTCACTGCATCCTCTGGTGAACATTTAAACCGTGTATACAAACCGTGAACATTAAGGACTACTGTGGTTTAGTTATCTGCTGTGTTATACAAACATGTATGTGTAGACTTAAACACGAGTGTATGAAACTTTTGTGCCATGGTTGCTATGTACTCCAATGTAATCTTTCTCTGTAATCTTTCTCTTTTGTGTGCCTTTCAGTATTGTCAGCTTGCTCTCCGGCCGAGGCCGGGCGATGTCCTTTGTTGTGTTTCTCAACAGGTGTAGCAGTTGCTGCGTGGCGTATCGCTTTTTTTTTTTTTTTCTCTCCACCCCCCCCTTTCAACTTTATCTATCTTCTCTTCATTTTCTCTCTCCCTGTCAGGTTCGGCAATATTATGTAAAGGTCCATCCATCAACATGTATAAATAATAAAATAAAATTTAAATAAGTTTAACTTCGATTATCAAGAGGAGCCTTATCATCCATAAAGCTCCCCTTGGCAAAACAAAATTTGCTCAGCACAATATAATGAACAGACCATTATTCTGCTTGTTTCGATGCTGGACAGGACAAAAAAAAAAAAAAAAAGAAGTCTTCCTTATCTTCCTTTAGTTTTAAAAGTCTCTCTCACTCAATGGGGATCACTGCCAGGGAAGATAGTCATCCTTGATCAGTCCTGTTCCGACTGTATATTTTGAGTCTTTTCAGTGCTGAGAATGACCGCTCCACCAATGCTGTAGTAGCCGGAACAGTGAGCACTAGCTGGAGCAACTTTGTCGCCTCAGGAACAGTTTGAATGAGATCCTTCTGGACCAAAAAGCTGAGAAGCTGTCCAGGAGATTTACATTCATCCCTCACCATTTGTGAGCTATACAGTCCAACAAGATCCGCCTTTAGTTTCACAAAGTTAAAGAAGTTGCCATCTTGTAGGCGCTGCTCTGGGCAAACGGCACTTGACAACATCATCCAGCAAGTGAGTGCGCTTTGTGAACTTGCTGAAATATGTTAGTCTCACAGCTGTTTTAAAAGAAACACGCGACACTCGGGCATGCACTTTGCTGAATGTAATAGCACCAATTACAGCCTGTGTGCGTAACAGTGGGTAAACATGGCTTCGGGCACTTTTAACTTGCATGCCATTAAGCTCTGAGGCCTTTACAGTGGCCCCATCATAGGTCTGAGCTACAAGCTTTTCAACACAGTCATACTTCTCCAACACTCCCAGCACATGCTCAGCAATGGCAGGAGCGTGTCTGTCCTCACTCATGTCATCAAAGCCCAAAAACGCCTCCTTCACTTCACAGTTTGCTTCATTTTTAGCCACATACTGCAATATGACAGAAATCTGAGCTTGGTTTGTGACATCTGTGGTCTCGTCTACTTCTACAGCAACAAATGGGGTTGCACTGGTCTCCTTTTTAATGTCATTTCTTATGACATCACCGACTGCTTCGATTAAATCATTCTGTATTCTATTTGACAAGCCAGAAAATACAGAGGATGTCTCCAAATGTCTAGCTAGCCTGTCATCTTTCTCAGCAAAGGCATGTAAGAGTTCAACATAGTTACCACGATTGGCAGAGCCTGTACTTTCATCATTTCAAGTTTAGAAAATAGTTGTTGTTTTTTTGAGAATTTAGAGTTTATTATTTATTATTGTTGTAGTTTATTATTGGAGTTTAGATATGTAATCCCCCACTTTGAAAGTAAGGCCAGGCAAGAGAAAAAAAGAAATGGATGGTTGCACTTGACTTGCTAACTGTAGATTGTAGCTTGCTGTCACTTATTCTGCAGCCGAGCAGTCGCAAGAAGGATCCCTGGGATTACGAGTGCCCCCTACCATGAGGCAGAACTGCGTGCCTCACCCAGTGCCTTTTCGCAGCACACACGTTACACACATACAGTTGCTGACAACAAAAAAACACTGTACATTATATACATCAGCTAAACTATGGAACTTTAGTTCACATAGCAAAAGTGTTTGGACATTTTAATAGCGACATATAGAGAGACAGCAATACGGTCTCACTGCATAGCATGCCAACACAGTTACACACTGAGTCATTGCACGATCTTTGGTGAGGCTCAGCTGGCTGCTGCCTCACCGTACGTCACTTCTCAGTATTTGAACGGTAAATGTAAAAATTCAGCAATTTTCAGTAATAAAATTATCTAAACTGGTGAAGTTAAATGGAAAATAACTTTATAGTACAAATCACTGGATAAATATAAACATTCAGTTATTTTTTTCATTTCATTTTTTTTCTTTCCATGGTGACAGGTCCTCCCCCGACTGCACATCACTTCCGATCCGATGAAAGCGCGGTGCTAGGAGTCATGGAAGGCAAATTTAGTTTCAAAAAACTACCTGACGGAAGCCTCAGTAAAATGGTGGTTTTGTGCAAATCGTGCAAAAAAGAGTTTGCATACCACCAAAGCAAGTCAACCCTACAGTACCATTTAAATGCAAAACATGTTGCCGTGAGCGCAGAAACCGCCGGAGCTGTTAGCGCTAGCAGTTCTAGTATGAACGAGAGGTGTCGGTAGATCAAACTCGATGAAATGACTGGCTTCAGAGACAAAATTAGTAAGTCAACGTTGGACAAACTCACAGATTCACTCGCAAAATGAAATGGATTGCTCTGGACTGTAGACCACTAGAGGTAGAAGATAAGGGGTTAGAAAATGTGCTACAGATATCGACATGTGATCCAACTTTTCAACCGTCGTGCAGAAAGACTATTTCAAGCAAAATCCCACAGCTTTATGACACTGAAAAGCAAGCAAAATTGGATGCATTGCAGAAAGCTGAATTTGTGACTGGGGATCATTGGACCTCTGTTAGTAATTCTAATTACGTCTGTGTCACTGCACACTTTGCAGATGTCACAGATGGGACATGGCATCTACAGTCTTTTGCCCTGACTGTGCAGAAGACAAACACCAGAGACTGCGCTGAAAACTGTGCTAAGCAGTTTCTCTCTGTGGCAGAGGAATGGGGAATTGAACAAAAGGTTACCACAATTGGAACAGACAGTGCACGAACATGGATGCAGCAAGACACCTCCCATTCCAACACATGCCTTGTGTTGCTCATCTCTTGCAAAGAACCATCACTGTTAGCCTTGCCGATAGTGGGTTTAGTGATGCATTAGCAAAATGTCGCAAGATAGTGAGTCACTTTAAACACAGCCCTGCTAATACAGAGGAACGGCACCAGGAACAAATTAAGCTAATGTTGCAATGTTCACCGTCGCAGGTGTTGAATCGAGGATGGCTGTGTTGTCATGAAGGATACAATTGCCCGTGCCTTTTTTCACCTGATGTCCTACAAGGAGGCTCTTGTATGCCCCTTGGAACTGCCTTACATTGGGGTTGCTGTAACTTCCATGTAATCTAATTACAGAGAATTGCTCCAAGTGATCTGACTGAGTTTGTAAACCAATAGATACCTGTCATACTTCTGCAACAAGCTATGAAATCATAGATTTGTGTCTTTTTCTGTGTTAAAGGCACATGCAGAAGTTTATTGTATTTCACTTTGACCCCACTGAGAAATGTACCGCCACCTTACCTGCTGGCCATCTTTTCTAATTAGACCTTAACTGTTTTCGTTGAAGCTTGAGCATATGACAGATCTAGGAGTACACGGAATTTGTGAGTGCGATCCTCAGGATGGAGAAAGCAATGTTCTGGTTGGCACCAAGCTCCCTAATCATTGTAAAGTTTTGGGAGGGTCCATCACATGTCAAGGAGACAACCTTAACTCTGATTGCAGGAAGCCTAACAAGGCTCTCTCAGATGATGTCCAAGCTTCATTAACTGCAACATCCATGAGAATCAATACTTGTGTTTCCACAACTTTTTCCATCTCACAAGCTCTGATGTCAACATAGTCATGAATCCATGATGGATGAAATGTATATACGTATACACTCACCGGCCACTTTATTAGGTACACCTGTCCAACTGCTCGTTAACTTAAATTTCTAATCAGCCAATCACATGGCAGCAACTCAATGCATTTAGGCATGTAGACATGGTCAAGACGATCTGCTGCAGTTTAAACCGAGCATCAGAATGGGGAAGAAAGGTGATTTAAGTGACTTTGAACGTGGCATGGTTGTTGGTGCTTAACTGTCTGGTCTGAGTATTTCAGAAACTGCTGATCTGCTGGGATTTTCACGCACAACCATCTCTAGGGTTTACAGAGAATGGTCCGAAAAAGAGAAAATATCCAGTGAGCGGCAGTTCTGTGGGCGCAAATTCCTTGTTGATGCCAGAGGTCAGAGGAGAATGGCCAGACTGGTTCGAGCTGATAGAAAGGCAACAGTAACTCAAATAACCACTCGTTACAACCGAGGTATGCAGAAGAGCATCTCTGAACGCACAACACGTCGAACCTTGAGGCGGATGGGCTACAGCAGCAGAAGACCACACCGGGTGCCACTCCTGTCAGCTAAGAACAGGAAACTGAGGCTACAATTCGCACAGGCTCACCAAAATTGGACAATAGAAGATTGGAAAAACGTTGCCTGGTCTGATGAGTCTCGATTTCTGCTGCGACATTCGGATGGTAGGATCAGAATTTGGCGTCAACAACATGAAAGCAATGATCCATCCTGCCTTGTATCAACGGTTCAGGCTGGTGGTGGTGGTGTAATGGTGTGGGGGATATTTTCTTGGCACACTTTGGGCCCATTAGTACCAATTGAGCATCGTGTCAACGCCACAGCCTACCTGAGTATTGTTGCTGACCATGTCCATCCCTTTATGACCACAGTGAACCCATCTTCTGATGGCTACTTCCAGCAGGATAACGCGCCATGTCATAAATCGCGAATCATCTAAGACTGGTTTCTTGAACATGACAATGAGTTCACTGTACTCAAATGGCCTCCACAGTCACCAGATCTCAATCCAATAGAGCACCTTTGGGATGTGGTGGAACGGGAGATTCGCATCATGGATGTGCAGCCGACAAATCTGCAGCAACTGCGTGATGCTATCATGTCAATATGGACCAAACTCTCTGAGGGATGTTTCCAGTACCTTGTTGAATCTATGCCACGAAGGATTAAAGCAGTTCTGAAGGCAAAAGGGGGTCCAACCCGGTACTAGCAAGGTGTACCTAATAAAGTGGTCGGTGAGTGTATATATATATATATATATATACATTTCATCCATCATTAATGAGCAAACAGTTTCTTTCCCTTCTTCCGAGGCTGTAAATGAAGCAACAGTCAATCTAGGATATACAGAGATACTACCGTACAATTTATGTATAGTCTGAGGATGAGACAAAGCAAAGTGCAACTTCTCCCTGACATAGGCCTTAGGACTTTGGAGAGTAGAAATGCAGTGTGGTTGCAAATTTTGTGGCTTCAAAATTTCAGAAAACAGTGGCTGCTTTGTTTATCTCTGAAAGATGTCACGGGGAACGTCATCCAAACCATCAAGAAGAGAAGCACATTCTGTTATTATGTTTTTCAAGGAAGAACGTCTTGCCTACAGTCTCCTTGTCTGCTGGGTTTTCAGCCTAAGCATTTTGAGCTTCACATAGCTTTTCCTTTATTTCAGAACTTTTCCTTTTTAGCAGCTTGGCAGCAGTGTTGACTGTGTAACAGTGATCCGATACTGAGTCTACCCATTTTCCGTTCAGATTTATTTGTTGACCGCCACAACCCAAACCAATATCGTGACACACGTTTTCTGTCAGAGCAATGTCATCATGCATGACATCTGTAGCAACAAAGGCCTGTCCAGGGGTGTCGTCCATCTTTATGACACTGCTGTGATCGGCAGCAAAACTGATGGAACTACTTCCATTGTCTACATGTGCAACTTCCACATTGCTATTTACAGTCTATTCACAAGCTACTTACCTCCTCGCTACTTACCAGGTTTTCTTCTCTTTCTGGTCTTTGCCCTTGCAGAGAGAGAAGATGACAGGCACAGCAGTGTCCTTCAGGCATGTTCTTCCCTCAGAAAATTACAATAAATATAAAAATAAAACATGACATTGTAGCAGAGTAAGCAGATGTTATCTATAGTGAACACTCTGGAGTTATGACCATTCCTCTGATAGCTGTTCTGTAACTCCATTTTGTCTCCCTATTGAATACATTTGTTTAATAATTTAACATGAAACTAAATATTCAAAGCAGTTTAATTATGTAGAAAAATAAGGTATAACATCTGTCATTACAGCACCATCATCAGTACCAAGGCCAAAGATTAAGTGTGTGGGGATGTTCTTTGTGTGAATAATGTTCTTTAGTGCTGCCACTATTAAATACACTTTTGTGTCAGTCAGGCAAATCAGATCCAGGAATTGGCAGGAGACCTTCTCCTCGTTGTCCAAGTGTCTAACAATGTCCATATCACACATTTTATACATTTCAGTTATCTGTATATTGAAATTCTACTGATCAATGAAATATTGCATTTTGAGTAGACCTATCTCACATGACTGTCTAGATGTCTGCAGACATCTGTTATCTCACCAGTCTCCAAGCCTGTAACTGAGAAATATCCCTAATATTGGCTTCTCAATTTCCAGCGTTTTATCAGTTATTCGATGTGACCCATAGTTGGTGCTTTTGACAATTTAAAAAAAATGTTTGAAAGGTAAAAAGACACCTGACAATTAAATGGAGAATATGAATTCTTTAACTAATTATATGCAAGAAAAGTGCAATTCATTGTAAATATAGTGATCACATAAGACAAAACAAAATATATGGTAAACATTTACAAAAGATGCTTACACTGAGCTTGTCAAAATAGGTGCAGCCCAAAAGATTACCTAGTTGCAGCAAAGCTGGACAGTTGGTGTGGTGGCCTATGTCATGCTTTATTAGCCAGTACAACCTTTTGAACGCCCCCACCACACCCTCATGCTCCAGGACAACTGTGGGTTCAAATTATGTAAGGACAGTGTTAGCTGAAATGACATGCATCATCAGCACTGAATGGCCAAACATTTATTTATTTATTTTTTGACGAAATCCTAATAAAAGAAACCCTTTTTACCTCCTGTCCTTAATTAAAGCCACAAACAACAACATCAAAACACTTTAAATACTAAATTACGATTAATTCCCAAGAGCAAAGTATAGGCTTGTGTTTTTTTTTCTTTCTCAGGTCATCAAGAGTCTTTTGAGGAACTTTGAAGAAGTCAAACACCAGTCCTTGTTTTTTTTCTAGTATCATCATAAGCACAGAAATTAGACAGTCATCTCTGTTTCTAGTTGAGACATAAAATCAAGTAATTGAAGTCATGGTGTCATGTGAACTCTCCATTCAGTATCAATAATGTTTATTCGTCCATAAAGTACCAGTTCACTCCAGAGGAACATAAAACCTCCAACCCTCTGTGATTTCTCTGTGGGACTTTAAGTCTCCCTCAGTAGCACTATGTGTCTCCCAGCCTCTAACATCAGATTCTACAGATTTTCTCCAGATGCCCAGTGTCTTGTTAGAGCTAAGAAATGTATGTAGTACAAACCCAGAGGTCACTTGTGGGTTGTCTGTTGGTCTGGCTGCTCTGCACTCTTCCTGGCTGACTGCTGTGGTATGAGGATCAGAGGAGATTTGTGCTGCTTCATAGACTCTTGTAATAAGGAGTGAACACAGTAAGAGGCTATTAAAGTGTTCTTTGTTATCTGAATGTCCTTATTGCAAACCAGATGTAGCTGGTTTCATTTATTGTGCAGCTACAGGATGGTAACATGCTGCTGGCAACATTAGATATTGTGTAAAAGATGAGTTTATTTCTGGTCTGCTGTCCACCTGTAAGCGGTGACTCTGCTGCTCTGCTGGCTGTGAATGTAAAAGAGAGGTAGACTGATGTATGACAATAACAGATCAACAAGGAGACAGAGAAATGTGATGCTGGATGGAGAAGATGGAGGAGAGTGTAGGAGGAGGAAATGGCCTGTCAGTCGAGAGGAAGGCATCAGTGTCTGGTGTGTAGAGGAATTTAAGTGTAATTGTGTGTGTGGTGACAGAAATGGATCTCTTTTTCATCCCTTCTTCATCCAGTAGCTACAGTATGTCCCATCTTTCCAGATTCACATGAACAAGTCCATTGATGGACACCTCTCAACAGAGACAATCTGACTGAGTATCCATTAGAAATAAGGCTTCCTCCCACCGTCCAAAGACATGCTTGTTAGGTTAATTGGTGATTCTAAATTGGCCGTAGGTGTGAATGGTTGTCTGTCTCTTTGTGTTAGCCCTGCGATAGACTGGCGACCTGTCCAGGGTGTACCCCGCCTCTCGTCCAATAACAGCTGGGATAGGCTCCAGCAGACCCCGCGACCCTTCACAGGGACAAGCGGTTACGGAAGATGAATGTATATTTCAGTTTGACTGTACAGTAAGATACAGCAGAAAAAGCAGCTGAGCATTTGAACCTAATGTAGAGAGCAGAGAATGTGAGCAGCTAGTAGAATAAATCCTTCCCGAATAATCACAGCATATAGAAGACATGTTTAAAGTAATGTGACGGCGGCCAACAGTAAATAAAAGTTTATCACATTTGTGACGTCATCTACAAGGCTTCTATAGTGTGGAATGTTGTGCTGTTACCATGACAATGACACCATGCCATGATGTCATCAAAGCCATCTGACATCAAAGCCACTAGAGTGTCTTTGATGTCAGAAGAGTTTAAGTAGGACTTCAGAAACATCAGAAATCATTTCATATCATCCTGAAAACCCACTTCTCATTAGAGCAGGGTCAACAATCACAACAACATGGAAGCTACATGAGTCCAAACTCACAGCAGTAATTTTTGCGAACATCCGGTTTGTGGGAACTGCGCAAGTTGTGCAGATACCAACTTCTTTCCCGCCATGGTTGGATTTCCTCTTTGACGCCCAGTGAATCTGATACTGGGACATCTCAGAGTACTGGAGCACCGGGGATAAACATGATACGTAGTAAAACCACCAACTACCGTTGTAACATGGTTTCAACAATAAGATTTCTTTTTATATGTGGGCACTGCGTAAAAAACACAGGTACCAACTCCTGAAATGAAGGTAAGACACGACTCATTCTTATGCTAATGCTGAAGAGCTGTGACAGTTTGCAACTAGTCTGTGTGTATTCTTTGTGTCACAGTGTTATAGATATGGGTTGTATTTGTGAATTTTCTTCATCCGTTGGTGGAAACAAATGAATTCCAATGAGCTGTTGGATTGTTGGATGATCTCTCATAAAGTCAGACTTGTCCTCACAACCACTGTTGATGGTGGGAAGCATCATGAATTCATGAAGTGTCAGTGTACCAGAGACTGAAGATCATTTAAACACACAGGCTGTGAAAGAGTTACTTTAATCAGTGGAATTACTTGCTGCAGTGAAATGACTGATCTGTAGGAAGTTTCTGTTGGATATGTGTTGATAAAATCAGTCCATGGTTGACTGTGACTGGATTCATCTTTTTCTGCTGCACACAAACACGGACTTTGCTGAGACATTCAGAGTGACTGGAGAATCTGTGTGATGGACTGTGTTAGTGGTTCAGTCAGTCTTTTCCCAGCAGACACACTGCAGCATCAGAAACACAGACTGAGCTCCACCAGGAGATGAAGCAGAGAGTCTGCTCTTCTGACATGTCAGTGAAGTGCTGATGTAGACATTGGAGTCAGTGATGCTAACATGCAGGTTGAACTCCTCTGTTCCCAGGAGTGTGGATTCAGGAGCAGAAGGAAACTCCTCCACATGATCAGTGTGTTAACAGAGTCCTGGAATATGAACTCTGCACACTGTATTGAAATACAATGAGTTATAACATGTCACATTATTAATAACAGCTGTAATAGAAATAGAAATATAGTTGTATTAGTGAGACAAGTCATCAGAGTCTACAGTTTTTCTCCAGATGCTCAGTGTCTTGTTAGAGCTAAGAAATGTATGTAGTACAAACCCAGAGGTCACTTGAGGGTTGTCTGTTGGTCTGGCTGCTCTACACTCTTCCTGGCCGACTGCTGTGGTACAAGAATGAGAGCTGACTTGTGCTGCTTCATAGATTCTTGTATTAAGAAGTGAGCAGAGTAAGAGGCTGTTAAAGTGTTCTTTGTTATCTGAATGTCCTTACTGCAAACCACATGTAGCTGGTTTTATTTATTGTGCAGCTACAGGATGGTAACATGCTGCTGGGAACATTAGATATTGTGTAAAAGATGAGTTTATTTCTGGTCTGCTGTCCACCTGTAAGCAGTGACTCTGCTGCTCTGCTGGCTGTGAATGTAGAAACGAGGTAGACGGATGTATGATGGAGTAACAGATCAACAAGGAGACAGAGAAAAAACTTGTTTTTTATGGACATGTGTTGATGTATTGTCATGACCAGGACCTGTAAACTGCACCATCCTGTATTTGTACAGTGAGTCATTCATACAAAGATACATCAGAGAAAAGCAGGACACATTCAGGTTGTTCTCCACATCCACTGTGTTTCAGACAGCAGCCTCTCTTAATGTCCCAATGAGACTGAAAATATAGAACAGATGATTCCAGTCTCAGCAGAGATGCATGTACTGTTGATCAGTGTTGGAGCAAACACATTTATAGATGGTTCAGCTTCATCTTACTGTTCACCAACATACATGCACACTGACCTGGACACAAGTGGATAAAAACATGAAGTTGTGGCTGATGCATGCTGAGTTATTTCTACCATGTTCACGTAGAGTGAAGAAATCCCTCACTGTCAAGTTTCATCTAAAGTGACTTGAGTTTCTGATTCTGCTCAGTGGATCAGCTGTCAGCACAACCAGTAATCTCTGCACTTTCCCTTCAGATGAACATCACTCAAACCAGTGGCACACTGTGTGTAACTGTGTAGAGAAGAACCTTCAGTCCTTGTAGTTTCTGTTGGACTCTTTGGCTGAAACCAGTGAATGAACTGAGAGCTTTAATACAGGCTGTGGTTATGAATGAAAGTGTTTGAGGAGGTGAATGACCAAAGAAAACAGAGTAGGTCAAATATGTGTTTACAAGAGCAGGAGTGTTAATGTTGGTTTTGTATTTCTTGTTATATTCATATTTCATAACAGTTGACCGTGACAACACACAATGAAACCATTATAAACTCCATTCATGTCACTCTGCAAACATGCTTTTTTTTATTATTTGGATTCATTCTGTTGTTTTGTTCATAGAAACAGATTTTGAACAACTTAAAATGGATTGTAGGTTTTGTTTCAAAATATTTTCTGCTGATAATTGAAGAATTTTGTTGGTTGTTGAAGTTGTTCTTTTTCAGCTTTCTCTAATGACACCTGTATTCCCACCACATTTGCTTGAGTCTACTCACCACAGTCTGAATTTAAATCCATTTATTCATCCCTTCAGCAGGATGATTACTAGCTCATAGACTTGGTGCTTTGGTGAGACAACAACAACATGAGTCTTAACTGTAAATCACTAGTTAAAACAAACACGAGAAGAGCAGATGGCAAACTTCAGCATTACTTGTTGTCTTCTATAAGAACTGGTGTGTTTGGTTTGAAGTTATTTTACCAGTTTTAATCAACATTTTAAGAATTAAGAAGCAAATAGAGAGACAGATAAAACTTACCATTAATGATTTTTATATTAATTTCTATATTTCGAATGGGGCAAACACAAAGTCATGATTGATTTCAATAAGTGATCCATTCATCACAGCTTGATGGAACGTTGTCATTTGTCTCTCCCAGACGATGCTCCACAGGAATCGTCAAACTCAAAGAAACTCAATGACAGAACTGTTTGTTTTATATTTCATTGTATATTTCAGTGGCCGACTGGGCCTTTCTGTGTGGAGTTTGCATGTTCTCCCTGTGTCTGCGTGGGTTCTCTCCGGGTACTCCGGCTTCCTCCCCCTGTCTCAAGACATGCTTGTTAGGTTAATTGGTGATTCTAAATTGGCCATAGGTGTGAATGTGAGTGTGAATGGTTGTCTGTCTCTCTGTGTTAGCCTGTGTTCGACTAGCGACCTGTCCAGGGTGTACCCCGCCTCTCGCCCGATGACAGCTGGGATAGGCTCCAGCAGACCCCCGTGACCCTTCACAGGGACAAGCGGTTACAGAAGATGAATGAATGAATGAATGAATATTTCAGTTTGACTGTACAGTAAGATACAGCAGAAAAAGCAGCTGAGCATTTGAACTTAATGTAGTGAGCAGAGAATGTGGGCAGGCAGTTGAACAAATCCTTCCTGAATAATCACACACAGTAAATTTATCAGAGTAAATTTTACTAAAATTGAGTAAAATTTTACTCTAAAAAAATATAACATTTGGTCCCAGTCTAAATAGAGTAAAATTTACTCTTGCTGCAGAGTCAATTTTTCAGAGTAAGTTTTACTCTATTTAGTATTTATATTCAAATCTGCATGATGAAAATTTACTCTGTGTAGCATAAAATGAAAACAACTCTACAGCCATTTTCTTCAACATAGAGTCATATTTCTTTCAATATGGAGTTATATTTCTTTCCATATGGAGTTATATTTCATTCAATATGGAGTTATATTTCCATTCAATATAGAATTGTATAGTGTGATTTTTACTCAGGTCCATGTTGAAAAAACTTTAAACTCAAAAAGGACAATAAATCAGCAGCCAGTATTTAACAAAGAACACTTTATTCTTAAAAATCTATAAAATGTGCAATACATCATGACTTGTTAAACATTTTTTCTGTAAAATATTTTACAAAGCATTATTGTTAATGAAGAATGGAATCAAGTATATCTAGTTTTTAAATCACAGGAAACAATGAACAAATTTAATTCATCACAACTGTATGACATCTGTATGTCAAATGCTTTGTAACAGAAAAGGTCTCTGACATCAACTTCATGAGGTCCATCTGTTGTATGCACAATTTTAAATGCACTGAAATGCTCATTAAGTCATACTGTTTGTAGTGCAAAAGTAACCAACAGTAACTTCTCATCTTTAACAACAACATAGTGGATTTTGTGAAAAACATTTCATCTCACAATGGACTTTACGACAAACAACTAAACCTGGACGATACATATTTCCATGGTGTTTGGCCCATCTCACATCTAAAACTGCTCTGTCAATTGGCACATTAAGAGTTTCAGCCATCTCATAGCCCCAGTCCATCAAATTTAAAGATAACATTTTGCCTGGAACAGTCATCACTCTGTTTGGGTCAAATGTCTGCCAACTGTATGCTATTTGACTTTGGTGTTTCTTTGCCAATGTTTTGGTTACATTTTGGAAGCTTTTTAATTGTTTTTTAAAGAAATTATGCTTTGCTTCATAGCGCATGCACCTTGTTGTACACATTTGCTAGATCCTGGTTGTACGAGGTACCAAAGACAAAATGCGCTTTGAAAAGCTCATCAAAACAGGCAAGAGAGTCTGGTGACTTACAAGGGATTGCATGTTTGTCAATCACGATGAAGTACTTGTGAATCAAACTCCTCTGGCTCTACAGCAAGCAGATAGGGTTGAAGGCTCTTCGTGATGCTGTCCAGATGCCCTTGGATGCTGGTCCCAGTCTGTGACAGAGAAGAACTTCATTAGTCTGCTATTAAAATGAGACACAGCAGTTTGCTATCAGTTTGAGAAAATGCCATAAATACAGATGTACATGAGCTTCCCAGGATTTGACCATAATCTTGAAAAAGGTTAATTAGATTAGGAATGGGAAACAGTGATCTTTCTTCTGTTTTCATTGAACTCACCTTGATGAACTTCACGAGATGGTCACAGGCCTGTCTGGCTGAGAGCTTTCCTGGTCTCTTGCGGCCATGAGGTGATGGTGGCAGAAGGTGGACAAGGATAAAAATGGATGACATGTCACTGTCCCACCCTGAAAATCCAAGTAAAAAAAGAACTAACTAAAAATTCATATACAAGTTTTTCACAGTTAGCAGTCATACATTCATACATTATCCTTGTATTTCAGCATACCATTTTCCATTTCTGTCGTGGATTCAGCATTTTGAACCAGGTCTTGAAGCTCAGCAGTCTGTGTGAGACCACAGCTTTGCTCAAGGACCTTCTGCTTATAAACAGTTGGCCACTTCTCCAGAAACTTTGCAGAGGCAGCATCACCAAACATCAGACTGAAGTCCTGCTCAATCTGCAGACAAGAGGAAATAAGTAAAGAAAGCATACTAAACATTATGGTGTGTCACTGTCGTTGAGATATTACAACCGTAACCAGGCTTTTGTAGGATAGAAAAAAACTGTGTTGATTCACATACCATTCCTGCTATGTCCAAAAATCGTGGAAATACTGTGAATATTTCAGAAGACTTCACTGGGTCGTGAACCATCTTTTGGCGATAGGTGAAGGTCTGCTTCATCTTCTCCTTGAAAACAGCTTCATCAACTGTATGCTTCATCAGTGCAATGGCCTCGCAACTCAGGCTTTCCGTTGTTAGCCAGTTTTCCTCTCTGAAGGCGTGAGCTTTTGGACCACCTGCAACAGTGATGGAACTTTTAACTAATTACTGGATTTGTCTGTATGTTGTTCCATTAGTTGCATAGTGCATATTTACAAGCATTTTCACATACCACAATCCAAAAAGGACTGGAAGGTCAGCTGCCCCTCATAACAAATGTACTTCTGACGATCTCTGTACTTCACCCGCACAGCCTGCATTCTCGATGACAAATATATATAATTCTTAGCAATTACAACTTAAAATGAGCAGGAAAAAAATTACATTAACATTTTACTGGCGCATGGAGTAATGTTATGCCTCTACAGTGGTTAATATTTTTAATTATAAAATGAGGACAGTTTCAAAAATGTCTGTATTACAAGGTGTTTACAGTCACAGACGTGCTTTAAAACTGAAAAGCATCTGTTGTAATTTAATATTTTAGTACATATTCTTGTCCATTATTGGGAGTGTTGCAAATAGTTCCACCTTGGATATATGTCAGTCCAAATGCCAATTCTTACAGTAACTGTAAGTAACTTTCCCTTGCTGTTCTGTATTTGGCGGGTGACCGAGTGTTAAAATCAGCTACTTTTAACGGTCGACCCAGTGCAGTACTCTGTTCCGAGTAAAACACAAGTGTTATACTGACCAAGCTTTTACAAAGCTAACAGTGCAACACCTGTGTTGCACGTGCTGTCAGTTAACTCTGATAATAGCTCCAATGAGTTTAATACAGGTGTAAACCAGTCCACCTAGCTTAAATACCGTCCACGAACGACCGAAGTGGTGTAATGTTACTTAGCTGGACGCTAACGTTAACGCCTTACTAAGCTAGTAGTGCAATAAGCTTACAATGTAACGCTAGCTTTCTGTAACGTTGTTCAGAAGTTGTATCTTACACACAATAAACAATAATGATAAATGTACTTTGCATTTTACACCAAATGAGGTGATGAAAAAAGTCGTGTAATGTTAAAGGAACAGTATGTAAGATTGTGGCCAAAACTGGCCAAAACTGGTACTGCAATCACTTTCAAAATACTGTAGAACGGTGTATCCCCTCCAACCTCCCCCCTGACTCGAGGTTGCCAGGTTACCGAGGTAACGTTAGGCTACTCAATACGTCTCAATTACGTTTCACATTGCCATAATCGACATGCTAATGTTGTTTTCCTCGGCGTTTCAGCATAATGACAGAGAAACGGGCTCATAATGCATTGCTAATGTTATGACGACTCGCCGTTTTTATTTCCCAAACAATTCCTTACCTTTTCAATTCGATGACCCACCTCCTCTGTATGCGCTAACGTAACGTTACTTTGCACGAACATGCATAACTTTGTTCGACTGTCGTGAATATTTGAAATGTCCATTTACATTATGCAGAGGTGGAAAGTAACGAAATACATTTACTCACGTTACTGTATTGAGTAGTTTTTTTGTGTATTTTGTATTTTTCAAGTAGTTTTTAAAATCGGTAATTTAAATTTTACGTGATTACGTTTTGAGTGAAGCATTGTATTTCGCTACATTACAAATCCCATCCGTTACTGAGTAAAAAAAAAAAACGTTGACTAACGAAAACCGAAAAAAAAAAAGATTTTACGTAGTGAGTGACGTATGGTCAGCATGTAGGCTACCACTACCAAGCGCCAAGTCTTTCTGTAGGAGATTGAGAACGAGATGGAGGTGGATCAGAAGAGCGACGACGGTTCAGAGACAGTTTGATTGATAGTTGATTATTTGAAAAAGTTTTATGGGATAGTCAGAACTAAAATTGCACATTATACCTTTCTAAGGGTCTTACATGTCATGTGTGACATGTGTTATGTTGTCATTACATGTGTATACATTTGTATAGACTTTTATACATTTGTATAGATTGTTCTTTAATTAAAAACTAAACAGTTTTGGATGTATGACCCCTTGTCCTATTTTCACGACATGGGGGAGATCCCCCGCCCCGTTCTACAGGTTTTTTTTTTAAATGTAACTAAGTAACTTTTACTTAAAATACATTTTAAATTAGCTACTTATTACTTTTACTTGAGTAATTTTTCAGATGGGTAATTTCATTTGTACTTGAGTAATATTTCATCCAAGTATTGGTACTTTTACTTGAGTACGATATTTTAGTACTTTTTCCACCTCTGACATTATGTACAAGTAAGTTAGCCAGGAGAAAATTAGCAACGTTGGCGTCTGTCTTCAAATTCTTCTCTGTTTTCAGCCGTCTCCATCTTTCAAAGGCATCTCCTATACAAATCCTTGTTTTATTTCGGACTTTGTCACGACGTAGTTCGGATTCATAACGAGGTCTTAGGTTTCGTAACGTTATACATGTTTTATACGACACGTTCGTAGCTGCAGCTGTGGTAACTGGAGCAGAGCTGGCAACCCGGAAGACGAAACTCTACTGACTTCGTGATTAGTAGATAGCTTGAGGGTGGCGCCTCAGGCCAAAACACAACATGACAACATCAACATCAGTTGAGGGCTGCAACTCTCACTTTTAAATGACAATATCCTGGCCGGACCACTGTTGTCAGTGATATAAGTATTTGAAAGTGACATATCAGGGCCATTTTATGATTAATTGAAATACATTTCTTACATACTGTTCCTTTAATTAGCTAGAAGCTAACGTTAACATTTTACAAAGCTAACAGTGCAATAAATCTACATAATAAACGTTAGCTGGCTGTAATTTCGTTCAACAGTTCCACCTTATATACACTAAATTAAACAATAATAACTTACTTGGCATTTGACAAATGAAGTTCGGAAAGTAGCAGCAGTATTAAAGGAGCTGGAGAGCTACAGTGTTGTTGTTAGTGAAGGTCAGATGTGTGTGTTGGCAAATGTGGGATTTCCAATGACTCTTATTTTCTAAGTCAAGAAGGACAACGTGTAAAAACACATCTGATGCTCAGTGTTCTACAGAGTGACCCAGCATATTAATGTTTTACCACTTTCACAATTTGGTGAAATAGTTTTGTAAGATATTTGAAAGGATGTAATAAAAGGAATAATAGACATAAAGGTTTTTATAGTTATCGGGTGGATGCTGTAAACACATCTGAAAATCCATAAATTGTAGCTCAGGTAGTGTGAAAAAGCTGAAAGCTGTCCACTTATGATCATCCTAGATGTTAATGCCAGGTGTGAACAGGACCTAAGAATGTGCAGCTGTGGAGGCAGGTGCTGTAGGAGGATGAGGATGAGGATGATGAGACGACTGAGGATGGACAGATGAGACATGGCTGATTCTGTCCAATACAAACAAGACAGGAGAGAACAGAGGCAGAAAAGTTTATGTTTAAACAGGAAACACAGATGTTTTAGTTGATGAATGTGGCTGTAGGCCAATGAAACAATTCATCTGTCTGTCTTTCTCTCTCTGTATCTCTCACATTCAGTTGTATAATTACAACAAGCAGAAAGTTGGAGGCAGGAAACCTGGACCGGCCTCCCTCCTAGCTCACCATAAATATTTATGAAGACATTTGAATAATGTGATTTAGTTCCAACAAAATATCATTTGGAGAAAAGAGCAGGAAGGTGAAGAATGTCAACAAGCAGAGGATGAATCTTCCAAACATTTCCCTCAATCTTCAGGGAATGATGACTGAGACAGATGAAATATATGAAACTGCAGATTTATTTCAGAATGATTTCCATCTCCATGGTGACACACATTTTCACACCGTGTCACAGTTACAACAAATGTACTGAAATATCATGTGACAGCATATTGTACAGCTTTAGTTACTGTAACTGCTAAACAACAATCACAGAGGTACAGTGTCTCCGGAGAAAAGTAATCACAGTTTATTCATTCAACAAAAGCTCAGACCTGGTGTGAGTTCAGGAGAGAGAGAAAAGAACCAGTGAGACAACTGTCAATCAAAGCTGTCAATCAACAGCCACACTGATTTCTTTTTGGTGTTTGTGGAAAAGTGAAAGATGATTTTGTGGGAGTCACTTCCCCGCTGGCTTCAGCCTCTAACTTTGTTACTTGTGTCTTAGTGTGTCCTCTACTGAGTGTTGTGTCTGGTAACATCTCTTTTTGTTCTCTGCTTAAATGTGCTTCACATCTGGAACTCTAAACTGTCAGAGAGATACAAACTTCAGGGCCTTAAACATGATCAATGGAGTAAATGATGTGCTGTTGTTCTTTGGTGACAAAGTGAATCACTGAATGAAGTACTGGATTCATTCTAGCAGTGAAGTGAGACTGCCACTTGTTCCTGTTCTACTTTACACACCAACATTTAATAGACAAATATACATAATGAATGATTTAAAGGGAACATGTTGGATGGTTGTTTTATCTGGGAACCAGCACGGTCCACAGTACTCATTTAAATCTTGTGAACAATTTAAATATTAAAGCTGCTGCATAGTACTGATAATGAACTGATGCAGTAATCCATTAAACACAGTGAAAGAAAACATCCTGCTACACAGCATCTTTATTTTCTACTTCTACACGTCTCAACAACATTTAGTTTGACTTTCACTGTTCAAACTCACAGCAGTAAAATACAAAGAATCAGTCACAGTTAAATACAGCAGCTGTGTGTGTTTCTGGGTCCTGAACAAATACATGTTGGTGAAGTGGACTGGTGAAACTGGGAGCAGGATGAACACCCAGGAGAAAGGAGAATGGAGTATTTGTATTTCCAGGACACAGTTTCTAGCAGGATGTTTTTATTACATGTCCACAGTGTCTGCAACAACAACACCGATGTTGGTGTCATGTGTTGTATAAAACAGTGTTCTTTGCTATGAGCAGTCAGTCAGCAGCTGTACTCTCTGTTTACAGATGAGGAGGAGGAAGAGAGAGCTGACTGATGGAGAGTTAATGGAGAATAGAGGAGTTTTCTCTCACTGTTGCTTTCAGTGTTTCACTGTCTGCAACAACAACACCATATTACAAACATATGGCTCTAGTGTGATGGTTCATTCATTTAAAAGCTGTACTGAGAAACTGGAAACCATTGCAGTTCAAACACACAAGTTTTCACAGTAGGTGTCAGTCCACAGTCAACAAAGGTTATATTATTCTTTCTATTTATGAGGTCTTCATTCAGGTAATCCTTTTTCAATGCATTTATTTCATGTGTAACCTCTGAGACATCAGATTCTGTTTCATTAGACCTCATCACATACATGGTATAAGTGGCTTGTATTTTTACCAGTGTAGTCATGGAAATGACTTGAGAGACAGTAACTGAAGGATTTGATTTGTGTAAACATTCAGGTTTAAAGTGAGCATCTCTCCTGTCTGTGTAGATTTAGTAGAGTTGAGTTGTTTTATCGTCACCTCTACTCTGTTTAACCTCCAGGTTCTACTTGCTGAGCATTAATATGTGAAGCACAACAGACAAGAGGCAAAGACTGAACATGAAGAGGAAGGAGTAAAGCACAGTCAGAGATAAATGCATCATCTCCATCATCAGTGATAGAAATATATCTCTGTTATTCTTTTCTCTGTGTCCCAGACTTAATGGTGAGACAGATTTGAGTAAAGTCTTCTAACCAGTCATTCCTGCAGACAATAATAGACCTGGTTGAAGAAGATGACTGAAGAGAGAGGAGGAGCAATAACTGCAGAGAAAATGGCCCCATCAAGCTGTCTCAGTGGAAAGAAAGACAAGCTGGTGACTGACTGAAAGAGGAGTGAAAGGGTGGTGTGTCACATAAGAGATGTCTCTTAATGTCCTCCTATGTCCACGGCTGCTGTCCTCTAATCTCAGGTTTCAGATCCTGTTTAGATGCTGTGTTTTCTCTGTCCTCTAGATTCTGATCTGATTCTCTTTATGTGACGGCCACAGATCAGTGACAGGATAACTGTTTGTCTGATGAAACCAGGGGATTGTGGGTAATCAGATAATTATTCTAATCAAGAGGATTAACAGGCTGACCACTCAACTGCATGCTGGGTTATGACTCTATTATTGTCAGTCAGCTTCTATTAGATTGTGTGTCAGTGGTGAACAGTGAGGATGAATATGTGATACAGATAGTTTCACTATTGTTGGACATTAGAACAGTGCTTTTGATCAGCTTGTCATGTATCAGACAAACATCTGGAGACTCATCAGCCTCACATCTGGAAGATGTAATCAAGGTGTGTCACATCATATCAGTCTCCTCTCCACTGTAGCAGCAGTGTGTTTCTCTGTGGGTTTACGGAGAGTGGCAGACATAGAGGAAATGATCAGTGGGATCAACAGCAGTGTGTTGATGTTGTTTCAGTGACACAGAGTCAACAGCTGCTTGCCTCACTAACAGCCTCTTATCAGCTGACTGCTCCTCCACATACTCACATGAAACCTCAGAAATCTGACCTCCTCACTGTGTCAGGAAGACTGAGTCCAGATTCTCTGCAGATAAAACTCATTTCAGGTGTGAACAAGACACTCTGGTGAGTTGCTTTGGGCTCAGCAGCTTCAGATTAAGTAAATTAATTTCTTCTCTGTTGGAAACAGTGCTCCTACTCAGTCAGCATGACTCTGAAGTAGGACATCATTTACTGCTTCAGTTTCCTTCAAAAAGGAAAGAAAGACATTATGCATTTAAGCAGGACTGACATGACTTGTTGAATATTCAGGTATTTACTGCATCATGATGATTAATGTCCAGTTTTCCTCTCTGTTGTTGGTGAACCAGCAGCTGTGGTTATTCCAACCAGTTTGTCTCATGACAGATTGTTCAGCTGAGTCACAGAACTGATGAAATCTAATCTTGGCTGTAGTTTTCTCTGTCTTCTCTCCTCTTCATTGTATTTAGCATGCTGCTCTATCTGCAGAAGTTTAATATTAAATTGTAAATTAAAATTATGTCCATGTTCACATTCTTAGTTTTTTTATTTTTTTTGTCTGACCCACTTCAGTCCCAGCAGTGTTGAAGTGATTTGTTCTACTGTTTATTTTTAAATGTGTTTTCAAACTGGCAAAGTCTCCAGGTTCATGTGTCCACATTGAATGAAGTTGTATGTTCACATTAAAATGTCTGTCAGTTATATTAATGTATATTTTGTCCCATGTAAATGACCAGTTGTCATGACAGATTACAGCTCCTCTTTTTGTACACAGTCTTTAGGTTTTGGCTTTAGTCAGTAATATCTGGGACAAATGAGGAAGGTGGGAGGACAGGTGTCCATGAGTGTCCACATACTGAATGTTTATTGCTGCATCATCATTTAAAATGTCTCTTCCCTCTTTGTGGATCCCAGTGTCTCAGATATTCTAGAAATGTTAGACCTTTGTTAATGACTGTCATTTTGAATCATTTTTTAATCAAGTCGTTATTTTTCCCATTAAACCTTCACTGAAACTTCCTGGAGGTACAGAGACAGCGTCCATTTAACTGATCTGTTTCCTTATGGTGTTGGGAATACCTTCCATTTATGGATAAGTGGCGACTTGGAAAAGCAGTGAAACTGGACTCGGCACAAAAAGACTGTTGCTGGGTTCTTCATTCTTTGAACTTTAGTTTCAGACAAACTTGAAGATGTTAAAATACTAGTTAATTCAAGATCTGAGGTGACAGAAGAAACCTTGAGTAGAACCTAGAAGGAACCAGATGGACCTTTATCACAGCCAATACTTTGACATGAAATAGTGGGTAAACTCAGGTGTTACTAATCTCCAGAATGAAGACTCTGAACCTTCATTAATGTCATTAGTAACACCTGTGTTTACCTGCTCGTTCAGGACAAAATGGCTGCTGTGGAGAAGGTCCAACTCACAAAGTTGGAGATGAACACTGGTTTATTTCATCTATTTCTGTTTTAAAGAACTCTCCCAGAATAAAAATCACATCTTACTCATAACTGTTAACAAGACAATGATAAGAAACTAATACTATTTTATTTGTAGTGATGTTTGAAGTGAACCTGTCACTTTAAGAGAGTGATGCATGTTGGGACATTTGTAGTCTGCTGTTCTTCAGGTAGCAAGTTACTACCTCAACAGTTGAGGGTTGAGCTGGAACAGAGTCTGCTGCAGTTTAGCCAGAGGCACAAGTGGACAGTTGGCGAAGCTGACTCAGTGAACCTCCATTAATCAGTGAAACTGAGAGGAAATAAATGAGTGGAAAGTGTCTGACTCTACAGAGACTGACCAGACTGAAGCTCAGTGGAGCACAAAGTAGAACACTTTGATGGAGTATCATGATGAAAATGGAGAGAAAAAAAAATGCTAACAGCCAAGAGAAAGTTGTTGTGTGGTTTGGACACTGTGTGTGGAGACATGACTGGAGGACAACATGCAGAAACACCTGTTACCAGTGGACAAACTCCTCAAAGGTGAGATTTCTGTTTTATTGGAGAAAGATTTGAAAGACCAAAGGTAGCTGAGTTTGGTAAATGTCAATCACGCACTAACAATGCTGTGTTTACTCTCACGAGCTCTGCTGTGTATGCTAGAATTGGCTACCATTAATGTGACCAATCAAACCTGTGCTCTTCCTGATCAGACTAAAATGTCTCCTATGAAAATATTCAGAAAGGTGTCACTAATGTTCCAAATGAAAGACATTATTGAGGTGAGAACTATGGAGAACACTGTTGTGTGTCCTCTGGTTGAAAGGAGGGTTTGTCCTTCATTGCTACTTTGAGTATGAGTGAATTACATCAGGACGTTTGGAGGATTTATGCTCACTCGGAGTCAGAAGACTGTTAGATTTAGGCAGCAGAAGGTTTGTTCAAGCTGTCTCTGCATCAGTGGTCAGATGTTTTCAAGTGGAATTCATCAGGACATGGGACAGTTTGTGTTGAACGACATGAAACCAGAAACAAAATGGCCGCTGCTGTACTGCAGCAGGATGTGGTGCTTTGGATGCAGTTGTCTTTAAAAAGCTTCTGTTGTTTTTTTTCTTTGCTCATTCAGTACCTCGTACATTTCCAGTTTGGAGTCACTGGACAGTTGTAGTGTTTGACAGGATGTGACTTTTAACATCAGCAGTATCTTCTGACTGAACTGTGGTTGGTTGTTGGCATCACATCAGGTGATCTGTCTGGAATTTCAAGGGATTTTTACCACCTGCAGCAACACCACTGTCAATAGCTGATTATAATTTTATTACCAGTAATTCACTAACTAACTGTTTAAATCTTAGGGAAATTGTGAATTCTTTGTCCAGTTTCCAAAGCACATTAAACCATTGAACACTTCCAGAGCATCTCCTAAAGAGAAACCGACTTAGTGTCTCTCATTGCTGCTCACACTGAAGACTCTGTTGAGCTCACTAAGAAGGACTGACTGTCAATTAAACTTGGCTACTGTTCAACGTTATAATTTATTTTAATAACTGAATTGACCCGCTGAGAGACTAAATCGAACAAATGTTGTCAGCAAATCAAGTGAAAGTGTCTCTCTGTGGAAGAGGAGCCTGTAGAGTATTTGAAAGGTGAAGAAGTGACCTTTGATCAGTCTTTAATATTAAACACTGACTGACTCTGGGAACTTCTGCTGACATTAACTGAAACGAAATGACATCCCCTCTGTGACTTGAGAAGCTAAAGGTCCATGATTACAAAATCAGATGGATCATCAAGTTCCCCAGACAGTTTCACCACCATACACACCTTCATTCATGGCAGTTTTAGGTGAATTTCAGCAAGATCTTAAAATGTTATCAGACAGAAATCTAGTAAAGCCATCCAGATTGTTCAGGAGGAACTGAGTACTTGTTGAAGTTCAGACTGGGCTTTTCCTCCTCTTTTCTATTTTACTATCAGTATCTCCACATTTCCCTGGAAGTCAACACATGATGTCAAGAGTTTCCCATTTGAAATAAAATAGATTGAATCCAGTAGTAACTAAACACTTGACATCTTCTCTGACTCAGTCTCTCCCATCCTGACTTTTGACTGCTTCTACTTGAAGACTGTTTCCTTCATGTCTGTTGTTTGTTGGTCATGGACGAGATGTGTCCTGGACCTGAAGTTGAACAGTTGAACCACAGTATGTTGATGTCTCTCAGGCTTTCAATATCAAGTGATGCTCAAAGTACAGGGCAGACTTAGTTCCAGGAGTTAAAATACCACTTGCATACATATGCATCTCGCTCACAAATTAATTTATCCTACACCTTGTTCCTTTCTTGTGTTTACTGTATAACTATCTATATTATTTCTCTTAATGAGGTGAAGCTCAAACATGAGATGTAAATTTCTTCCATAGACCAATCAATAAGTCACAAAGAAGACAAAGAGGAAGAAATAACCTCTACCTCCTTATCTAGTCTTTATAGCTTGAAGTCGTGTGATCTGACATCTCTGTCCCTCCTGTCAGACTGGGTTGTCTCGTATATTTATCTTTTGGTTTGTCTGTTTGTTTCTTTGTGTTAGTCAGGTTTACAGTCAGTGTTGTTATAAAGGCTCTTAGTTATAATGTCTTCTTCCTTCTCACTGTGCCACTCTCCCTACAAGCTTTGACTGGTGAACAAACTGTGCCACAGTTGTTGTATGCAGAGTCTCTCCCATCTCATCTGCCGTAGCTTTAACTCCAGAGTAGTCATCGGTGTCTTGGTGGCCTCCCTCACTAGTCTCCTTCTTGCACAGTCATTCAGACAGCTGCTCCAGGCAGATTTACACATGTGTAATGTTCCTTCCATTTCTTCATGATGGATTTAACTGAACTGCAGGGTGTGTTCAGACTGACATATTTTTTTTTTTGGTATCCATTCTCTGACTGATACTTTTCAATAAACTCGTTCTTTTGTCTTCATGGTGTAATTGTAGCCAGGAATATGACTCAGGTCCACTTTTCACGAACTGTTGTTGAAAAATGCAGAAAGGTGTTTAAATAAATTCACTGGATTCATCAGAATGACTTTTTGAAAATCATCAAAGCCTTAACAGTGTCTCAAAGTGTCCAGCCCTGTCAGTGTGATCTGTATTCAGTTGATTGTGTTTGCTGTTGCTGCGTTTGTGTGTCCTCCTGTGAGTTGAGCTGTGAATCTGAACCCAGGAGAGTTTGACTTTGATATTTAACTGTAGACATCAACACTCAGGACTGCTCTAATAATGGAAAGCTCTGTTGTTGTGAGGTCCAGCTCCCAATTAATGAGAAAAATTAGCATGTTTAAGCAGGGGAGATTGTAGCCCAATGTTCTCTGCTGCTCCTTTTCATGAAACCATTAAACTGTTCACTGAGGATTAATGAGGATTTGATCTGGTTCAACAATTTCCCTCTAAATGTGATTGTTATCATTATTCTATTTCACACAGTGAAAGAGTCATGACATGATCTCTGATAAAAAATTATGTAGATTAACTGAAAAGCTTCTCTCAAATCAGAGGATCTGAGAGGTTTGAGGATTTACAGTTTGCTGCAATAAAGCAAACACACATCTCCGAAGACTCACAGCCTCCGTCTTTATTCAGCCAAAATCCAGACACAACAGCAACATTTGGAAGGAGGAAGAACAAACTGAAAGGACAAAGACAAAAATCTGTGAAACTGGAAATTGATTTTGACATATTTGTAAAAACTATTCTACATACTGTGGTGGACATCTGTTTTTCACTGATAAAAGCAGTCTGAAAGATCAAGAGAGATAAAGAGACTAAGACCAAGACTGGAGACCCACAGGTTTCTTCTGGAGAAACCTTTGACTGGTATGTGAGCTTCCAGGAAGTGATGAGGTCTCAAACCTCAGCACTGTGCATCCTCTAAATGTGACACTCATTCAGTTTAACACGTCTCATGCTGAGATTAAAACCCATGTTTCTGTTAAACATTCAGTGCATCACTGCATCTTGTGGGAATAATGAACAGACAGAGTCATGGTGTCTCTTCAGTGTTATTTAGTGTTTGCATACATTAGTGTCTGACCTCGTGCAGTCAGTCTGATGCAGACTCTTCATTCAGGGAGGGTTTCATCTCCACCTGCCACCCCATGGTTTTGGTGGATTCCATGTATTTAGAGCTGCTCAGTAAACATTAACCCTTTAATTCCAGCCAGCAGAACGTCGCCTCCAATATTTAGACACGCTGACTCTGAACCTGCCTCCATGTTCTTCAGTGGTCCAATACTGTTGGTGGAGCTGTTATGATGAATCAGAATCATCAGAATCAGAATACTTTGTTAATCCTTCAAGGAAATTGTTTTGTTGGAGAGTAGAGGACTGGGACATCAGACTGATATTTCGTAGTTGTGTGAGGATAATAATTTAATAAACCATTAAAACAATGTACATCTCTTTTTTGTCTGTGAACTGTAGAAAGTTTCAATTTTTATTCTCTGCCAGATCCTGTGTGGAGGAGAGAGGCTCAGTGACATTTTAAAGAGGTGGATCAGGTTATTGTCTTGAACAGCACAGAGGAGACTCTCAGCAGTCTAATAATATAGCAGCTGTTACTTCTTTTGAAATAAAATGGATCCTCTGATAGTTTACATTTATTTGATGTGTCATCTGTGGAGGTTTAGAGAAAGACTAAAGTGAAATCAGAAAGACTTGTTTTCCAATAACACTCTAGTCTCTGGGACAGCTGGTCAGATGAGCCCTGGTGTGTCACAGACTTAACTTCAGTGAACAGAAATGTTGTTGCTGTCATGTGAATGTTCTGCAGAATCATCATTTCACTGATGACTGTGCAGCCTCCACTGGACTTGTAACTCCATGGAGGGATTGTTTCCAGCTCCCTGCTGTGTTCTCCACAGAGCTGCTGAACACCAACTGTGCTTCACTGAGTGTCAGCTGCCTGCCTGCTGTGGGATTTGTTCTGTATGACGTCCAGTTCACTGTGTGTCCAGTTAACATGATGAGGCTGATGATGAACACCAGACACTGAAAGGCTTTGACAGAAACACTATTAGTCAGTTGGAAGAAGAAAATATAAAACCAAGGGAGCAGAATTTCAAGCTGGAGAAAATGTTGGATATATTTCAGAAGGAGTGGAATGACCATGTTGTTTATTCTCAGTTCTTTGGATTAGTGTGTTAATTTTCATTGTTTCTGTGAAGTTAGAGACACAGCAGGAAGAAGGACTGAGTCTCAGAGACTGGACACAGAGTATAAGAGGAAAGTCTCCTGACACTGGAGACGCACTGGACAGACACACTGGAGAGACACTGGAGAGAGTGGACAGACATGAGAGACACTGGATATACTGGACAGGCACACTGGACATACACTGAATATACTGGACAGGCACACTGGACATACACTGGCTATACAGTGGAGATTCACTGGACAGGCTCACTGGACATACACCGGAGGCACACTGACAGACGCTGGAGAGGCACTGGAGAGGCACACCGGACATATACTGGCTATACAGTGAAGATACACTGGAGACAGTGAACAGACACTGGATACCTTGGATATACAGTGGACAGACGATGGACACACACTGGAGACACACTGTATAAACACTGCAAACATTGAACAGGCACTGGATACACACTGAAGACATTGGACAGACACTGGAGACACACTGGACAGCCAGCGGACATACACTGGAGACACAGTGGAGACACAGTGAACATACACTGGACAGGCACTGTAGCCTGACACTGGACAGGTTCTGGAGACACAATGGTCAGATCACACACATTATAGACACACTGGACAGCCAATGGCCATACACTGGATGAACACTGCACACACTGGACAGGCAATAGACACATACACTGGACACACAAACTGTAGTTGTTCCTCTCACTCCATGTTGACAGCACAAGATCATGGGTGGGACTAATGACACTAAGAAGTGTTCCATTCAGTGTCCACTAAACATGGAATGCTGTCATTATTGATGTCATTCATTCCAGCTGAGCTTCTCCTGCTGGGACCTGTCTCATTTCAGAGCTTCCTTCAAATGTTGCATGCTCAACTGAAAGCAGAGAACACATCCTACCATCTTCTTCACTGATCAGAAGTTCATGTGTTCTTTCTTCCGGGTTCACTTGTCTCCTGTGTTTGTGTCTCAATGAGGTGTCAGGACTTCTTTTAATGGAGGTGCTACATTGTGGACAGTGGAGCTCTGATGGCCTTGATCAGCTTCTCAGTCTTCTTTTGGGTTTGTTGGTGACTGCAATCAGCTGGAACACTGGAACACAGGGACGTACAATGTTGTTCAAGTTCACACTTCACAGACTTAGCTCAGAGTTCAGTTCACTCTGATGAAAATAAACTGGTTTATAGTTTTAATGATGCAGCTTTGAAGTAAACCATTTCAGATGAACTAGTTCACATTCATTTCTGCTGAGCTGATTTTCTCCAGCTGAACCTCTTTCCACTCATCAGTCCCCAGCTTCCAAACTAACTGAATAGTTCTTTTATACCATCACAAACAGATTGCTTTTAAAAGCCAAGGTTGTTGAAGCTATTTCCCAGGATTAGTGGGATGTTTCAACTTGATGTGATGTTATGACATCCTAATAGGATGCAAACCTGAGTAGCTTGTTGTGTTTAAAACCAATGAAAACTTCATTCTGTATTATACATATCCCGTTTAAAACCTCAAAGTCTTTAGGGAAGCTCTGAAAAGTTTCCCATGTCATAAATCAAACACTCTCAGCAGAGTCCCAGGTAATCAGCTGGGGTCTGCTGTGATGGAAACCACTGGGATGGAGTCACTAGAAATAGACAGAGGAGCTCTTAATTCAGGACAGAGACTAGAAACTAGAGCTCCTAGAGTCATTAGCATCAGAGTGCAGCTAATACAGAACTTCTGGAAATTGACTGGAAATGATTCACTACTGGAGGTCACAGCTCAGAGTGGAGAGAGTGCTGTGTGGAGTGGTGTCATATTTACAGGACAAATAAATAGATGTGTGCTGACAAAGTGCAGCCTTCATCGTGATTTGACATTTGAAGCAGGTAGTCAGCTCAGCTTAATCCAGTTAACAAGTATCTCTCTTTGGCTGGTAGGTCACTGTTCCTTCTAACCAGGCAGTTGGCCTTGTTAGAAGTGTTGGTTAGAATTCAGTTTCATGCTGTGGTTGGTTTCTATTTCTGTCTCCACTAAATATAAAAAATAAAAAATAAGTAGCATTTCTGTAAATCCAGTTGTGTCCAGCCTGAGACTCGTAGCCATGCTGTAGGTTTACAGTTAGACTGAACAGTTTGGAGGAGCTCTCAGTGAATCAGATCAGTGTGATTGTCTCAGTAACAGTGATGAATGCAAAGTTAATATGACTGAATGTTACTAGTTAAACAGCTGATCAGTGAAAATCATACTGGAAACTACTGGTGTCAATCAGCTGATCCAAACTCACTGATGTGTCTCAAGTCAGTTCTCATTCAATACTCTCCTGTTTCTGTCTCATTTCGTCTTCTTCTCTGGTTTTAAACACAAGGGAAAGTTTCTATCCAAGTGTTCAGGGGGTGAAATGGTTGTTTGTAACAAACACTGTTGCTCAGGGACATACGTATAAATAAATGTCTCAATGTTAGATGTATTTTTAGTGGAGGGGTGAGGAGCTGCTCTCAGTGATGTTCAGTCAAGTGTGTCAGTTTTTCAATTCCTCCTCTTCCTCCCCTTGGTTCCAGGTTTGAATAGATCATTTGCTGTAAAAGTTTTACTTCAGTGATTCTGACATCTTTTGGTGATCGCTGCTCCATCCTTGGTGAGTTGGGAATCACTAGAATCAAGCAAACAAGGAAGTGTTTTGTTTGGCAGCAGAGGACTTGATGGTTGATTTTGGAGACAACTTCTGTGAGTTTGGTTGTTTATTATTTAATAGAAAATAGATTAATCTGAAATAAAAACACCTTGCATAAAAAGAACATTTGAAAAGCGTTATTAGAGCATCTCTGTCAGCAAACTGTTTGATGTTTCTCTTTTTGTTCCACTCACCTCATGAATCACTGGATATTAGTTTTATTTATTTTAGACTCAGTGAAGTCAGTAACAGAGGAAAGACTGTGTTCAAGGATTAAAGCTGTTTGCTTGGCTTAACTGTTTACAATTAAATCTTTGAATTCATTACTGAATTCATGGATTGCTCTCCTGTGTGTAGCCACTCAGTTTTAAAGTTGTGAAGATATGATGACTGAGGAGAGGAATATTGTGTTGACTCATTCAGTCTGCTTACAGTTTATCTCAGTGATGGATGAAGAGAGGCTTCTTTTAACCTCTGTGGTTATGAAAACATTTTACTATTACTAGCTATTAAATAGCAAACATTAGTTAGTTTTTCCACAGTTGTCCTGATCTGGAACATATTTGTATTCAATAAGTTTTAATAGTAATAATAAATAAAGAAACAAGTTGACAACACTGACAAGTCAGCAGCTTTTTAACTGATGTGGTGAATTTCAGTGTTGAATGTTTTAGCTGTGTTTCTGGTCATCTCCTGAGGGAAATATCTGGCTCTTCAGCTGCTGAATGCTCTACTGTGTTCAGCAGTTCTCTATTAGTTGCAGTGTAGGTCATGAACAGTGTCTTTTTAGAACAGCTGAAACTAAGCTGAGAGCAGTGAGGAGGAAGCACAGTTAGTGTCAGAGGAGGTGAACTGATCCTCCTGCAGCCTCCTGTGTCGGTCATGGCTGGACTTTCTCTGGCTGCTCATGTCCTCTGATGAACTCTTGACAGTCAGATCAGAGTAAACTCTGCAACGTAACAACAGCTCAGTTCAGAATGATTCACTACCAGAATGTCCTTGAGATGATAAATGAAAATCAGATTGATCAGACTGCTGCCAGGTGGAGATCAGAAAGCTCTCTGTGGTGACTCTCTGGTGGTGATGTTTGTAGATATGATCACTCTCATTTCATCTTTTTAAGCCTGACAAGTCTGGTTGCTCTGCAGACGACTCTTTAAACAGACTTGATGGATTGATGTAACTTGGAGTCATAAAAGCTCATCAGGATGACTGAGTACGTCCTCAGTATATTCAGTACTGTAGTTAAAGACAGTTTCTGTGTGTTGACCTAATATACTCTGTATGAGGTGGAGGTCAGAGACTTGCCTCAGTTGAAGTTTCTGAAATCCTTGTTTCTTTCTTCCACGGAGTCTTAGAGATGAAGAACGAGATCAAAAATCAAAAATTGATTCATTTAGAAGGTTTCCAGAGGTCAGAGCTTCATCAGTCAAATACAACTGTGGAACCTTTAGTTCCTAGAAATAGTTCAGTCTCCTGTGACGTGTTTCTCTGACTGTGATTTATTTATTTTCTTAATTTCTATCAAATAAGTGAACACTAAACTGGGTCAACTATTGCTAACATGATGTATCAGTGCTGACTGCAGTGACAATGTTGTTTTTGATTCGCTGGTCACATATTAGAATGAAGATCAGCTGAATGACTGGGACTGTGGAGAACTAGCTGCATGCTTCATGCTCGTGGCTCCTTCAAGTAGAGCTCAGTGGATTGATGAAGCTTCCTCTTAGACACGTTTTCATCCAAGCTGTCAGTCCACCACCTGACTTTCATCTGTCCAGGGTGTCAGTCCTCTCTCACACACTTCCACTCATGAGGGCTTCAGCTGTCTAATGCCTGTGTTTGACACTTAGGAAATGTCCAGTAATAATAATATTAGCTGTCAGTCCAAAGCCTGGCACTTACCTGTTTAATTCTCATTATACAGCAGCAGTCTCCTCTGCAATAAGAGAATTATTAAAGTCATTACTCACTAAGTCCAGTGAACGTAGACACAACCCTCACCTGCTGATTTTCTTTGACGAGTTTCTAATGAAAGACCTAAAGCTGGTGTATTGACCTCTTCGTCTGATCAACTTCAAATCTTAGTCAGCTCTTTCTGTTCACATTGACAGCTCTACTCTGAGATGAAGCTGCTTCTCTTGGCTCCACACCCAAAAAAATCACTGATATGTTTTACATATCAAGATAATGACTTATTACACATCAGAGCGTTCAACACATAGAAACACCAAAAGTTAATATTCACTGTGAAATAAGCCTTTATATCGATGCTTTCTCATGAAGGTTGCTGGTTAATGTCAGAACACATCTCAGCTCCTACTACTCCTTGTTCTCCATCAACAGCTCTGCTTGCACAGCCTTGGTTGAACCTTTGATTTCATGTAGGTGTTGACTTTAATGTCTGTACTAAAGATAATCTGGAGTGAATGATGGGACTTATGTGAGCCCTTAGTCTCATAACTGAGAGCCTCCAAGCAATCAAAGATTAATGAACACATTAGCTCCATTTATTCTGACACTAGTCCCATTTTAGATGTCAGTGAAGACTGATGAGGTTTTCATTCCTCACACTAGAACTCCAGCTGTTAATAAAACCAAAGAACAAGAGGAGAATATGATGAAAAAATAACAGAGTGGAGGGAAAGAGAAGGAAGAACAAATGGTCAGAATGATTTCCTTGAGTCAGAGATGACAGGAGTGATTCATGCTGATTTCTAGTATTTTGAGGTTTGTTGTGGTGGTCATTTTTATAAGTAGAATTATTGTTGGTTTATGTGTTTGTCTGGATGAATCATCAGGGTTTCCAACAGCTTCTTACAGTCATCATTGAGGTAGTTACTCTTCCTCTCGACTGAATGAAATCCAGAAAATGTGTTTGTCTGTAGTTGTGTAATCTTTGTGACTCTACTGGAAGAGGCTACAGCTCTTTATGACACCAAACTAAAGATGATAGAAGTAAAAACTGAGGTAGAGGTTGGTGCAGACTTCATGTTGTTATGTGCTGTTCAATCACCAATAAGGCTTTAGAAAGTGTTAGAGGAGGCAGTGAAATGCGTCCGGGGGTTTTCAGCCTCTGGTTCCTGAGGTTCCTCCTGCAGGTTATCGGCAGCTCTGCTACACAACCAGTCACCATCGTTAAGACATATTGTTTGGTCAATTGAATCAGTAAAAGTTCTGTACTGAGCAGAAACAGACAGGCTGCTAAGGATCAGTACATGGTGAGTAGAGGCTCTACAAACAGAAGCGTGCTCTCACTAGAGTTCCTTATGTCATGAGAGCAGAGGGATTGATGGAGGGTTACCTCTGGAGCCAACTGACAGGAGGACTCATTATCCAAACACAGCAGATGAGTCTGAACACATGAGGATGAAGATAAGTAGAGATTAGAGCAAGGTTTATTTTGAGTTAGTGTCAAGTCAAGTCATGTTTATTTATATAGCACACTTAAACGCAATGTAATTGACCCAAGGTGCTCACAGAAATAAAATATATACAGTAATAAAATGTAATGTTGAAGTGATCATCTGTCTGGAGGTGTTACAGCTTCATGGTCCTGCAGTGCAGAGAGCTGAACCTCAGAGGTTTTCTCTCTGGAACAAAGAGTGGAGTGAATTCAGGTGATGGAGGGACAAAAGGTCCCAGACTTCAGTCTCTGATAACCAGGGGCGTATTTAGTCAACCTCAACACAAGGTCTTCAATGTGGGCAGCAGCAACCAGGTTCAGTCTAGATATTGTTGTATCTTGTGTTACTAAAAAAGAAAGATAGATAACAAAAGATAACAAGGTCAATTTTAACAGTATAATTGTATCAAATTTACCTTTTGTCTTTCTTTCCTTCTCCCTTTTCTCTTTTTCTTTCTCTCCCTTTTTTCTTTCTGATGTTTTCTTCATCTCCCTTTCTGTCTTCCTGTCCCTTTTCTAATTTTTTCTCATTTGTGTTCTTCCACTTTTTCTTTCCTCTCCTCTTGTACTATCAGGTCATATTTTTTTTTTTTTTTTTTTTTTTTCAGGTCATGTCTGTGCATGACAGACTTAAAATCACACTAAAATCTGACCTTCCGAGCCTTTTCCTCAGCAAACCTTGTAATGAGTAGCTCCATATCCAGTGACTTTCTGACTTCCTGCTCAATGGAGAGTACTGCAAGTGCTGACAGCCTGTCCTGGGACATAGTTGACCTCAGGTAGATTTTAATCATTTTTAGTTTTGAAAAACTTCTCTCACCTGAAGCTACTGTGACAGGGAGAGTGAGAAGAAGTCTGAGAGGGATGCTGAGATTTGGATATATGTCAAGGATACTCTCTTTTATATATGTAATCAAGCATCTCAGATAGAGATGATATATGTGTGGGGAATGATCTGACTGCACCCTTAACCTCTAGCTTGAGGTCCTCTGCATCAACATCATCCATCTTCTACTCAAGTCTGTGACAGCATTCATCCAGCCTCCCGTCCTTCTCTGTGTTTCTCATTACATCAGTGGAGAAGAGAAATCCGTACAACTCGTAAAATGTTTCCATGTGTGAAAATCTCTCCTTCAATGTGACCAGGGCTGTATCTACATACACTATATTACCAAAAGTATTTGCTCACCTGCCTTTACTCATTCTATGAACTGAAGTGCCATCCCATTCCTAACTCATAGAATTCAATATGATGTCGGTCCACCTTTTGCAGCTATTACAGCTTCAACTCTTCTGGGAAGACTGTCCACAAGGTTGAGGAGAGTGTTTATAGGAATTTTTGACCATTCTTCCAAAAGCGCATTGGTGAGGTCACACACTGATGTTGGTCGAGAAGGCCTGGCTCTCAGTCTCCGCTCTAATTCATCCCAAAGGTGTTCTATCGGGTTCAGGTCAGGACTTTGTGCAGGCCAGTCAAGTTCATCCACACCAGACTCTGTCATCCACGTCTTTATGGACCTTGCTTTGTGCACTGGTGCGCAGTCATGTTGGAAGAGGAAGGGGCCCGCTCCAAACTGTTCCCACAAGGTTGGGAGCATGGAATTGTCCAAAATGTTTTGGTATCCTGAAGCATTCAATGTTCCTTTCACTGGAACTAAGGGGCCAAGCCCAGCTCCTGAAAAACAACCCCATACCATAATTCCTCCTCCACCAAATTTCACAGTTGGCACAATGCAATCTGAAATGTACCGTTCTCCTGGCAACCTCCAAACCCAGACTCGTCCATCAGATTGCCAGATGGAAAAGCGTGATTCATCACTCCAGAGAACGCGTCTCCACTGCTCTAGAGGCCAGTGGCGGCGTGCTTTACACCATTGCATCCGACGCCTTGCATTGCACTTGGTGATGTGTGGCTTGGCTGCAGCTGCTCGGCCATGGAAACCCATTCCATGAAGCTCTCTGCGTACTGTACTTGGGCTAATCTGAAGGTCACATGAAGTTTGTAGCTCTGTAGCAATTGACTGTGCAGAAAGTCGGCGACCTCTTTGCACTATGCGCTTCAGCATCCGCTGACCCCTCTCCGTCACTTTACGTGGCCTACCACTTCGTGGCTGAGTTGCTGTTTTTCCCAAACGCTTCCATTTTGTTATAATAGAGCTGACAGTTGACTGTGGAATATTTAGGAGCGAGGAAATTTCACGACTGGATTTGTTGCACAAGTGGCATCCTATGACAGTTCCACGCTGGAATTCACTGAGCTCCTGAGAGCGGCCCATTCTTTCACAAATGTCTTGTTTCACAGTCTGCATGCCTGAGTGCTTGAATTTATACACCTGGGGCCAGGCCAAGTGATTAGAACACCTGATTCTGATCATTTGAATGGGTGAGCGAATACTTTTGGTAATATAGTGTATAAGAGGCAGGAAAAACTCTCTTTTGAATAAATCCACTGCAGTCGACTGAGTCTGCTCTCTTCCCTCATACTCAAAGTGTCGAGGTCTTCTTCTCTGACGCATCTCTGGCCAATTCATCTCCATCTTAAGCTTCTCTGCAATATCCCTGGCATCTGTTTTCGCAGACTCTAATCCCTCATTTTGAAATTCCTCAAGGAAGTTTGTCACTGCTTTACTTTCCTTCTTAATGGCTTCAACTGAAACTTTGGGGTTCTGCAGGATCTTGCTTACTTTATTAATCTGGAAGAGCACATTGTACCAAACAATGGTTCTCACCACAAAGGGCAATCTCTGCATCTCTTGGCAGATGCCTTCAGCTGTGGAGATCACATCAGCATCCCGTTTTTCTGTGGCGTAGTCCTTCAAAGCAGTCAGTGCCTCCAGGATTTCAGACAACTGGTACCCAACAGCTTTCACAGCTTCCACTCGACACTCCCACCTGGTTGTGGACAAAGCCTTAGGAGTGAAGTTCTTCACATGCTCTGTGAGAATGGTCCAGCGGTGAACTGAGGAGCTGAACAGAGTGTAGAGTTGCTGTAGCAGACCAAAGAAACTGATGGATGTCACAGATGACTTTGCTGCATCACCAACAACCAGGTTCAGTGTATGGCTTCCACAAGGAACACATAAGGCTTTACTGTTTAGCTCCAGCACTCTTTTTTGTACTCCCTGCTTTTTACCCTGCATATTACTGCCATTATCATACGACTGGCCTCGACAGTTGGAAAGATCCAAAGCTAAATTTTCTAGGTGCCCTAAAAATGTCTCGCATAAGCCTTTTCCTGATGTGTCAAGTGCCTGAAGAAAACCAACAAAGTGTTCTTGAATGGAGATGCCTCTTGTGGTCTCACAATTCACAGTGCGGAGCACTACTGAGAGCTGCTCAGTGTGGCTGACATCTGGTGTGCAGTCCATTATTACAGCATAATATTTGTCATTCTTGACTTTTTCCACAATTGCATCAATTGTGCACTTTGCAACAAGGGAGATTAATTCATTTTGAATGCTAGGAATGAGGAAAGTCTCACTTTCTTCTTTTGCCTGTATTCTCCTCAGATGCTCCCTCATGACTGGGTCAAACTGAGCCATCAATTCCACTTGTCCCAGGAAGTTTCCATTGCCAGCCCCAAACAACCGCTCTGAGTGGCCACGAAATGAAAGATTACGCTCTGCAAGACGGCTCACAATTGCAGTTAATCTTGTCAAGACCTCTCTCCAGCGGTTTACTTCAAGACCAAGTAGATTTTGATTCACCTGATCTATGGCTGTTTTTGTTTGTAGCTTCTGTGTTAGATTGCGCCACTTGTTAACAATGTGTTCAGCAGACTTCTCATGTTGTCTAAGGGTAACTGAAATATTCTTCCAGTTACTAACCCCATCCCCACTTAACTGAGTGGTCTGGTCTTTGTTACCAAACAGGCGACAACAAAAGCAGATAACACTGTCCTTATTTTCACTATACACCAGCCAGGACCTGCTAATCTTTTCTCTGTTCCTCATGTGCATATAGTAGTAATTATTAGTAAATCTGCGGCCCTCTTGATTCCTTGGAAATATTCTGTCCTTGATCTGAACAGGACCTTTCTGCACTATTGAGCAGCGCTCATTGTCTGATAGCTGTTTCTGCCAGAGTGCAGGATCATCTTCAAGTGGGGAACATTGATCAACGTGACTACTAAACTGCTGAGTGAGTGATGGAGTCTCACTATCCAACTTTTCATCATCCTCAGAGCTAGACTGGCTTTCCCCTGGGTCCATCCCTGTCTCATTCTGAGAATCAACGCATAAGACAGTGTTAATCTTGTACCCGGTAACATAACGTAACTAAATGCATTTCTACAAGTGCTGTATTTTAGTTAAATTTTGACAAAAGGTGAGTAAATAATTTAGGCCACTTTGTCCTGCTTTTGAAATCTGTTACAATTATCTGACAGCTTAAGTTACTAGTTACATAACCGTTTTTATATGTCCCCCTGTCCAGTGAATAATATTTATCACTAAACAAAGATTTTGAATCAACTAAAAAGTGTGAATTTGAGAAAATTCTCCTATTTCCTGAGCTCAATAAAGTCCTTAAAATCTTTCTTGAGGATTATTATCTAACAAGTGAATCATCTCAACGCTTTTACTGTAATTGATAAGAACATTAATCAGCATTTAATATAGTTTACCATTTCGACCGCTTTAATATTCACATCTTCATGATGAAAAGCGCCACTTGTGTCACTCTCCATTCATCTCCTCCTCGGCTGACACGGACAGCAGTGCGACTACTGGCAAGAGTGTCTGGCTCTTGCTGTTGTCGAGTACCTAGATTCGGTGTCACTGTGAAAAATGTTGACACCTTTTGTGCGCGCCAACAAGTTTGTTTTGGTACCGTCTTCCTGAATCAAGCCTGCACATGCGCAGTAACATGGAATAGTCGGTTGCATGAGAAGGGAGGGGGGAGCAGTCAAAACGATCATGACAGATTAAGCATTTTTATGTATTTTTAAGCGCGCGAATTAAGACTAAAACAATAATAATTGCTTTAAATCGAAGAAACCTTTATTAATCAGTTTTTATGAGACGTTTGTGGGCCCCTGGAAATCTCGGGGCCCCAGGCAATTGCCTGTGTTTGCCTAATGGTAAGTCCGCCCCTGCTGATAACATGTTGAGAGCAGGTCTCTGTGTGAGTCTGTGTTCAGGAGGTTAGTGTTAGCTTTAGAGAGTGTGTGTGCAGTGACAGGAGAAGAACTGGATGTGCTGGATGTACCATGTGTCCATCAGCTGAATAAATGCTGACCCTGTATGACTGCTGGCAGCAGAGTGAAGACCTTGACCTGAAGTGAATAGTGAAGAACATTAAATCCAGTCAGTGGCTGTCAACAGCTCTTCTCTCTGATGTTGTTTCATCTATCCATGAAGAGGCTCTTTAGTTCTTTCAGGTTGTAAATGAAGGTGAAACTCTCTGAGACCTCCTTTACTCTTGAAGACCCTGAGGAGCAGAGGGTGAAATTATTCACACACAGACTCATTCAGGATAGTTTCTACTCCACCATGACCTCCAGGTCAGCTCTTCTATTTGACAGTGATTTACATAATGTTTGGATCACTGCTGAGATGTTGCAGAGTTCTTGGTTAAGAAGTCTTCAGGGATGGAAAGAGTTTCAGTTCTGTTATTTAAACTATTTTTGACTTGGCTAGAACTAAAATGTAAAAATAATCTCCATGATCATTTCTGGTTAGATTCGGTCCATTCAGCCTCTCTGTGTCATCAAACAGAAGATGCTGACAGGGCAGCTCTGCTCTGCTGTCAGTAACAACTAGATCAATGAGCTCAACCAGACTTCCATTCAGTAATAAGCAGCAGTGATTCATGTTCACGCAGAGGCTCATGATTCAGCCTCAGCTGCAGTTTATTTCCTGACTCCACTGTGGTTGTGCTGTTCAGTATCTGGGAGTTTGTGAATCAGTAAATGATATGGAAGCAGTGACAGGTTATGAAGAGAAGCATTTAAAGATTCACCACACTCTGATTTGATCAGTTTGATTCCAACCATCATCTATTTCTGAGGGTTTGCACCAATACAGACTAAAAATCAAAAGAAGGATTGAATAAATAAATAGACAGTAACAAAGTAATCTGTCAGTCAACAGGTGGTTCTGACTCCTGTCAGCATGATGAGCTGAACCTTAGACCTCTGGAGTCTCAGTTTATTGTGTAGAGACATTTGATGGTGAAATGTTTTGTAGTTTTGGATAATCAGCATCTTCACAGTCAATTCTAGTTTGAGATTTCAGGTTGGAGCAGAGTGACTGACATTAATGTAGAATCCAGAGACTGTTGAAGGTCAGAAGAAACATTTCAAACATGACAGGAGCATAAATACAGTATGTAGTGGATCAGAGTGATCCAGGAGCCTTTAGCCATCTGTTATTATTCCTGTCTCCTTTTTAGTCTCATCTGTCTTCTGACTCTCTGTTGTCACCTCATGATTAACTGCAGTCATCTCATCAGCCTGCAGAGCTTTGTTTCCTTTCTACACATTTAAAAGCTTTGACTCCAGAGTGACTTCAAACTAATGATCCTGGAGAAAGTTCATGTTTTAACAAAAGTCAACTTGTTTACTAATCAGTGTTTTTGTCTTTAAAATGAATTGATAGCACATTTATTAGTTTTCTGTTTGTTCCATTCCTCCATCCATCTGTCCATCAATCCTCCACCAGCATCACTTTGTAGATGAAGAGCTGATCTTGACTTCTCATCTTCCTCTTCCTGACTGTTTTTGATTGATTTGAGCCAAACATTTCTGTGATGCTGAAACTTCCTGCTGCCATTTTATTCTGAATATTAAACATTTAGTTCAATCATCAGGGAGAAGACTGATTTAGACTTCTTTATTTAGTTCCCACTAAACATTACTAAGAATACTTGACTGACATCTTTGAGGCCATGTCAGCATTTAAGTGAGAGGGCAGATTTCTGGTTTGACACTGAAAACTTTCTGGAAAAAGTCAAAGAACCAAACTGAAGTTTGTGACAGGTGGAAGGAAGAGAAACGGCTTCATGTGAAACACACTCTCAGTGAGAGACATCCAGCTCTCTATTGTCCTGATTCAGTGGCAGCTTCCAGCAGCCTGAGGGCTTCACATGTTGCTGAAAATGTTTAAACATAAAGGTTTCTAATTTTACATCTGTCATCTCTATAAAAGATCTGAAAACTCATAAACCTCATCTTTTAAGGGTCTCTTTGATGCTTCCACTGTTTGAAATGTCACATTAGACCTCTTTATAGTCAGATTTAGATGCTGAATCTCTCTGCTCTCTAATGTGAAAGAAAGAAAGTCTGATTTTACTTCTAAGTCAGTGGCATTTGGTTAGATTGTATATCAGCAATGAGTCAACGGTGAAAACATCCCTGTACCTGGAGCTGTGTTGTATCAGCAGCATCAACAGAGTCTTCCTATAGTGTGTTTAATGAATGAATATCCAGTGATGTCCTGAGGTCTCGTCCTCCTGCTGGAACTGAGGTTTAATTCTTAGTTCACAGAAAGTATTATTTTCTAAATCTAATTTACATTTCTGCCTCTTTTTGAGTTCTAGTGTTGTAGAAGTGCAACTTGCTCTTACTGTCTTTCCCAGTGTATCTCTGTAGTTTGGACACATGGAAGCTTTGTAGATTATTCATCTTCCTTTCTGGATGTTTTTATCATTTTATGCTTGAACTGAACAGATTCACTAGCGAGAGACAGGACATGTGTCGAAGAGAGGAGGAGACTGAGATGCAGCTGATGGTCCAGCCAGCTGGGAATCAAACCAGACACTGATCAGAGCAGTTTCCCCCTAACCACTCAGCTATGTGATCGCACCTTTAACTTTAACTTTAACTTAAACTCCATATCTTGATAACTTTGGTTATGTTCTTCAGCAGCTAAATTGGAGTACAGTAACTGTCCTGTTATTATCCAGATGAGTGATAAATAAGCAGAGAGCAGACAGTACATCACACTAAAGCTTCAGACTGATGATCAGAAATGTGAGCTACATTTTAAAAACATGTCTTTTCCATGAATTATTGGAGTCTAATGTATCACTGACGTGTTCATTAGACTCAAAGGTTTCTGCATTAATGAGTAGCACAGTGGAAACATCAGCTGCTCTCCTCTCTTGTCTCCTCTTAGAGGATGTTAAATCATGTTTCTGCTTCTCTCATGAATGAATCAGCTCTTTAGAGGAGACGAAGGATGGTGATGTTATAATCACTGACAACCTCTTTAGTGCCACTGGTAAATCATTTACAATCTGTTGATGCTCAGGAACATGAAACATCCAAATGGATATTTAAAGCAACAGAGTTTAAATTCAGTTGAAACATGTGAATTGTCATGCTGTCTTTTCAGCATTTAATCCTTCAGGTTTTATAAACTCATAATCACCCTGTACATAACTTTTTGAGACAAATGTAAATGATAGAATTAAACCACATGTTTAAAGCCTCTCTACTTTGTTCATCATGTCTCTTTATACTGAGGTTTGAAGTCGAAGCTGATTCATCCTTGTCACTGGAGTTTAGAGGCTTTTCATCAGATCACTTGTAACATTCGACCCATTCAACTGGAATAATTGAACTGGTTTGATGACATTTGGCTCAAAACACTGGACCTGTTATTGAAACAATGACCATGCTTCATTTACAGATACTTGACATTTATCTGGTAACTTCACACAGTTCAGCTCCTGGAGGATTAATTATCGGTCAGTCAGTTACTGATGTGATGAATACCTCTGGGTGCAGTGTCCTCACTTGTGTTGTCATGTTGGTGAATCTCTGTGTTGACTGCTATTCGTTTTTCTTTTCCATCTTTGTATCTGTCCCTCTGTCAGTGATAATGTGAGATTCATCCTCTGGTTGTTGTCAGCAGGACAGATCTGATGGTCTGACTGATTCATAATGACGTCTCATTGGGAGCTCAGAGAAATGAAAAGACAGGAGGGAGCTGCAGGAACTGGTCAGGATCAGAGAGTGGAAGGAAATGATGAAGAGGGAGACTCTAACTGGAAGTTAAGAGGCTGTGAAGCTGTGTGTGGTTACTAATATCTGCTGTGTGTCTCCTGGTTATCTTTGTGTTCCTCAGTGTTAACCCACACAGTAAAAGTCTATTGGATCCTCAAATCTCTCTCTTTTATTGGTTCAGTCCTCGACCTGTTCTGATTGATACTATCAGGAGTCACATCAACACTCATGAAAGGAGGAAGTGATACAAACTTGATCTCTTTCTCCTCAGACACATGTGTACACCAATCAGACTGACTGTTAGCATCAGGATGATGTTGGCTTAAATCATTTTACTGGCTTTTAAATCATTTCAGTCTATAATCTAGTTTACAAGAGAGGAAAACGTACAATCCCTAGAAACCTCAAACCTGGAAATGACTCAGTGAAGCAGTGAAATGGAGCATATGGGTGATAACTCTTTACAGTTGTATTGATTTATACTTCTTAATGAAAGGGAGTGTAAATTCATCAAAGACAGATTATTGTCCAGGCTCATTCCTACAGTACAGATGTAGAAAAACCTCTCATGTCATTATAAAAGTCTGTTCTCGAATCAGTGATAGAAAATGGAGAGGACCTTGTGTCCTCACTTTATAGCTACTGATCATGATTATGATGTTTGATGATGGTGTTACTGTGGCTCAGTGTACCATGAAAACCTAGAATATTCCTCATGAACTATTTCTCTGCCTTTGGTTCATCAGGTTCAGCTGCCTCACTGACAGAACAGATCATAGACCAAAGATCACAAGAATCATGTTGAGAATCCTAAAAACATCTGTGTGGAGGTTCCTGTGTTTCCTGCTCTAGGTGCTCCACAGAGAAGGAGGTGTAGGCAGCAGCTGGTCATTATTCATGAGTAGAAGTCAGACTTAGCTCTGCTGTGACTTTTTAAATATATGTACATCCACTGTGATTCTGCAGTGGAGCTGCTGCATAACAAGCTGGAGTATCAATGCAGAGCAGCTGGTGGTAGAAACAGACAGATGTGTGTTTCTGCTGTTCTCATGTTGGATGTTTACCAAGTTTTAGTCACTGCAAAGATGATGGGAGGACGTCCAGATGTGTGACTGAACCTTTACAGTTTACTGAACATGATAATTTTAAATGAAGGCTGATGAATGGAGACATAGTTAACGTGTCATTGCCATAAAATGACCATATTCATTGTCATGTGTTCTTTTCATATCCTACTTTACATAGTTTTCTGTTGTGGTATTGTTTTTTTGTGATCAACTTTTTATTTTCTTTTTTATACTGAAAAAACTTACAGGTACAAGTCAATAATACAACAATAAATCATAAGCCACGTATTCATATATACCCATACTTATAAACGTACTGTATAGATACATGAAAGTGAACAATAAAACTAAAATAATAATAAAAATAAAATAAAATAAAATAATAATAAATTACATGTGCATGTAATAAGGTCAAAGAAAAAATAACAAAATACATAAATAAAATGATTACCCCAAACACAATCCACCCACCCCCTGGATCCAGATTCCAATAGCCTTAATCACACACTACAGTTAAAGCGCACGGAGGACAGTTAGGAGCGAGTTCCAAGCCTCTATTGCGGATTCTTTGGCTCCGTGTACTCGAGCTGTCGACAACTCTAAATAGACAATGTCCAGGTACGTTAAAATCCATGCTCGGAAGGAAAGTGAGTGAGGAGGTTTCCAGCGTGTGGCAATTAGTTTTTTTGCAGCTGTGATTCCCGCCAGCAAAGCTCTCCTCCCGTCCAGTGTCAGACCCAGCCCTGACAAGTCATTTAAAATTAGTGTGGCAGGCAAACAAGGCAGCCTGATCTTGAACAACTGGGACAGATTCAAGGCAACCATTTTCCAAAATTCCGCCACTGGTGTGCACTCCCAGAACATGTGAAAATAACTGCCGATCACTTTGGAAGAACATAACGTACATGTAGGATCATTTATAACTTTCATCAAATGAAGCTTCCTAGGAGTAAAGTATATTCTATGTATATAATTATAGTGTATTTGTTGATGGTCAGGATTTCTGGATGCTAAACTTACATCAACCCATACTCTATCCCAATTAAATGTAGCTTTCAAATTTGGGATATCTTTCCTCCATGTTTTATCTAATGCCAGAGGTCTGTAAGAGTGTCGCAACACGAACCAATAAAGTCTTGAAACAAAACCACTTGTATTTCTAGCAGAGTCGAACAATTTGCGGATTGGGTGTGTTACAAGAGGGCTCTGTAATGAAATACCATTGTTTTTTAAGGTAGATCTCAGTTGCAAATAAAAGAAAAAGGAGGTACACGTTATACCATATTTAATACAAATGTCCTGAAAGGTAAGTAACCCCTTTTCCCCAAAGATATCGTTAAGTGTACAAATGTTTTTTCTTTCCCAGTCAGGAAAACGAATGTGTTGACCTCCGATCAACAATCTATCATTGTTAAATATTGGAGTATGTGGGCCCCATCCAGAAGAACAACCAACTAACTTCTCCACCCTCCTCCATACAAATAATAAATATGAAATTATGGAACCAAATCTTAAACGACATTGGTGGACTGAAATGTTAGAATGCAAAAAGCTAGCAAACGAATATGGGGCTAGTATCTGCTCCTCTAGGGCACGCCATGATACCTGAGCATTAGGTTGAAACCAAGTTAATAAAGGTCGAAGTGTAAAGGCCCACTTATAAATTTTAAAGTTTGGGAGAGACAAACCGCCGGCTTGTCTTTCTCGCTGCATTGTGGTGAGATTAATGCGGGGTCGTCTACCACGCCAAATAAATTTTGTTATAGCTGATTGTAATTTACACCAATATTGAGGGGGCGGAGGAAGGGGGAGCATTGAGCTCACAAAATTGACTCTGGGCAGAATATTCATTTTAATTATAGCTACCCTGCCACGGAGTGAATTTGGCAGGTTAGACCACCTGTCCAGATCTGCAATGATTTTATTAAGTGTATTACCAAAATTGTTTTTAGCTATTGTCTGTACAGAAGAGTAGATATCAATCCCCAGATAAATAAAGTTTTTAGAAACTGGAATGGATGCAGGGATAGAAACATTACACATGGCCTGATTCAAAGGGAGCAAGGCTGATTTCTGCCAATTTATTTTAAAACCGGAAAGCTTGCCATAATCTTCAAAGGTTGACAAAACATGTGGGATACATTGCACTGGGTTGTTTAAATACAATAAAACATCATCAGCATAAAGCGAAATGTGATGGTGTGTTCCTCTAATGGTAATTGGAGAAATTGTGGGAGATATACGGATGGCCTGTGCCAGTGGTTCAAGAGAAAGGGCGAATAACAGAGGGCTGAGAGGACAGCCCTGCCTCGATCCCCTCGATATAGCAAAGGGAGGAGAGCTAGTTTTGCCTGAAAGCACCACGGCTGTTGGGTTTTTATACAGCACCTTAATCATATTAATGAACGGCATGCCAAATCCCATAAACTCAAGCACTGACCATAGAAAGGGCCACTCGAGGCGGTCGAAGGCCTTCATCGCATCTAGCGAAAGAACAGCAGCAGGGGAACTCAAGGTTTGAGCACCATCTATAGCATGCAATAGTCGTCTAACGTTATCCGTTGCCAATCTAGACTTTATAAACCCTGTTTGGTCACTGTGAACCAACTCTGTCATATGGCCTTGAAGCCGCCGGGCCAGTAATTTGGCAAAAACCTTTAAATCTGCATTTAAAAGTGAAAGGGGCCTGTAACTGGAGCACTCGACCGGATCCTTTCCCTTTTTAAGAAGGAGTGAGATTAAAGCCGAATTAACATCTCTCGAAAATGAACCCACTTCTATTGAATATTGGATCATGTCCACTAGCAGTGGACCAATCAAAGGCCAGAAAGTAAGATAAAATTCGGGTGGGATTCCGTCCGGCCCTGGTGATCTACCTTTACGCATGTCTCTGACGGCTGCTTCACACTCCTGTAAAGTAACAGAGGCATCTAGTTTTACAGAGTCATCTTCGCTAAGGCGAGATAATTTAATGTCATTTAAGAAATTATTGCAGGCATGTTTATCAAAATGATTTTCCGAACTATACAGCTCCTGATAAAAGGAGGCAAGAGAAGCATTTACTTTTTTTGGGTCAGATTGTATGATGCCATCTTTATCTTTAATGCAAAAAATATCAGCAAAGTGCTCATCCTTTCGAAGCTTCATTGCTAGGAGATGACTGGGTTTAGAGGAGTTAAAATAGTAAGTTTGCCTCGTTTTGTGCATGAGGAATTCTGAACGGCGTTTCAGAAGAGAGTTAATCTCTTTTTTAATCATTTCTTTCTGTAGGGCTGCATGATCATTAAAATTATGTTGCAAGGTGGCATCAAGAGTTGCATATTTTAATTCTAAAGCCTCCAATTTGGCCGAGCGCTCCTTATTTCGTGTTGAGGCATATAAGGTGGTGTTGCTTCTTATAAAGCCCTTCACTGCCTCCCAAAGTATTCTAGGATCAGAAACAGAGCCGACATTAAACTCCAGAAATTCGCTAAAATTGCTTTCAAACTGAGTTTTAAATGTTTCATCTCGAAGTAAGGATGAGTTAAAGCGCCACCTAGGGGCTTTAGTAGAAGATGGACGAACAGTAACCGAACAATGTATTGGTTTGTGGTCAGACCAGGTAACTGGAATATAATGCGCATTTTGAATATTTTGAAATAAATCTTGGGAGGCGAAGATAAAATCTAACCTCGAAAAGGATTTATGTCTCCCTGAGTAAAATGAGAAGTCTTTTAGAGAAGGGTTTAACATACGCCAAATATCAACCATGCCTGTATCAGCTGCCCACTGGCGTAGCGCCTCGGATGCAAGACGTTGGTCTCTGGTCTCAATGCCGCCCGTTTTGTCCATACTGCTGTCCCAAACCGCATTGAAATCTGCCCCTAGAACTAAATGAAATCCTGTGAGATCAAGCAAAGCTTTAGTTAATAATCCATAAAAAGCGGCATCAAATGCGTTAGGGGCATAAGCAGAAATAAGTGCAATGTTTTTCCCATCCATACGGATTTTGGCAATGGCCATCCGACCCGCATCGTCTGCCCAAGAGTCAATCATATCAAATTTCAGTTTTCGTTTACACAGTACCATTACTCCTCTACATTTAGTAGATGCAGAAGAAGTTGCAATGGGGTGATAAAACTTATTAGCTAAGCGACCCGCATCTTTGGATAAAAGATGTGATTCCTGAATCATAGCAAAATCTATATTTTTCTTGCGGAGAAAATCTAGTACAGTAGTTCTTTTATGTGGAATGTTAAGACCCCTGGCATTGACTGAAATGAGATTAAGAGCAGTCATACGCTAAAAGAAGTTGTAAAAAATAAAAAATAGATGAAGTTGCCTCCATAGTAGTAAGAGAGAAGTCTGGATCCAAAAAAAAAAAAAAAAAAAAAAAAAAAAAAAAAAAAACACCCCAAAACAAGAAAGGACAAAAAACATCAAAAACACCAAAAAGAGCAAAGGAAGGTGAAGAAGAAAAGTACTTTCAAACCTTCCTGACAAGTCCACAACCGGACAACTAACTCAGAGAACTATGAGTTTCTGGCCACTCAAGTAAGGCAGCAACACCACCAATTATCAAATATCAAAAATAGCAGCAGTGTGAACTTTTTTTTTTTTTTTTTTTTTTTCCCCTCTTCTAGCAATAACACATCTGGTTTGTAAACATTATGTGGCACCTTTAGCAGTCTGTGACATCTTTGGACAAGCTCCCCATCCCACATACACACCCCGTGGATCCACATCACTTGTAGCCTAGGCACAGATACAGTATGAATGCACACCTACTGATGTACACATATGGCCTATAGATTATGCCAATAAAAACAATAGTGATGACGCTGGGATGAAGGAGCAAAACAAAACAAAACATTCCCATCTTCAATATAATGAAACGAAAAATGTTCATCTAAATGTCCATCAGAGAGGGGGCTGAAGATATGAAGATAAACATAAATCACGTTGTCTTACCCAGGTCACCCTGACGGGGGATGGGGGGGGTCATTTGAAGTCAGTGTCACTTACAGGTTTTTGATGCATCTCAGAGCCTTCTTGGGGTCATCAAAACGATGCTTTACCCCGCTTGCTGTTGTGAATGAAAGCACAGCTGGATACCCGATGCCAAACGGGATTTTAGCTGAGTGAAGCAGACGTTTACACTCCAGAAAGGAGTGTCGTCGCTCCTGCGTGGCCTTGGAGAAATCTTGATAGAAGCTTATTTTGTGATTCTGCCAACGGACGTCTCCGATTTCTCTCGCCAGTTGTCTCACCCGCTCCTTCTGTTGAAACCTCAGGAAGCGCACGATGAAAGGCCTTGGGGGGGCTCCGGGCTTAGCTGGCAATAACGATCGATGGGCACGCTCCAAATCCAGACCCCCTTGGAAGTCATCTCGGAGGATTTCAGGGAGGGTATCTCTCAAAAACGATATAGCATCTTTATCTTCAACCCGTTCTGGGAATCCATAAATGCGTAGATTAACTCGCCTTTCCCGGTCCTCATACTCAGTTAGCTTGGCGTTCAGCCTTTCAACTTCAGAAGCCGCAGCCGGGGGCGAGTCGCACCGCTGCCTCTCTGCTTCTTCTAGCATGTCCAAACGAGCCTCGGCGCTAGTCATCCTGGTTAGCACGTCAGCTAATTTAGCTTCGACCGCCTCGACAGCTCTTCTCGTTTCTGACACGTCTTTGCGGATATCTGCAAAGTGTTTGGTTTGGTCGTTGAGGATTTTCGTTTGAGACTCTGATAGTTCCTGAAGAAGCTCATGTATTTTAGCAATGGAAGTTGACTCATCCACGGGCTGCCGGGCAGGCGCAACAGGAGAGGCCGGGTTAGCTCTAAGGCTAGCGTTAGCCCTGGTGCTCTGTTGTTGTTGAGATGCACTTGCATCATTTTTCCGGTTATTCGGCATATCGGTGGTGAGAAAAAGTTACAATCGGCAATTTGTGAGAGAAAAATGTGGGAAAAAAATGCAAAAGCCGATATATTCACACAAAATGTCAAAGGGTGGTGCCGCAGCTCTCAGCCTAAGCAGCCATCTTACTCGGCGTCATCACGTGACCCCCCTGTTGTGGTATTGTTAACTGTGATGTGTGTGCACATTCACGGCATGCAGGACTGTCAGTGAGTCAGCTGAGTTCATTATTGATGAGCTACAAATCATTTGCTAGTCATGAATGAATATTTGATGATACGAATATTGAACTCATCGATGGGAAATATTACCAAGATGTTCAATATGAACCACAGCAATGCCTTGATTTACTAACTCACTCACACGTATGAATAATAGATACAGTGTGGGTTCTGTCACTGGGACACAATAATAATGGAAAGCATATTATTGTGTTTTAGACTCACACCAAACAGCTCCTCTCAGGGAGCTCAGAGCTGAATCAATCAGGAACTCACCATGTAGAAAAGAGTCCACCCTGACCAAGATCACTGGATTCACTGTAACACTGAGCTGATGCTGTCAAGCTAAGAAAAACAGTGTGACCCAAAAAAAGATGTTCATATTTCAAGTTGCTCTACAAGCAGCAGACTCTGTGATGTGCAGCAGAGCTGAACAGAGAGAATAATAATAGTTATTGTGTGTCACACTATGAAGTTATTAGTTGTAGTATATGTTCCAGGTTCATGGAAGTGACAAATGTCTTTTGGATGGTGGAGATGACCTCCATCAAATGCTAATGAATCTTCCCTGAGCTCATAATGAAGAAGCAGAACTGTCGCATCCATATTCTGCAGAGAACATGCTCCAAGAAAAACACGAGCTGCAGCTGAGAAAAGTCCCAGTAGCATTATTCTGTAGAGATATGAGCAGTGTGGCAGCAACACAGTCAGCAGAGCTCTATGGTTGAACTACAGCATCATGATTAAAAGAAATCTTTATCCCTCACTGTCCTGTCCTCAACTGTTTCTTGTTGTACATTTGCTGCTTTTTAATTTGAATATGCAACATTTTACAAGTTCTTAGTTGAACGTGCCACATCAAGACTTGATGGCTTTGTTCCTCTTGAATCTTATTTAAACAGCTTCACTGTCAGTCTGCTAACAGCACAGTCTTTGTCCTCACACTAAGAGGAGGCTGAACTTGGGACTGTCCATCAGTGTTGTCTCACTTCAGATCATTGAGTCTCCATGGCTCAGTGAACATGTGGCTTTTAGTATAAAAATCTTCTAAATGTACTTGACTGCAGGAGTTTCTCACCCTGAGAAACTGAAGTACAGTGTCAGTACAGTAGTGTCTACTGTATACTGCTAAATATCTGTTTTCTGTTTTCCATCACAGAGGAGTTTTTACCTCTTGTCTCACTATGGATCAGTCTTTTAGTGACAGGATCTCTGTCTTTTTAATTCTTTTTTACATGTGTACCAGAAGGTCAAAGTTTTCCTTTTCTCCCATCTCTGTACATGTGGCAGTAAAGCTTCATTATATAGAGACTCCACAGGCTCCTTTAAGGACGGAACAGATAGTGATCCTGTGATAAGGTGTGAAGGCAGTCGACCAGTCGGCTCTGGTAAGTGAAAACTTGTGTTTCTCTGACGAGGCATGTAATGTTTTCCTGTGAGGGAGGAAGGCAGAGATGGTTCCACTGCTGATCCTGTCAGCCTCTGAGTATTAGATCTCTCTGTAGGACCTGTCAGCTTCAGTAGAACTGGACGTCTGGAAACACAGTGGCTTTTAAAGGTAGAGTTAGGAGACTCTCTGAGGGCCACACAGTCCCTGGCTGTTTGTTTCTGTGGAGATTTAGCTGAAGAGGTTTGATCACATAGTACAATATGCTCATGTAACTTTGACCCACTGGCACAGTGGGTCTTTTATTCCAGTTAATCTTTTAAAGTCAAGTATGACTTAAAGTAACAGATATAAAATCTGTTTGCAACGTGCAGAGAACAGCAACTGAGAGCCACATAAATATTCACACTGATCGTATTGAAACGATCAACTCCTCCCAGTTCTCTCTCCATCTTCTCTCTGGTCAACCTTTTTACACTTTCTCTTTTGAAAAGAAAGCCGGCCAATCCAATCTCTTTAATATACAGTAGCACATCTCATAGATCCAAATACCGTGCAAGAGACTTCAGAAATATTCAGAAAGCAGAGAAGATTAAGGGGGATGTGAAATCTGTTTTTCCATAAACCTCCTGGAGTCTGGAGAGATGAGTCGGAGATGACTGGGAGCTCCAAGCTGCTCACCACTAATTATAAAATGTACAGCGGGTGAACAGGACTGAGAGATTAGAAGTTTAAAAGAGGCTTTAAGAACTCCGTTTCCTCTTTTGTCCATGGCTCTAGTTGCTTGTGTTTTTGTCATTTGTCCCCAATTGTGGACATTATCTGTGTTTGGAGGTCCATCAGCTTGAGTGTGATAACAGAGATAATGTCAGAGGGCTGGCCTTAAACACTTACCTCTGCTGTCTGATGCTGATCTAAGGAGGTTCACTGTGATTCACCCAAAGGACCCATTAGAGCGATCAGTTTCCTGTTGCTTGATTATCTGTAGATGTTGATTTCCACTTCAAACGAGTCCAGTACAACATCATCTGATCAGAGCTGCTGTCTTTCTAATAGGACGAGAGAAGAAAACATTTCCATTTATAGGAGGACAATAAACATCTTAATGTGAAAGACAAGCACCAGTGATGTTCCTGGTTCTGTTCCAGTCCTCTGTAGTAGAGCTGAACTAATGCTACAAACATTTCTCTATATGTTTGTAAATCAGGACTTGTCCTGGTATGAAGAATAACTGAATGTTTTGTTGTGTTGTAGTTTCTGTCAGTGTGTTGTCAGCTGTGTCACTGCAGTGAGTTGAGAGCAGATATTAGACACAGTGACAGGTCTGTAGACACACTGACTCCAGGTTCACTCTCCACAGGCTGTCTGCCATCTGCCATCAGGAGAGTGACCCACAAAGAGTTTAAAGGAGAGAGGGCAACACAACACAATCATATGCCAAGGTTCCACACCTCCACTAACACACACACTCAGCTGAATGAGAGAGATTCCCAGCACTGATGCAGCTGACTTTAACCAGGACAAGGAGCAGTGTGTCACAGCAGGAGAGGTCAGGATGGAAGCAGTGAGGGAGCAAAGAGACTAAATCTGTCCCAGAGGTAAAAGACCAGACTGACCCAGACAGTGATGGAGGTTTAAAATGATGACTGGCTCTTTCTCGTGTTTGATGTTGAGTGGTGATACGTAGCCTCAGGTGTTCCTCAGGTTCTCCTTCCAGTCCTGTCTTTACCAAACTCTGCATCAGAGTTGTTTGTCTCAGGAGGCGTCACTGTCACCTTCATCGTGTCATGTTTGCTCTTCTTGTACATCACTTGTACAGTAGGTCTGAATCAGCACCGATGGTGTCTCGGTGTCAACAAATAAAACTTCTGATGAGAAAATGTTTGAAAAAAGTGTTTTTGTTTTGCTTTGTTGGATGTTGTGAATTAATCTCTAATTAGTTTTCTGCTCCTGCAGATTCCTGAAGGTCTCTGGCTGCCAGTTGTTCTGCAAGCTTTGCCCATTTAGTAGACAAACACAGTCTGAATGTCTTCTGTAGAAGACAGCAGTTTGGTAGATAGTGTTATCAAGGGAGCAGAATAATTTGAATCATCAAGTGACTGGATAATACTCAGATGAATACACATGTAACCGCTATAATCTTCTGCTTAATCTCCCTCAAGCGAGCCCCTAAAATGTGGACATAACACTGATAGATATATTTATATTAACCCATGAAACGAGGCCCAGTAAAGCATAAAAGCGAATGGAAAGAAGAGAACTGCTCACCTCTCTCACAGAGCACAAAGACAAGAGGGAGAGTTTTGGCGGGACAAGGGCCTTTTATAGAAACATGGGGTTCCTCGAAAAAAGAACACAGGGAACACAGGCTAATTGAGGTTCCTCCCAAGGAGAAGTAGCTCACAATCATCAGGTATGCAAACAAACAAACAAACAAAAAATACATTTTGTGTAATTATTTAATAACATGTGTTACACACAGTCATTACATTTACATTTACTTATCGAATGTCCCTCAGAGACAAAACACAGAGGAGGATTGAAGTATTAAGTTCTTAAGCTGATTTAAAATGAGCCAGATTAATGTGAAGACTCTAAAGGCGAAGTGCATGTTACAGTATATGTTCAACTAATCCTCCTAAATGTAACATGTCCATTCAGAGCTGGGATTCACTGGAGTCCCAGTTTGTCTGTTGCTGTGCAGCAGAAGCAGCAGTGAACAGAGCTGTGTCCTTGTTCCTCTTGTGTGGTCACTGCAGTGTGAAATGCTTCTACGCTGGACTCCATCTCTTCAGGTTTGATGGATCTTCATGCTCAGCAGCTCCTGGCACCAGTGACCGCTTCTTTAAAGTCCGGCCCCTGTTCAGCTTCCTCAATGCTGCCTTCAGGTGTGAGCCACAGACCCCCAAACAGTCTGTGGATGAGGTGATGGTTGCCTACAAAGGGAAGACAGCCAGAAACCTGAGGCAGTATGTTAAGGACAAGCCAGACAAGTGGGGTTTTAAGTTGTTTGCCAGGGCCTCTGAGGATGGTTTCATCCATGACATGGTGCTATACCAGGGCAAGACTACGCTGGAGGCCCATGGTGTCCCCCTGACACCTGAACAAAAAGCCTTAGGTGCTACCAGCCAGATTATCTCTGTCCTGGCCAGTACCATGTCCAGCCGCATCACCACAGCCATTTTTGCTGACAACTCTTCCACCAGCCTGGAGCTAGTGCAGTACCTCCGAGACCAGAACTGCAGGTACACGGGGACAGCTTCGGACAATAGATTTAGAAAGCGTCCACAAAAGTCCATCAAGGACATGGAGAACAATGCTGTCCTTCGTGGTACATGTGACTACATCACCAGTAATGATGGGATCCTGGCCGTCAAGTGGAAGGACAATAAAACTGTCATGAAGTACTGCAGTAACACCAAGAGAAAGGAGCCTGTGAGCTGTCCAGCTGTCATCCAGAGTTACAAAGCCAACATGGAGGGCATTGATAAGAGTGACATGTTGGTCCACCTCTACCGCACCCCCATGAAGTCCAAGAGGTGGTACATGCGATTGTTTGCATACACCATTGATGTCAGCCTCACAAACCCTGCCTGGGTCATCTACAGGCGGGACTGCAAGGCCCTTGGTGTGAACAGCCTGTCTCTAAAAAATTTCAGAATCCAAGTGTTCAGGGATGCCAGCAGCCAAGGACCAGCCATATCTTGTTCCCTCAGAAGCTCAGCTTCATCTGTTGACAGCCCGAGCATCGTTGCTGATGTCCCCAAGCCTATCCGGGGACACCGCAGCCACACCCCAAATGAGGCTGTGCGTTTTGATGTGTCCCTCTTCCATGCCCCTGTACATAGCAACCGCCAGACCTGCAAATACTGCAGCAGGAAAGGCAACATTCTCAGGTCCAATGTGGTCTGCAGGGTCTGCAAGGTCCACCTCTGCATGAACGCTGAGCGTAACTGCTTTGTTAGGTTCCATGAAGATGTGTATGTTCCATAATGTGTATGTTGACAAGTGCCTGTATCATCATTTATGTTCTAGTGTTCGAAAATACATGTTCCTTTCACTTTATATGTGTTTTTCTGGGTTATATATACACCTCTGGGTTTAGCAAGAAACAAAAAAAAAAAAAATCACAAAAATAAAAAAGCATTGTCGTCCAATAAACCTCTAGAGTTGAAATTTTGAATTTCCAAGTATTTCAGTGAGTGTGCTATAAAGGGTTAAAATGCGATGAGAGTGTTGCTGTGATGAAAGAGTATATTATGCAACGGCACACTGAAACCAAATGTCAGACCTACACTGGTACAGAACCAGACAGTTAAGCAAATAGCAGCTAGTCTGAAGCTCTACAACAGTTTTTTATCCATGCTAACAAAACACAGGAAAATGGCACAATAGCCATTTAGGAGGCACTCAACTCATTGCCTGACATGGGAAACCTTACTCAGATGGTGACTTCATAAAAGAGTGAATCACTAAAGTTGCAGGATTAATGCGGCTGAAGAAAGGGCAGACATTCAACGTTAGCATGACCAGAAACAAAGCTGTGCAGCAAACTGAAGGCTTGTTGGTTACTTGTGATGAGAGCATGGATTCCGCAGAAACCCCATAGCTGTTTAATTGTTTATCAGGAAGTTGACGAGAACTTAATTTAACAAACAGAAAAGGCGAATGAGAACCAGAATGACCAACAGCTATCTCTGTTCCTCCTGCCCTGCCAACCATCCTTCAGTCCAAAGCATTACTGTTCACAGTGAGTGTTTTAAAGTATAATACAGTATGTTGATAGTGAGTAAAAATCTTCAACATCCTTCCATCACTGAGATTCTGTATTAAGCTAATATACATGTTACAGGAACAGTCACATGTTATGCTGTGTACCTCACTAAGATGTGTTCATCTCCTCCTCACTGACAGTTTCTGATACATTTCTCTGTAATGAGCCTTAATGTTGGATGATTTCATCAACTACAGTAACCATTAAGGCTTCCAACGTTTTAAATTAGAGATGAAACTGAAACAATTTCCATGTTCATCAAATATACATCAAAGACAGAATCTTTTTAAACAGTAAACATTTTCTGAATGTCAAATCCTCTTGTTGCTGATTAGTAGTGTGTGTCTGCAGAGATCTTCCTCCAGCTGGGATTTCTTCTTTCTAAATGTTCTGGGACACATTTAACCACAGGTTGCTTCAATCTTTTTGACTCAGAGTGGCATCTGGTATACAAACTAATTTCAGTTTGGGGCTATTAACCTTACTCCTCTGATTCTGGCACCCTGCAACACGGCAAGATAGCCTCAGTTTCTGATCTGTGGTTTTTGCCTCCAGCTAACCGCTGTGACGTAGTCATGACGTACACCTTAAAAGGGTCTATAATGAAATCTGAATCTGGTGTAGCTAGACTGAATTCTTATCAGAATATGAGTCAAAGCAGGGCTTTGTCCTAAAATATGACCAATTATACAGGGAATTAGGCCCTGTGCAGGCCTGGATGCATCAGGATGTAACTTGTGTGGACTTGGTACAGCCAGCTTTCCCAGAAGGCATTTTGCAGACATCATCAAGTACCCCACTGTTCCAATTATGACCACCCTGTGACCTCCCAGCCTTCAGAGTGTGTACTTTAGAATCAAACTTGTCAAGTCCAAAGTTCTGCAGACTCTGGCTCAAAACTCACGAGATAGCACCGCCTGTTTGGCCAATGCAAGAAAAGGGGGACACGTCAATATTTATATACAGTCTATGATTTGTATACATAGTAGAGCGCACACTCAGAGCAGTGGGCAGCCACACATGCACTATTCTCTCACAGATGTTTGCTGGGCGTGGGATTTGATTATAATCTAATTCTAATCCTGTTAGGAATCTGTTCAAACCTTTAATATGTAAAAAAAAGAAAATAAACTGAAAAATAACCTGTAAGAGTATCAATAAAGAAACCAGAAAGGAGC